>NC_133327.1:483498993-484128191 GCF_042186555.1 Aquarana catesbeiana | reverse complement strand
CACATTTTTTACATACGCAATATCCAGTCCAGCTGGTTGTCAGTGTAAGCCGGTGGAACACACGCTATCCACGGAGGCGAGACGGAGGTGACTCCACACAGAATTCCCTTGATAAGCCAGCAGCCCCAGTGCTGGGATAGACACTTTTAAATGTAAGGGGCCATTTGGTCACTTTTTTATACTTTGATTTAAACATTAAAAAAAGAAATTATGCTATGGATGTTCTTTTGCTTTCTCTGTATATCCTGCCTTTGCCATTGAGGAAGAAGGTTCCTATCTTATCCATCCCATCCATGTGAGCAGGCACTATCCTGCACAAGCGCAGTTTGACTATCTTTCCTAGGAAAGAAGTCAAATTGGTCTGGTAAGCAGCTCCCTTATCTACTTCACTAATGGTGTCTGTATCTCTCTAAAAGTTTGATGGAGGACTACAAATCTTTGTTGGAAGACACTGCTACATTTGGAAGACTGAAGCTTCTTCACATTTATGTTTTTGTTGTGGACTTTCTTGTGGATTCTTCATTAACATATTTATGCGTTTACACTTGTCATTTTTTGGGGGATTGTATTCATTACTCTTTATACTCTAGAAGACTGTTATAAACTATACACTTTTTAATTGGTTGGTACAAAATGATTAACTAGTTAACAAGCACTATTTATATATAGCACCCCTACACTTAAATTTTCACATACCACTAGGACCACATCACACTTTGAGGGGAGCAGCAATCTATTTATATATTTATATATATTTTTCTTAGTATTTTCTAATAGTTTGGCGCGGAGTTTTTCACTTAAATCTCAATAGCAGAAGGAGCCCAAAGGGTGGCACACTGGCTATTGAACTTCCTCTTTATAGTGCCGTCTTACGTGTTGTACGTCAGCGCGTTCTATGAAGAAATTTGTTTTTTTTATATATTTTTTTTGGATATGTATTATTGCAAAAAGTAAAAAAATATTGTTTTTTTTTGTCAAAATTGTCAGACTTTTTTGTTTATAGCGCAAAAAATAAAAACCACAGAGATGATCAAATACCACCAAAAGAAAGCTCTATTTGTGGGAAAAAAAGGACATCAATTTTGTTTGGGTACAACGTCGCACGACCGCGCAATTGTCAGTTAAATCGACACAGTGCCGTATCGCAAAAAAATGGCCAGCAGGCTGAGCCACAAGTTGCTGGATGATCTTCAGCTTCCCCGTGTGTTCCTGTCTCTGCTATTATTAGATTCCCTGTTACCGACCCCAGTTGTATTTGACCTGTTTTGTCTCCATTCCTGGCTTTGACCCTCGGCTTGCTTCATTGACTCCGCTCCTGCCTGTTGATCCATGTATGGTCTCTGGCTTGCTCTTCTTAAGCCACACACGGTCGAACTTTCCGATGTAAAATGTGTGATTGGAGCTTGTTGTCAGAAAATGTGTAGGCTCCATCGGAATTTCCGTTGCACAAAATTTGAGATCTGGTTCTCAAATTTTCCGACAACAAAATCTGTTCACGTAAATTCCGATCGTGTGTACGCAATTCCCAACGCACAAAGTGCCACGCATGCTCAGAATAAATTATGAGACGGAAGCGCTCGGTCTGGTAAAACTAGTGTTCGTAATAGACATACCCTGTTTCCCCGAAAATAAGACCTAGCGTGATTGTCAGTGATGGCTGCAATATAAGCCCCACCACCCAAATAAGTCCTACCCTGTTTCCCTGAAAAAAAGCCCTACCCTGAAAATAAGACCTACAAGGACTTTAACTAGGGCTTATTTGGGGGGTAGGGCTTATATTGCAGCCATCACCGACAATCACGCTAGGTCTTATTTTCAGGGAAACAGGGTAGCACATTCGTGCAAATTTTGAAATATTTTAATGCAGCGCATTCTCTTCTTCTTTAGAATGCTAGAAGAATGAAGTTTTTTTGCTGCTCATATTCACACAGAGTTCTCACGAACTTCTTTCTTTATAATTTCTCGTGATCTCATAAATAATATTAATTTTCTTTTTGTCGCCTATAATACTTCTTTTTGTTTTTTTGTTTTTGTTTTTTTTTTTATCAAGATCTAATTTTTTTTTTGTTTTCTAGTGCTCTCCATAATATTATTTCTCATTTTGTGTGTCAAGTTACCACAACACCATTACTATCTTGTATTCTTTTACCTCAAGGAGGTTGGTTGGTGTCCCTTGTTAATTTGACCTTGTATTTTAGAAATGTACCTGCCTACTCACAAACAAACTGTCCTTTTTGAAGTAAAACACATAGGCAAGTATTTGTGAAAAAGAAATATCCATTTATTCTGGGTCATAACAAAATAAAGAGAAAGGCAACGCTGGAGAAACTGGTGAAATTTGTGAAGCCTTTGTACCCCAGGGCACACATCTATTATTTTACAGTCAAAATTGGTGGCCTGAGGGGTCCATATAATAGTGAGCACAATCCAGTCCAGGACTCCAAGACATTAGGAACAGCAGCAGATGACATATCTGTCCCCAGACTGTGGTCATACAACAGCCTGCATCTTTTGTCAGACCAGACTGAACCCAGGCCATCACTCTCTGGTCTTCCTTACACGCTTCCTTTCGGGCTGTGGCTCTGGTGTTGGAGGTATGGCAGGAGGTGAATGAGGAGGAGGAGGACCTGGAGGAAGAGGAGGAGGACCATGGTTCAATTCACAAATGTTGCTTTGGCTTGTGAGTTCACCCCTTAACCCCTTATTTAGGGCTTGCAAGATCACTTTCTCACATAAGAGGAGTTGGCCCTCCTCCATTTCCAGCATTTTGCAGGCTGTCATGTAGGTATAGTCCTCTTGAACACTGGTGGGGTTTCTGAGGGCCACAGTAGCCTTTAGAAATAGGCCAATTGCTGCCTCCTTTAGGTTACTCCTTTTCCTGGCACTTTTTTGTGGTAGGCCGAGGGGAGTGACCGGGGATTCGGGCAGGCTACTGGGCCCGGCCACCTCCTGGTTGCCACTTACCCCCGCCACCTCCTGGCTGCCGCTTTCCACGGCCTCCTCCTGGCTGAGACTTTCCTGTGTATGAAAAAGGGACATAGTTTTAGTTTTTGGTTCATCAATCACACACAATTTTCAGCTCATGACTGTTGCAAATTGAATTTAATAAATAGAAAAGACTATCATTCTGACCCCAGCATTTTCATTCTTGTCCCAATCATTTGTGGCCACTGCTGTCTATTGATATGTAAAACACTTTGGGAAATCAGAAATTAATTTGTCAAATTAATGATGTTAAATATATGTTAGTTTTGATAACTAATTTTTGATTTCCCAAAGTGTTTTACATATCAATAGATAGTAGTGACCAGAAATATTTTGAAGAATGCTATACCTGACTCAATCTGGGCTCCTCCACATGTGGCTGCCTGGAAGGCCCAGGTTGGTCATCGTAAGCCTCAGCTGGGGGGGAAGGAAGCCTTGAAGGAAGACTGGAGAGTGCTGGCCTGGGTTCAGTCTGGCCTGCCAGAAAATGCAGTCTGTCGTAGTACCACAGCCTGGGTACATAAATGTCATCTTCTGCAGCTCCTGATCTCAGGCACTCCTGGACCTTCTTCCGCTCCCTAATGTAAGTGCTCCTCATGCCACCAATTAGGGCCTTCAAATAGGGGATGTCTGCTGTGGGGATCACCGGCTTAAAAAATTCCAGCCACTGATGCACCAACTTAAAATTGTACCTTCGTTATAACGATCGTTGCTTCCGTTACTTCGCCCCTCGCTCACAGATCGTACATACGACACACACGTGTTCCGCTTTATATACACTGACGTTCTTTCTAGTCTATTCCCCGCCCCTTGTCTTTCAGCGCAGTGGGAGAGCACATGGCAGAGAGACAACAGCTGCATGCAGAGGAGAGCAGCAAAGACAAAAGGCTTGAACCTCACGATCCCGGAGGAGATTGAAGGCCTCAATTATGGTCTTTATAGAGATGGTGGAGACGGTGGACATCTTCAAGAGGGCAGACTATGATTGGAAGTATGGACCTTACCCAAACGTGAGGAAGGCCAAGTTCATGCTTAAAGTTGTGAAGAGTCTGCACAGGAATTTTGGGGCACGGTGATCCAAGGATCAACTGAGGAAACGATGGTCAGACCTCAAATTGAGGGAGCAGGATCAGTACAGAAGAATCAAGAGTGTGCTGCAAAAAAGTAAGTATTTTGTTGGGTGTTCCTATTCTTCTTCTTAACGTTTGTGCTGCTCCATGTGCTTTTCTTTACTACATTTTAAAATGGCAACTTTCATGTTCATGGTGTCAGGTCACCTTGAGGCTAGGTGACAGATGCACACCGATGGGATCAGGATTGCACCGCAAGGTAGTGGACCCTATGGCTGACAGCTGCGGATGAGAGTCAGGGTAGTAAAGAAGGCAGGGCTGCTGGAACGACAACACGGATCCCACCGGGGTTAGAGCGTAAGATTCCCTGGGGCGTGGAGTCTAAGAGCCAGCAGGTGTTCACCAGAGCCTCTAGTGGTGAGGATGGACTGGGCTGCAACTGGCTCCAGGTCGCGACTCCCAGGGTCCCCCAGCTCACACTTAAAGCTTAAAGGGAAACTCCAGATGAAACCTCCTCAACAGACGAGTCACAAAGATCTCAGATGCAGTGATACAAGACCTCTCCTCAGGACCAAACCCTTCCCATGTACGAGGTACTGAAGAATGCCTCTATGGCACCGGGAATCCAGAACTTGACTAACCTCGAACTTAAGATTATCCTCAGAGACCGAAACCGAGGTAGGGAGAGGACGAGAGGACTTATTGAGGGCTAAAGGCTTCTTAGGAATGGGTAAAGGCATAAGAAGACCATCAGGAATCTGAGCAGGGTCCCCCAGACCCTTAAAGATGAGCTGGACATCCAGCACAGGATCATCAGACTGGGCAGAAGTCAGTGGATTCCTGAGACCAGGTTGGTTAGAAAGTGATGTGTCACAGAAGTCAAGCTGGATAGCTTCACTGGGCATAGGCTGAACTGGTGCAGAGGCCGACTGAACAGCATTGCCAGGTGCAGCGACAACCAGAATTGCATCACAGGGTGTAGCGACTGTGGAACTGGTGGACGAGTCAGCCTGGGTGTGCGTCCAAGGTGGTCCAGGAATAGGCAAAGGTAAATGACCATGCAAACTGGAGTGAATGATCAGCTCAAGTTCACAGGTGGGCTCCTCATCTAGAGTGCCACATGACCCAGAGAGTGCCTCAGCCAGACTATTGCAGGAGACATCCCAGAAATCGCTATATGTAGCGAGAAGAGCAGAAGATACTGGGATGGTGGCAACAGGAAGTTTCTCTTTTGGGGTAACCTTGAGTAGGCAGGAAGAGGAACAGAAGGAACCCCAAGCCAGGATCTGTCCAGCAGTCCAGTCAATGTGTGGAGAATGGAACCATAACCAAGGAAGACCTAATATGATAGGAGATGAAGCCTTAGGTAAGACAAGGAAGGATAGCCACTCCTGTTGGAGTGTCCCTACCGACATATTAACAGGGAGGGTCTGGAAGCGGATAGGACCCTCTGGGAGAACAGTGCCATCAATCGCCAAGACCATCAATAGTATTGAAAGGGGCAAAAGGGTAAGTCTCATGGAAGATGCAGTTTCCCAATCCATGAAATTGCCAGCGGTTCTGGAATCCAGATGTGCCGAGACTGAACGAGAGGAAGCGCCGACATGAAGGAACACAGAAATAAGAAGACGAGAAGGTGAAGGTGATATTTCAGGGTCTAATACTCCACCTTCCTGATGTATTAGCCCCGATCGTTTTTCCGGATGAAAAGAACAAGTGTCACGAAAATGACCTTTGGCTCCACAATAGAGGCACAGGCCCAGAGTTCTGCACCTAGCGCGTTCTTCAGGAGACAACTTGGTCCAGCCCAGCTGCATAGGTTCCTCAGTGGGCAGGGGGTGCTCCTCGGATCGAAGCGAAGGGACTGGGAGCTCAGGCTGCCTATGGAACAGGGAGTGCTGGCGTCTTTTTCCAGGGCCCTCTCCTGAAAGCGAATATCGATTTGGTTACACAAGGTGATGACACCATCCAGATCAGCAGGAAGGGATCTCTGCTAATTCATCCTTCACTCTATCAGAGAGGCCATGTAAAAAGGTTGCAACTAGGGCCTCATTATTCCAGCTCAATTCAGCTGTGAGGATACGGAACTGAAGAGCGTACTGTCCCACAGAAGCGGACTCTTGATGGAGACGTAAAAGAGGGCTAGCCGCTGAGGAGACACGACCCGGTTCCTCATAGATATTCTGAAAAAGTTTCAAGAAATCAGACAGGCTAGAAATCACTGGATCATTCAGTTCCCACAGAGGGGCAGCCCAAGCTAGCGCCTCGCCAGACAGGAGGGATATTATATAGGCTAGTTTCGCTCGATCGGACAGGAAGTTTTAGGGCTGAAGTTCAAAATGAATTGTGCACTGGCTAAGGAACCCCCTGCAAGCCTTGGATTCTCCAGAGAAACGGGCCGGAGCTGGCAGTTGTAATGAATGTGTGGCTGCGACTGGTGCGATAGGTGCAGCAGCAGATAGCGGTTGAGGTTGTTGAACCGGGGGTCCTAATGAGGACTGAACCTGTTCAAAACGGGATGCCAAATCCTGAAGGAATCACATCACCTGGGTCTGATGCGATTCCTGGGTCTCAAGTCTGCGAACTAAGCCCTGCAACGAATCATCTGCGGGTACCGGCACATCAGCCGGTTCCATGGCTGATCAAACTGTCAGATCACCTTGAGGCTAGATGACAGATGCACACCGTTGGGATCAGGAGTGCACCGCAAGGTAGTAGACCCTATGGCTGACTGCTGCGGATGGGAGTCAGGGTAGTAAGGAAGGCAGGGCCGCTGGAGCACCAACACGAATCCCACCGGGGTTAGAACATAAGATTCCCTGGGGCGCGGAGTCTAAGAGCCAGCAGGTGTTCACCAGAGCCTCTAGTGGTGAGGATGGACTGGGCTGCAACTGGCTCCAGGTCACGACAACCAGGGTCCCCCAGCTCACACCCACAGTAGGCAACAGGAGGATAGGGATAGTAAGGGAATAAGCCAATGTCGGGGCCACAAGCAGACAAGGACAACAGAGTTCACACCAAGGTTCAGGGTCACAGGCAAACAGGGATAGTCGGGGACACGCCAAATGTCAGGGTCACAAGCAGACAGGGAAAGTCGAGAACAGGCCAAAGTCGGTAACTGGAATCAGACGTAGGAAACACAGCAAGTACACATGAAAGCTAACACACAATGGTTGATCAGCATGGGTGGCTTGCAGTGCACAGGTTAATATAGGGTTCCCTGATAGGGCCTGGAGTGGGGCCATGCTTAGAGGAGAGGTTATAAAACCAGCCAGGTGTGAGTGGCTGGCCTCTTAGTCTGAACACATGAGGAGAAGGTAAGCCGATAGAGAAAGATTACTGCCTAACCATGACACATGGGCACAGTAATCGGTCGTAGGAAACATCGTTCGTTCACCCACTTATAAGATGTTTTAGGCAGATACAGGTTAACTACATTTGTTCATGCCTATTTGTATTAAAGTAAGTTTGTTGTATAGATGGGTTTGTAACTAGAATGAAATGCAAACTTGATTCAGTGTAAGGAGAGGACACTCAGCAGCTGTTTACACATCTGGACGCAGGAGCACCAGTGCAGGACACCAGAATCAAACTTTTTAGGGTGTCCCACACAGGTGCTCCAGTGGGTACTAGGGGTGTCTCCCTGTGGGAACTTGTACAAAAAAGGGAAGTATTCCAGCTTTGGAAATGAAATAAAAATGTCTTCAGCTTGGAACTCTGCCAAAACAGACAATTGTACAACACTTCCAAGCAATGTTTCATATTCCTATTTCTGCCCTCCAATATCTTTGTGCTAAGTATACCTTTTTTATTCACATAGGGGAGAAAAGACTCAGGGCATCCGAGAACACCAGGGACCCCCCACCTCTGAAAGAAGGGGAAGTCACCAAAACACAAGCAGAGGATGAGGAGGGAGACGTTTTGGAAGTGTGCAAAATTGTCACCACAACAGATGAGTGCCTGAGACCACAGCTTCAGGTAAGACATCTGTTCCTGCATATTTATAATAAATGGTGTTTTTTTGGGTTTTTTTAGGTGATGTGGATGTTGTGGAAGAAGAATCTCATTTCACCAGTGAAAGTGCCCAGATCCTCATCAGGGAGAGAATGGGGTGCAATCGTGATGCTCAACAAAAAATGAAGAACATCATTGATGTTTTAGGAAGAATCTAAAACACACAAAAATGTAACCCTTTTTTTTTAAAAAAAAGTTTTAAAGTATTTTAAAAACCAAATTTTGAAGATGCACACAGTGTGTCAACATGTGCTATCTGCCATCAGGGGATATCAATGTACACGTTTTGTGGGTGCAACCCCTTCCTCGCTACTAAAGTAGCTAAGAGGAAGGGTTTGCACCCCCAAAACACGTCCATTGATCCCCCCATGATGGGAGCTAGCACATGTTGACATTAGGCATGGGATCAGGAGGGAAATCTCCATTTTGAATCCCAATTTGTGTGCATCTAATGTAATGTATTACATACATTAACAACAAAAACAAGGTGTGTGTAGCAGACCCACAACATAATAATAGTTCGCTGAAGAAAAGATTGTCACCTCATGTATCAAATAAATTACATTTGCACTATTGAAGAAAATGTCCAAAAAAGAAAAGCCCATTGGAAAAACCTAGGAGACAGCTAAACAATACCCAGGCAGTAAATCAAAGGAAATCTTTTAGTTTAAGTTCAACATTTTAGGATAAAATGTTTCTTAATCAGTTTCTGGCATATCAATGGCCCCCCCACCCGCAAAGTACTCGACATACTTCTGTCTTACTTCATGGGCGCTTTGGGAGGGCAAGTCAGGACGGCCAGCTTCAATCGCCGTCAGGGTTTCTTGTTGAAGTCCAGCCTCAGGCCCAACTGAGGCGACATAGTTCATTGAATTTCTCCTTAAAGAGTTGTGTAGAATGCAGCATGCAAGGATTATATGGTTAAGTTTATATTCCGCCATGTTTATTGGCGTAAGGAATAGGCGGAACCGGCTGGCCATTATCCCAAAAGTGTTTTCCACCACTCTTCTGGCTTTGGCCAGACGGTAGTTATAAACCCTCTGGTCCGGGGTGAAGGTCCTCATGGCGGTCGCCTGGTCAGAACGAACTAACAGAAAGCACTGAAAAACAAAAAGGCCGGAGCTGAAAATCAGATACGAGTGGACAAGAACGCACTGAAAATACGTAATAGAAATACGAACCCACAAGCACAAACTGAAGAGCAGTAAGGATTGTAAAAGCAGGAGGCTGAAAAGCGCAAATCGTCTGTCACCAAACTTCTACTAACACGAGATTAGCGGAAGGAGCTCAAAGGGTAGCGCGCTTGGTATTGAACTTTCTCTTTCTAGTGCCATTGTACGTATTGTACGTCACCGCGTTCTTGATGTTCGGAAATTCCGACAACTTTGTGTGACCGTGTGTATGCAAGACAAGTTTGAGCCAACATCCGTCGGAAAAAATCCATGGATTTTGTTGTTGGAATGTCCGATCAATGTCCGATCGTGGTTACGGGGCATAACTCTGTTAATGTCTAATTCCTAGTAAAAAAGAGGGTGGGTGGAATGTTCTAATAGATACGGCACCTCATCCCTGAACTAATATGGAATAAAGGGAGGCAGGGAAAATGGGATTATTGCGGTGCCAAAGACAGGTTAGAACACATTTATTATTATAAAAGATATTTTTATTGATATACAAATCTAAAAAGTATACATAATTAATACATATACATTGTTACCAGTTAAATTCAACAGAAAAATAAGCTTAAACACTGTAGATATAAATCGACACCGAAGATGTTGAAAGGTGATCGATAATGTTGTTGATCCCTACTAGTTTTGCCAAAACATTGGCTTCATCGAGGCAATAAGCAAATAATACAAAAAAAAGCACTGAAAAAAGGAAAAGAAAAATTACATTAGATGTCAAACCCAAATCTGCCGGTGACTCATCTCCAGTCTGAAGGAGATATCCTGCATCTACAACCATCAGGACTGGCCTTAGCGGCCTTGAGATTTTAAGGCAGGGGTTACAAGAGTTAGGATGTTCTCCAGAGGGTGTTAGAACTTTACAGAGTTCCGGAAAGGGGTCAACCAATGCCATCTACTCCAGAATATGAAATAGGTTCACAAGCTTTGCAGCTGGATGTCAGTTTGACCCTAATGACCCAAATTTATCTCAAATCCTGTTTTTCCAGCAATCCGGATTGGATTTGGGGCTCAATTCGCTTAAGGTGCAAACTTCAGCCATCTCAGTTTTTACCCCCAAAAAATGGGCAGCAAACTTGCTGGTGAAGCACTTCATGAGAGCGGAACTTAGACTACACAGTCCCAAGAGAAATAGGTTCCCTCAATGGGACCTGGCAGTAGTCCTCAATTTTCTAGCAAACCCTTCTCGTACTCCAACAGACTGTTCATTATGGAATATCACCTTAAAAACAGCTTTCCTATTAGCCATAATTTCAGGGGGAAGGGTGTTGAACTCCAAGAATTGGGGGCAGCAGAACAGGGTTGTACTGAGACCATTGGATAATTTTTTCCCAAACGTGGCATCGATATTTCATCTCTCCAGTGAACGGGTGCTTCCAGCCTTCCCGGCGGAATCAAATGCTGATCTGCATGAGTTGGACATTCCAAAAGTCCTCAAAGCCTATCTCCAGGCTACTTCTACATTTAGACGTTCTGACAGACTTTTTCATCATGAAAATTTAAAGGGAAAGAAGCCTCGGCCAGAACCACCTCGGCCTAGATAGTAAAAAATATTCACTGGGCATATAGAGCGGCTGGGAAGGATCCTCCAGAGGTGATTAGAGCTCACTCAACCAGGGTGATGTTGTCTTCTTGGGTGGCACGGGCTGGATTGTCTCTGTAGACAGTCTGCAAATAGGCTAGCTGGTCATCACATCATACGTTCTTAAAACACTACAGGGTGGATCCAGCAGCTCTTACAACAGTAGAGTTTGGGTGGAAAACCATCCAAGCTTTTATGTCTATTGTCAAATAAATACTAAGTTTGTAGCATTAAATCCGCCCTCTCAAAAGCTCATTATGTGGGCTCCTTCAGGGTAGGGACTAATGTGAGTGTGTATTCACTCAGGTTGAACTGGATGGACTGGTGTCTTTATTCAACCTTACTAACTATGTATCATATGTATGCTGCCATGTTTGGCGTCAGGAAAATGGAGAATTTTAATAAATACTTACCGTAATTTTCCTTTCCTGACACCAATTCATGGCAGCATACAAACCATCCCTCTGATCTTTGTGCTTTATATGGAGAATGGGGGAGGTAGCTCTCAGACTTTTATAGAGCTAAACAGGTCCTGTGGGTGGATATAGGGGCGGAGCTATATCATATGTATGCTGCCATGTATTGGCGTCAGGAATGGAAAATACGGTAAGTATTTGATACAATTTTCCATTTTCTCTCACTCTGTGAAGTTAGAAACAAGAAGCAACAAGGATTTCGTCACGTCCGGTTTCGGTTCTTTGTTTAACCACTTGCCGAACGCCGCACGACTATATACGTCGGCAGAATGGCACGGGCAGGCAAAAGGACTTACAGGTACGTCCTTGCCTGCCCGCGGGTGGGGGGTTCCGATCGGACCCCCCCCGGTGCCAGCGGCGGTCGGATCGAGGTCAGGGTCGATCGAAGGTGAGGGGGAGGCCACTCATTCGTGGCTCCCCCCTCGCGATCGCTCCTGGCCAATGATGTGCTTCCTCGGCTTCTGTGAATGTAAACAGAAGCGGAGGAAGTGATGTCATCTCTCCTCGAGACGGTCTTTTCGTCCGGCGCCGAGGAGAGAAGACATCCAAGTAAGTGCACCAACACTACACATACAGTAGAACACGCAGGCACACTTGTCACCCCCCTGTCACCCCCCAGTCACCCCCTGATCACCCCCCTGTACCCCCACACATACTGACACCAATAGCAGGTTTTTTTTTTTTTTCTGATTATTGCATTGGTGTCAGTTTGTGTCAGTTATAAGTGTTAGGGCAGTTAGGTTAGCCCCCTTTAGGTCTAGGGTACCCCCCTTAGGTCCAGGGTACCCCCCTAACCCCCCCTAATAAAGTTTTAACCCCGTGATCACCCCCCGTCGCCAGTGTCACTAAGCGATCGTTTTTCTGATCGCTGTATTAGTGACACAGGTGACGCTAGTTAGGGAGGTAAGTATATAGGTTCGCCGTCAGTGTTTTATAGCGACAGGGACCCCCATATACTACCTTCTAAAGGTTTTAACCCCTTGATTGCCCCCTAGTTAACCCTTTCACCAGTGATCACCATATAATTGTTACGGGTGACGCTGGTTAGTTGGTTTGTTTTTTGTAGTTTATTATAGTTTATTACAGCTTATTATAGTTTTAGGGCACCCGCCGTTTATTACCTTATAAAGGTTTATCCCCCTAATTGCCCGGCGGTGATATAAGTTAAGTTTTTAGGGTCAGATAAGGTCTGCGTCGCCCCAGGCAGCGTCAGGTTAGCGCCAGTACCGCTAACACCCACGCACGCAGCATACACCTCCCTTAGTGCTATAGTATCTGAGCGGATCGATATCTGATCCGATCAGATCTATACTCCCCAGCAGTTTAGGGTCCCCCAAAAAAACGCAGTGTTAGCGGGATCAGCCCAGATACCTGCTAGCACCTGCATTTTGCTCCTCGGCCCAGCCCAGCCCAGCCCACCCAAGTGCAGTATCGATCGATAACTGTCACAAAACACTAAGCACACATAACTGCAGCGTTCGCAGAGTCAGGCCTGATCCCTGCGATCGCTAACAGTTTTTTGGTAGCGTTTTGAATCAGTCGCTGACAGTCAGGAGCTTTTTTGCCAGTGAGTCTCACTAGTGTACCCCTAAATTTAGAGGCCAAAATGGCAAATCGAAGGTACACTAGTGAAGAGGCCTACACGTTTCTGAGTATGACAGATAGTGAAGAGGAAGTCACTCATCTGTCAAGTTCAGGCTCAGAATACGATCCTGTAGAGGACAGCGGCTCCATGACAGATAGCTCTGACGACGGAGTTGTGGTCCCTGCTAGGGTCAGGCGTACCAGACCCCGAACTTCTTCTTCTGTCCTTGAAGTGCAAGAACCGCAGGTCCCTCGTATGGAGCAGAGCAGTACTAGTGCCGCTATTCCTTCTGGTGAACTGGCAAGCACCAGCGGCCTAGTACACCCTGGTCGTACATCCAGCACTGCAGTATCACGTGGTGACGTGGCGAGTCCCATAAGTGCAGTTCAAGCTGGTGAGGTGGCAAGCACTAGTAGGGTCCCGCTGCCACCAAGAAGACAAAGACAGGCCCGTCGTGCCCATAGTGCCCTTCCTGCTGCATTGGCCAATCCGAATTGGGTACCCACCACTTCTGCAGCACCCGTATTGCCCCCATTCACTGGCCAACCCGGAATTCAGGTGGAAACAGTTGATTTTACGCCACTGGATTTTTATTCACTGTTTTTCACCGAAGATCTCTATAGATCTATTGTGGACCAAAGCAATTTATACGCTGGTCAACACATCGCCACTATTCCCCAGTCCTCCCTTGCCAGAGATTGGAGACCAATTACGGTCTCCGAATTTAAGATCTTTCTGGGCCTTTCCCTCAACATGGGCATAACCAAAAAGAGTGAGTTGCGGTCATATTGGTCCACTGACCCAATTCACCATATGCCCGTGTTCTCTGCCTCCATGACCAGGGCACGATACGAGCAGATTTTGCGGTTCATGCACTTCAACGACAATGAACTCTGTCGTCCTCGTGGAGACCCTGGATACGATCGGCTCTACAAAATTCGGCCCCTCGTAAACCACTTCAACCAACGTTTTGCAGACTTGTTTACTCCCCATCAAGTTGTCTGCGTTGATGAGTCCCTGATTAAATTTTCTGGCCGCTTGTCATTCAAACAGTACCTTCCCAGCAAGCGTGCCAGATACGGGGTCAAGATGTATAAGCTCTGTGACAGGGCCACAGGCTATACATGTAGATTTATGGTTTACGAGGGCAAAGATAGTCACGTAGAGCCGACAAACTGCCCTGACTACATAGGAAGCGCTGGCAAGATAGTGTGGGACTTGGTGTCACCCTTATTCGGAAAGGGGTACCACTTGTACGTGGACAATTATTACACGAGCGTGCCACTTTTTAGTCAACTTTTTGATCATCAAATTGGAGCATGTGGCACCGTGCGACCTAATCGCCGGGGCTTTCCTCAGCGGCTTGTAGATTCCCGTCTTAGGCTGGGGGAGAGAGCCTGCTTGCAGTGTAATAACTTGCTCGCTATGAAGTGGAGGGACAATAAGAATGTTTTCGTTCTTACCTCCCTTCATGCAGACACGACGACCCAAATTACTACGGCGACTGGTGTTGTGGAGAAACCCCTCTGTGTCCATGAATATAACCAAAATATGGGAGGGGTGGACCTCAACGACCAGTTGTTGGCGCCGTACCTAATTGCCCGTAAGGCCAGACGCTGGTACAAAAAAGTGTCTGTATACTTATTTCAATTGGCTTTGCTGAACGCTCATGTGCTATACAGAGCTTCAGGACGGACTGGATCCTTCCTTAAATTCCAGGAAGAGATCGTCAGAGCCCTTCTGTTTCCAGACGGTGCTCCACCTCACCTTCCCCAACCAAATGCAGTAGGCCGGCTGCATGAGAGGCATTTTCCTTATGCCATCCCGAGTACCCCTACCCAACGAGCCCCCCAAAGAAAATGTTGTGTCTGCAGCAAGCGCGGATTTAGGCGTGACACCCGGTATTATTGTCCCTCCTGTCCTGGCAATCCTGGTCTTTGCATTGGTGAATGTTTTGAACGCTACCATACACTAGTTGAGTTTTAGCGTAGGGTACAGCACTGCACAGACTAGGACACACTTTCACAGGGTCTCCCAAGATGCCATCGCATTTTGAGAGACCCAAACCTGGAACCGTTACAGTTTTAAAAGTTACAGTTATAAAAAAAAAATGTAAAAAAAAAAAAAAAAAGTAAAAAAAAAAAAAAAATACACAAAATAAATATAAAATAAAAAAACCAAAAATAGTTGTCGTTTTTATTGTTCTCTCTCTCTCTATTTTCTCTCTATTGTTCTTCTCTTTTTTACTGTATTCTATTCTGCAATGTTTTATTGTTATGTTTTATCATGTTTGCTTTTCAGGTATGTAATTTTTTTATAGTTTAATGTGTTTTAACCATTTTTTTGTTTTCAGGTACGCCATTCAGCTGCAGCGCGGATTTATTTATCTTGACAGCAACAGCGTTTGCTCCCACGATACATAAAGCCGTGACTCCAGCGCTGTCGGAGGTGATTTCACCACCACAGTTACATACTTCAGCATATATGCCGAAGCGTGGGGGCAGCAGTGGGTGGAGGAGCGAATTGCTCCTGCCTTTTGTGGGAGGATGCCCCCATGCTTCGGCATATATATATTTTAGGTAGGCACAGGTTGCGTTAAATGTTTTATTTTTTACTATGTTTTTTTTTTTTTGTATTTGCTTTGCAGGTATGGTAAGTATTACTGTTATACTGTAATGTTACTTTGTTTTTTGTTAACCATCATTTGCTTAGCAGGTACGCCATTCAGTTGCAGCGCGGATTTATTTATCTTGACAGCAACAGCGTTTGCTCCCACGATACATAAAGCCGTGACTCCAGCGCTGTCGGAGGTGATTTCACCACCACAGTTACATACTTCAGCATATATGCCGAAGCGTGGGGGCAGCAGTGGGTGGAGGAGCGATTTGCTCCTGCCTTTTGTGGGAGGATGCCCCCATGCTTCGGCATATATATATTTTAGGTAGGCACAGGTTGCGTTAAATGTTTTATTTTTTACTATGTTTTTTTTTTTTGTATTTGCTTTGCAGGTATGGTAAGTATTACTGTTATACTGTAATGTTACTTTGTTTTTTGTTAACCATCATTTGCTTAGCAGGTATGCCATTCAGTTGCAGCGCGGATTTATTTATCTTGACAGCAACAGCGTTTGCTCCCACGATACATAAAGCCGTGACTCCAGCGCTGTCGGAGGTGATTTCACCACCACAGTTACATACTTCAGCATATATGCCGAAGCGTGGGGGCAGCAGTGGGTGGAGGAGCGATTTGCTCCTGCCTTTTGCGGGAGGATGCCCCCATGCTTCGGCATATATAAAAACGGTGCATGTATGCCCATCATTAGAAGTGGGTGGATGAAGGGAGGTATTCTAATGGTGGGCATACCCACCGATCAAGATCTTTTTTTCGTTCAGCCCACAGGCTGCATGAAAAAAAAGTTTACAATGTATGCCCAACAAGGACCAGCAATGTACTGGTATGTTGCTGGACTTTGAGTGGTTATACCAGAATGATGCCTGCAGGTTTAGGTATCATCTTGGTATCATTCTTTTCAGCCAGCGGTCGGCTTTCATGTAAAAGCAATCCTAGCAGCTAATTAGCCTCTAGACTGCTTTTACAAGCAGTGGGAGGGAATGCCCCCCCCCACCGTCTTCCATGTTTTTCTCTGGCTCTCCTGTCCCAACAGGGAACCTGAGAATGCAGCCGGTGATTCAGCCAGCTGACCATAGAGCTGATCAGAGACCAGAATGGCTCCAAACATCTCTATGGCCTAAGAAACCGGAAGCTACGAGCATTTCATGACTTAGATTTCGCCGGATGTAAACAGCGCCATTGGGAAATTGGGAAAGCATTTTATCACACCGATCTTGGTGTGGTCAGATGCTTTGAGGGCAGAGGAGAGATCTAGGGTCCAATAGACCCCAATTTTTTCAAAAAAGAGTACCTGTCACTACCTATTGCTATCATAGGGGATATTTACATTCCCTGAGATAACAATAAAAATGATTAAAAAAAAAAAAATGAAAGGAACAGTTTAAAAATAAGATAAAAAAGCAAAAAAATAATAAGGAAAAAAAAAAAGCACCCCTGTCCCCCCCTGCTCTCGCACAAAGGCGAACGCAAGCGTCGGTCTGGCGTCAAATGTAAACAGCAATTGCACCATGCATGTGAGGTATCACCGCGAAGGTCAGATCGAGGGCAGTAATTTTAGCAGTAGACCTCCTCTGTAAATCTAAAGTGGTAACCTGTAAAGGCTTTTAAAGACTTTTAAAAATGTATTTAGTTTGTCGCCACTGCACGTTTGTGCGCAATTTTAAAGCATGTCATGTTTGGTATCCATGTACTCGGCCTAAGATCATCTTTTTTATTTCATCAAACATTTGGGCAATATAGTGTGTTTTAGTGCATTAAAATGTTAAAAAGTGTGTTTTTTCCCCAAAAAATGCGTTTGAAAAATCGCTGCGCAAATACTGTGTGAAAAAAAAAAATGAAACACCCACCATTTTAATCTGTAGGGCATTTGTTTTAAAAAAATATATAATGTTTGGGGGTTCAAAGTAATTTTCTTGCAAAAAAAAATCATTTTTTCATGTAAACAAAAAGTGACAGAAAGGGCTTTGTCTTCAAGTGGTTAGAAGAGTGGGTGATGTGTGACATAAGCTTCTAAATGTTGTGCATAAAATGCCAGGACAGTTCAAAACCCCCCCCAAATGACCCCATTTTGGAAAGTAGACACCCCAAGCTATTTGCTGAGAGGCATGTCGAGTCCATGGAATATTTTATATTGTGACACAAGTTGCGGGAAAAAGACAAATTTTTTTTTTTTTTTGCACAAAGTTGTCACTAAATGATATATTGCTCAAACATGCCATGGGAATATGTGAAATTACACCCCAAAATACATTCTGTTGCTTCTCCTGAATACGGGGATACCCCATGTGTGAGACTTTTTGGGAGCCTAGCCGCGTACGGGACCCCGAAAACCAAGCACCGCCTTCAGGCTTTCTAAGGGCGTAAATTTTTGATTTCACTCTTCACTGCCTATCACAGTTTCGGAGGCCATGGAATGCCCAGATGGCATAAACCCCCCCCAAATGACCCCATTTTGGAAAATAGACACCCAAAGCTATTTGCTGAGAGGTATAGTGAGTATTTTGCAGACCTCACTTTTTGTCACAAACTTTTGAAAATTGAAAAAAGAAAAAAAAAATATGTTTTTCTTGTCTTTCTTCATTTTCAAAAACAAATGAGAGCTGCAAAATACTCGCCATGCCTCTCAGCAAATAGCTTGGGGTGTCTACTTTCCAAAATGGGGTCATTTTGGGGGGTTTTGTGCTATCTTGGCATTTTATGGCCTTCGAAACTGTGATGGGTAGTGAGGAGTGAAATCAAAAATTAACGCCCTTAGAAATCCTGAAGGCGGTGATTGGATTTCGGGGCCCCGTATGAACCTAGGCTTCCAAAAAGTGCCACTCATGTGGTATCCCCATACTCAGGAGAAGCAGCAGAATGTATTTTGGGGTGTAATTCCACATATGCCCATGGCCTGTGTGAGCAATATATCATTTAGTGACAACTTTGTGCAAAAAAAAAAAAAAAAAAAAAATTGTCACTTTCCCGCAACTTGTGTCAAAATATAAAATATTCCATGGACTCAACATGCCTCTCAGCAAATAGCTTGGGGTGTCTACTTTCCAAAATGGGGTCATCTGGGGGGGGTTTGTGCCATCTTGGCATTTTATGGCCTTCAAAACTGTGATAGGTAGTGAGGAGTGAAATCAAAAATTTATGCCCTTAGAAATCCTGAAGGCGGTGCTTGGTTTTCGGGGCCCCGTACGCGGCTAGGCTCCCAAAAAGTCCCACACATGTGGTATCCCCGTACTCAGGAGAAGCAGCAGAATGGATTTTGGGGTGTCATTCCACATATGCCCATGGCATGTTTGAGCAATATATCATTTAGTGACAACTTTGTGCAAAAAAAAAAAAAAAAATTGTCACTTTCCCGCAACTTGTGTCAAAATATAAAATATTCCATGGACTCAACATGCCTCTCAGCAAATAGCTTGGGGTGTCTACTTTCCAAAATGGGGTCATTTGGGGGGGTTTTGTGCCATCTTGGCATTTTATGGCCTTCAAAACTGTGATAGGTAGTGAGGAGTGAAATCAAAAATGTATGCCCTTAGAAATCCTGAAGGCGGTGCTTGGTTTTCGGGGCCCCGTACGCGGCTAGGCTCCCAAAAAGTCCCACACATGTGGTATCCCCGTACTCAGGAGAAGCAGCAGAATGTATTTTGGGGTGTAATTCCACATATGCCCATGGCATGTTTGAGCAATATATCATTTAGTGACAACTTTGTGCAAAAAAAAAAAAAAATTGTCACTTTCCCGCAACTTGTGTCAAAAAATAAAATATTCCATGGACTCAACATGCCTCTCAGCAAATAGCTTGGGGTGTCTACTTTCCAAAATGGGGTCATTTGGGGGGGTTTTGTGCCATCTTGGCATTTTATGGCCTTCAAAACTGTGATAGGTAGTGAGGAGTGAAATCAAAAATTTATGCCCTTAGAAATCCTGAAGGCGGTGCTTGGTTTTCGGGGCCCCGTACGCGGCTAGGCTCCCAAAAAGTCCCACACATGTGGTATCTCCATACTCAGGAGAAGCAGCTAAATGTATTTTGGGGTGCAATTCCATATATGCCCATGGCCTGTGTGAGCAATATATCATTTAGTGACAACTTTGTGCAAAAAAAAAAAAATTTGTCACATTCCCGCAACTTGTGTCAAAAAATAAACTATTCCATGGACTCAACATGCCTCTCAGCAAATAGCTTGGGGTGTCTACTTTCCAAAATGGGGTCATTTGGGGGGGTTTTGTGCCATCTTGGCATTTTATGGCCTTCAAAACTGTTATAGGTAGTGAGGAGTGAAATCAAAAATTTATGCCCTTTGAAATCCTGAAGGCGGTGCTTGGTTTTCGGGGCCCCGTACGCGGCTAGGCTCCCAAAAAGTCCCACACATGTGGTATCCCCATACTCAGGAGAAGCAGCTGAATGTATTTTGGGGTGCAATTCCACATATGCCCATGGCTTGTGTGAGCAATATATCATTTAGTGACAACTTTTTGTAATTTTTTTTTTTTTTAATTTATTTTTTATTTTTTTGTCATTATTCAATCACTTGGGACAAAAAAAATAAATATTCAATGAGTTCAACATGCCTCTCAGCAATTTCCTTGGGGTGTCTACTTTCCAAAATGGGGTCATTTGGGGGGGTTTTGTACTGCCCTGCCATTTTAGCACCTCATGAAATGACATAGGCAGTCATAAACTAAAAGCTGTGTAAATTCCAGAAAATGTACCCTAGTTTGTAGATGCTATAACTTTTGCGCAAACCAATAAATATACGCTTATTGACATTTTTTTTACCAAAGACATGTGGCCGAATACATTTTGGCCTAAATGTATGACTAAAATTGAGTTTATTGGATTTTTTTTATAACAAAAAGTAGAAAATATCATTTTTTTTCAAAATTTTCGGTCTTTTTCCGTTTATAGCGCAAAAAATAAAAACAGCAGAGGTGATCAAATACCATCAAAAGAAAGCTCTATTTGTGGGAAGAAAAGGACGCAAATTTAGTTTGGTTACAGCATTGCATGACCGCGCAATTAGCAGTTAAAGCGACGCAGTGCCAAATTGTAAAAAGTGCTCTGGTCAGGAAGGGGGTAAATCCTTCCGGGGCTGAAGTGGTTAACTGGCCGTTATCGGCCAGTGAAGCAACCAAAGAGACTGATTGACCCCATAGGAGGCCAGAGGAGAGATTTGGGGTCTAATAGACCTCAGATCTCTCCATAAAGAGGACTTGTCACGGCCCATGCTAGTCCTTAGATGTTGTTCATCCCTTGTAATACCAATAAAGTTGAGCAAAAAAAAAAGTTAAAGGTATAGTGTTGAAAAAAAATAAAAAATAAATACAATTTAAAGTGCCCCCATGCTCATGTGCAAATGCCAACGCAGGTCCCGCATGCATATGTGAATGGCCATCGGACCACACATTTGAGGTATCACCAAAAACATCATGGTGAGAGCAATAATGTTAGCACCTCCTGTGTAACTCTAAACTGGTAACGTGTAAAGAATTTTATATCATTGCCTATGGAGATTTTTAGTAACCGTAATTTGGCGCCGTTCCATGGGTGGATGCAATTTTAAAGTGTGACATGTTTGGTATCTATTTACTCAGCGTAAATCATCTTTTATATTTTACTAAACAATTAGGTATTATAGTGTGTCTTTGTGCATTAAAAACCATTAAAGTGTATTTTGGCCCAAAAACTTGCATTTGAAAAACTGCTGCACAAATATCGTGTGACATAAAAATATGCAACACACATTATTTTATTCTCTAAGGCCTCTGCAAAAAAAAAATATATAATGTATGGGGGGTCATTTTCTAGCATAAAATGTTTTATTAACATGTAGGAGAGGAATGCCAGAATTGGCCTAGACTGGAAATAGACAATTTAGCATTAGGAGAGTGTTTACCTGACCAGGCTGTTGCTGGCCTTTCATTGTCCAGTGATAAGGTGGGAGACTTGAGATGACCATGCTGTGTTGCTTAACGGCTGCAGAGAAAGGTCAGGCTGACTGTGCTATATGGTAGGGCTGTGTAAAACATGTTGGAAGAGCAACAGAATGTAATGTAAAGTACTGTGAAATATATACTGTATGCATTATACTTATCTATGCAGCAGGTGGTACTGTAGTGTGTATCCTATGATATGACAGGGTGTACCCTCTATCTAAGTTCAGTGCACTTGTTTGTATTTAGTTCCTGTTTCATGTTTCTCATCTTCCCACAAAAGCAAAGCTATTGCTGCAAACAAGACACTTCCAGTGCATTATTTCAATACTCAGCTAATAGGTTATGGGCCCAAGCATTGTAAACGATACCCCAGTCACCCAGCAGGCATCCAGGCACTGGAAAGAATTCTGCAAGTCTGTGAGTACTGTATACAAGCTACTGAAAGATGGCAAGCAGTTTAGATGTGAAGTTTGCAATAGCAAAGCTTAACAATGCCAATAACCAGCTGCGGAAGTTTAAACTAGAAATGTTTCTCAGCAAGGATGACTTGTGGCAAGTGCTGAATACAGACAGACCCACAAACGGGGAGACGGAGGAATGGGACAGGAAGAATAGACAGGCAAATGTGACTATAAGTGCATTAGTGAAGATGACCGGCTTATCCACTTAAGAACAGAGAAAACGGACAAAGGTATGTGGACTGCATTACAAAAACTGCATGAGCGTTCAAGTCTAAACAGCAAGCTATTTCTGCTAAGAAAGCAATATAAGATGAGACTAGAAGAAGGCCAGCAAATATGTAACCATGTGAAAGCTATGCTAGAAATCATACAGCAGCTGCGGAATGGAGAGAAAATCAAAAGGTAACCGTATTGTTGCCCTGCTCCTCTGCAACCTTCCAGAGACATATACTGCTCTTATTAACGCTTTAGAAACCAAACTTGAGCAGGAACCAACGCTGGACTATGTCAAAGGGAAATTAATTATGGCAGAAGGAAAGAAAATACGCACCATGATGACAAAGCTCTTAAGATGTACAAACGCACAAAGCACAACAAAAAAAACAGAGCCTGTTTTCGCTGTAAAAGGACCAGTCACTTAAAATAGGACTGTTCTATCTGGAAAGCCGAGCAGTGAAAGATAGAGCTATCCACCAAAGAAAGAGTCAAAGCAGCCACAAAGGAAACTACAGACAGAACATGAATTGGCACCTTTTAAGTGACACAGAGTAAATAAAAAGAATGGGACTTTGAATGAGACACTAGGTCTCCATCCCTATGCGTACAAAGAACATAAAACAGGAGGGTTGGGACTTTAAATGAGGTGAGCAAAAGAGGCCAAGGGGACAGTCAAATTTTGCATAAAACACTTTATTGATACATGGTAAAAAAATTACACAATTTGGGTTCAAATAGAGATTGTAATAACAAGTCATATAGCGGTCACAACCTAACTGATACATGGCAGACATGATAAACAGCCCCCAAATGATGCAGGGCAAATAATCCTAATCTGGAAAAAGTATGGACATGAGTAACATAAGGTCACAAAGTGGTTAAAAACTTGTAGGTATATGATTATCTGGTGCATGTCGTAAGCCCGACGCATTTCGTGTATTAAACACTCTTCAGGGGCGAGTCGGGCGTCGGGCTTACGACATGCACCAGACAATCATATCCTGGGCTTACGACAGGCACCAGATAATCATATACCTACAAGTTTTTAACAACTTTGTGACCTTATGTTACTCATGTCCATACTTTTTCCAGATTAGGATTATTTGCCCTGCATCATTTGGGGGCTGTTTATCATGTCTGCCATGTATCGGTTAGGTTGTGACTGCTATATGACTTGTTATTACAATCTCTATTTGAACCTAAATTGTGTCATTTTATTACCATGTATCAATAAAGTGTTTTATGCAAAATTTGACTGTCCCCTTGGCCTCTTTTGCTCGCCTCATTTAAAGTCCCAACCCTCCTGTTTTATGTTCTTTGTATGCATAGGGATGGAGACCTAGTGTCTCATTCAAAGTCCCATTCTTTTTATTTACCTGATATAGGGATGGAGGTGCGCTATGAGGCCATTGGGAAGTCATTCAATCATTTATGTGTTGACAGTATAATCCTCATTGGGACCACTATTGTATTATTGCATCATTATATTACTTTATCATATGGTTCATCCTTGAAGATTGTTCCTTTTGGCATCATTTGCCCCCCTCATTTAAAGTCCACATTCTCCTGTTTGATGTATGTATAGGGATGGAGACTCTTGTGTCTCATCCAAAGTCCCACTTCGTCTTATTACTCGATATGGGGATGGAGGTGTGCTTGAGACCTTTTGGAAGTTTCACTATCATGGAAACCACTCTATAGGGCATTTGCCCTGAATCATTTGCTTCCCTTGCTTTTTAGGGGTACGGTCAGCATTATACAATGTTTTGTCCCACACTTTTTCATCTACTTTTCTGCTTTTGTTTTTCCCTCTTCGTTTTCTTTTCTCTTCCTTTTTCCCCCTCCCCCAACTTTGGTGCAGCCGCATGATGTGTCTCCGGGAGGGCTGCTTCTGCTTGGCGGCCGTTTTTGTTCGGCGTCCGGGAGCTGCGACGCACGGCTGGGATCCCTCCCCCTTCCCCCCTCATCCTCCTTGTCGGGTGATCGGGGCGGGCTTCCCGCTGTGCGTCGGCATCACGCCTCCTTGTCACGCACGTGACCTCTGCGTGAGTGTCACGGCGTTGACATTGTGTTTACTATCTTGTGCAGACACGTGGATGGCGGCCTCCCCAGCGGCTGTGGGCGGCGGCTGCCGCTGCACTGGAGAAGTCCTCTGTCCCCTTGTGTGCCTGCACCGCGTGATGCTGGGGAAGCTCTCTGATTGGGGCGGGGACTGGCTACATATAGGGTCCTCATTCATGCTCAGCCTGTTCTCAGGCAGCATGATCACCACTGGGTTAGATACAGCGGGCCACTTGTTATCTTCCTCAGGTAAGGTGGGCATTATAGGGATATCTTTGCACTCCTTTGGGAGTAGGGGCCCCAGCCATGTTTGGGGCAACATCTTACTTTTTACTTTTATTACTTTAGAACCTTTTCCTCACCAATTACCATTCCTTGGGGACCCTTGTGTTGTGTCTGAGTCTCTCCTGGCCCCTCCCTTTGAGCTCCTCCCTCAGCTCCCGGACCCTAGCTATTTGGCGGCCTGCGGTCGCGGACCCCCTGTGATTTACTATCCTGTGGCATGTGAGTATCCAATGGGGATCAGGGGCTCTGCTTTCTCTATTTTTTTCTTTTTATATATTTTTTTCTTCTTTTCTTCTCTTTTTTTCTTTTCTATAGCTTTTACCACACTATCCTTTTCCTTTGTAGATCCTGGTGCTATATCGCCCCTGAAGAGTGTTTAATACACGAAACGCGTCGGGCTTACGACATGCACCAGACAATCATATACCTGGGCTTACGACATGCACCAGATAATCATATACCTACAAGTTTTTAACCACTTTGTGACCTTATGTTACTCATGTCCATACTTTTTCCAGATTAGGATTATTTGCCCTGCATCATTTGGGGGCTGTTTATCATGTCTGCCATGTATCGGTTAGGTTGTGACTGCTATATGACTTGTTATTACAATCTCTACTTGAACCTAAATTGTGTCATTTTATTACCATGTATCAATAAAGTGTTTTATGCAAAATTTGACTGTCCCCTTGGCCTCTTTTGCTCACCTCATTTAAAGTCCCAACCCTCCTGTTTTATGTTCTTTGTACGCATAGGGATGGAGACCTAGTGTCTCATTCAAAGTCCCATTCTTTTTATTTACCTGATATAGGGATAGAGGTGCGCTCTGAGGCCATTGGGAAGTCATTCAATCATTTATGTGTTGACAGTATAATCCTCATTGGGACCACTATTGTATTATTGCGCCATTATATTACTTTATCATATGGTTCATACTTGAAGATTGTTCCTTTGGCCTCATTTGCCCCCCTCATTTAAAGTCCCCATTCTCCTGTTTGATGTATGTATAGGGATGGAGACTCTTGTGTCTCATCCAAAGTCCCACTTCGTCTTATTACTCGGCATGGGGATGGAGGTGTGCTTGAGACTTTTTGGAAGTTTCACTATCATGGAAAGCACTCTATAGGGCATTTGCCCTGAATCATTTGCTTCCCTTGGTTTTTAGGGGTACGGTAAGCATTATACAATGTTTTGACCCACACTTTTTCATCTACTTTTCTGCTTTTGTTTTTCCCTCTTCGTTTTCTTTTCTCTTCCTTTTTCCCCCTCCCCCAACTTTGGTGCAGCCGCATGATGTGTCTCCGGGAGGGCTGCTTCTGCTTGGCGGCCGTTTTTGTTCAGCGTCCGGGAGCTGCGACGCACGGCTGGGATCCCTCCCCCTTCCCCCCTCATCCTCCTTGTCGGGTGATCGGGGCGGGCTTCCCGCTGTGCATCGGCATCACGCCTCCTTGTCACGCTCGTGACCTCTGCGTGAGTGTCACGACATTGACGTTGTGTTTACTATCTTGTGCAGACACGTGGATGGCGGCCTCCCCAGCGGCTGTGGGCGGCGGCTGCCGCTGCACTGGAGGAATCCTCCAACCCCTTGTGTGCCTGCACCGCATGATGCTGGGGGGAGCTCTCTGATTGGGGTGGGGACTGGCTACATATAGGGTCCTCATTCATGCTCAGCCTGTTCTCAGGCAGCATGAACACCACCGGGTTAGATACGGCGGGCCACTTGTTATCTTCCTCAGGTAAGGTGGGCATTATAGGGATATCTTTGCACTCCTTTGGGAGTAGGGGCCCCAGCCATGTTTGGGGCAACATCTTACTTTTTACTTTTATTACTTTAGAACCTTTTCCTCACCAATTACCATTCCTTGGGGACCCTTGTGTTGTGTCTGAGTCTCTCCTGGCCCCTCCCTTTGAGCTCCTCCCTCAGCTCCCGGACCAGAGCTATTTGGCGGCCTGCGGTCGCGGACCCCTTGTGATTTACTATCCTGTGGCATGTGAGTATCCAATGGGGATCAGGGGCTCTGCTTTCTCTATTTTTTCTTTTTATATATTTTTTTCTTCTTTTCTTCTTTTCTATAGCTTTTACCACACTGGCCTTTTCCTTTGTAGATCCTGGTGCTATATCGCCCCTGAAGAATGTTTAATACACGAAATGCGTCGGGCTTACGACATGCACCAGACAATCATATACCTGGGCTTACGACATGCACCAGATAATCATATACCTACAAGTTTTTAACCACTTTGTGACCTTATGTTACTCATGTCCATACTTTTTCCAGATAAGGATTATTTGCCCTGCATCATTTGGGGGCTGTTTATCATGTCTGCCATGTATCGGTTAGGTTGTGACTGCTATATGACTTGTTATTACAATCTCTATTTGAACCTAAATTGTGTCATTTTATTACCATGTATCAATAAAGTGTTTTATGCAAAATTTGACTGTCCCCTTGGCCTCTTTTGCTCACCTTATTTAAAGTCCCAACCCTCCTGTTTTATGTTCTTTGTACGCATAGGGATGGAGACCTAGTGTCTCATTCAAAGTCCCATTCTTTTTATTTACCTGATATAGGGATAGAGATGTGCTCTGAGGCCATTGGGAAGTCATTCAATCATTTATGTGTTGACAGTATAATCCTCATTGGGACCACTATTGTATTATTGCGTCATTATACTACTTTATCATATGGTTCATCCTTGAAGATTGTTCCTTTGGCCTCATTTGCCCCCCTCATTTAAAGTCCCCATTCTCCTGTTTGATGTATGTATAGGGATGGAGACTCTTGTGTCTCATCCAAAGTCCCACTTCGTCTTATTATTCGACATGGGGATGGAGGTGTGCTTGAGACCTTTTGGAAGTTTCACTATCATGGAAACCACTCTATAGGGCATTTGCCCTGAATCATTTGCTTCCCTTGGTTTTTAGGGGTACGGTCAGCATTATACAATGTTTTGTCCCACACTTTTTCATCTACTTTTCTGCTTTTGTTTTTCCCTCTTCGTTTTCTTTTCTCTTCCTTTTTCCCCCTCCCCCAACTTTGGAGCAGCTGCATGATGTGTCTCCGGGAGGGCTGCTTCTGCTTGGCGGCCGTTTTTGTTCGGCGTCCGGGAGCTGCGACGCATGGCTGGGATCCCTCCCCCTTCCTCCCTCGTCCTCCTTGTCGGGTGATCGGGGCAGGCTTCCCGCTGTGCGTCGGCATCACGCCTCCTTGTCACGCACGTGACCTCTGCGTGAGTGGCACGGTGTTGACGTTGTGTTTACTATCTTGTGCAGACACGTGGATGGTGGCCTCCCCAGCAGCTGTGGGCAGCGGCTGCCGCTGCACTGGAGGAGTCCTCCGTCCCCTTGTGTGCCTGCACCGCGTGATGCTGGGGGGAGCTCTCTGATTGGGGCGGGGACTGGCTACATATAGGGTCCTCATTCATGCTCAGCCTGTTCTCAGGCAGCATGAACACCACCGGGTTAGATACGGCGGGCCACTTGTTATCTTTCTCAGGTAAGGTGGGCATTATAGGGATATCTTTGCACTCCTTTGGGAGTAGGGGCCTCAGCCATGTTTGGGGCAACATCTTACTTTTACTTTTATTACTTTAGAACCTTTTCCTCACCAATTACCATTCCTTGGGGACCCTTGTGTTGTGTCTGAGTCTCTCCTGGCCACTCCCTTTGAGCTCCTGCCTCAGCTCCCGGACCCAAGCTATTTGGCGGCCTGCAGTCACGGACTCCCTGTGATTTACTATCCTGTGGCATGTGAGTATCCAATGGGGATCAGGGGCTCTGCTTTCTCTATTTTTTCTTTTTATATATTTTTTTCTTCTTTTCTTCTCTTTTTTTTATTTTCTATAGCTTTTACCACACTGTCCTTTTCCTTTGTAGATCCTGGTGCTATATCGCCCTTGAAGAGTGTTTAATACACGAAACGCGTCGGGCTTACTACATGCACCAGACAATCATATACCTGGGCTTACGACATGCACCAGATAATCATATACCTACAAGTTTTTAACCTTGTGACCTTATGTTACTCATGTCCATACTTTTTCCATATTAGGATTATTTGCCCTGCATCATTTGGGGGCTGTTTATCATGTCTGCCATGTATCGGTTAGGTTGTGACTGCTATATGACTTGTTATTACAATCTCTATTTGAACCTAAATTGTGTCATTTTATTACCATGTATCAATAAAGTGTTTTATGCAAAATTTGACTGTCCCCCTAGCCTCTTTTGCTCACCTCATTTAAAGTCCCAACCCTCCTGTTTTATGTTTTAAGTGACACAGAGCGGCAAGCCACGCACCTGGTGCATAGACTCAGGTGTGACAAGCCACATGTCGCACCATAGGTTATTCCGCTGATTTCTATTTTCACTGTCCTCAGCACGGGATTCCAGAGCCTTCAACTTGGTCTGTATGGTGTGAAGAGAGGCATGGTGATCGCGAACCAGATCCTCTGTGTCCACGGCTCCTCGTTCTGTCTTCATAAGTTGGTCCTGGAACTTGTCCATATCTCTCCTGATGAGCCCGATCTCAATTTGCATAAGATCGATTTTAGTGTGATTTGACACCCCGTTATGGCCTGCATGAGGGCACTGAACTGGTCTGAGCCCAGAGGGGGATCCGCCTATTCTGTCTGAGACGCCATGCTGGGACTGCTCACCACGTGCTGCACCTTTAACGGCAGAGGTGTTTTTGGAGCCGAGTTCCGCTTTCGTCCCAGAGCCAGTCTTCCCCTTTCTCATACCCAGATATTCTAGAGCAGAAGGTTCAAGGATAAGTAGCAGTAGATCCCAGTAAAATCAGATAAAAGTGCCAAACAGGTGCAGAGCTCTGATCACACGTCCTATCAGGTTGCCATCTTGACCACGCCCCACAGTCTGAATTTAGTACTTGCAGATACAACAAAGGTGGTTATTATTAGTTTAATCCTGCTGTTTACCTGAGTAGATATGGATCCTTGTGTTATTTTCAACGGTTTATTGGCTGTCTGGGCTTTATAAGATGAGGTATTTGTACTCCTCTAGGTATTGTTTGGCATTAGAAAATTATTTATAAATCTGTTCTGTGCTGGGACCAATCCTGTTTAATTTGTTCACAAACAACCTGGAGGATGGGGTAAACAGTTCAATCTCTGTAAAAGAAAAAACAAACGTGGCAGTGTGGGACTTTATTGGTGCTTGGTATGCTAAAATTAATATATGACAACAAAGTATGAAAAAATAAATTATTTTATTACAACATCATAAAAAAGTGAGACAGAGACAGTGGTCACACTAAAAGGGACAAACGTCACTTATTCTATACAGTGTATCTACAAGTCTGTTCAGTTTTCCACACATAAATTCAACATATTTCGCCATGTGGCTTCCTCAGGAACATGCGTGGTCATTTTTCTCTAATAAATACAAATGGATAGATTCATTATACAGATTTTAAATTCATAAAAATATACAAAAAGTAATTTGAACAAAATACATATATACATACATGGGTGCCTCCATGGGATATGACTGGGAACTCTCAACCATTCTGACTCCAATGTTTAGGAGATTCAGAGATCAATCTGTATTGAGTGGTATCAGAGTGGAACATTGGACACCAAAATCCATACAGGAAAGCAACACACCGACCGATGCCTGATAACCCACTGGGAGGAGTGTCGTTGGTAATCTTGAATGCCATTGTAAATTATTATTACCTATGAAGTGATCAAAAGATGATGATATATAATGTTTCAATGACAATCCATGTCATTGAATAGACCTAATAACTAAGTCTATGTATATAGACATGTGATTTATAGATATAAAATATAATATATAGGATAGGCTTACATGAAAAGTTACTGTTAAATTAACAAACTGGGAGCCTGGGTATCCAACACAAACACAGCTGCAACTGTGTGATTTTCAGGTTAGGAAATCCACACCAAATGTCCTGCAAAGATATGAAGAATATTCCACATATAATTGCAAAAGCAGGGGGGAGAATTCTTTGTGCTGACTCATCTTAAGTAAAAAAGGAATTGCTTGCCTGTGTGTGTTTATCAAGTGCATATGTTGAGAAGTCTTAGGCAGAACGGAGGCAGAACCCTCGAAAGATGACTGAGGCATAATACCCCAGTGGGTTGAACCTAAGTATAACATAGATAGACTCCCTGGAAGAATAAGGTAATACCTGTATGCAGCTGTGTGGACATCGTGGCTCCCATAAAACTCCAGTGGCTTCTCCATTGCCGCATGGAGCTATATATACTCCTCCCCGATACGTCGGGCGAACGCGACGTGTGATGTCACGTCGCCCAGATGCAAAACGGACGTTGTCAGATGACGTTGCAGAAATGGGAGGGCAGCCAATGCTCCACCCCACCAGAAGCCCGCAACAAGTGCAGGAAACCATTAAGACGGATACCCAGCGGGGGACACACCCACAGGGAAGTGCTAAAGAGCACGGCACCACCCCGTCTGATCCCCAGTGCCCACGCGCAGACTCCAGGGCATGAGAACGTAAGGGCCGAATCCCTAGCGGTGGCACCACCCAGGAATCGGACCCTCAGAGATTGCCCTGGACTCCACAGGAGCACAGCATGGCCCCCGTTAGGAGAACAGGGACCATGCTGCCGAGGGCCCCTGGGCATCTGTGTGGGGATACAGTGGCAAGTGGTGTGCGAACTACCCAGGCATGTTGTCCAAATGGGCGCCCTGTGAGCATGAACTGAAACAGAAAATTAAAACAAAAAATGTAAATGTATGTGTGATAATAGATGAACATGTGTGATCAGAAAAAGAAATTGAATGAAATAAAAATGAAAATAATAATGAATGAAAAAAATATAACTGTGCAAAACCTGACTTAAAAGGGGGGGTTATGTGTATATATATCACTCACATGGGGTACTATCAGAATTCTGTCCTCCACATGAATGCACCTTTACAATGTTACAGTTAGTATACATTCTATATAAATATTTTTTATTGTAACCAACAATTACTACTATAGGACTATGGTCCTATAAACGATTTTCAAACATAGAAAAGAGGGGCCTCATAAAGAAAGGAGCATCAATAATGGCTAATTATCGGCAATGAAGTAACAATACTGCGTCAAGGGAGAATACAGGGTGGCAGGGCGGCAGAAGCCCAACGAGCAGGGCCCAAATCTCTGATTGTGGTTAATGGCCAAAGGAGGGGGGGGGGATGGTTTTAAATGTAACTAGGTGATACTATAAAAAGGGTTTGTAGCTGATACCCTCATTCAAACATGGAGTTTTAGTTGCCATATCTCTCCTGATGAGCCCGATCTCAATTTGCATAAGATCGATTTTAGTGTGATTTGACACCCCGTTATGGCCTGCATGAGGGCACTGAACTGGTCTGAGCCCAGAGGGGGATCCGCCTATTCTGTCTGAGACGCCATGCTGGGACTGCTCACCACGTGCTGCACCTTTAACGGCAGAGGTGTTTTTGGAGCCGAGTTCCGCTTTCGTCCCAGAGCCAGTCTTCCCCTTTCTCATACCCAGATATTCTAGAGCAGAAGGTTCAAGGATAAGTAGCAGTAGATCCCAGTAAAATCAGATAAAAGTGCCAAACAGGTGCAGAGCTCTGATCACACGTCCTATCAGGTTGCCATCTTGACCACGCCCCACAGTCTGAATTTAGTACTTGCAGATACAACAAAGGTGGTTATTATTAGTTTAATCCTGCTGTTTACCTGAGTAGATATGGATCCTTGTGTTATTTTCAACGGTTTATTGGCTGTCTGGGCTTTATAAGATGAGGTATTTGTACTCCTCTAGGTATTGTTTGGCATTAGAAAATTATTTATAAATCTGTTCTGTGCTGGGACCAATCCTGTTTAATTTGTTCACAAACAACCTGGAGGATGGGGTAAACAGTTCAATCTCTGTAAAAGAAAAAACAAACGTGGCAGTGTGGGACTTTATTGGTGCTTGGTATGCTAAAATTAATATATGACAACAAAGTATGAAAAAATAAATTATTTTATTACAACATCATAAAAAAGTGAGACAGAGACAGTGGTCACACTAAAAGGGACAAACGTCACTTATTCTATACAGTGTATCTACAAGTCTGTTCAGTTTTCCACACATAAATTCAACATATTTCGCCATGTGGCTTCCTCAGGAACATGCGTGGTCATTTTTCTCTAATAAATACAAATGGATAGATTCATTATACAGATTTTAAATTCATAAAAATATACAAAAAGTAATTTGAACAAAATACATATATACATACATGGGTGCCTCCATGGGATATGACTGGGAACTCTCAACCATTCTGACTCCAATGTTTAGGAGATTCAGAGATCAATCTGTATTGAGTGGTATCAGAGTGGAACATTGGGCACCAAAATCCATACAGGAAAGCAACACACCGACCGATGCCTGATAACCCACTGGGAGGAGTGTCGTTGGTAATCTTGAATGCCATTGTAAATTATTATTACCTATGAAGTGATCAAAAGATGATGATATATAATGTTTCAATGACAATCCATGTCATTGAATAGACCTAATAACTAAGTCTATGTATATAGACATGTGATTTATAGATATAAAATATAATATATAGGATAGGCTTACATGAAAAGTTACTGTTAAATTAACAAACTGGGAGCCTGGGTATCCAACACAAACACAGCTGCAACTGTGTGATTTTCAGGTTAGGAAATCCACACCAAATGTCCTGCAAAGATATGAAGAATATTCCACATATAATTGCAAAAGCAGGGGGGAGAATTCTTTGTGCTGACTCATCTTAAGTAAAAAAGGAATTGCTTGCCTGTGTGTGTTTATCAAGTGCATATGTTGAGAAGTCTTAGGCAGAACGGAGGCAGAACCCTCGAAAGATGACTGAGGCATAATACCCCAGTGGGTTGAACCTAAGTATAACATAGATAGACTCCCTGGAAGAATAAGGTAATACCTGTATGCAGCTGTGTGGACATCGTGGCTCCCATAAAACTCCAGTGGCTTCTCCATTGCCGCATGGAGCTATATATACTCCTCCCCGATACGTCGGGCGAACGCGACGTGTGATGTCACGTCGCCCAGATGCAAAACGGACGTTGTCAGATGACGTTGCAGAAATGGGAGGGCAGCCAATGCTCCACCCCACCAGAAGCCCGCAACAAGTGCAGGAAACCATTAAGACGGATACCCAGCGGGGGACACACCCACAGGGAAGTGCTAAAGAGCACGGCACCACCCCGTCTGATCCCCAGTGCCCACGCGCAGACTCCAGGGCATGAGAACGTAAGGGCCGAATCCCTAGCGGTGGCACCACCCAGGAATCGGACCCTCAGAGATTGCCCTGGACTCCACAGGAGCACAGCATGGCCCCCGTTAGGAGAACAGGGACCATGCTGCCGAGGGCCCCTGGGCATCTGTGTGGGGATACAGTGGCAAGTGGTGTGCGAACTACCCAGGCATGTTGTCCAAATGGGCGCCCTGTGAGCATGAACTGAAACAGAAAATTAAAACAAAAAATGTAAATGTATGTGTGATAATAGATGAACATGTGTGATCAGAAAAAGAAATTGAATGAAATAAAAATGAAAATAATAATGAATGAAAAAAATATAACTGTGCAAAACCTGACTTAAAAGGGGGGGTTATGTGTATATATATCACTCACATGGGGTACTATCAGAATTCTGTCCTCCACATGAATGCACCTTTGCAATGTTACAGTTAGTATACATTCTATATAAATATTTTTTATTGTAACCAACAATTACTACTATAGGACTATGGTCCTATAAACGATTTTCAAACATAGAAAAGAGGGGCCTCATAAAGAAAGGAGCATCAATAATGGCTAATTATCGGCAATGAAGTAACAATACTGCGTCAAGGGAGAATACAGGGTGGCAGGGCGGCAGAAGCCCAACGAGCAGGGCCCAAATCTCTGATTGTGGTTAATGGCCAAAGGAGGGGGGGGGGATTGTTTTAAATGTAACTAGGTGATACTATAAAAAGGGTTTGTAGCTGATACCCTCATTCAAACATGGAGTTTTAGTTGCCTGTAAAAGATAAATCCATTTCGCTTCAAGCTGCAATAATTGTTTGTCAATATCCCCACCCCTGTCATGTGGGGGAAATATGTTCTAGGGCAAAGAAGCCGGTCATTGTTAAATTTTGAATATGATATAAGCCCATATGTCTGCTTATAGGGGTTTCCATTTTTTGTTTCGAAATAGCTGAGACATGATCTCTAATCCTACAGAAAAAGGGACGTTTTGTCTTACCAACATAAAAGGCTCTGTGTCTGGGCGTCCAAGAAGTGCCGTTGGGGAGACCTACATTGTCGCCTTTCAAAAGGAAGCGACAATAATTGCAATTGCCGCATGGATAAGTACCTGGTTTGTCCTTTTGACTTAGCTTATTCCCAACATAGTGACTTGCCACCATGGTATCTTTAATGGATTTACGTCTTTTAAACGTGATTTCTGGAAAAGGCTTGATATACTTATTGATTTTTTTTGTCAGCAGTGAGAAGATACCAGAATTTCTTACAGATCTTCCGTATCTTGTCATGTTGTCTATTATATCTGGTCACTATCCTAGTTGACACAGCTGTTGTCACTTTTCGTGGTGGTTTGTAAATTAATGCATTTCTGTATTGCAATTTTACCTTGTTATAGGCTCTCCTTAAGCATGTCTTACTTTAGCCTCTCACAATTAAGCTTTCCCACAGAAGAGCCGCCTCTCTGATAAAGTCTTCCTCTAGGGTGCAATTACATTTTAGTCTAAGATATTGACTATATGGGTACGGGATACTCCTGATCAACTTCTTCGGGTGTGAACTGGTAGCATGTAATAATGTGTTGCCAGATGTTGGCTTTCTATACAATGTCGAACATAAATTTCTTGTTTCATTAATGAAAATTTCAACATCCAGGAAGGTGATTTTTTCCTGGCTAAAGTTATATGTAAATTTTAAATTGTAGTTGTTCACATGCAATCTCTTGGGAAATATGTTTAAATCATTCATTGATACTGCCCATACCATAAGAACATTGTCTATATAGCGATGCCAGGTCAATACATTGGCGAGGCCAAAGGCACTCTCTTATTGAGAAAATAAGTCACGCTCCCACCCCCCCAGGTGCTGGTTGGCATAGGAGGGGGTGCAGCCCGCCCCCATAGCCACACCCTGCACCTGGAGGTAGTGGGAGTGCTTGAATACAAAAACGTTGTTGGTAAGGATAAAACTTAGCATTTCAATTATAAAATCATTGTATTTGCAGGAATCTGTGTCTCTTTCATCCAGAAAATTATGTACTACTTGTATTCCCTGCGTATGAGGGATAGAGTTGTATAGTGCCTCTATATCTATGGCAACAAGCCATGCTTCTTCATGTACTTGTAATCCATCTATTATTTTAAGCAGTTCAAAAGTGTCTTTGACATGTGAAGACAAACTCCTCACATGTGGGTACAAGTTCTCATCTATAATTCTGCTGGCATTCTCAGTCAGAGAGCAACAGCTAGAAATTATAGAAACTTCAGTGTGTTTACGTCTATAGTGCCTGCATTGTGGGCTCGGTTAAGGATATCTTTATATTGTTTAATGCTCTGTGTCAAAATTATGTTGGTACAGGCCTGTACCATTCTCTGTTGCGAATGATGTCATAACACATTTTCTCATAGCCCTCTGTGTTCATGATGACAATATTGCCTCCCTTGTCTGAGGGCTTCACAACAATCTTGTCATTGTTTCTTAGGGAGTCAAGTGCTCGTTTTAATTTGGAAGAGAGATTTGGCTAAGGGCCTGATTTCCAATTAGTGGCCTGTATTTCTTTGATTACTTGTAAAACAAAAGCCCAAATATTAGGATTTCCCTGTAATACAGGAAATGATCTTGATTTGGGCTTATAAACTTTGGGTGGGGCAAAAGTAAGTGTAGAGGATTTAGGATGGACAGACATGACAGGAACCGATCCTGAAGAGTTGAAGATCCATCCCTCTTCCTCAGGATTACTTTCGTCCCACAATTCCATTAAATCCTGAAGAGCTCTGAGTTACTCAAAAGTTACATCTTTTAGTACTGAGTTATCATAGGTAGGAGGTTCTGTCTTTCTGTTCTTTATCATAAAGGACTTTAAACATTAAACGCCTAGTGAAGAGGTGCAAATCTTTGACTAATTCGAATCCGTCAGCCTCCTGATTGGGACAGAAGGTGAGGCCCAGTTGTAAGACTGCACTCGTCCTCTGATAGCGAGCAGGAGGATAGATTCAATATGTCATGTTTTTCCCGGCCCCTATGTACATGGGGGATGGGACCTACTACTTTGGCAACTGACTAGGCAAACGTGGGGTAGAAGGTACAGTGGTGGATGTTTTCCTTGTGTCTTGGGAGATAGCGGTATTAAATATAGGTGCTGTATGGACATCCGATGTGGCACCTTGTCCTTGAGTCCCAAAGTCAGATGTCAGTTGCGTCAGTTGACCAGCTGGTGTGGATATGGTACTAACACTGACTATGGGTGAAGACAGGTAACACTGTGGTATTGTTTAGTACATTCCCTGTATTGGGTGTAACCATAGTGCGGTTCTGTGATCGTTGTGATCATGACCGTTTGTCTTTTTGTGGGAAGTGTGTTCTTGATTGTCCCTGTATACCACTGTCACCTTAATTTTTTCTCTTCTTTGAAGTATCTCGTACTCTACCAGAACGTGGACCTATGGGGGCGTATGATATTGAAGAGAAAGAAAAGGAGTCTGATTGCATTCTATGGGTGCACTGGTGGGGGCTCTGGATTGAAAAAGCCTCTCCTGTGTTGTGTACCTTGCTGTGACCATTTGTATGCTTGATCATTATTGTACGCCTTTTTGTCCCTAGAGAATTTACTCTCTTTAGTTTTAATGAGATTAATGGCATATTTAGTTAAATATTCTTTTAATTTTTATCACTGTCATGGCATCCCTCGTAGGAGGTTACATTGCTGTGATTTTTTTTCCCACCCCTTTATTTCTTTGTCTATCTCCTCTATATCTGACTCATATTGATTGCATAAAATTTGCATCATCTTAATAGAGCAGATCTGTAAATTGCATTCCCATGCTTCCTTTACACTTGGTTCTACCTTTCTAATATTGGGAAATATTTGTATCAAAGCCCCCATGGCACAACTTTACTGTCAATATATTTCCCAAAGCATTCCTTGTGCCAAAAGAGAGGTGATTTCTATTCAACCAATCTCTGGACCCCAAGGAAAAACTTGGTGGCATCTTCTTCAGATGTCCCCATCTTTGGATCTGGCCTTTTGCACCTCTCTTACAAAACCCTCCCAATCTTGTCCACAATAATTGGACATTGCACTTGGGCCCTACCGCCGCACTGATACAGAGACGCAGTATACTTCGCGAGGATGCTGATCCTGCCATTCTAGGAAACAAGAACGACAAAAATAGAAATTATAATACTGTGATTCAAATAAACAACAAATAATAAAGAACTTTGCTGTGATATTGATAAGATATGATATAAAATATATATTTAGGTTGTTTACTATGAAGTTTAAATACTGGTGTTGATCATTCTCTATGTTTTTCAATCTCTGTATTTGCGGACGACTCTAAGCTAAGCAAGGCAAAAACTTCTCCGCAGGATGTGGAAACCTTGCAGGAAGATCTGGAAAAATGAAATGGTGTGGGCAACTACATGGCAAATACGGTTTAATGCATAAAAATGTAAAATAATGCATTTGGGTGGCAAAAATATGAATGCAATCTACTCACTAGGGGGTGAACCTCTGGGGGAATCTAGGATGGAAAAGGACCTGGGGGTCCTAGTAGATGATAGGCTTGGCAATGGCATGCAATGCCAAGCTGCTGCTAACAAAGCAAACAGAATATTGGCATGCATTAAAAAGGGGATTAATTCCAGGGATAAAGCGATAATTCTCCCACTCTACAAGACTTTGGTCCGGCCTCATCTGCAGTATGCTGTCCAGTTCTGGGCACCAGTCCTCAGGAAGGATGTACTGGAAATGGAGCAAGTACAAAGAAGGCAAACAAAGCTATTATTAGCTTTGTTGCCCTTCTCTGTACTCGCTCCATTTCCAGTACATCCTTCCTGAGGACTGGTGCCCAGAACTGGACAGCATACTCCAGGTGAGGCTGGAACAGAGTCTTGTAGAGTGGGAGAATTATCAATTTATCTCTGGAGTTAATCCCCTTTTTAACGCATGCCAATATTTGGTTTGATAAGAACGATTCTTAATGAATCAATGCTGATTACGGCTAATGACACTATTTTCATTAATAAAATCTATATAGTCCCTTATCATCCCCTCCAAGAGCTTGCATACTTTTGATGTTAGGCTAACTGGTCTGTAATTCCCAGGGATATATTTTGGCCCCTGGTGACTTACTAATGTTAAGTTTTTCAAGTCCATTACTAATTCTTCCTCTGTTAGCCATGAGGGTGCTTCCTGTGATGTGTCATGAGGATAAACACTGCCGTTTTGGTTACTGAAGTCCCCCGATTCCCTCGAGAAAAATGAGAAGAAAAAATTCAATACCTTCGCCATCTCCCCATCATTTGTAACCAGATTTCCTTCCTCATTCTTTATGGGGCCAATATGGTCAGTCCTCCCTTTTTTACTGTTTATATGTTTATATACTTAAAAAATTTCTTGGGATTTTTTTTGCTCTCCTCTGCTATGTGTCTTTCGTGTTCTATCTTAGCCGCCCTAATTGCACCCTTATATTTCTTGTTGCATTCTTTGTAAAGTCTGAATGCTGATCCCTCAGCCTTCTATTTTTTGAAGGCCTTCTCCTCTGCTTTTATATGCATTTTTACATTGGAGTTAAGCCATCCAGGACTTTTTAAAATTTATTTCCCACTGGGATGCACTGGCTATGTCCTTATTTAATATGCCCTTAAAGCAAACCCATTTCTCCTTCGTCTTCTATGTTCCTAAGATTTTATCCCGAATTATATCTTCTAGCAAGGTTCGTAGTTTAGGGAAGTTGGCTCTTTTGAAATTCAGTGTCTTTGTATTCCCCTTATGATTCCTATTTGTGTGATTTATAATGAAGCTAATTGACCTGTGATCGCGGTTTCCTAAATTGCCCCTTATTTCCACATCTATGATCAGGTCTGTATCAGTTTGCTGAATGACATTGCTGTGCTTATTCGCTATTCTTATAAGCGCATGAATACCTGGGAACAAGTTAGCCAGGACCCTCACCATCGAAGAATTTTAGTAATTGGGGGTACACGTTGGTGGTCAAAAGATGCTGCTTTAAGAAAAGTGTTTGGGGAATTTTTCAAATCCTGATTCTGCTTTGTTTCTTAGTCTACTGTACACTTTGAACAGAATTGAAGACAATATGTCATTGAAACCTGAGGTCAAATATAAAACCATATTCTCATAGCTCAAATTTTTTTGAGAATATTTGAATTGACAACACCATTGTCCAAATATCTGCAAATAACTCAGGTGACGATGTAGCAGTTTGTGATGCTATTTCGTTTATAAGATACAGTATCTCTCAAAAAGTCTGGCTTACCACAGCTTCTAAGAGTATTCAACTCGTTTGTATTGTTAATTGTAATTAGCTCCTGCTATTGTGTTTATACTACTGTGTGAACTTGGTGACCACAAGTCTGTGTCCTACAGGTCATGTCTCTGAGTAATCTAGTCTGGGTAAATGTTTTGTTGTCATGTTAATTAGGTTACAGTTGTATTGTTAGAGTAATATCAGCAGGAGGGGGGAATCTCCTCTTTAACCACTTCAGCCCCGGAAGGATTTATCTCCTTCCTGACCAGAGCACTTTTTACAATTTGGCACTGCGTCGCTTTAACTGCTAATTGCGCGGTCATGCAATGCTGTACCCAAACGAAATTTGCGTCCTTTTTTTTCCCACAAATAGAGCTTTCTTTTGATGGTATTTGATCACCTCTGCTGTTTTTATTTTTTGCGCTATAAACGGAAAAAGACCGAAAATTTTGAAAAAAAATGATATTTTCTACTTTTTGTTATAAAAAAAATCCAATAAACTCAATTTCAGTCATACATTTAGGCCAAAATGTATTCGGCCACATGTCTTTGGTAAAAAAAATGTCAATAAGTGTATATTTATTGGTTTGCGCAGAAGTTATAGCGTCTACAAACTAGGGTACATTTTCTGGAATTTACACAGCTTTTAGTTTATGACTGCCTAGCTCATTTCTTGAGGTGCTAAAATGGCAGGGCAGTACAAACCCCCCCCCCCAAATGACCCTATTTTGGAAAGTAAACAACCCAAGGAAATTGCTGAGATGCATGTTGAGCCCATCGAAAATTCATTTTTTTTGACCCAAGTGACTGAAAAAGGACAAAAAAAAATTTACTCACTATACCTCTCAGCAAATAGCTTGGGGTGTCTACTTTCCAAAATAGTTTCATTTGGGGGGGGGGGGGGTTTGTGCCACCTGGGCATTCCATGGCCTCCGAAATTGTGATAGGCAGTGAAGAGTAAAATCAAAAATTTACGCCCTTAGAAAGCCTGAAGGCGGTGCTTGGTTTTTGGAGTCCTGTACGCGGCTAGGCTTCCAAAAAGTCTCACACATGTGGTATCCCCATACTCAGGAGAAGCAACAGAATGTATTTTGGGGTGTAATGTCACATATTCCCATGGCATGTTTAAGCAATATATCGTTTAGTGACATCTTTGTGCAAAAAAAAAAAAAAAAATGTCTTTTTCCCGCAACTTGTGTCACAATATAAAATATACCATGGACTCGACATGCCTCTCAGCAAATAGCTTGGGGTGTCTACTTTCCAAAATGGGGTCATTTGGGGGGTTTGAACTGTCCTGACATTTTATGCACAACATTAAGAAGCTTATGTCACACATCACCCACTCTTCTAACCATTTGAAGACAAAGCCCTTTCTGACACTTTTTGTTTACATGAAAAAATTATATTTTTTTGCAAGAAAATTACTTTGAACCCCCAAACATTATATATTTTTTTAAAGCAAATGCCCTACAGATTAACCCCTTCCCACCAACCATACGCACATCTGCGTACTCGGCTTTCCGGGGTTATACCGGGATGATGCCCGCAGCTGCAGGCATCATCCTGGTACCGTTGTTTCGAGACGGCGATCGGCTACCCGTATATAACAACCGATGCGGCTAAAAGCCGCTCGGCTGTTATACCGGAGGAGCGGGAGGGATCATCACCCCCCTCCCGCCGCTCTTACCGGCCTCCCGTGCGATCAGGAAGCCCGGTGTCCAATCGGCCGCCTTCGGCGGCTGGGGGCGGGCTGGAACGAGGCTGTGGGCGGCTTCGTTCCAGCCCTTCTCAATGTAAACGCGGAAGCGACGTCATGACGTCACTTCCCATTTACTCGGCTGCCAATGGCGCCGGTTATAAAAATATATACAGTGTTCAGAATCGCCGTTTTCCTGTCACCACCTATTACTGTCACAAGGGATGTTTACATTCCTTGTGACAGCAATAAAATTTAAAAAAAAAAATGTTTTTTTTAAACACAATTTACAAGTATAAAAAAAAAAATTATTTTTTTTTTAAAGCGCCCCCGTCCCCGTGAGCTCGCGCAGCGAAGAAAACGCATACGGAAGTCACGCCTGCCTATGTAAACGGTGTTCAAATCACACATGTGAGATATCGCCGCGATCGTCAGAGCGAAAGCAATAATTCTAGCCCTAGACCTCCTCTGTAACTCAAACCTGGTAACCGTAAAAAAAATTTAAAGCGTCGCCTATGGAAATTCATAGGTACCGTAGTTTGTCACCATTCCACGAGTGCGTGCAATTATAAAGGGTGACATGTTTGGTATCTATTTACTCGGCGTAACATCATCTTTCACATTATACAAAAAAACTGGGGTAACTTTACTGTTTGGATTTTTTAAAATTCATGAAAGTGTCCCTTTTCCAAAAATTTGCGTTTAAAACACCGCTGCACAAATACTGTGTGATATAAAATATTGCAACAATCGCCATTTTATTCTTTAGATTCTCTGCTAAAAAAATATATATAATGTTTGGGAACTCTAAGTAATTTTCTAGCAAAAAATACGGATTTTAACTTGTAAACACCACATTTCAAAAATAGGCTTAGTCATGAAAGGGTTAAAATGGTGGGTGTTTCATTTTTTTTTTTCACACAGTATTTGCGCAGCAATTTTTCAAACGCATTTTTTTGGGAAAAAACACACTTTTTTAAATTTTAATGCACTAAAACACACTATATTGCCCAAATGTTTGATGGAATAAAAACGATGATCTTAGGCCGAGTAGATGGATACCAAACATGACATGCTTTAAAATTGCGCACAAACGTGCAGTGGCGACAAACTAAATACATTTTTAAAAGCCTTTAAAAGCCTTTACAGGTTACCACTTTAGATTTACAGAGGAGGTCTGCTAAAATTACTGCCCTGGATCTGACCTTCGCGGTGATACCTCACATGCATGGTGCAATTGCTGTTTACATTTGACGCCAGACCGACGCTTGCGTTCGCCTTTGCGTGAGAGCAGGGGGGGACAGGGGTGCTTTTTTTTTTTTCAATTTTTTTTTTTGCTTTTTTATCTTATTTTTAAACTGTTCCGTTCATTTTTTAAATCATTTTTATTGTTATCTCAGGGAATGTAATATCCCCTATGATAGCAATAGGTAGTGACAGTTACTCTTTTTTGAAAAAAATTGGGGTCTATTAGAACCTAGATCTCTCCTCTGCCCTCAAAGCATCTGACCACACCAAGATCGGTGTGATAAAATGCTTTCCCAATGGCGCTGTTTACATCCGGCGAAATCTAAGTCATGAAATGCTCGTAGCTTCCGGTTTCTTAGGCCATAGAGATGATTGGAGCCATTCTGGTCTCTGATCAGCTCTATGGTCAGCTGGCCGAATCACCGGCTGCATTCTCGGGTTCCCTGTTGGGACAGGAGAGCCAGAGAAAAACATGGAAGATGGTGGGGGGGATTCCCTCCCACCCTCCCACTGCTTGTAAAAGCAGTCTAGAGGCTAATTAGCCGCTAGGATTGCTTTTACATGAAAGCCGACCGCTGGCTGAAAAGAATGATACCAAGATGATACCTAAACCTGCAGGCATCATTCTGGTATAACCACTCAAAGTCCAGCAACATACCAGTACGTTGCTGGTCCTTGTTGGGCATATATTGTAAACTTTTTTTTCATGCAACCCGTGGGCTGAAAGAAAAAAAGATATTGATCGGTGGGTATGCCCACCATTAGAATACCTCCCTTCATCCACCCACTTCTTTCCTCCCGCAAAAGGGAGGAGCAAATTGCTCTTCCACCCACTGCTGCCCCCACGCATATATGCTGAAGTATGTAACTGTGGTGGTGAAATCACCTCCGACAGCGCTGGAGTCATGGTTTTATGTATCATGGGAGCAAACGTTGTTGCTGTCAAGATGAATAAATTCGCTCTGCAGCTGAATGGTGTACCTGCTAAGTGATGGTTAACAATAAAACACATAACATTACAGTATAACAGTAATAGGGCGTACACACTACATTCCGACAACAAAATCCTAGGATTTTTTCCGACGGATGTTGGCTCAAACTTTTTTTGTCTACACATGGTCGCACAAAGTTGTCGGAATTTCCGATCGCCAACCACGCGGTCACGTACACCACGTACGACGAGACTAGAAAAGGCCGGTTCAGAACCAAGCGCGGCACCCTTTGGGCTCCTTTTGCTAATCTCGTGTTAGTAAAAGTTTGCTGAGAGACGATTCGCGCTTTTTCAGACTCGTGGCTTTCAGATCGTTTTCTGCCGTTCAGTTTGTGCTTGTGGGTTTGTATCTGCTCTTCAGTGCGTGCAAGCAAGTTCCGCGTGACTTTAAGTAGTCATTGTATTCTTGTTCATTCGTTACTGGTTTTCAGGTCGCTCTTCACAGGCCTTGCTGTTCTTCAGTGCGTTCTGTTACTTCATTCTGAGCAGCCAACTGTTTTGTAGCCATGTTTCGTATGCGTACTCCTCGTAGAGTTCGTGCTGTGCGGGGGCTTGGTGTTGGGGTCCTGACCTTGACACAAATCCAGTCCATGAACAGGGTGGGGAGGAGTTCATGGACCAAGAATTGGTTGCTTCAGCATGACCAGTTCTCTCATATGCCTTTGCTCCGTGAGATCCGTGAGAATAATCCTGATGATTTCAGGAACTTTCTCAGGATGACGGACCCCGTGTTTCAACGTTTGTTGGCTTCGCTGAGCCCCTATATCAGCAGGCAGGATACCTGCACGAGGCAAGCCATCACTCCGGAGCAGAGGTTGGTCGCTACCCTGCGGTGTTTGGCGACAGGGAGAAGCCTGCAGGACTTGAAGTTCTTGACAGGCATCTCCCCCCAGGCTCTGGGTATCATCATCCCAGAGACCTGTTCTGCCATCATCCAGGTCCTGCAGAAGGAGTATATGAAGGTAAGATTTTTATCCTTTTATATCACATTTTATTGTATTGAATGTTTGATAATATCTTGTATTTCTTTCCTCATTCCCTAATTACCATGATTGTAATATGCTGTGAATGTCCCCTTTGTTCTCATGCATGCTGGATTTTTATGTAATTATTATTTTAGGTCCTTCATACATATTTGCCCTTCACTAACCTCCCCAGCATGGTGTCTCCTGGCCCTATATTCACCTCATGTAGTCACTTAACAATGTATTTTATCAGCTCCATAGTAGTGCTTTACCCCAAACACCCCCTAAAATGTCTGGAAATGTTATTTTTGATTTAAATTCAGGCAGAGTGCCAGAGGCTTTTTTTTTGTGGTGTCCCCAAATAATTTTTAGTAACCCTCCCTCCCCCAACTGCTAAGTCAGCTGATCCCAATTCCCTATCTATCCTCAATCATCTATCTGCTGACTTTGCCAAACCCATACACACTATACCCACCTCTTTACTGGTCAGATTTATGGATGAATTCCCCAAAGCATGTAGTGCAAGGGCCTGACTGTATACTTTCAAATGGTACTGTTTAAAGTTTTTGTATCCTATTATTATCTTGACAGGTAATAGCAGAATGTCCAAATGTCCTCAAATGTGTACAATGTGTATTTATATCTTTGTATTATGACACTTCTTACCTGTCCAGTGGGCTGCCAATAGTGTAACTAAGGAGGGGCTGTTCCAAGTAATACCCATTATTTAGGCATTCATCTCTCAATGAAGTTAAGAGGGTTACCTGTCCAAGATTTCCACACACCCCCTATAATGTTAGAAATGGCCCATGAGAGGGGGGGAGGGGGAATATGATAGGTGTACCTTATACTTTGGCCTTGTTAAATTCCCCTTACTAAATGCTATCTGGAGGTTGCCCCATAATGTTTGTGTCTAATCTGCTTGCCATGTTTCTGTGAAAAAATAGTAATGTTTATTGTTTTTTCCTCAACAGTTTCCTTCCACGCCACAGGAATGGCAGACTGTGGCCTCCCACTTTGCCCAGCGGTGGGACTTTCCTAACTGCGGAGGGGCAATTGATGGGAAACACGTCCACATCGTCCCACCACCCAACTCGGGGTCGTACTATTATAATTACAAGGGGTTCAATAGTATAGTGATGATGGTGGTGGTGTCCGCTAATTACGACTTCTTGTATGTGGACGTGGGGAAGAATGGCCGGATGTCCGATGGTGGAGTCATCGCCCAGACGGAGTTCTACAGGCGTCTCCAGAATGGCAGCTTGGACTTGCCAGCTCCAGAGGACAATGTTGAAGGACTCCCATTTGTGTTCGTTGCTGATGAAGCGTTTGCGCTGGGGGACCACCTGATGCGGCCATTCCCAATGAGGACCCTCACCCCGGAACAGAGGGTTTTTAATTACCGGCTGGCCAGAGCCAAAGAGTGGTGGAGAACACATTTGGAATCCTGGCCAGCTGGTTCCGCCTATTTATGACACCCATCCATATGGCGGAGTATAAACGGAACCATATTATACTTGCGTGCTGTGTTCTCCATATCTTTTTAAGGAAACATTCGGCCAACTATGCTGGCTCAGTTGGGCCTGAGGCTGGAATCATACATCAAACCACACTGACGGTGCTTGAAAGTGGCCGTCCTGGCTTGCCCTCCCTGAGTGCCCGTGATGGCCGGTTACGCTACCTGGAGTTCTTTGCGGGCAGGGGGGCTATCAATATGCCAGACAATCTGTGAAGCCTTTTTATACTAAAAAAAAAAAAAATTCTTTGTGGACATTTACTGCTTGTGTTTGTTTTAGCTGACCCTGACAGAAATGTTTTGAGTGCAGAAAATGGCGTGATTGTGTAACCTTATACAAAGCACTGTTGGCTGTTATTTACTAAATGCAAAAACACATTTCACTACAAGTGCACTTGCAACTGCACTGAAACTGCACTTGTAGTGTAAAGTGGATTTGCCCTTAGGAAATAACCCCCATTTTCTCATAAAACAACAATTACATCACCCCAAAAGTGTTGTAGCGTTGAGACAATAATCCACACATTCTTGATTAACAATCTTTTTAATACCTGCACAATCACATGTGCATTTATCAAAGGTTTTTCAAACAAACCAACATGTTTGTTGTATAACAATTTTTGTGGTGGCATTATCCAAAATCAAAATGTCCATTTTATAGAAAACAGGCCTGTGTAAAACCAACAAGAAAAGACACAAATCTTGAACTTACAAACGTCACATTTGGTCGAATTTGAAGGCAATATCAGACATGAGTATTTAGGAACTGTGTTTGATATTGCGTTCAGATGGGGGGAAGTCACCCCTGGAAAAGCCAAATTTGGAAGATGCACACAAATTTCCCAATGTCAACATGTGCTAGCTGCCATCACGGGGGATCAAGGGATGTGTTTTGGGGGAGAAACCCCTTCCTCACCGCTACTTTATTATTGAGGAAGGGGTTGCACCCCCAAAACGAGTCCATTGATCTCCCGTGATGGCAGATAGCACATGTTGGCACACTGTGTGCATCCTCCAAATTTGGCTTTGGGAAAAATCACAAAAACATTTAGCACATTGTAGCACACAAAAGAAGAAAGTGATTTGGAGGGGTTTTAAACTCGCCCCAAAACATCAATGATGTTTTTATATTTTGGAATAACATCATTGATGTTTTGCTTGATGATTTCCAATTGTAAATTACACCCTATGATCTCCCCGATCAGGATCTGGGCACTTTCAGATGTGAAAGGATCTGGATCCACAACATCACGATCACCTAAAAAGAGAGGAACCCCAAAATAAATTTGGTTTCAAAAAAATGCCGCCATCCATCTCTTATCTGAGCCTGTGGTTGCAGACACTCACCTGTTGTGGTGACTAGTTCCACCACGTCTTCATCCTCCTGCTCAGCTTGTGTTGGGGGGATTTCCCCTTCTTACAGAGGTGGGGGGGGCTCTGGTCTCCTCAGATGAGGGGTGTCCTCCGAGTCTTTTATCCCCTATGTAAAACAAAAATGGTATACTTAGCACACAGATATTTAATGTCAGAACTATAAATAGGTAACATTGCTTGGAAGTGAGGTACAATTGTCTATTTTAGCAGAGTTCCAAGATGTAGCTTTTTTAGTGTCCTTTGTCAACCTGCAATACTTTACCTGTTTTGTACAAGCTTCACAGATGGAGACCCCCCTATAGTATACACTGGAGCACCTGTGTGGCCCCCCTAATAAAAATGGTGTTCTTTTGTCCCACACTTGTGCTCCAGTGTCCAGATGTGAAAACAGCTGCTCAGTGTCCTCTCCTTACACAGAATCTAGTTTGCATTTCATTCTAGTAACAAAGCCATCTACACAACCCAATTCTTTGAAGACAAGTATAGGGCGTCAAAATGGTGGCCAAATGCATATGGGCTAAACAATGGTATTTTATAGTTGGAACGAAAAATGTTTGATCCGAACGAATAATGTGCCCATGAACATGAAAGTTGCCATTTTAAACTGTACAACAGTTCCTAAAAGCACATGGAGCAGCACGAACGTAATAAACACAAAAAGAATAGGAACACAGCACAACTACTTACTTTTTTGCAGCACTCTCCGGATCTTTATGTACTGCTCATGTTCTCGTAATTTCAGGTCCGACCGCCGCTTCCTGAGCTGATCTTTCGATCGTCGTACCCCGAATTTCGGGTCCAGACTCTTGACCACTTTCACAATTATCTTGGCCTTTCTGACATTGGGGTTGGGGTAAGGCCCATACTTTCCATCATAGTCGGCCTTCTTCAGGATGTCCACCATCTCCAACATCTCCCCAAAGGACATATTTGAGTCCTTAAATCTCCTTCTGGATCGGGACGTTTCAGGCTCCGGCCTTTCCTCCTCCTCGTTGCTACAATTAGCACGCACCTGCTGTCTATCCACCATGTGCTCTTCCCCCACTGCGCTGAACGAAAAGGGGCGGGGAATAGACTAGAAAGAACGTCAGGGGCGGGCGGAGTTATACGCATGCGCAGTGTGTATAAAGCGTAACACACGTGCATATTACGTACGATCTGTGAGCGGAGGAAGGAGCATCGGAGACGCCGATCGTGATAACGAAGGTAAGATCTAAACTTGCGCCTATACTGCTTCGAAATGGAAGCCTATATTGTAACAAGATTAGGGGAGTTTTGCCTGACATTAGGGTTTGTCTTGTGTTGTGTCTTGCAGAGAAAATGGATGGGTTCAACGACCACAATTTCCTGCCCCTGTTCATAGACAAGTATAGGGAGCTGCCCTGTCTGTGGCAAGTGAGACACCCCCACTATAATCACAAACAAAAGAGGCAGGCAGCGCTGGAGAAACTGCTGGAGTTGGTGAAGCCGGTGGTCCCCACAGAAACCATCCCTTATTTAAAAGCCAAAATTGGTGGCCTGAGGAGCACTTAACTTAGGGAGCGCAAGAAGGTCACAGATTCCCAGAGATCCGGAGCTGCAGCAGATGACATTTATGTCCCCAGGCTGTGGTACTATGAGAGACTGCGATTTCTGTCAGATCACACTGAAGTCAGGGAATCCCTCTCCACTCTTCCTTCCACGCTTCCTTCCAACCTAGCTGAGGCTTCCGATGTCCAACCTGGGCCTTCCAGCCAGGAAGAAGTGGAGGAGCCCAGCTGGAGTCAGGTATAGCATTCTTCTACAGATTTCTGGTCAATAAATAAATGATGTTTACTAGATGTTATTATTGATCACTAATTGCTGATTAAAAAAAGTGTTTGACATATCAATAGACAGTAGTGGGCACCCAAAATTGGGACAAGAATGAAAAATGCTGGACTCAGAAGGATAGTCTGTTATATTTGTTAACATTCAATTTGCAGCAGTCAGGAGGTGAAAATTGTGTGTGATTGATTGAAAAAATACTAAAACTATGTCCCTTTTTCATACACAGGAAGACCTCAGCCAGGAGAAGGTTGTGGAATGTGGCAGTCAGGAGGAGGTTGTGGAATGTGGCAGTCAGGAGGAGGCGGGGGTTAGTGGCAGCCAGGAGGAGGCGGGGCTAAGTGTCAGCCAAGAGAAGCCTGGGACCAGTCGCAGCCTGACTGAGTCTCAGGTCCCTGCCCTCCGCCTGCCATATAAACGAGCCAGGAAGGCCACTCCGAGTCCCGTGCAGGATTCAGCGTTCAGGCTGATCCAGGAGGCTTCTTCGTCCCTCAGAGCCTTACCCACTCCTGAAGAGGCCTTTGCCTGCATGGCTGCCACCAAATTGCAGGGCATGCAGGAGGGTCAACGCAGGCTCTGTGAGGACCTGCTTTATAAAGTCCTACGTAAGGGGGTGAGTGGGGAACTAACACCCAAGACCGACTTGGTTGAGTTGGACCATCCTCCTCCTCCTCCTGCTGCCACAACTCCACCACCACAGCCACCGCGTGGAAGGAGGCGTGGAAAGAAGACCAGAGAGTGATGACCCTGGGTTCAGTCTGGTCTGACAGAAGATGCAGTCTCTTGTATGACCACAGCCTGGGGACACAGATGTCATCTGCTGCTTTCCGGATCTCTTGGACTTCTGGACCAGACTGCCCTCCCTTAGATAAGGACTCCTCAGGCCACCAATTTGGCTTTCATATTATTGATGTGTGCCCTGGGGGTCCAAGGCTTCGCCCATTTCTGCAGTTTCTCCAGCGTTGCCTCCCTCTTTGTTTAGTTGTGACCCCTTAATACAATTTTTTAGGTAAATTATACTCTCCTGTGTGTGTTTTCATCCAAAAAGGACAGTTTGTTGTGAGGATTCAGGTACATTTCTAACATAAAATGTGAAATTAACAAGGGACAACAACACCAAACAATCTCCTACAGATTAAATAGAACAACATATCAATGGTGTTGTGGGAACTTGTCACAAAAAACACACACAAACATTTTCGGGAGTACAAATCAAAATCGCAAAAAAAATAAAAATAAAATACAAACACAAAAAAAGAATCTACATTAAAGCCAAAAAATATATAAAAAATATACAAAAATATGTTGCCAGATGTGAGAAATCAAAATATATTGAGGGAATCACGATAAATAGTAACGAAATAAGTTTGTGAGAAGTGTGTGTGAATATGAGCAGCAAAAATACTTAATTCTTGTCACATTATAAAGAAGAAGAGAGTGCGCTGTATTAAACCATTTTGAACATTGCAGCGTGACGAAAGTGCTGTATCCATTGCGAACGCTAAGTTTACCAGAACGAGCTGTTCCGTCTTGGAATTTCTTCTGAGCATGCGTGGCACTTTGTGCGTCGGAACAGGCCACACACAGTCGGAATTGACGCGATCGGATTTTGTTGTCGGAAAATTTTATCTCCTGCTCTCCAACTTTGTGTGTCGGAAAATCCGATGGAAAATGTCCGATGGAGCCCACACACGGTCGGAATTTCCGACAACACGGTTCGATCAGACATTTTTCATCGGAAAATCCGACCGTGTGTACGGGGCATAAGACTTACCATACCTGCAAAGCAAATACAAAAAAAAATAGTAAAAAATAAAACATTTAAACGCAACCTGTGCCTAAAATATATATACTGTATATGCCGAAGCATGGGGGCATCCTCCCGCAAAAGGCAGGAGCAAATCGCTCCTCCACCCACTGTTGCCCCCAGGCTTCGGCATATATACTGAAGTATGTAACTGTGGTGGTGAAATCACCTCCGACAGCGCTGGAGTCACGGCTTTATGTATCGTGGGAGCAAACGCTGTTGCTGTCAAGATAAATAAATCCGCTCTGCAGCTGAATGGCGTACCTGAAAACAAAAAATGGTTACCAAACATGATAAAAACATAACAACAGTAAAACATTGCAGAATAGAATACAGTAAAAAAGAGAAGAACACACTTTTTTTTGTAACTTTAACTTTTGTAACTGGTTTGTGTCTCTCAAAATGCGATGGCATCTTGGGAGACCCTGTGAAAGTGTGTCCTAGTCTGTGCAGTGCTGTACCCTACGCTAATACTCAACTAGTGTATGGTAGCGTTCAAAACATTCACCAATGCAAAGACCAGGATTTTCAGGACAGAAGGGACAATAATACTGGGTGTCACGCCTAAATCCGCGCTTGCTGCAGACACGACATCTTTTTTGGGGGGCTTGTTGGGTAGGGGTACTCGGGAGGACATAAAGAAAATGCCTCTCATGCAGCCGGCTTACTGCATTTGGTTGGGAAAGGTGCGGTGGAGCACCGTCTGGAAACAGAAGGGCTCTTGACGATCTTTTCCTGGAATTTAAGGAAGGATCCAGTCCGTTCTGAAGCTTTGTATAGCACATAAGCGTTCAGCAAAGCCAATTGAAATAAATAAACAGATACTTTTTTGTACCAGCGTCTGGCCTTACGGGCAACTAAGTACGGCGCCAACAACTGGTCGTTGAGGTCAACCCCTCCCATATTTTAGTTATATTCGTGGACACAGAGGGGTTTCTCCACAACACCAGTCGCCGTAGTAATTTAGACCGTCGTGTCTGCATGAAGGGAGGTAAGAACGAAAACATTCTTATTGTCCCTCCACTTCATAGCGAGCAATTATTACACTGCAAGCAGGCTCTCTCCCCCAGCCTAAGACGGGAATCTACAAGCCGCTGGGGAAAGCCCCGTCGATTATGTCGCATGGTGCCACATGCTCCAATCTGATGATCAAAAAGGTGACTAAAAAGTGGCACGCTCGTGTAATAATTGTCTACGTACAAGTGGTACTCCTTTCCGAATAAGGGTGACACCAAGTCCCACACTATCTTGCCAGCACTTCCTATGTAGTCAGGGCAATTTGTCGGCTCTACATGACTATCTTAGCCCTTGTAAACCATAAAACTACATGTATAGCCTGTGGCCCTGTCACAGAGCTTATACATCTTGACCCCGTATCTGCCATGCTTGCTGGGAAGGTACTGTTTTAATGACAAGCGGCCAGAAAATTTAATTAGGGACTCATCAACGCAGACAACTTGATGGGGAGTAAACAAGTCTGCAAAACGTTGGTTGAAGTGGTTTACGAGGGGCCGAATTTTGTAGAGAAGATCGTATCCAGGGTCTCCACGAGGACGACAGAGTTCATTGTTGTTGAAGTGCATGAACCGCAAAATCTGCTCGTATCGTGCCCTGGTCATGGAGGCAGAGAACAAGGGCATATGGTGAATTGGGTCAGTGGACCAATATGACTGCAACTCACTCTTTTTAGTTATGTCCATGTTGAGGGAAAGGCCCAGAAAAAGCTTAAATTCGGAGACCGTAATTGGTCTCCAATCTCTGGCAAGGGAGGATTGGGGAATAGTGGCGATGTGTTGACCAGCGTATAAATTGCTTTGGTCCACAATAGATCTATAGAGATCTTTGGTGAAAAACAGTGAATAAAAATCAAGTGGCGTAAAATCAACTGTTTCCACCTGAATACTGGGTTGGCCAGTGAATGGGGGAAGTACGGGTGCTGCAGAAGTGGTGGGTACCCAATTCGGATTGGCGAATGCAGCAAGAAGGGCACTATGGGCACAACGGGCCTGTGTTCGTCTTCTTGGTGGCAGCGGGACATTACTTGTGCTTGCCACCTCGCCAGCTTGAACTGCACTTATGGGACTCGCCACGTCACCACGTGATACTGCAGTGCTGGATGTACGACCAGGGTGTACTAGGCCGCTGGTGCTTGCCAGTTCACCAGAAGGAATAGCGGCGCTAGTACTGCTCTGCTTCATACGAGAGCCCTGCGGTTCTTGCACTTCAAGGACAGAAGAAGAAGATTGGGGTCTGGTACACCTGACCTTGACAGGGACCACAACTCCGTCGTCAGAGCTATCTGTCATGGAGCCGCTGTCGTCTACAGGATCGTGTTCTGAGCCTGAATCTGACAGATGGGTGACTTCCTCTTCACTATCTGTCATGCTCAGAAACATGTAGGCCTCTTCACTAGTGTACCTTCGATTTGCCATTTTAAATTTAGGGGTACACTAATGAGACTCACAAGCAAAAAGCTCCTGACTGTTAGCGACTGATTCAAAACGCTACCAAAAAACTGTTAGCGATTGCAGGGATCAGGCCTGACTCTGCGAACGCTGCAGTTATGTGTGCTTAGTGTTTTGTAAGTGTCAGTGATCGATCGATACTGCACTTGTGTGGGCTGGGCAGGGCTGGGCCGAGGGGCAAAACGCAGGTGCTAGCAGGTATCTGGGCTGATCCTGCTAACACTGTGTTTTTGGGAACCCTAAACTGCTGGGGACGCTATTATAGATCTGATCGGATCAGATATCGATCCGTTCAGATACTATAGCACTAAGGGAGGTGTATGCTGCGTGCGTGGGTGTTAACGTTACTGGCGCTAAACTGACGCTGCCTGGGGCGACGCAGACCTTATCTGACCCTAAAAACGTAACTTATATCACCGCCGGGCAATTAGGGGGTTAAACCTTTATTAGGTAATAAACGGCGGGTGCCCTAAAACTATAATAAACTATAATAAACAATCTAACTAACCAGTGTCACCCGTAACAGTTATACGGTGATCACTGGTGAAAGGGTTAACTAGGGGGCAATCAGGGGGTTAAAACCTTTAGTAGGTAGTATATGGGGGTCCCTGTCGCTATAAAACGTTGACGGCGAACCTATATACTTACCTCCCTAACTAGCGTCACCTGTGTCACTAATACAGCGATCAGAAAAACGATCGCTTAGTGACACTGGCGACGGGGGGTGATCACGGGGTTAACCTTTATTAGGGGGATTAGGGGGTACCCTAGACCTAAAGGGGGGTACCCCAGGCCTAAAGGGGGCTAACCCTAACTGCCCTAACACTTATAACTGTCACAAACTGACACCAATGCAAAAAAAAAACTGCTATTGGTGTCACTATAACAGGGGGTACAGGGGGTGATCGGGGGGGGGTGACTGGGGGGTGAAAAGTGTGCCTGCGTGTTCTACTGTACATGTAGTGTTGGTGCAACTCACATTGATGTCTTCTCTCCTCGGCGCCGGAACAAAAAAGACCGGCTCGTGGAGAGATGACATCACTTCCTCTGCTGCTGTTTACATTATAGCAGCAGAGGAAGAATTTCATTCGTGGGGAGCGATCGCGAGGGGGTGGCCACGAATGAGTGGCCTCCCCCTCAGCCTGTAATGCTTCCCCACTGATGCCGACCGCCTCAGGCACCGGGGGGGCGCGATGCGCCCCCAGCCCGCGGGAGGCAGATCACGTACCAGGTACGTGATTTTGCCTGCCCGTGCCATTCTTCCGCAGTATATCTGCGTTAGGCGGTCAGCAAGTGGTTAACGGTATATAAAGACTTTTAATTTTGGTTATAATAAATGAGTCCATGTTAGCAGCTAAGCAAGTCTCGTCTTGTTTTGTGCTCGGAGCGGTTGAAATATCTGATATCCATATCCAGACTGGGAGGAAGTGGTATACTGACGGAAGCACTCAAGCAGAGTGTGGAACGTTCCGTGACATCCTCCATGACGACATCACGGAGCTGGTGAATGTTAGAGACCTTGCGCTCCTCCACCTTTCATTTGAGGATGCCGCACACATGCTTAATAGGGTTTAGGTCTGGAGACATGCTTGGCCAGTCCATCACCTTTACCCTCAGCTTCTTTAGCAAGGCAGTGGTCATCTTGGAGGTGTGTTTGGGGTCGTTATCAAGTTGGAATACTGCCCTGCAGCCCAGTTTCCGAAGGGAGGGGATCATGCTCGCCACACACGCTTGACACCATCTGAACTTAATACATTTATCTTGGTCTTAGCAGACCACAGGACATGGTTCTAGTCATCCATGTCCTTAGTCTGCTTGTCTTCAGCAAACTGTTTGCGGGCTTTCTTGTGCATCATCTTTAGAAGAGGCTTCCTTCTGGGACGACAGACATGCAGACCAATTTGATGCAGTGTGTGGCATATGGTCTGAGCACTGGCAGGCTGACCCCCCACCCCTTTAACCTCTGCAGCAATGCGGGCAGCACTCATATGTTTATTTTCCAAAGACAACCTCTGGATATGACGCTAAGCATGTGCAATCAACTTCTTTGGTCGACGATGGCGAGGCCTGTTCTGAGTGGAACCTGTTCTGTTAAACCACTGTATGGTCTTGGCCACCGTGCTTCAGCTCATTTTCAGGGTCTTGGCAATCTTCCTATAGCCTAGGCCATCTTTATGTAGAGCAACAATTATTTTATTTATATCCTCTGAGAGTTCTTTTACATGAGGTGCCATGTTAAACTTCCAGTGACCAGTATGAACTGTAGCTCCCCAGTGCCAGCAACACTCATGCAGCCCCAGACCATGACACCGGGGAGGAAAAATGGCTAATTGGGCCCAATTTGGACATTTTCACTTAGGGGTGTACTCATTTTTGTTGCCAGCAGTTTAGATATTAATGGCTGTGTGTGTTGAATTATTTTGAGGGGACAGCACATTTAGTACACTCATTATTTTACATTGAAGCAAAGTGTAATTTCTTCAGTATTGTCACATGAAAATATACAATAAAATATTTACAAAAATGTGAGCTGTGTACATGTGCACAATGTAATCTTGGATATGTCACAGAGAGCATGAATCGCCACTTTCTCTTGTGTGGCACTCTCCATGCTGACTTAAGCCTGGTACACACTATGTTTGTTTTTTGTTCATCCCAGTGAAGCAGCTGTCCTAACTATGCAAAGTTAGTATAGTGATCTTTCCCGCTGAGCTGTTGTGTTCTGACAGGGGGCGGTCTCCCCGCCAGAACACTCCAATCAGCGCTCTCAGCCATTGGCAGACAGCGCTGATTGGAAGTCAGTCGGCTGCTGGTTTTGCAGCATGCTCATCCGACAGAAGCCGGCCAAATGGCCGGCTTCTGTCGGACAGGGTGTCATACACATAGGCCAAATGTCGGAGTTTTTTTTGAACCGGCCGATGTCTCCTGACATTCGGCCCATGTGTACAGGGCTTTAGCTTGCTTGGAGCCAAACAGCTTTTATGATATAAAAAAATCTGGACTTCAAGCACCAGCAATGGAAGAACTCAGCAAATGATTAGTTAGATTTGATAAGGGAGCAACATCAGAAAATTTGAATTCCCAACTGGCAAATTTTACAATGCAGTGGGACAGGCTGAAAACATCACCCCTTGAAGAATATAGTATTGCAGAAGATGTATCTATGGAAAACCAGGAAAGCAAATTAACAGAAACAGAACTGGTGAACAAGTGTTGCAAGGCATGTAAGAACTGTGCTATTAGCTGTTATAAAATACTGCAGCGCTATCATTTGTTAACTGATGCCTGTAATGTCATTGGTTTAGCCTACAAATTTTTGCTTACACTATCTTTCACTCAAGTCGCCTGTGAAAGAAGTTCTCCATGTTGAAGTTTATTAAGACCCATCTAAGAAGTTCTGTATCCCAGGAGCATTTGAGCTCTTTGATGCTGACGGCAATTGAAAAAGATCTACTAATGAACCTTGATTATGATGATGTCATTGGCAGAGTTGCAGAAACCAGTAAACTTCTACGAAACTGGCTAAATCCATAGTATTTTGTTCTGTGATTTTGAATATAATAAAATATATGCCAAAAAAATTTTATATATTTTGCTATTGTATTGAATTGTTCATTAAAGATGTAGCACTTTATATATTGCATTCATTCTTTCATTTATTATCATATATTTACATAATTCCAAACGATTGATAAATTACAGTGACTGAAGCAGGTTAAATATTACTAAAAGACATAGAGAAACCGGTTGTTGCCATTATTTGTAATGTGGTTAAAAAATAAATAAAAATGGGCTGCTTAGCCTAAAATGCCCATGCCTATTTTTTTCCCAGTTTAGGCCTGTCTGAGACCCTGCTTGCTGTCAGTTAGAGAGGAGATGGAGTTATGCAGTTGGTTTTGCAGAGGCGTTGCAGAGTCGGAGTTGCCGGCTCTAAGGTGCCTTCTGAGGACCAGAAGTGCTTATGTTTTCCTGCAAATATCTACATTTCTAGAGGACTCTCAGAACTGCAATAACTAATTATAACCTGCTGTCAGCCTAGGAATTCAGAAAGCTGCTCCAAAATCCTGATGACACAGTGGTTAGGCCCAATAGAGAGAGGCCAGCAAGATTTCCGATGACTGCTGAGTGGAGCCAACACTAGCCAGAACCCATCCTTGGAAGGAGCTCGAGTTCCAGCCTGACAGCAGTTCTCCTCACTCCACCAGCAGCTTCCTGGCACAGTTCTTCGTCTACCAGCTGCTTTGCTGCCGATCTCTGCATACTTAAGTCACTCCACAGAGGACTTCATCTTGTTTTTTTTTTAACATGCTGATCCTCCCATAAGTGTATTTAGTTTTAAACCACTGAGTGTTGCAAAGGACCCAGACTTCAGGGGACAAAAACGTGTGAACAACGCAGTGTTGGGTGGTGCAAGCTCTAAAAAAGGTGGGTATTTACTGTCTTTTTTTACAGGTAGCAGGGATTTTGCTATTTGTTTTTCACTTTAATCTAGCTCCACACATTTTGTTTCAGATTTAATCTGTTAGGGATATAAACTTTACCAACATCTATATAGTGTAAGGGCCTAACGAAACAACTCTTTAAAATTTACAATCAGGTAAGGTGTCACACTACATATTGTGAACGTACGAGGCTTTGTCACTGTGACAATATAGAAAAATGTGACACAGGATTCGCATTTAGGGTAAATGCGATGATCCAGACTGGTGTTTCTGGGCCGAGAAAGCAGTGTAATTGGCTTTCTCTGGATTCTGTAGTTCCTAATCACATTCAATCCTGTGTCCAGGTTTTGCTGGACATCTGCAATCTGCCTGAGTACACAGGTGTGCGTGGTCGTTATATACTCAGGTCTGAGGATCACTCAGGGCTCCCAGTTTGGAGACAGCTCCCAGAAGGGGGGAGACAGAAGGTCTCATTGAGGGGGTCAGAGGACACAGCCAGGAGCCAAGAGACAGAGGGTCTCAGTTCTAGGAGTCAGGTCATCTCCTATTGAAGTGTCAAGAGAACCCCAATCCATAGGCCAGAAGTGGGCTGTGCAACAGGGTGCTGTCACTAAAGGCTAGAGAGCCAAGTTTTCAAGAGAGTTGGACTACACAGTCTGAGAGACTGGTATAAGGTGCAGTATGGTACTACAGTTGAAGCTGAGTGAGCTGATGAGCCAGGTGGCTCTGCATTTTCCTGTGTTTGTATTCTGTTGAAGCTGAAGATCCCCTGCTTGGTAAGTAATTTTTTTTTGTGAACATTTGCTTTCTTTTAAATAAAAGTAGGCTGCCAAGTTCTTAAAAAATAGTTCCTGTCTGCAGTGGACTTGCTGTATAAATGCATCTACCATGAGAGCCAACTACCCCATATCTAAATAAATATATATATATATATATGAGAAGTTTTGTTTAATTGTAATTGCAACAACATCTGACTGCTTTGACACAGCTTATATTTCATAGATGTTATGAGTAGCTTTCATTTCACTTTCAATTTATCTTCTGTTTACATGCAGTGTTATATGTCATCTGGTCTTGCTGTTTTTGTTGCATGAAAAAATACCTTCAAAAAATGCCTTCCATACCCCTACTGTATAACAATGATAATAATAATTTGCTATCCCTAAGGCTCGGTTCACACATCGGCGGCACGACTTGCAGGTCGCCTCAGCGAGGCGACCTGCAAACGACTGCCGGGGCGACTTGCGAGACGACTTCTGCATAGAAGTCTATGCAAGTCGCCCCAAGTCGCCCCCAAAGTAATACAGGAACCTTTTTCTAAGTCGGAGCGACTTGCGTCGCTCCGATTAGAACGGTTCCATAGCACAGAACGGGAGGCGACTTGTCAGGCGACTAGGTCGCCTGACAAGTCGCCCCAGTGTGAACCGAGCCTAAGGGTCGGTTCACACTGGGGCGACTTGGGATCCGACTTGTACGCCCTCAAGTCGCCCCAAGTCGCCCCAAGTCGCTTTGTATTTAGATTAACATGGTAGGCAATGGGAGCGTCTTAATTGACACTACTGAAGTCGCTCCGACTTCAGAAAAGGTTCCTGTACTACTTCTATCCGACTTGTAGGCGACTTGTACCCATTCAACTCAATGTAAGTCGCCTGCAAGTCGGATCTCTCTGTAAAGTCAAGCGACTTTGCAGAGAAAACCCCTCCCTCCCCCCCTCCCTCCCAGAGAGGTGATTGGCCACAGGCAAAGTCGCCTGTCATGGAGGCGACTTCAAGTCGCCTCGTAATTTGCCGAAGTCGCGCTGAAGTCGCGCTGAAGTCGCGCTAAAGTCGCGCTAAAGTCGCGCTGAAGCCGCGTTGAAGTCGCGGTACAAAGTCGCGCTAAAGTCGTGTTGCCCATGTGTGAACCGACCCTAATGTATAGGGTGAGAAAACAGTGCTTTGTTTATTGCTGTAACCAAAATGTGTTTGTAGGATTTGGATAAGAAATAAATAAAAATTAAACATCCATTTCTCAAACACAAAAACCTGCAATGTAAAATTACAAGCAATAAAAAATGCTGTCCCAAAAAACATTGTAGAAAAATTAAAAACTCTGCAGTAAAAATAAAAAGGCACAAAGTATATTTGATCAGAAATAAATTAAACTTTTTGCAAATTTTCAGGGAGTTTAAAACCTGGCATCATAAATCAAATATAATCAAGCAATCCAATGACAATTATTGCTAAAACGGATGATGTTGTAATGCATTGTATGACATAAACAAAATAAACACAACATAAAGGAAAGTCTCCAGAGATATGCTAAACCTCCTATACATCTGTTTTTAAGCTATAAATTCTTCTGCTGGAGCACGGCAACAACGCAGTTTCTTGATGAAAAGAGAAAGCAATCAGGAAGATGTCCAACTTTGAATGAGGTGGATTCTACTACATATCTAGGACCTAGATATGAGCAAACCGAAACCCATATAATGGGATAAAAGATATGAACTTGGAATTTTTCATACATGGGGACCTTTGGAAAAAAAAGATTGTTTTCATGCATTTTTAGAAGTAAGATCCACATAAATTACTGTTCACAAAATGTCCTTGAAATCTGAAAAATACGATACCTTACAGCTGATCAAGTACAGATATTTGGGTCATATACCTTAGTATTGCTACTGAAAACAAAAACCTAAAAATGCGGGATGCAAATAAGTAATCCATGAAGAGAAAAAAAAACACTCACTTATTCTTGTCCATAACATTAAGCACCTCATCCAAAAGAGAAGGACCCAAATCAAGCTGTAAAGTTAACAGAGAGCCAGCCAGGTCAGAAAGTGATTCTTCTGATTTTAAATCAGTGTCCTCCATGTTGCTTGAAATAGGACTGTGTTCAAATAAGTCTAACCCTTGCCAGTCACTGTATTGTTCAGAGAGGCTAGATGAATGGCTTGATCTTCCATTGGTAGAGCATGATGCTGAACCATTAACCTTCCATGTACTTCCACTGTCAAACTCCTCATCATTTTCATAAGGCTGACATTTTTCTAGCAATTTTTCTTCTAAAACTAGCTCACAGCTAAGTCTTGGAGACTTGTATGGGCTGTAAGAGTCTCTTTTGGAATTAAACGTTACAGCAGATAACAATGGCAAGACTAATGCTTGAGATCCTCCAATCGTTGGTAGGGAGATTGCATTCTTAAGAACCGGGGAAGGAGATTCAGAATACACTGAGTCACAGGTACTGTTTGCCCTTAAGAATTCATTATGTCCAGTCAAATGGCCACTTCTTGGATTGCCTTGGCTGCCTGGCAACAGTTCATAGTTGCCTTGAAGAAATGAAATGTCTCCAAAGACATCATGTTGCCCATCTTTGCCAATATGTATAGTATGTCGAAAATCTCCTAAAGGTGGACTGATTAAATCAGACGACAACACATCTCTCAGTTTAAACTTTTTGCCCTTTTTGTTGTTGCCAGTCTTCAGATAAATTGGTGTCTTTGCAGGCATTTTAATGTTGTCAGATTTGGGAAAGCAAAGTGCAATGATCTAAAATGTATGTTGTAAGAAGGTCACATCTCTAGTTCTGTTGCTAAGAGCAACATTCCCAATATATTGCTTTCTGTAATTCCACTCTTCTTGCAAATGCCAAGTTCTTTTTGTCATTAATATAACATGCTGCCAAAATAAGAGCACCTGCAGAGAAAAAAAATATATATTACAATTAGTAGGCATTTATAGTTGATTTATTTTGTTTTTAAATAATATTAAGTGTTACTGACAGTCTTGGTCTGCAGAGCAGGCATGTGACATGGATCAGCATTAAGACTTAAATCACCAAAGGATTAAAAACACTTACTAGAGGTAGAAGTTAAAAACTCATCATGTGTGTGAGAGTGCAGCTTGGGGATTTTTTCTTGGATGATCAGGTCCGTAGTAGGAGTTGTTGATCCCGACTGTCCAGCAGAGGAAAACCGCGTGATCAGAAACCAGGAGAGATGGCTCTGTTGGAGTATACCAGTGTAGGACGCTGGACTCGTAGGTGACGTCACCAGAAGTGCTCCCGAAGCCAGCGTGAACCACAGGAGCCGGAAGTGACGTCTATTAGGCGGGACGCGTTGCAGAGCATCTGATAAGCTCATTCTTCAGATCGGCATGAAGAAGCCGATTAAATGCTCTGAAACACATCCCACCTAATAGACGTCACTTCGGGCCTGTGTGGTTCACGCTGGCTTTAAGCGCACTTCCGGTGACGTCACCTATGAGTCCAGCATCCTACACTGGTATACTCCAACACAACCATCTCTCCTGGTTTCTGATCATGCGGTTTCCCTCTGCTGGACAGTCAGGATCAACAACACCTACTGCGGACCTGATCATCCAGGAACCACCCCCCCAAAATGGATTCTTTCACACACATGATGAGTTTTTAACTTCTACTTCTAGTAAGTGTTTTTAATCCTTTAGTGAATTAAAAGTCTTAATGCTGCTGCACTTCCTTTAGAGTTGTTGCTCTACTCTTGAAGTGCTGCCTTGGTGCCCTACACAGACGTCCATCAGCCAGAACTATATTCACCCTTTAAGGATATTTTCTTTGGTCAGATACGGCTATCCAGAAGCACCCTTTTTTCTCTTATCCATGTGACATGGATCCCTTCCACAGAGCAGCATTAAAAGGAAAAGTACAGCCAAAGCTCCTTTTGGCTGCACTTCTCCTGTGGATTACAGGAGTGCAGTCAGTTCTGCACTCCTGTGACCCTTTTTCAGCTGACAGCGGGCTGAAGACACAGAGCCGGCTGGGGAAAGATCACAACCATATGGTCAGGAGTCACTCAGGTGCCTGGACCGGCACTGGACTCAGCGAGACGCTGAGAGTCTGAGCCAGCCGTTCCCATCTCATCCACAACCCAGTGCTCCAGTGAGTGTGGGGAGCCAGTGCAGAGAGCCGGTGTCTGACAGTCACCAGCTGTCTGCTCTTAAAGACCACTAATCACTCAGTTCTCAGTGCTTCGATTATTCAGTTCTCCACCTTAGAGCTAGCAGGGGACAGTTGCAGCATCAGACCGATGCTGCATCCACCTAGGTATACGTAGGATTGCTAAAAAAAAAAAAAACACCTACACTTCTCTTTTAAAGAGTTTAATCTGTTGGCCTTTTTTATTACTTCACTGGTATTAAAAGCCAGTGCACCTTGTTTATACTGAGTACCTTTATTTTATCAACTTTATAACTGGGCTGTCTTATTGCCTTCATGTTTGAGAAGCGACTATGATTTATACATATCAAATATAAAATACAATATAAATGAGTATAGCATAAAGAAAATGCAGTAATACACAGCTATATAACTAATAAATACAATAATTTCTTAGTTATTTCAAAAATAGATATTATATTTTCCCTAATTTTGTTTTATTACCTTAAACATCAATATTCTATAGAAGTTTCAGATCACAGACACAACTAAATCTGATATTTAATGTAATCTGCCAGCCTTAGGCCACATTCACAAATAAGCATTGTATAGTACGAAAATCCAAAATGCTCAACATCCAAAATTCTGTGTATTTCAATGGTGGCTGTAGCTCAACACCTGACACTCTACTTTTGATTCAGAAATTGGCATTTTTGGCCTCAGAGATTTGAATGGCAATGCATCAAAATGCAGGAATCATGTATTTTTGCACTTTTTCAGGCGTTTTTTTTTTTTTCTTTTTTTCCTGTAATCCTTTCCATTCCAAAGCTGCCTGAAAGGTTGAACACATATTTACAATACTTGCAATGTGATTCTAAAATGCTCACACACATGCATTAAGACACACGTAAATGCTCAAGCCATGTGTATGAAAGCTGCTCAGGCGTGAATGCAGTCTTAGACCTGTGTAACTGACATATCTCTGCAAGATTGTTATGAATATACAATTTAAAACTCGCTAGTTAATATCTAGCACCATGATAACTAGATTAACAAAATTAACAAAGAAATCTAGTAAGTCAAAAAACTTTTGGAATCAATTTACTTGATCCTAATCAATCAATAATTCATAATGTAAACAGTATCACAAGAGGTACAGAAAGCAAAGTTTACATACTTACGGACCTTCCCAGGTCCAAAATAATATTGAACAGAAGTGATTGTAAGCAATCACCTTGTAAAACAACCCATTCAGTTTAAAATAGAAATGAAAGGCAAAACATTTTTATATAGATATGAAAATAAAATATAAATATCTTTTTTCCCTTTTTTTAGAAGTGATCACATTCCCTCTGTTCTCAGCTGCATAAGAGCTAGGGGGAGGAGAAGCAGCAGCACACTGAACTTCCTAGTGAATGGCTTTGCAGCATGGGCGTGTCAGGACAAGTCTGATAAATTGGAAGAGAGCACACCGAGTTTCCAGCATAGCTAGAGAACTTACCACGGTGTGTTCTCCTGCTTAGTGTGATCAGTTGTTAATAGGAAAGCAGAGGGACTGGCAGGAACACCAGGGATTTCTCATAAAGGAAGCATACAAAGAACAGAATACTTTCTCATACAAGTACATGGTCCAGCAGGCACCATACAAGTCTCCAAGTGTTGGGACTGGTGTGGGGAGGAGCTCAGACACACGATGACACTCATGCTGGATGGATGAGCTTCCACCATCTGACTCCCCCACCCCGCCGCTGCTTGATGCCAGTACAGAGCCACCATGCTGGGAGGAGAATAGCGTGCTGTCACACAAGACTTTAGCCAATATACTGAATCGCGGAGCCCGCTCCTATCCCTGACTGACCTTCCTGCCCCTCTTGTGAGTGTTGTCTGCACCAGAATCCTCGGTTGATAGACCTGTGTACCCGCTTCATTCCTGGGTAACAGGTTAGAAAAAAGCACTGAAGCAGGCAGCACTCGTTCTGTGGGATTTCCCAGCCCCCCAGCCACAGCCTCAAGCTTCAGCTGTTGACCACAGACTGTTATTACACTTGTATCTGCGAAACCCAGAGAAGGGGGAAGAATCTCGGCTGTGCAAACGCAGGAGGAGAAAGAACATTTTGGAGGTCGGTATTTACAGTTTATGGATTGTGATCGCTGTTTATCTGCCTATACTATTACTATACTACTGAAATGCCCTGTGTATACCTTGTGCACATCCCTGGACCATCTATTTAGCCGCACACCTTCCCGATATACCTGTTATTTTGCTTGAATTGGGGGACCCCCGCTCCTATGCAGGTATTGGAATATTAAAGGGACTCGGTCCTGGCTGTATACAGTGACCTGTCTGATGAGCAGTAGGGGGAGAGAGAGCAGGACTGTGTAACAAAAATGGACTACATAAAAAAGACTTTGTGCAATTGCACACAAAGGAGCTATCCGGGTGGAGCATATACTGCTGCACTTTTATCTTATCTCTGCCCCCTGACTGTCCGTGAAACATACCCCTCAAATTTACTTAGCTATCTACTTACCCATTCACCTAGTAAAAATGAGAGGTAAATCAAGCAGGAACTGGCAAAGCAGCCAGCTCTGAGCCCAGGGGTTATCCAGAGCTATATGTCAGTGGAGACAAGCATACCAGAAGAGGGGTTCGGTAACCCCAGACAAGAGGCTTTAGCAAGGACGGGGTCTGGCAGGCAAAGAATGATTGAGGAGAAGGCTATAGCCGGAATGTCCAATGATCAGGCATCAACCCGGCCAAGAAGTACTGGGGGCAACCCTCTAGGAGGCGCTAAATTGCAAAGTTGGGAGCAAAAAAGGAAAGGGGGTGCAGATGTACTAGTGGAGGATGGAGTAAGGCCTGGGGAAACCCAGGCAAGTGTGCCTCAAATTAAAGAGATCTTAGCAGAGATGCTGGCAAAAGTTGAAGTATCGCTGAAATTGGATATTGCAGCATTTCGTTCAGACATTGAGCAGGTACTGGGCCGAGTGGAGGAGGAGGAGGAAAGGCAGGATATGTATGATCATAGGCTGGAAGAAATAAAGGAGCAGATGAAATCTTTACAGAGAGATAATAGATCTCTCTCATATAAAATTGAACTCAACGTAAAAAAGTACGTAATCAGAGGCTTACCCGAGAAGTAATAGGAAGAAGAACTACCAGGAGTAATGCGGGGCCTAGTTAATCCCATGTTAGGAAAAGAGATCCCAGAAATATTAAAAATTGACTGAGTGCATTGGGGCCAGGGTGCCGGAGCCAGGTTACTGATACCCCAAGAGATGCGATAGTAAGGGTCCACTATGTGGAGGAGAAATCAATAATGGAAAAAGCACAGAAGTCGGCAAAAATCTCTTATGAAGGTGTAAATCTGTAGATATTTACGGACTTATCAACAGAGACCTTGACAAAAAGAAGAGTCCTTAAGACACTGACCGAGCAAACCCAGTTGGGGTTTACCAGCCTGTCTCAAGGGAAAAAAGGACGGTCGCTCTGTGGTCTTGAGATTCCCCGAAGATTTGAGGGACTTCTGTAGTAAGATGGATCTTTCACCCCCACCCCTCCCGGGTTGGGAGGAAAACACTGGAGCATCAAAAGCTTCAAGCAACATGCGATGGACTCAGAATGAGGGAAGAAGGGGAGAAGGGAGGGGGGAGTAGGGTGCGAAATAGGTAAAGAACTTACCCAGAGGGCTCACCCCCCGACTAAACAACCTCTCTTTACAGATGGATAATAGGGGCAAGGATCTAGGGACTTTGGAGAGACATTTGATAGGGGAAGGAGGAAGAAGAGAAAAAAGGGAAGAAAAGGAGGGAGGCATAAAAGGGGGACAAGAATAGGCAGGGCAGCGGGGGGGGGGGGGGATTGGTGGGCTTGGAGATCCAGTGGGTGGGTCAGGAGTGTCAAGAGCGATTGTTCCCAGATCAGTACATCGAACAAGATATGGATACTGTATATGGTGGTGTTCTGCGCTTAGGACGGGCTTGTGACTGAACTGCAGCCCCCCAGATAAAGAAAGCCCCAAAGGTGCGATCCAGTAGTTATAAAATCTGAATTAGGGGATTGGCGCTGTTCACTAGTATGAGATAAAGAGATCCACTATAAACAAACTGCTACTCCAAGGAAAACATTTTACCCCAATTATAAATGAATGAAAAATGTAGCACAGTGTAAATGCTGTTAGAAAAATAAAAATAAGTGCTAGGAATGGTCACCAAAATGTGCAGACTACCCAAAGTAAAAAAGAATATAATACATAAAAGATATGTAAAAAATGGAACTCCAAACAATGAGTGATCGGTCAAGTGTGTGTAAAAAGTGGTTGTCAGAGTCCACTGAGAATGAATGATGTTTATGCAATAAAAAGTGCGATAAAAAATATAAGTGAGTTATACCTAAGAGTGGGGGCAAACACACTGTTGCCCACTATAAATAAGTGTGTATACTGGTGTAGCCAAATATTAAAAAATTATATTGTTTGGAAAAAATGTGTTGAAAAAAAGTGAAAAAACACAAAACAAAAATAAAAAACAAAAAAAAAACAAAAAAACATAGAAAAAAAACAAAGTCCAGGTAACCACAAAATTGTTATCAAAAAGCAACACAAAAACAACAAGTGCCGTGAATATTAGTTCTGTCGTTCAGTAAAACAGTTCTAGTGCAACAGGCTAGTGCATCTTCAGAGGTTACAGGTAAGTCCGTCCCAATAGTTGTATACTGTCCAGGGTGGAGTCCCCTCTAGTGCCCCCACTCACCAGAGTGCCCAACCCCTGCAGGGGTAATGAGCATGTAGATCCAAATCTGATGATCCAATCGGTCGGTGTCCCCCTCACCACCTTTTATCACTTGTGTCACCAGATCGTTCTCAGAGGACATCCATCCGGAACAGTTATCATGTGCAGGGAGAAGAGAAGAGCCTTTGTGGTGGCTTGCTGGGAGGAGAAGTGCTGAGTGTAGGGTGGTGTGTAGAGGTGAGCCCCAGGTGTGGACAATCAATTGTCCACACCTGGGGCTCACCTCTACACACCACCCTACACTCAGCACTTCTCCTCCCAGCAAGCCACCACAAAGGCTCTTCTCTTCTCCCTGCACATGATAACTGTTCCGGATGGATGTCCTCTGAGAACGATCTGGTGACACAAGTGATAAAAGGTGGTGAGGGGGACACCGACCGATTGGATCATCAGATTTGGATCTACATGCTCATTACCCCTGCAGGGGTTGGGCACTCTGGTGAGTGGGGGCACTAGAGGGGACTCCACCCTGGACAGTATACAACTATTGGGACGGACTTACCTGTAACCTCTGAAGATGCACTAGCCTGTTGCACTAGAACTGTTTTACTGAACGACAGAACTAATATTCACGGCACTTGTTGTTTTTGTGTTGCTTTTTGATAACAATTTTGTGGTTACCTGGACTTTGTTTTTTTTCTATGTTTTTTTGTTTTTTTTTTTTTTTTGTTTTTTATTTTTGTTTTGTGTTTTTTCACTTTTTTTCAACACATTTTTTCCAAACAATATAATTTTTTAATATTTGGCTACACCAGTATACACACTTATTTATAGTGGGCAACAGTGTGTTTGCCCCCACTCTTAGGTATAACTCACTTATATTTTTTATCGCACTTTTTATTGCATAAACATCATTCATTCTCAGTGGACTCTGACAACCACTTTTTACACACACTTGACCGATCACTCATTGTTTGGAGTTCCATTTTTTACATATCTTTTATGTATTATATTCTTTTTTACTTTGGGTAGTCTGCACATTTTGGTGACCATTCCTAGCACTTATTTTTATTTTTCTAACAGCATTTACACTGTGCTACATTTTTCATTCATTTATAATTGGGGTAAAATGTTTTCCTTGGAGTAGCAGTTTGTTTATAGTGGATCTCTTTATCTCATACTAGTGAACAGCGCCAATCCCCTAATTCAGATTTTATAAAGATATGGATACTGTAAGAGAATGTATAAACAATTGTGCCTATCCATTTTCTTTTTGTACTAATGAACTTCTGTAATGTATGAGTTTTGCCATAAGCAGCCTAAACTCCTTTCAGTTATTGTGGTTAGGCCGATTCCCAGAACAGCTTCCCAATTTCTGTAAAGACATAGGCTATTTCTGTTTCTCTTTTCAACAGCCTAACTCGTGATGATAAGGAAGTACTGAGTAAGCTTGTATAACCCTTAAGACACGTATGCCTTTTATTCAGCCCTCCCCTTCTCTGTTTTACTTGCATATAAGCCATTATCTTCCTCATTAAAGTCAGACATCTTATGAACACACTCAAGCTTGATTCTCGTGTCTCATGTGGTGTCTCACGGATCCGAGGGTCCCGGTGGTTGGCCTGCATAACCAGGCTGGTCATCAAAGTATATAATTCCTTTCAAATGGGAGCTTGTCTGGGATAAAGCAATCATCCATGGTAAGTAAACTTTTGTCTTATTTGACAAATTATTTTCTTGCCTGGGCTCTGATAAAGCTTTAGTCCCTTAAAAATGTATATAGAAAGGAGACGAACCACGCCCTAAAGTGTGAATGGTCTTTTGGGAGACCTGAGAGTCCTAGAAAGAGGAATCCTTAACATTAGACAAAACAGTACTGTACCTTGGTTTTACCCTGGAAAAAGGAGAAAGAAGAGTCAGTCACAAGAGAGCTGCGGCTCTCGTGGGTCTACCCCACCCACTGACAAAGAAAGATATGCTATCTTTTCTTGGCATGATTGGTTACTGCTGCCAATGGATACCTGACTGCTCTTTCTATGACAACCACAGGCTCAGACATGACAGACTGGGTAAAATGGACAGATGAAATGTGTGATGTATTTGTGTACCTTAAGACAGCAATGGTAATGGCCCCTGGCCTCGGATTGCCTGATTATGACAAGAAGTTTCACTTGTTTGCCAGGGACAATTGTAAAACAATGGTGGGAGTCCTGGCGAAGGAACACAGAGGAACGCCCTATTGCATTTTTTCAAGAGTAGTGCCAATGACGGTACAGGGCATGCCGGCGTGTCTCAGAGCTTTGGCATCCTGCGCTATGGTAGTAGAAATGGCTACTTCTTTTACTCTAGGACATCCAACCACCTTACATACTACTCACAATGTATCCATTTTGTTGAACAATATTCATACCCACATATGTCAGCCCAAAGATTGAGTGGATACAAGGTTATTCTCCTCTCAAATCCAAATCTCGAAATAAAATACGCTGCACCCACATCAGGCCCAGCCCCGATCCTCAATGCGTTACTCGGTCTAAAAGGAGAAGAGGATGAGGTAGTTCCTCAACATGAGTGCACTGAAATAATCCACCAGGACACATCTCCACGTGCAGATATGTCTTCCACTGCAATCTCTGGGGCACAAAATGTTTTTGTTGATGGTTCTTGTTCTAGACCAAATGAAAACACATATCATGCAGGATATGCTGTAGTCCAGTTGCCTGATGTAGTGCTCGAAGCAAACCCAGACCCATTTCAATCAGCACAGGCTGCAGAATCGATTTCGCTTACCATGCCAGCTCTTTGAAGGACATGATGTGAACATTTATACTGATTCTAAATATGCATTCGTTGTAGCCCATGATTTTGGTATTATATGGTTTAGAAGTAGACATGTGCACACTAAATATTTTGTTTTGGAATTTCGTTTTCGTCTGAAAAATACATTTATTTAGTTACTCTCGAAATTCGTTTTTATTCATTTAGCTTTTTGTTAAAAATTGCATTCGTCCGAAAATCCAAATTAATTAAGGTCGAATCTGTCATTGAAGGCTTATGGTGTCTGTCGAATGTTCAACGTAGCAGCTAAACTGTACGTGTACATTTCCGGTCAAATTTTCCGCCTACAAGCTAGTTGTAGTAGAATTCTAATGTTGTATGACTAGTAGTAATTATATTTATTAATTATTTTAGTCAACCAACATTATAATTTTTCTATAGCCTATTGTGGAAATTTTATTATATGGACTCATGTGGACATTTTATTCTAGGATGTGTGTTTTATAGATTGTCATCTGTCTCCCTGTGTCTGATTTAATCGAGGAGCGCTCTAGCAGAGCGCACTTGGGTTGAATCAAGACCAGTGGTAAAAACGGTCAGTATGAAAACCTTCTCATGGGATTTGAGATGTGTTCTCTGTGTCTGTGGATGTTTGTTGGTTTGTAGGTACCAAGCGCAATGCACTGGGCTTCTTGCTTTCAAATGACTATGCACATTAGAGAAGCGAAGTCCGCATAACGAGAGAAACCTATTACATCTCTCTATCCTGCCGACTACGCTATCCATTTTTGGATACATATCTGTTTTTATAAGAGGACATTGATATCTGCCTTGTCGGTGTACTTGTACCGTACATTGACAACAGCAGTGGCAATGTCCCTGCAGATAGTCTCAAGCCTGTAAGAACCAGTAGAATGAGCTTGCTAGATACTGTTTACTTTGAACAGTATTAGGTGAGTTCCATGCTGACTAAGATGGGGCGTGTGCACTTCCTCCTCCTTTCCCTTCCGTGAGTGCCCTCCCCTTTACTGTTTGTCACTTCCTGTGATGTCATTTTTTTTTTGTTCTGAGGAAGTGATTGGCTGTTGTGGCTGATCATTCCCTGTTTGTCATTCTTTTGTTTCCAATGAATAAAAAGCCCAAGGGTCTGTGCTCCAGGGACAGACGCTTGAGACTCCAGCTTGAAGCAGCATTGTTCCTGATTCTACCTGGTGCTATGAAGTACTTCAAATTCCTTATACCAAAGAGCTTGATACAAACGTGCTTTTAAGCACGAAGGAATTGTTTTGTGCTTTGTGCACATTTAGACGCTGGAAGTGCACATTTTGGCGCGGTGTGGATTTGCGTACAAAGCCCAAAGGAATATTTCCACAACATTTATTGGCGAGCCAGGTAGGAGCCAACGTACTTCCAGTGCAGCGATCCAAGAGGAGAGATTGGGTCCCCGGTTCTGGGACAGGAAAAGGCCGGCAAAGTTTGGTAAGACAGACTGTATTTCAAATTTTTTAAATTTTTTGTTGTTCTAGAGCCAGAATCTGGTCTCTCTGCTCGCTGTTGCAGGTAACTCCGCTTAGCAAAAGAACTCATTTTTGCGGTTTCACTCTTTGTGTACAAGGACAGGGATTTTTATTTGTACTGGGAGGGATAGGTGTATTGGCTGGGGATAGAGTCTATATTACTGTCCTCTGTAGACCCCTGGTCAATACAGCCTAGAGGGTCTTTGTATGGGGTTTATGTTAAATGTAAAACCAGTCCTGTAGTACAACGTGATGGTATGCAAGGAGTGTGCTAGTTGATGTTTTAAATGTGCGGCAGAGAATGAATGATATAACATTGTGTGGCTGAGTTATTTCATAGTGCTGGTCACCTTGTGAAATAACTTTGTACAGTGTGTAGCTATTATAGTGTGTCTAACGTTTAGTGTGAGGCAAGTAGTACAGTCTGTTCTGTGTTAAAAAAAAAAAAAAAAAAAAAAAAAAAAAAAGTTGATTTTGGTTTGTAGAGGCGCAATTTTGGTCTTGTTAGCGCTTATATGGGAGAAACTGCATTTTGAAGGATTTTTTATTTTTATTTTTTTAGTGAAGATGCTATTTTGTCTCTGCACATGGTGCAGACTCCATTTTGTATTCCTTTGTGTGTGCAAAGCCATGTGGTATAAGCTGCCATCTTGTTTCTAGACACCATTTTGTCTCTGCACATGGTGCAGACTCCATTTTGGATTCCTTTGTGTGTGCAAAGCCATGTGGTATAAGCTGCCATCTTGTTTCTAGACACCATTTTGTTTTACTTTTAAGTGAATTCAATCTTTTTAGGTTTAGCCATTTTTGTACTTTTTACATATTTTTCAGTAAAACTTTTGCGTTTTTATTTTATTTTTTATTTTTTTAATTTGGGTGTTTTCTCTGAGTTTCTCACAGGGCAATGCATACCCCTCCCCCATTGTTTTGGGTTTTATCGCTTTAGCTGAGTCTTGTATAGTATAGCTTTTGGTAGAAAAAGGCTTTGGTTTTTAAAACTCGTTTTATATTCACTTGTTTAGAGTTATGCCCCGTACACACGGTCAGATTTTCCGATGGACATTGTCCGATCGGAGCGTGTTGTCGGAAATTCCGACCGTGTGTGGGCGCCATCGGACATTTTCCATCGGATTTTCCGACACACAAAGTTGGACAGCAGGAGATAAAATTTTCCGACAACAAAATCCGATCGCGTCAATTCCGACCGTGTGTGGCCTGTTCCGACGCACAAAGTGCCACGCATGCTCAGAAGAAATTCCGACACGGGACAGCTCGTTCTGGTAAACTTAGTGTTCGCAATGGATACAGCACTTTCATCACGCTGCAATGTAAAAAATGGTTTAATACAGCGCACGCTCTTCTTCTTTATAATGTGACAAGAATTAAGTAGTTTTGCTGCTCATATTCACACACACTTCTCACAAAGTTTTATTTGTGTTTTTTTAGTGGGATTCCCTCAATATATTGTTATTAGTTGTCACATCTGACAGTTTTATATTTTTTATGTTTTTTTTTTTTGTTTTTAAGCCTTTTTTTTTCTTTAATGTTTGGATTTTTTCCAAGGCTGATCTTTGTTCAATGTTATTTTTATTTTTACTCCAGAATATTTTTGTGTGTGTTTTGTGTGGCAAGTTACCCCAACACCATTGATATCTTTTATTATTTAATCTCCATGAGATTTTTTGTTGTTGGTGTCCCTTGTTCATTTCACATTGTATATTAGAAATGTACCTGAATCCTCACAAACAAACCATCATTTTTGAAGTAAAACACATAGGAGAGTATAATTCAAAACAAAAATCCTTTATTAAGGGCTCAGAATCAAACAAAGAGGAAGGCAACACTGGATCAACAGGAGAAATTAGTGAAGCCTGGGACCCCCACGGCAGACATCAATTCTTAAACCTCAAAATTGGTGGCCTGAGGAGTCCATATGTAAGGGAGGGCAGTCTGGTCCGGGATTCACAGAGATCCGGATAGCAGCAGATGACATCAGTGTCCCCAGGCTGTAGTACCACAAGAGGCTGCATCTTTTGGCCGACCAGACTGGATCCAGGGTCCTCACTGTCTGGTCTTCCTTTCACACTTCCTTCCGGGCTGTGGCTGTGCAGTTGGAGATGTGGCAGGAGGAGGAGTAGGACCTGGAGGAGGAGTAGGACCTGCAGGAGGAGGAGGAGGACCATCGCGAAGGTGTGTTTGAGGTGTAATTTGGCCCCTCATACCTTTCGCCAGAGCCTCTGATATGAGGGCCTCACACATGGCTTTTTGGCCCTCCTCCATCCTCTGCATTTTATAGGCTATGAATGCAGCAATGTTCTCCTGCCTGGTGTGGGGTGCTCCCAGGACCTCTGTAGTCCTACAAAAAAATCTGATAGCAGCCTCCTCTAGGGTACTCCTCCTACTGCCACTTTCTGTTTCCAGGGGGGGTGGAGGGACCTGCAGATCAGCCAGCCGGTTCGGCCCGGCCACCTCCTGGCTGAGACTTCCCTGTGTATGAAAAAGGGACATGGTTTTAGTTTTTGCATCATCAATCACAATCATAAATTAGTACTCCCAACTAACATCTAGTTAACATCATTGATTGGACAAGCAGAAATATTTAGAGGAATGCTATACCTGGCTCAATCTGGGCTCCTCCACATGTGGCCTGGAAGGCCCAGGTTGGGCGTCAGAAGCCTCAGCCGGGGGGGAAGGAAGCGTGGAAGGAAGACTGGAGAGGGATGACCTGGGTTCAGTCTGGCCTGCCAGAAAGTGCAGCCTGTCGTAGTACAACATCCTGGGGACATAGATGTCATCTGCTGCTCCGGATCTCTGTGAATCCAGGACTTTCTTGCGCTCCCTCAGATATGTGCTCCTCAGGCCACCAATGAAAATCTTTAAAAAAGTGATGTCTGCCGTGGGGATCACCTGCTTCACAATTTCACACAATTGCTCCAGTGCTGCCTTCCTCTTTGCTTGGTTCTTGTAATGGGGGTGTTTAATCTCCCACAGACAGGGCAGCTCCCTTAGCATCTCTATAAAGACTGAAATGAAGTCCTGATCTTTCAGTACCATATCCATGTTCACTGCAAGACACAACACAAGACAAAGCCTAATGTCACACCAAACTCTCCTAATCTTGTTACAATATAGGCCTCAATCTATAGAAGCAGTATAGGCCCAAGTTTGTCTCTTACCTTCGTTCTTACGATCGCCGCGTTCAATGCTCCTTCCTCCGCTCACAGATCAAACGTAATACGCACGCGTGTTATGCTTTATATACACTGCGCATGCGTGTAACTCCGCCCACCCCTGACGTTCTTTCTAGTGTATTCCCCGCCCCTTTTCGTTCGGCGCAGTGGGGGAAGAGCATGATGGCGGACATACAGCAGGTGCGGGCTAACTGTAGCAACGAGGAGGAAAGGGCGGATCCAGGCACGTCCCGATCCAGAAGGAGACGTTTTAAGGCCACAAATATGTAGTTTGGGGAGATGTTGGAGATGGTCGACATCATGAGGAAGTCCGACTATGACGGAAAATATGGGCCTTACCCCAACCCCAATATCCGAAAGGCCAAAATCATGGCGAAAGTGGTCAGGAGTCTAGAGCGGAATTTCGGGGTACGAAGGTCTAAAGATCAGCTCAGGAAGCGGTGGTCGGACCTGAAGTTGAGAGAGCCAGAGCAGTACCGAAAGATCCGGAGAGTGCTGCAAAAAAGTAAGTAGTTGTGCTGTGTTCCTATTCTTTCTGTCTTTATTACGTTCGTTCTGCTCCATATGCTTTGATTAGTTGTAACGTTTCCAAAGGTCAACTTTAATGTTCATGGGCACATTATTCGTTCGTATCAAACATTTTTCTTTCGGCCTCTAGAACACCATTGTTTAGGCCATATGCATTTTCACACATTTTTGGGGGCCTACTTGGATGCCAAATATTTGTTTGTGTAGATGGGTTTGTTACTAGAATGAAATGCAAACTAGATTGTGTGTAAGGAGAGGACACTGAGCAGCTGTTTTCACATCTGGACACTGGAGCACTAGTGTGGGACACAAGAACACCATTTTTATTAGGGGGCCACACAGGTGCTCCAGTGTATACTATAGGGGGGTCTCCATCTGTGAAGCTTGTACCAAACAGGTAAAGTATTGCAGCTTGACAAAGGGCAATAAAAAATATACATCTTGGAACTCGGCTAAAATAGACAATTGTACCCCACTTCCAAGCAATGTTTCCTATTTCTATAGTTCTGCCATCAAATATCTGTGTGCTAAGTATACCATTTTTGTTTTACATAGGGGAGAAAAGACTCGGACAACCCTCATCCCAGGAGACCAGAAACCCCCCCCTCTCTGGAAGAAGGGGAAATACCAACCCAAGAAGCTGAGCAGGAGGAAGAAGAAGACGTGGTGGAGATTGGCCCAACAACAGGTGAGTGTCTGCGACCACAGACTCAGGTAAAAGAGATGGCTGGTGGCAGATTTTTGAGACCTTTTTTTTTGTTCTTTATCTCTTTTTAGGTGATCGTGATGTGAGGGATCCAGAACGCTTTACATCTGAAAGTGCCCAGATACTCATCGGGGAGATCATGGGGTGTAATCTCCAATTGCAAAACATACATCAACAAATCAGTGATGTTATTAAAAAAAATAATAACATCATTGATGTTTTGGGGCGAATTTAAACCCCACAAAATCACCTGTTTTATCATACCAAACTTTTTTCAATGTTTAGAAAAGCCAAATTTGGAGGATGCACACAGTGTGCCAACATGTGCTATCTGCCATCACGGGAGATCAATGGACGCGTTTTGGGGGGCAACCCCTTCCTCAATTATAAAGTAGCGTTGAGGAAGGACTTGCTCCCCCCAAACACGTCCCTTGATCCCCCATGATGGCAGATAGCACATGTGGACATTTGTAAATTGGTGTGCATCTTCCAAATTTGGCTTTTCCAGGGGTGATTTCCCCCCCATCTGAACGCTATATCAAACCCAGTTCCTAAATACTGATGTCTGATATAACCTTCAGGTTTTACCTAATGTGAACTTTGTAAGTTCAAGTTTTTTGGCTTTCTTGTTGGTTTTACACAGGCCTGTTTTATCTGAAATGGATATTTTGATTTTTCATAATGCTACTGCAAACATTGTTATACAACAAACATGTTGGTTTGTTTTAAAAACCTTTGGTAAATGCGCATGTGATTGTGCAGGTATAAAAAAGTGCCTTACTCAAGAATGTGTGGATTATTGTCTCAACACTACAACACTTTTGGGGTGATGTAATTGTTGTTTTATGCACAAATGGGGGTTATTTCCTAAGGGCAAATCCTCTTTGCACTACAAGTGCAGGTTCAGTGCAGTTGCAAGTGCACTTGTAGTGAAATGTGTTTTTGCATTTAGGAAGTACCAGCCAACACTGTTTTTTATAAGGTTACCCAATCACGACATTTTCTGCACTCAACACATTTCTGTCAGGGTCAGCTAAAACAAACACAAGCAGTAAATGTCCACCAAGAATTTCTTTTGGTTGTTTTTTATTTGAAAAAGGTGTCACATATTGTCTGGCATATTGATAGCCCCCCTACCCGCAAAGAACTCCAGGTATCGTAACCGGACATCACGGGCATTCAGGGAGGGCAAGCCAGGACGGCCGCTTTCAAGTGCCGTCATTGTTGATGTATTTGGGATTCCGGCCTCAGGCCCAACTGAGCCAGCATAGTTGTCTGAATGTTTTCGTAGAAAATTATGGAGAACACAGCAGGCAAGTATTATATGGTTCAGTTTATACTCCGCCATATGGATGGGTGTCATAAATAATCGGAACTGGCTGGCCAGGATTCCAAATGTGTTCTCCACCACTCTTCGGGCTCTGGCCAGCCGGTAATTAAAAACCCTCTGTTCCGGGGTGAGGGTCCTCATCGGGAATGGCCGCATCAGGTGGTCCCCCAGCACAAATGCTTCATCAGCAACGAACACAAATGGGAGACCTTCAACATTGTCCTCTGGAGGTGGCAAGTCCAAGCTGCCATTCTGGAGACGCCTGTAGAACTCCGTCTGGGCGATCACTCCACCATCGGACATCCGGCCATTCTTCCCCACGTCCACATACAAGAAGTCGTAATTAGCCGACACCACCGCCAACATCACTATACTATTAAACCCCTTGTAATTATAATAGTACGACCCCGAGTTGGGTGGTGGGACGATGTGGACGTGTTTCCCATCAATTGCCCCTCCGCAGTTAGGAAAGTCCCACCGCTGGGCAAAGTGAGAGGCCACAGTCTGCCATTCCTGTGGCGTGGAAAGAAACTGTTGAGGAAAAAACAATAAACATTACTATTTTTTCACAGAAACCTGGCAAGCAGATTAGACACAAACATTATGGGTCAACCTCCAGATAGCATTTATTAAGGGGAATTTAACAACAACAAAGTATAAGGTACACCTTTCATAATCCCCCCCTCCCCCCCCCTCTCATGGGCCATTTCTAACATTATAGGGGGGGGGAACTCTTGGACAGGTAACCCTCTTCACTTCATTGAGAGATGAATGCCTAAATACAGGGTATTACTTGGAACAGCCCCTCCTTAGTTACACTATTGGCAGCCCACTGGACAGGTAAGAAGTGTCATAATACAAAGATATAAATACACACTGTACACATTTGAGTACATTTGGACATTCTGCTATTACCTATCAAGATAATAATAGGATACAAGAACTTTAAACTGTACCATTGGAAAGTATACAGGCAGGCCCTTGCACTACATGCTTTGGGGAATTCATCCATAAATCCGAGCACTAAAGAGATGGGTATAGTGTGTATGGGTTTGGCAAAGTCAGCAGATAGATGATTGAGGATAGAGAATTGGGATCAGCTGACTTAGCAGTTGGGGGAGGGAGGGTTACAAAAAATTTGGGGACACCACAAAAAAAGCCTCTGGCCCTCTGCCTGAATTTAAATCAAAAATAACATTTCAAAACATTTTAGGGGGTGTTTGGGGTAAAGCACTACTATGGAGCTGATAAAATACATTGTTAAGTAACTACATGAGGTGAATATAGGGCAGGAGACACCATGCTGGGGAGGTTATTGAAGGGCAAATATGTATGAAGGACCTAAAATAATAATTACATAAAAATCCAGCATGCATGAGGACAAAGGGGACATTCACAGCATAATACAATCATGGTAATTAGGGAATGAGGAAAGAAATACAATATATTATCAAACATTCAATACAATAAAATGTGATATAAAAGGATAAAAATCTTACCTTCATATACTCCTTCTGTAGGACCTGGATGATGGCAGAACAGGTCTCTGGGATAATGATCCCCAGAGCCTGGGGGGAGATGCCTGTCGAGAACTTGAGGTCCTGCAGGCTTCTCCCTGTGGCCAAATACCGCAAGGTAGCGACCAACCTCTGCTCCGGAGTGATGGCTTGCCTCATGCAGGTATCCTGCCTGCTGATATAGGGGGTCAGCGAAGCCAACAAACGGTGAAATACGGGGTCCGTCATCCTGAGAAAGTTCCTGAAATCATCAGGATTATTCTCACGGATCTCACGGAGCAAAGGCATATGACAGAACTGGTCACGCTGAAGCAACCAATTCTTGGTCCATGAACTCCTCCCCACCCTGTTCTGGACTGGACTTGTGTCAAGGTCAGGACCCCAACACCAAGCCCCCGCACAGCACGAACTCTACGAGGAGTACGCATACGCAACATGGCTAGAAAACGGTCGGCTACTCAGAACGAAGTAACAGAACGCACTGAAGAACAGCAAGGCCTGTGAAGAGCGACCTGAAAAACAGCAACGAGCGGACAAGATCGCACAGAAAACTCCAATACGAACTGACTGCACGCACTGAAGAGCAGATACAAACCCACAAGCACAAACTGAACGGCAGAAAACGATCTGAAAGCCACGAGTCTGAAAAAGCGCGAATCGTCTCTCACCAAACTTTTACTAACACGAGATTAGCAAAAGGAGCCCAAAGGGTGCCTCGCTTGGTTCTGAACTGGCCTTTTCTAGTCTTGTCGTACGTGCTTGACGTCACCGCGTTCTTGGCGATCGGAAATTCCGACAACTTTGTGCGACCGTGTGTAGGCAAAACAAGTTTGAGCCAACATCCGTCGGAAAAAATCCGAGGATTTTGTTGTCGGAATGTCCGAACAAAGTCCGACCGTGTGTACGGGGCATTACTTTTACGCAGTATTACATTTTTTTTTGTTCACGCCCAGACTGTTAGTATTTATTAGTTTGATCGTGTAACTACCGAGACATCGTACAACTGTTGAAATAGACAACAGAAGGCTATCCCCATTTTATTTTATTTTGTTTTATTTTTTTGTGATTATTTAGAGAAGCCACATTGTTCTGAAGTAAAAACAAATGGAAGTGCTCTGTGTAGTTTAGTCCGGCATCGCAGTGTATGGGCATACAAAGGAAAACGCTTGTGTGTGTGCATACACTGTGAGGGGTAGAGACCTAATTCGGGGGATGATAACGCCTTGGGTTATCGTTTCTAGTTGGGGGGACTAGACCAGATATAGTGGTTGTAGTCCGTCCAATCCACCGTAAAAGAAGGCACCGGGCGGTGGTCTCCGAGATAGGTGCAAGGGTTTTCCTGGACGCAGGGGTAAGACTATAAGCCAATTCGAATCGCCATGGGCAATTGGAAGTCCATGCAAGGGAAGGAATGTGAGGCTTCCCACAGCCGGACGGCTGCACAGCACATGAAATCTAGCTTTGGAGCAAAGGTCATGAAACCTCTAAAGGAATGGCATAGTTGGTCCAAGGATACCGCTTGGGGTATCCCTCTAGAGGGGACATTTGATGCCTGGAGATGGGAGAAATTCATAACCGAATTTAAACCCAGGCTCTGGGCAGCAAAGACTTTAGATGTAGCTCAGCTGTGGCTTCAGAAGTCTATTATGGTAAACCTGCAAGGTATACAGAAGCGGTTTCAGTCTGGAAGAACCGCATTATGTACACCTGGCCAGAGGGGATAGTGGTGATTGGTGATCCAATGCTGGAAGCAGAAGAGGCTCTTTCTGGGCTAACTCTGCTGAGGCAGGCTGGGTCCACCAACACAGGATCTGTTGTAGTTTCTTCTGATGCGTCTGACATCGCCAATGTAACCAACCCTACTATACTCTCTCCAGCTAACATTCCTCTCTCTCCCACATCTCCACCTAACCGTATCACCTTTGATGCTAAACCTCAATCTAGCCCTCTCTATCAGTCTCCCTCATCTGGGGCATTTTCTCCACCGATTGAGGTTGATTATGAATCATTTTCAACTGGTGATCTGCAGATGCTATGTGAGTCTAAGGGAATTGAGACCAGACTAAGGAACCTTGGGGATTGCATAACTGAGCTGAAAGCTTTTGATTCAGCCATACCTGCTATTTACCCTTCATTGGTTGGCTTCCAGACAGGGAAGGTTGTGGGCAAGGTAGCACACATTAGCCAACCAATGAAGCCACAACCTCCAAGGTATACACCTGAGCCCATTTTTGTCCCTGAACCTGGTACTTACCCAGTCCGGGTGCAACAATACGAGGGTGTTCCCAATACCAACGGTGAAAGGGCTTTAGGGGAGAGGGTGGTATGGCATGCCCCTTTTGCTTCCTCAGAAATCAGGACCATGCTGGCTGAACTGCCTGACTATAGAACGAATCCCCGAGGGTTCGCGAGAATGTTTTGTCAAAATCAATTTAGTTACGGCATAAGCGGAACAGATTGTGCCCAGGTTCTGAGGGCAAAAGTAGGAGAAGAACTGGCAGGGGTTATAATCTCCCGTTGCGACATTGTAACTCACGAACAGGCCACTTCTGGAGGTAAGGAATTCTGTGTGGCCCTGCCAGCCAAACTTCCAGAGTTGTATGGTGTATCCTCTACCACGGATGTGATGAAACTCAGTCAAAACCCTGGAGAGGAATACGCTTGTTTCTGGCGTTGGCTGAAACAAGCTGCATTGGATGCAGATATGGAGGTTGGTCCTGATGTGCCAACCGATGGAGCTAAGTTAACCGCCATTCACCTTCTACTAAGAGCCAAATTCCTAGAAGGCATCCATATGAAAATTCGAGACCGGTTATTATTAGCCAGACCCGAATTTAATGAAATGACAATACCTGCCATTCTATCCACTCTCTCCACTATAGAGAGAGAGATGGATAGGAAGAAACAGGATAAAACATCCAAAATCCTTGTGTCCCAAGCCCCTTATACAGAACAAAAGGGCCAGAATCGTTGCAAAAAGACACAACGCTGGAAAGCCCGAACTTGTTACATCTGTGGACAAGAAGGACATCTAAGACGTGACTGTCCTAACAGACCCAAGGGTAAGTGGCAGTTCATTCCGGACGATCCAACAACTTCAGTTGCAGGGATGGCCAGCCACGGCTATGATTCTTCATAGGACGTTGGCAAAGCGGTGTCAGGTCATATCAACTTGTTTATCGAGGAATTAAAATATCCCCTCCCTTGCCTCATTGACACTGGTGCAGCCCGAACTGTTCTGAGATCCAAAGATCTCAGAGGCAAGGTTCCCCTCTCTGGGGAGACTACACCCACTGTGGGTCTCACAGGTCAAACAGTGTCTCTATATACCACCAAACCACTCCATTGTAGGTTGGGCCAACACACAGAGGCCATTAAGTCTGTACTGGTATCGGATGATGTTCCCATCAATCTATTGGGAGCTGATATTTTGTCTGAAATACAAGCGGTCATTGAGTACACTCCAACAGGTGTTGTGGTTAGCAGTGCATTGTCGGATGAGCGCCTATGTGCAATGGTGGCTCTACCATACATGAAAGAACCTGGTTGTTTTCTGGGGTTGGATGTGCTAGTAGAAGTGGATCCCAAACTTTGGGCAATTGACAAGTATGATGTGGGTCTTCTGCCGGTCCCGCCAACCACAGTAAACATCAGACCAGGGAGCATTTTGCCCCAATTACCACAATACCCTTTGAGTGTAGCTCAGATGGATAGTCTTAAAATCCAAATAGACTGGTACCTGCTGATAAAAGTTCTCACGCCAACCAAGTCCCCCTGTAACACCCCTTTGTTTCCAGTGGCTAAGAAGTCTGTTAAGGGTCAGGAAACAACTTTCCGTTTAGTACATGATTTAAGGGCTATCAATAAAATCATTATCAGTGATGCCCCTTTGGTACCCTACCCACACACCTTATTGGCCTCTATACCACCTAACGCAATTTTTTTTCAGTGTCATTGATCTGACTAACGCCTTTTTTTCGGTACCACTGGACCCCCAGTGCCAGTACCTTTTTGCTTTTTCATTCCAGGGTCGACAACTGACTTGGACGCGCCTCGTTCAAGGGTCTGTGATTAGTCCTTCGGAGTACAGCTGCAAACTTAAAATAGTGTTGGATCAGTGGACCCCAACGAATCCAGAGGTGGTACTGTTACAATATGTTGATGACCTGTTGCTTTGTTGCCCCACAAGGGATATCTGTTATCAGCATACTGTCTCATTGCTTAACCATCTGGCGTCCACGGGGAATAAAGCTAGCAAGGAGAAATTGCAGTTTTGCAGGGAAAAGGTCACCTTTTTAGGACATTGTATATCTCAGGGTACTCGACACCTGACAACTCAGAGAATTCAGCCACTGAAAGACTTCCCAAAACCTCGAAACGCACGACAAACGAGAGCCATTCTCGGTCTTATCAACTACTGTAGAGACTGGGTCCCTAACATCTCATCCACTTTAGGACCCTTTTACAAAATCATATCCAAAACACCCTTTCAACTGACTGAGGATAACTGGTCAACCCTACAGAACTTGATCCAAGAACTCTCCAAAGCACCTGTTTTAGGTCTGCCTAACTACGACCTCCCTTTCTACCTTTTCTGCTATAAAAACAAAGGCCATGCCACTGGGGTACTGACCCAACTACATGGGTCCAAGTACCGACCCATCATGTATCTTTCAACTGCTCTAGATCCAGTCATTCGAGGCTCACCAGGTTGTGTACGAGCCATAGCCGCCTGCGCTGTACTGTTACAGAAGGTAGGTGACATAGTCTTGGACTCCCCACTGACCCTCTATACTCCCCATTCAGTACAAGAGATCCTAAATCAAGTTCAGACAAAACGCCTCTCTGCTGCCAGATTGACTAAGTACGAAGTGGCTCTCCTAACCCCTACTAACCTGACTTTAAGATGAGGAGGAAGAGAAGGGGGGAGATAATGGTGTTAAAAACGACACACAAACTTTCCAGACTAACAATACTAATCTCTCTACCTCTAACCAACTTGTTAATTTAGAAGGACAACATGCTGATGATCCACACAACTGTGTTTCTCTGATGGAACTCGAGTCAACAACCATTAGCCCAGTGAAGGAGGCCCCCATCCCAAACGCTAAGAACCTTTTTGTCGATGGTTCCAGGTATTACACCCCAGATGGTAAGCCACACACAAGTTATGCAGTGACTACAGTCAGTGAAATTGTGGAAAAGGGTTCATTGAGTTCCAACATGTCTGCACATGAAGCTGAGCTGTAGGCACTGGCAAGAGCTTGTGAGACCCAAGAAGGTCAAAGGATCAATATCTACACAGATTCCAGGTATGCTTTTGGGATAGCGCATGATTTCGGTCCTATCTGGAAAGCAAGAGGGTTTCTGACTAGTTCGGGGAAGCCTGTGAAACATGCGCAGTTAATCAACAGGTTATTTGTTGCTTTAAACCTGCCGCGTGAGATAGCCATTCTAAAAGTTAAGGCCCACACGGCTGATAGGACTTTGGAGGCTGATGGCAATGCCTTGGCAGATAGAGCTGCTAAAGAAGGTGCTCTGAACCCTCCTGGGGAAACCCTGATGCTAGCCATCCCCTCTGATGTGTCTCTAGAAGGATTTAGGAGACTACAGTCACAAGCGGAATTACAGGAAAAAAGGAGATGGACAGCACTAGGGGCCACAAGAGGTCCAGATGACATCTGGGCTCTTGGTAATAAATGGTGTTTGCCAAGATCGCTTTTTCCAATGATGGCCCACTCGGCTTATTATCCAGGGCATCAGTCAAAGATGGTTATGTGTGCGCAGGTGGATGAGCATTGGATCGCCCCTGGATTTACTACCGCAGCTGCTAATTTTGCAGCAGCCTGCCTGGTTTGTGCATTGCACAACCCAGGTGGGACGGTACCAGTACCCAAACGACATTCCCCCCGACCAGAATATCCATTTTAGCACATCCAGATAGACTACATTACTTTTGCCAAGGAGTGGGCCGTACGAACACACCTTGGTCTGTGTAGATATGTTTTCAGGTTGGCCGGAGGCATGGCCAGTTCAGAAAGCAAACGCCACCACCACAGCCAAGGAGATCCTGTCTGAAATAGTGTGTCGCTGGGGCCTACCTGAAACGATCGAGTCAGACCGAGGCTCCCACTTCACTGGTCAGATATTTGCAGAAGTGTGTAAAGTCCTCCATATCAATCAGGGATTACACACCCCTTATCATCCCCAAAGTAGTGGTAAGGTTGAAAGATTGAATGGAATACTTAAAAACAAAATCTCCAAAATAATAGCTGATACTGGGAAACCTTGGCCTGAATGTCTCCCCATAGCTCTCCATCAGAAATGCCCCTAGACGACCTCACGGGTTATCTCCATATGAGGTTTTGTTTGGATGTCAACCAAAAACAGGGTTGTACTTCCCTCAGCAGCTGTCATCTTTACATTCTCAGCTGACGGGGTATGTGCAGTCACTGCAACGTGAGTTAAAAAAAATCCACAACAGGGTTCATGAGTCCCTTCCAGACCCTGATTCAATAACCGGTTTACATTCTATCCAATCAGGTGACTGGGTCGTGGTAAAGAAACACCAGAGGACGGGGCTAGAATCGAGATACCTCGGACCATTCCAGGTTCAGCTGACCACGCCGACCTCTCTAAAGCTTGAAGAACGAGACAATTGGATCCACGCCAGCCACTGCAAGAAGCTGCTCAACTACATCAAAGAATGAGGAGTATCTTCTTTATTTATAGCTTTAGTTTGGTGTATTTTAGCGAGGGTAATGATGAAAAACATCCCAATTTATTGTTTAAAATGCATCTCCAGCTGGCAAAAATGGCGAACAGGACCAACTGCTGGGTATGCTCCAAACCTCCACCAAGCCTTGATGCCCCAGCAATGGCAGCAGTACATGCTATATATGATATCCGTATCAGCATGAGGAAATCAAAGACACCAAACAGACACTTGTCAATAGAACTTAATGATACATTCCTAGAAGGTAAAATTAGTTATAGTTTTAACATTAGCTCTGGTTTTTGCCCCTCCCTCACAAAACCAGTATGGGTATCGAGACAACTAGGTAGCCCACAAGTGTGCTTCAACTTTAGTTTCGGTAGAGGGGATACCTCCGTAGGGTCCACCACCTGTAAGGAAGGTATAACAGTTAATCTAACCAACGAAACCCCCAGCCTTTTTAATGACACCAATAGGCCAGATTACATCTGTTGGAAGAAAGGGTGTGATGTTCAGACCGAGGGAGCCATCCCCCAGTCTATCCTGTTACTACTCAATGCACGTAACCGTCAGAGTGATTCCCCCTGTGCGACTCTGACTGGCCCCTACTATTTCTTATGCGGTACATCAGCTTATAAGGTAATTCCCCCTAATGCAAGAGGTTCATGCGTCCTGGTGAAACTAGTCCCAGCATCTTACATCACGGATGATCAGGAGGATCTGATGGCGCGAGAGAAGGTAAGAACGGCAGGAAAAACCAGAAGGGAATTGTTCACCAACTCCGACCAGGCCTGGGCATGGTTTCCTGCTTGGACGGGGTGGGGGATTGGAAACGATTGAACAATTTCTCATCCATTGTGGATGGGATATTCAATGAAACCGTAGAGGCTGTAAGGGAAATTTCACAGGAACAACGTCAGATCAAGACCCTTCTCTTGCAGGAAAAGATGGCCCTTGATTATCTGTTGGCATCCAAGGGGGGTTTCTGTGAATTCATAGGTAAAGACTGTTGTACCTGGATTGAGGATACCAGTGACAAAGTTCAGGCCCATATGGATAAGGTTAGATCCCTGCAAGGCAAAGCCAGAGCTAAAGCTAGTGAAGGTTGGAATCCTTTTAAGGGTTTGGGAAACTTTGGCAATTTTTTATTTTCCATAGGATCATGGTTGAAGGAAGTAGGGATATATATACTCATGTTATTTTTATCTCTATTCCTCCTATATGTCCTGATGAGGTGCTCATGTTGCCTGATTGGACGCGTGAACAGGGCCTGAGCAGATGACCACATCCTTCTCGATGAGATAAGACGTCCCGAAGCCCAACCCACGTACCAGTCACAGAGGATCCCAGATCGACCAGCGATTACTACAGCTCACCATGTCATGTCCTCCTTATAAGTCATCCTCCTGAAGAACAGAGTCTACATGTCAAGCCATGTTTTCCTTTTTATGGACTGTAAGGACTGATTCCCAGGTGTAAGAAGATAGAAGAAGATCAAGATTCATCAAGGGACACATGGGAGCATATGACAAAAAAGGAAGGACTGTTGTGGAAATTTTATTATATGGACTCATGTGGACATTTTATTCTAGGATGTGTATTTTATAGATTGTCATCTGTCTCCCTGTGTCTGATTTTATCGAGGAGCGCTCTAGCAGAGCGCACTTGGGTTGAATCAAGACCAGTGGTAAAAACGGTCGGTATGAGAACCTTCTCATGGGATTTGAGATGTGTTCTCTGTGTCTGTGGATGTTTGTTGGTTTGTAGGTACCAAGCGCAATGCGCTGGGCTTCTTGCTTTCAAATGACTATGCACATTAGAGAAGCGAAGTCCGCATAACGAGAGAAACCTATTACATCTCTCTATCCTGCCGACTACGCTATCCATTTTTGGATACATATCTGTATTTATAAGAGGACATTGATATCTGCCTTGTCGGTGTACTCGTACCGTACATTGACAACAGCAGTGGCAATGTCCCTGCAGATAGTCTCAAGCCTGTAAGAACCAGTAGAATGAGCTTGCTAGATACTGTTTACTTTGAACAGTATTAGGTGAGTTCCATGCTGACTAAGATGGGGCGTGTGCACTTCCTCCTCCTTTCCCTTCCGTGAGTGCCCTCCCCTTTACTGTTTGTCACTTCCTGTGATGTCATTTTTTTTTTGTTCTGAGGAAGTGATTGGCTGTTGTGACTGATCATTCCCTGTTTGTCATTCTTTTGTTTCCAATGAATAAAAAGCCCAAGGGTCTGTGCTCCAGGGACAGACGCTTGAGACTCCAGCTTGAAGCAGCATTGTTCCTGATTCTACCTAGTGCTATGAAGTACTTCAAATTCCTTATACCAAAGAGCTTGATACAAACGTGCTTTTAAGCGCGAAGGAATTGTTTTGTGCTTTGTGCACATTTAGATGCTGGAAGTGCACATTTTGGCACGGTGTGGATTTGCGTACAAAGCCCAAAGGAATATTTCCACAACACTATGGGCGGATGCATTTGACCGGAAATGTACGATTGAAGCGTTGTACAGTTTAGCTGCTCCGTCGAATCTTCTTAGTACTTTCGACAGACACCATAAGCCAAAGATTCGACGTTTTGGATGTTTTTGTTGCTACTCTACCCCAACAGTCAGCCAACTTTCAGATTCGTTTCTCAATCTCCAAGTGCAATGGCGGGCGCGGCATCAGACGTTGCGTCAGATATTGATATGGCATTATAATATAGAATCTATAATAATAAATCCACCCCCCACAACACGGGCAGCCTCTGAGGCTATCACAACACTAGCAACACTAGTATCACTATCAAGTTCACAACACTAACACAATAGCAGCAGATTATTATGAAAAAGTTAAGTTGAACTGTAGCTTGCTTCACTATTGTTCTGCTGCTGTGCTTATGCTTAATTGCTAAATAATTAAGGTTCTCTGACAAACGGACCAGCTAAGATTGACTGTCTTCTGAAATGATTCAGTGTGTCTCTCTCTGCTAGCAAATCGTAAGTGAAAGTAAGTTGGCTGTACGTGTGTACTTAGTTCTAGCTATTTTACTGCCCCACCTCTTTGGTTACAATCGGCCAATAACATTCATCATCATCATTATTTTTATTTTACTTCCCCCACCCAATTCCAGCAGTGATCTTTTCTCTCTATGTTAAATCTTTTCTCTCTATGTCGAATCTTTTCTCTCTATGTCAACTCTTTTCTCTCTATGTAGAATAATCTTGGACTAATAGAGTTAAGGTTAGGCACATTGGACCACAGGTTCGATAGACACAGATTGTTATTGTCAGCGTCATGTCAAATCTCCTATCTATACCGAACTGTTGTCGCAACGAAAATAAAGCATTTGTTTATGTTGGATCTTTTGGTTTCCGTATCCTGCATTTTCGTTATCGTTTGTTAAAACGATAACAAAAGTACCTGTAATTCTGACAAAAATGCATTCGGACGAAAACAAATGCACATGTCTATTAAGAAGAGGGTACATAGCAGCAGATGGCAAATCAATTTCACATTCAACATTAGTGTCCAGCCTTTTGGAAGCGATTAAATTGCCTCGCTCTATAGCTATCCTCCATTGCAAGGCACATACCACAAACCAAGATGATGTTTCAAAAGGAAATGTCTTAGCTGATAAAGCAGCTTCTAAACAAGAAACTACCATACAAATGCCATCACTTGACCTGAAATGCCTGTTAGACCAAATCTGGTCAGATCTTCAGACATATGCCACAGACACAGATATTAAACAATGGAATATTGCAGGAGTGCAGAAAAGCCCAGATACTGGACTTGTCTGTCAAAAGGAGAGACCATGTACACCTGTAGCCAGTGCACCTTTATTTATTTCTCAGTATCATGGGGTAGGGCATAGAGGCTGGCAGGTCACATGTGAATTATTGGACAATGATTTCTTTATCCCGGTCTTCCCTCTTTGGTCAAATCATATGTTGCCAGATGCATCACGTGCATCCGAAACAACCCAAGAAAGCCACACAAGGCAAAACATGAACATCTTACATATCCATCCACAACTTTTACACATTTACAGTTTGACTTCACCCATATGCCTAAGTTAGGCAAAAGACAGGACTTGTGATAGTAGACATGTTATCAAGTTGGACAGAAGCATTTGTAACCACAAAAGAAGATGCACAAACAGTTGTAAAAATCCTCATGCAGGAAATTATCCCTAGATGAGGATGCCCGCTCCAAATAATTTCTGACAATGGTCCTGCCTTTATTTCAAAAGTGTGCCAAGATTTAGTGAAAGCACATAAATTTCCTTGGAAATTTCATATACCATACCACCCGCAGAGTTCAGGTATTGTTGAGAGAATGAATAGAACCATTAAAGATAAAATAAGAAAAGCAACAGCAGGCACATATAAGTGGCAGAAAGTCCTACCAGCAGTTTTGGCTGAAATAAGAATGACCCCCTCAAAGAAAACAGGATACTCTCCATTTGAGGTCCTTTTAGGTATACCATTTCCCACTCTGTGGGCCAGACAACCACTTATGTTAGAAAGAAGGGACCTAGAAGTAATACAGGGAGAGTACATTAGGAAACTCATCGAACCTCTGGACAGAGTTGAAAGAAATGTTGGTCGCACCTCTCCTTTCTCTTCACCGGAACCTACGCACCCTTTCCAGGTAGGAGACACAGTGGTGGTCCAACAGCTGAATCGTACTAAGAGGCAAGAGTATCAGTTCGGACCCCCGACCACTGTGATCGCAGTCACACATACCGCAATCCTTACCGAGGGACAACAGTTCTGAATTCATGCCAGTCGTGTGAAGAAGGTGAACCAAACACTTAAGAAGCAAGCCAAGGATAAAGGAGGTGAAATAAATCCTCAAAAAGAGAGTGAAGCAGGTAAAAAAAAAAAAGTCTCTGAACAAGATGACCTCGCTTATTCCACCACAGACTTCTGGGAAGGCGTTTTGCCTCATGTTCCTAATCTCGCTGATAGTGTTCCTACCTACATGGATCATAACTAACTGTATTTATCATCCTGGGGACGTGGGAGCCCTTAAAGGCATATGTGGGTCACCCAATAACACCACCGATAATACACATACCAGACACAAGAGAGATAATCAATCAGATAATGAAGGAGTTTTACAGACAAAATGTTGCTACTGAAATTCAAATACAATTTTGCCCAGAAATCAGGATATGAGAAATGTTGGATATGTAGTAAACTACATCCTAGTACAGCTCGTATTTCCCTTATGACTGTACCTTTATATATCACCCTTTTTCTAAATGGAACTCCTCCAGTTGTTTAAACCAACATATCAAGTAAACAACATTGTTACTTTTCCAACAATGGGTAGAAGTCACTCCCCTGTCTGGTGTTTTAATTTAGGGAATGAGACACAGACTAACCCCTCTACATGCAGTAGGTCAATATTTAACAATTTCACATGTAAACCTAAGGGAAAATCCTGTTCACTGTTCCACATATCTGATCCTGATTTAAACAACACCTTGTCTAATTTTTCTTCCCTCCCTGATAATGTAAGTGATATACTACACTAATTCATACTCGCAGCACAGAAACAAGGACACTCATGGGCTTATTGCTAAGAAGCCGTTTGCACTAGGACAAAGTGTCTATGTGGGAAGGTATGCTATGCTTGTCCAGGGATGGTGTTATTTGGCCTCTTTAGTCCCGATTATGGGAGTAATAGGTAGCAATAAGGGAAATCACCTACTTGAGGCCAGTATACATCCCAGATACGCCCTCAAACATCGAAATAAAAGGGAACTATTTTTAGAAAAGGACATGGCCTGGGCATGGTTTCCCTCATGGACAGGATGGGGGATTGATATGATGAAGAAATTAAATAATTATTTTAAGATACTGGATGAAATACTGGATAAAAATTCAGATGACTTTACTAAGTTAAATTTGGAAAGAGCAATCAGAAAAAAACTAGAACTTCATGACATGGCCATAGAAAGTATGAGTGCAGCCCTTACAGGGTTATGTTAGATGACTATAGACTATGAATGTTGTACTTGGATACATAATATCAGTATAGAAATACCTGATTATTACGACATACCGTATTTATCGGCGTATAACACGCACCGGCGTATAACACGCACCCCAATTTAGGAGGGAATTTTAAGGAAAAAAAACTTTTAGGAGGGAAGTTGAAGGGAAAAAAACTTACATTTAAATGCCCTTCATTGCAGCCTTGTCAGTGCAGCCATGTCAGTGCAGCCTTGTCAGTGCAGCCTTGTCAGTGCAGCCTTCCCCAGTGCAGCCTTGTCAGTGCAGCCTTGTCAGTGCAGCCTTCCCCAGTGCAGCCTTGTCAGTGCAGCCTTCCCCAGTGCAGCCTTGCCCCAGTGCAGCCTGGGATCCCCTGTCCCTGCTTCCAGGGCTTCAAAATCGCGGTCCGCGATTTAAAAATGGCGCCGCCGGCGCCGAAGTACACAGAGCCGGTCCTCGGCTCTTTCCGGCGGCTCTCGTTTACTTTCGGCTCCACTCGTAGTCCCGAGTGGAGCTATCCGAGTAGGTTCGGATAGCTCCGCTCGGGACTACGAGTGGAGCCGAAAGTAAACGAGAGCCGCCGGAAAGAGCCGAGGACCGGCTCTGTGTACTTCGGCTCCGGCGGCGCCATTTTCAAATCGCGGTCTGCGATTTTGAAAATGTGACAGCTCGGGATCGGCGGGGATCGGCGTATAACACGCACCTGCGACTTTCCCCTGATTTTAAGGGGAAAAAAGTGCGTGTTATACGCCGATAAATACGGTAATCTCCCAGCACAGAAAAGAAGTAGATAAATTACAAACAGAAGCATGCGTCATAGCAAAGAATTGGGATCCTTTCAAAGGATTAGGCGGAATTAATTTTGGAGGAATATTTTCATGAATGAAAGACATTGCTATGACTATTATAATGATTTTGCTTTTTGTATTATTTTTATATGCATGTTTCAAACGTGTAATGTGTATCAATACTAGAGCTACCTGAACCCCTAAACCAGCTGCTGCTAATAAAGCCTACCTTAGCATGTACTATAAGAAAGCTAATTATGTTACCGTAGAGAGAAAGTACTTCATGTTCATGACGTAAGAGGGGATTGTAAGAGAATGTATAAACAATTATGCCCCTCCATTTTCTTTTTGTGCTAATGAACTTCTGTAATGTATGAGTTTTGCCATAAGCAGCCTAAACTTCAGTTTGCACAGAACTACTTCCTTTCAGTTATTGTGGTTAGGCCGATTCTCAGAACAGCTTCCTGTTTTCTGTGAAGACATAGGTTATTTCTGTTTCTTAAGACATGTATGCCTTATATTCAGCCCCTCCCTTCTCTGTTTTACTTGCATATAAACCATTGTCTTCCTCATTAAAGTCAGACATTTTATGAACACACTCAAGCTTGTTTCTCATGTCTCACGGATCCGAGGGTCCTGGTGATTGGCCTGCATAACCAGGGTGGTCGTCAAGGTGTATAATTCATGTCAGATACTTGTTCAGCCCTATACGGGGATACACCCCCCCCCCCGGATGGGAAGGGGGGAGAGAGGGGTGGAGGGGTTGTTGATGTGGGTTTTTTATTTTTTCGCTCCCTTTTATCTTCGCTCCCCAGGACCTTCTGTGGGAAAAAGGGATATGATAGTTGCTCCTTTGATCAAACATGGTTTTGATAGATTTAGTGACTTATAATGTAAGAGGCTTAAATGCTCCTAGTAAAAAGGTTCAAGGTAAAAAAAGAAATGTGCCAGTATAGGGCAAATGTGGTATGTCTTCAGGAAACTCATATTCCACATGGCTCGGGGCAAAGACTGTCTATTTGTTCCTCATGTTGTTCTATGGCGACTCAACTTCGAGTCGCTCACGGGGGGTAGAAGTTGGCTTTAGTAGCGGCATGGTGTTTGTGCTAAAGGATCAGCTGACAGACCCTGAGGGAAGGTTTAGATTTATTAGGGGAGATTTAATATGGAATGTATCTTTGCAAATATTTACTCCCGAATAGGGAACCACATAGGTTTTTGAAGAAAATCTTGAAAAAACTGATGGTATTTAAAGAAGGGAAACTTATAGTAGTAGGAGATCTTAATATGTGTATAGATACACGGATGGATACCACAGGGGGTTCTGCCCGGTCCCTAGCCCAAAAGCAGAATGAAATAAAGAGATTATTAATAGAACATCAGCTAGTGGAAGCCTGGAGGATTAGACACCCTAAGGTTCGGGATTAGACTGATTACTCTTCAGTTCACGGGTCATACTCAAGGATTGACTACGTACTAATAGAACACCAACTGCTAACTTCTCTTAAAAATGCAGCCATTAAAACTATAACTATCTCCGACCATGCCCCAGTAGTGATTTAGTTAGAAGTGCTGGCAGGAGTCCCCGGGGAAAGACTTGGGAATTGAACGACTCTTATCCAGAATCCTAAGATAATTAAGATGATAGAACAGGAGCCGGAAGGGTTTTTCTCCATTAATGACACATCAGAAACCCCGCGGTCCATTCTGTAGCAATCACACAAGGGGGATATTATTAGGCATAGAGGCACAAAGAAAAAAAAAAGAAGAATATGAATACCCTTTTTAGAGAGATCAAGGAGCTGGAACAACAGACTAGGCCCAAAGGTTTCCCAAAGAAGTGAGAGTTCATTGAGAAAAAAAAAAAAAAAGCAGGGGGAGTTAGCAACACTAATGGAATAAGAGAAAAAAACATGCATTCCACAGTCATGAAAGAGAGATATCAATGGGGGGATAAACCTGAGAAATGGTTGGCAAGAGCAGTAAGGGAAAAGAAAAATGCATCTTTTATCCCCAAAATTAAAAAATAAAGGGGAAAGGGTGCATTCATCCCCAGAAATAGCTTTATTTATACTACAGTCAGCTTTAGAACATTAAACAGAAAGAGGAAAGCGGGGGGGGGGGGGGACCCGGTGACGCAGGAGTACCTTTGGGGACTGGACCTCCCAAAAGAGGAGTCGGAACAACTAGAGGGTCTGATCACACAGGAGGAAGTGATAACAGCAATAAAAAGCATGGCACCGGGGAAGAGCCCAGGACCTGACGGACACGCCAGTCTTATAAAAGGTTTAAAAAACTCCTGATCCCCAAGCTATTTGACTACCTGAATGCGCTTTGAAAGGGGGAGAACCTACGGGAGGAGTCGCTGCTGGCTTATATAACTCTTATTCTGAAAGAGGAAAAGTACCTGGCAGCTCCTGCTAGTTATAGACCGATATCATTGTTAAAATATAGATATAAAGATCTTTGCTAAAATCGCAGAAAGATTAAAACCATTACTGCCAAGATGGTTTCATAACAATCAGGTAGGGTTTGTGACAAGGCAAGAAGGAAGGGACAATTGCCTTAAGTCATTGTTTCTGATACATGAAGTGAGAAAGAGGCAGGCCCCAGTAGTACTTCTGTCAATAGATTCTGAAAAAAGGCCTTTGACAGAGTAGACTAGGGCTTCATGTTGGGAACGTTGAGACATTTAGGCATCAGCAATAGGATGATGCAATGGATTTCTGCATTCTATCACCCTCCAACGGCCAAAATTAGAATACATGGGAGGCCTATCCCCCTCTTTTGAACTATTCAATGGCACCAGGCAAGGATGCCCCCTCTCCCCAATGCTATTTGTAATAGCAATGGAACCTCTGCTGGCCACGATGCGCAAAAAAGCAGACATCAGAGGGGTGAGAAAAGGGGATAGGGAGTATAGAGTGGCTGCATACGCGGATGATGTATTATTCTATATCTCCAACCCCAGGGTAACAATACCAATCGTGCTAGAGGAATTGGGGCGTTATGGGAAATTGTCAGACTTTAAAATGAATAAATCTAAATCAGAGACTTTGAACATAACAACCCCAAAGAAAGAACAGCAGGTAATACAACCTAAATACCGCTTTGTATGGTGTAGGGAGGAACTGGGATATCTAGGAGTAAAGCTAACTGCATCTTTAGCGATCTTGTATAAGGCCAACTATATCCCAATGCTTAATAAGATCAAGGAACCGCTAAACCGCCTGAGACATAAACCCCTTTCCTGGATAGGGAGAATAAATGCATTAAAAAATGAATATTTTGCCAAAAATTAACATACAGATTTCAAATGATCCCAATTATATTACCTCAGGAATATTTTAGGAAAGTAAGATCTATAGTGTTAAAATATATATGGGCACATAAACGCCCTAGGATCTCTTATGCGATGTTGGCAAAGGGAAAAGAGGCAGGCACCTGATTTTAAGAAGTACGATCAGGCAATTACTATTTCATGGATAGCAGAGTGGATATATAATAAAGAAGGTAAAAGTTGGGTGGATATTGAGGTGACACAAAGTAAAGTAGATTTAGGTAAAATGGTATGGATACCACGACAACACTGAAAATGGTCAACTAGCACAAACCCACTAACGAGGAACACTTTCATGTTATAGGATAGCCTTTGTAGATTATATCGCTAGGAATATAATGCACCTTTAATTTCTTTATTAGACACAAAACAATTTAAGCCAGGGAAAGAGGATTTCCTGTATTTCATTAGATGGGTAAAAAAAGAGGTGATACAGTTACAGGATGTGATTAAAGGGAACAGAATTTGCACTACCACAGCCGTTGTGGGGAAAAGGTAATGAGATTAATAGAGAAATTGCTTTGCTCCCCACTTTGCTTAAAAGAAAAGTATGGGATTTTTTTTATCCCATAATCATACTTACCTAGGTGGATGCAACATCTGTCCCCCGGCGCTTCTTTACTGAGAACCAAGCCACCGAACACCGCCGATGGCTCGGTTCTCTCGGCTCCCCGAGCGTAGAGCTGCTGCCTGTCAATCAGCGGCTCTCCTGCTCGGCTCCTTCACGCTCACTGGAGCACTGGGCTGTGGAGGGGTGGGGAGCCTCTCAGTGAGCCGCTGAGACGGTCATTAGTCGGGATGACATGGTGCCTTGACAGATCTGTTTGACGTCAGCAGAGAGTGGACTTCAGACCGCTCTCTGCTGAAAACGGGTCACAGGAGTGCAAAATGAATTGCACTCCTGTGACCCTTAGGAGAAGGCCAGCCAAAGAAGCTCAGGCTGGACTTCTCCTTTAACCACTTCAATACCAGGCACTTATGCACCTTCCCGGACCAGACCAATTTTCAGCTTTCAGCGCTCTCACATTTTGAATGACAATTACTCAGTCATGCTACACTGTATCTGAACAAAATTTTCATCATTTTCTTCTCACAAATAGAGCTTTTTTTTGGTGGTATTTAATCACCACTGGGTTTTTTTATTTTTTGTGATATAAGTGAAAAAACAGCGGGAATTTCGAAAAAAAAAAACACATTTTTTTAGTTTCTATTATAAAATTTTGCAAATAAGTCATTTTTCTTCATAAAATTTGTGCCAAAATGTATACTGCTACATATCTTTGGTAAAAATAACTCAAATTAGTGTATATTATTTGGTTTTTGTGAAAGTTATAGAGTCTACAAACATAATTGGTGATTGGTGCCAATCACTGAAAATTGATCACATCTGATCACACCTCATGTACTGAAGGCCTATCTCATTTCTTGACACACTAACAAGCCAGGAAAGTACAAATACCCCCCCTCCCCCCAAATGACCCCTTTTTGGAAAGTAGACAGTCCAAGGTAAGCTAAGAGGTATGGTGGGTTTTTTGAAGTTGTAATTTTTTACCACAATTTTTGGGAAAATTAAGATTTTTTTTTTTTTACACAAACTGGTCATATTATCGGGTTATTTCTCTCACACAGCATATGCATAATTGCAACTACACCCCAAAATACATTCTGCTACTCCTCCAGAGTATGGCAATACCACATGTGTGAGACTTTTACACAGCCTGGCCACATATAGAGGCCCAACATTGAAATAGCACCTTCAGGCATTCTACAAGCATAAATTGCACATATCCTTTCTCAACCACCTATTACAATTTTGAAGGCCCTGGAGCACCACGACAATGGAATTGTCCACAAAATGACCCCATTTTGGAAAGCAAACACCCCAACGTATAATCTAAGAGGCATGAATCTTTTGAAAGGTTTATTTTTTTCCAGAAGTTTTTGGAAAATGTGGAAAAAAATGAAAATGCATTTTTTTTACACAAAGTTGTCCCTTTATAAGATATTTCTAACACATAGCATGTACATAGCAAATATGACACCCCAAAATACATTCTGCTACTCCTCCTGAGTATGGCGATACCGCATGTTTGAGACTTTTACACAGCCTGGCCACATACAGAGGCTCAACATCCAAGTAGCACCTCCAGGCATTCTAGCAGCATTAATTACACATATTATTTTCTGACTACCGATCACATTTTTGAAGGCCCTTCATATTTCTAACACATAGCAGGTACATACCAAATAACAAAAGATTACCTGTGGTTTTAGAAGTGCAGTGGTCCACAGAGGAGAACATCGGTCCAGGCAGCAGGTAGGAATGAGGTCAGCGACAGCAAAAGCAATCATCCTGGCAGCAGGCAGGAATACTGTCCATAGTTTGTACAGGCAGAGATACTGTCAGCACAGCCAGAGCACAGCCAAAGCACAAGTCCAGGTAGCAGGCAGAGGTGTTCCAGCAGAAATACTGTCCAAAGTCAGTAGAGGCAGCAGGCAGATATATGGTCAAACACAGCCAAAGTATTGGTCCAAGCAGTAGGAAGAAACATGGTCCATAATGTCATGGGTCATTACAGGCAGCAAAATGGTAAGCACAGCCAAAGTATTGGTCCAGGCAGCAGAAAGGACCATCAAGCTTAGGGCCAGGGGGACAGGGGTAGAGGCTTCTCCCACCCAAATCGCTTTGAAGCCTCCAGGCAACCAGACCCTGTTCTGCGAGCACAGAAAATGAAAAACTGTTTTTCTCTACTCAGAACGTTATTCTGAAGCCCCTCACGTATGTGAGACCCCTGTGTACTAAAGTAGATGGCCAAAAGATCAATGAAAGTGGCAGGCAAAAACATGATCGATTAACAGGCCAAGTTCGGTGCACGTGGAAGTCGGAAACATGGTTTAAATCGGCAGGCAGAGGCATCGTCGGTAAACAGGCTGAGGTTGGTGCACGTGGAAGTCAGAAACGTGGTTTAAATCGGCAAGCAAAGACATCATCGGTAAACAGGCCAGAGTCAGTTAATTAACATGGAAGGTAGTAACATGGTAGCAGGCAAATGGGGAAATGGCAGCCTGGGGTATGGGGAATAAGGGGAACTAATATTGGATGGATGTATGATAATTTTTGAAGCAATCTCCGATGCACAGGCTAGTTTGGGAGGGACAATAGCTGGTATCTCTTCTTACTCCTCTGCTGGATACACAGCATTTCTTTTGGTGTCTTCTTCCAGATTCTGTGGGGGGAATGTGATAGGGAAAGTGATGCTTGTGTAGTCGACTCACGCTATCAGAGCGAATACTTCCTGGGGCGGGACCTTGTTGGTAAATGAGGGCAGTGACGATATCTTCAATATACTTGAGGTAGGTGATTCATTGGTTTTGAGTTGCTTTTGGTAGCAGACAAATTAATTAAAAAGGGCCATGTGAAACAGGAAATCTGATATGATCGTTTAAATCCACCCCCCCATGTACATATTGAAGCTGTGGACACATTCGGCCTTTACAATGGGGCCGCGTCTTCTTTGGATCTCCACTACAGTGTCATTGTGGATGGTAGAGAGGATGTGGACATCTTTCTTGTCCCTCCACTTCATGGCCAACACCTCCTCGTTCCTTATGAATGCCGATTCTCTGTTTTGCAATTTTTTTGTCAACAGATTTTGTGGGAATCCCTTTCGTTTTTCTTTTAAAGTACCGCAGGCCGGGGTTTTTTTACTGTAAAGGTTACGAAAAAAGGGCAGGCTGGTATAATAGTTGTCGACATATATATGGTATCCTTTTTCGAACAGTGGGGTATGCCAGCTCCCAGACAATTTTCCCACTGGTTCCAATATATGTGGGACAATCACGGGGCTGGAGCTGGGAGTCTTTGCCTCCCTAGATCCGGAATGTGAAGACGTATCCAGTGGCTCGATCACATAATTTATTTAATTTCAGTCCATACCTGGCTCTCTTGCCTGGTATATACTGCTTGAAGTGCAGTCGACCAGTGAAATGTATGAGGGGCTCATCCACGCCGATTTTTTGGTCTGGGATAAAAATGTCTCTAAATCACTGGGAAAAGGAATTGATTAGGGGGTGTATCTTGTACAATTTGTCATGGTTGGGATGATCTCAGGGAGGACACTGTGAATTGTCATTGAAGTGGAGAAAACCCATAATGATGTTGTATGTTGTCCTAGACATGACAGCGAAGTACAGTGGGGACGGAAAGTATTCAGACCCCTTTAAATTTTTCACTCTTTGTTATATTGCAGCCATTTACTAAAATCATTTAAGTTCATTTTTTTTCCTCATTAAATTGATGTAAACCCAATGTTATCCTTTCTAAACTACTGCCATAGGGGTTATCTATAAGGATATACATGCCTCGTGCATGTATCTTTACCTGTCAAATGTTTCCCCTCTGTCTGTTATGAGAGCCAAAAAACTGCATATTTTGTGGGTGGGTCTGTTGTCTGGAGCTCGGTGGGTGGAGTCATGATGTCAGTAGGCTCCCCTCCCACCTCTACACTCCCCTTGTCAACATGCATTTTTCTCCTGTGTATTTCTTACACTGAACTTCTGCTATGATCTCTAACATCCAGTGAAAAAACAGGAAAGTAACCACGACTTCAGCATGCCCAATTATGCTGAGGTGTGGAACATCCAATCCTGGCAGAGCAGCAGAAGAAAGGAGTGGGAGGGAATTAAAAAATAATGCATGTGTCTTAGGCTAAGTGCACGAGATATGTAAATCACCTGTCACTCATAGCAAGGGGGAGTATTTGACAAAGTTTTTCTCTGTTTGTCAAGATTTATCTCACTGAACAATAAAAGAGGATTGCTCAGAGATGGATTAACTCTTTGTGGCAAGACTGGGTTCAAATGATAGGGAATCTTATACTCTATATTATGACATAAAAAAAACAGTACAGTGTACAGTGTACGTCCTCCCGGAGAATCGTTCCCGCGTTTCCGCTGGGTTCACGAGACCCAGCGCTACACGGATCGCAGTAAAGGGCCAATGACAGCGGCCCTATACCACGTGAGCGCTCCGTCCAATGACGGAGCGATCACAAATGTCAACAAAGACTGTCAAACGGGGTCATCACAAGTTCATTGCTCTCCTCACACCGATGCAGCGTGAGAGGAGAGGAGAGCAGATCGTGTGCCAAACTGTGAGTTTTATTATTCTAGCAGTGCCCAGCAGTGCCACAATAGTGCCACAACAGTGCCATCTGTCATCTGTACCACCTGTGCCACCTCTGTGCCACACCAGTGCCACCTCTGTGCCACCAGAGCCACACCAGTGCCATTACAGTGCACACCAGTGCCACCTGTGCCCATCAGTGCCACCTGTGCCCATCAGTGCTCATCTGCGCCACTGCAGTGCCACATCAGTGCCGCCTGTGCCCACCAGTGCTGCCTGTGCCCACCAGTGCCGCCTGTGTGCTAATCAGTGTCACCAGCCACACCAGTGCCACTACATTGCACACCAGTGCCACCTGTGCCCATCAGTGCCACCTGCGCCACTGCAGAGCCACATCAGTGCCGTCTGTGCCCACCAGCGCCTGTGCCCACCAGTGCCGCCTGTGCCCACCAGTGCCACCTGTGCCACCACAGTGCTCTGCAGTGCAGCCTCATTAGCCACCAGTATGGCAAAAAAATATTTTACTAGCGAGGAGGCCTACCAGCGTCTAAGTATAACCGATGAGAGCAGCGGGGAACTCTCTGAGTCTCAGTCCGATTCTGATTCAGCCTATGAACCCGTTATAAGCAGCGGTTCTGATACAGAATAGGAAGAGAAATGTGTGCCCAGGAAAAGAAGGCATTCTGGCGTGGAGCAGCAGCCTACTACCAGCAGCGCAGGGCCATCCACCTCGCGAGCAGTGCCATCCACCTCGAAAGCAGTGCCGTCCACCTCGAAAGCAGTGCCGTCCACCTCGAGAGCAGAGCCACTACAACAAAGGCCAGGCACCAGTAGGGTGTCATCTCAGCCCCAAAGGGATAGGGGCCATGCCAGCCTTCCCTATGCTCTTCAAAACCCCACGTGGCTTCCCCTTAATTCCAGAGCAGCAAATATCCCCCCTTTCACCGCCCAGCCAGGTGTCCAGGTGAACACCGATGATTTTGCCATGCTTGATTTTTTTCATTTGATTTTCACTGAAGACTTAGTATCGTCCATTGTGACCCAGTGCAACCTCTATGCACAGCAGCACATAGTAAGCAACCCTGGCTCTAGTTATGCCCGTCCCTATGAGTGGGGAAAACTAACCGTAGAGGAATTCAAAATTTTCTTAGGCCTAACTTTTACTATGGGACTCACAAAAAAAAAAAACAATTGTACTCCTATTGATCTACCAAACCCATCCACCACATGCCACTCTTCTCATCCCTTATGCCAAGATCAAGATACCTTATGATTATGCGGTTCCTCCACTACAATGACAACACCAAGTGCCCTCCCCGAAATGACCCAGCTTTTGACAAACTATTTAAAATTCGGCCACTCCTAAATTATTTCTCTGAAAAATGTCCCCAGTTATATACCCCCAGACAGAATATTTCCGTGGATGAGTCCCTTGTAAAATTCTCAGGCAGGCTGGGCATCAAACAATTCATCCCCAGCAAAAGGGCCTGATATGGGGTAAAAATGTACAAACTTTGCGACCGAGCCATGGGGTACATCTACGCCTTCCTGGTGTAGGAAGGGAAGGACTCCCAACTGCATCCCCCTGAATGCCCAGAGTACATTGGTGGTCTGGGAGCTTATCTATCCACTCCTTGGAAAGGGATACCATCTTTATGTGGATAATTTTTAAACCAGCTTGCCCCTCTTCCGCAATCTTCACTGGAGAGACACTCCAGCATGTGGTACAGTAAGAGCCAATAGAAAGGGCTTCCCGCAAAAACTTGTCAATGAAAGGCTATGACGAGGGGAGACGGCATCTTCGCGGAACTAGGAGATATTGGCTGTCAAGTGGAGGGACAGACGAAACGTCCACATGCTGACGGCAATTCATAGAGACACCTACGTGGAGGTCCCCAGAAGAAACGGCCCAGTCCAGAAACCAGCTTGTGTTTACGATTATAATTTGTTTATGGGGGAGTGGACTTCAACAATCGGATGATTGAACCCTACCTTCCCCCAAATCCCGCCACTGGTATAAAAAAGTGTCCATTTATTTTTTCTTATGCCACTGCACTGAAATGTACATACCTCTGCCTTCTCCGGAACCGACCCTGGCCTGTTATACGACCAAGCTTCTGCCTAACGCTAAACATACCTCTGCCTTCTCCAGAACTGACCCTGGCCTGTTATACGACCATGCTTCTGCCTAACACTAAATTGTACCTACCTCTGCCTGCTCTGGAACTGACCCTGGCCTGTTATATGACCACGCTTCTGCCTAACACTAAACTGTACCTACCTCTGCCTGCTCTGGAACTGACCCTGGACTGTTTGGCCACGTTTTTTACCTGCCTCTTGGATTGATCTTTTACCCTGCTATGCTAGTGGGAACACAGGGGTCTCACATATGTGAGGGGCTCCAGAATTGTTTTTCTGGATGAAGAAAACAAATTTTTTAGTTTTTTCATTCCCGGATTAGGGTCTGGAGACTCAGAGGCTTCAAAGAGGTTTGGGTGGGAGAAGCCTCTACCCCTGTTCCCATTCTTTCCTGGCCTGCTACTTGGACCGTGTTCCTGCTTACTACCAGGACCGATATTTTGGCACTGCTGGCAACGTCTATACTTGCACTGACCCTGGACTGTATATGGACAGTATCCCTGCCTGTACTGACTATGGACAATATTCCTGCCTGCTGCCTGGACAATTCCATTCACTGTCGCTGACCACGTCCCTGCCTGCTGCCTGGATCAGGACTCTCCTCCTGTGGACAATTGCACTGCTAAAATCACAGGTAATCTTTTGTTTACCCTTTACTCTGCAGAATGTATTTTAGGATGTAATTCTTGGTATGTACATGCTGTGTTAGAAATATGAACGGCCTTCAAAAATGTGATAGATTGTAAGGAAATTGAATGCGTAATGTATGTCCCTAGAACACCTGATGGTACCTCTTGGATGTTGGGCCTCTATGTGGTCAGGCTGTGTAAAAGGTGGTTGAGAGAGTAGATGTGTAATTTATGCTCCTAGAACGCATGAAGTTGCTACTTCAATGTTGGGCCTATGTATGTGGCCAGACTGTGTAAATGTCTCACACATGTGGTATCGCCATACTCAGGAGGAGTATCAGAATATATTTTGGGGTGTCATTTTTCCTATGAACATGCGATGTGTTGGAAATATCTTAGAAATGGACAACTTTGTGTAAAAAAAATGCGTTTTTATTTTTTTTTCCACATTTTCCAAAAACTTCTGGAAAAAAATGAACCGTTCAAAAGACTCATTATGCCTCATAGATTATACGTTGGGGTGTTTGCTTTCCAAAAAGGGGTCACTTTGTGGGCATTTCCATTGTCCTGGTGCTCCAGGGCCTTCAAAAGTGTAATAGGTGGTTGAGAGATTAGATGTGTAATTTATGCTCCTAGAACGCCTGAAGTTGCTACTTCAATGTTGGGACTCTGTATGTGGCCAGGCTGTGTAAAAGTCTAAAACATGTGGTATCACCATACTCAGGAGGAGCAGCAGAATATATTTTGGGGTTTCATGTGTGGACTGTACATGCCATGTGAGAGAAATAACCTGTTATAATGACAATTTGGTGTGAAAAAAAATAAAAATAAAAAAAATCTTCATTTTGCAAAGAATTGTGGGAAAAAATGACAACTTCAAAAAACTAACTGTGCATTGTACTAACTATCTTGGAATGTCTACTTTCCAAAAAGGGGTCATTTGGGGGGTATTTGTACTTTACTGGCTTGTTGGGGTCTCAAGAAATGTCAGTACATCAGGTGTGATCAAAATGATACATTTTCAGTGAGTGGCACCATAGCTTGCAGACCCTATAACTTTCACACAGACTAAATAATATCCACTAATTTGGTTTATTTTTACCAAAGATGTAGCAGTATACATTTTTGGCCAAATTTATGAAGAAAAATTACTTATTTGCAAAAATTTTTAATAGAAATGAAGAAAAATGCATTTTCCTGACAGGCTCCATGGCAGCATACGTGTGGGTTAGCCCCGCCTCCATAACTACCCAATAGGACCCCTCTCCCATAAATCTTTGCTCTATGCTGCTATCCATGTTCCTTTTTTGTCCTCCTCCGTAGGACCAGGTGTTGGTTCTCCTACCTGAAGATAACCTCTCTACGATCGAATCAGCCGAGTGCCAAATTTATTCCTCCGATAGGCCCTGACTGTTAGGCAGGGTATGGAGTGTATAGCAGAGTAGCGCTGAAGATTGGGATTGGTTCATCTATGTGCGCACGGTCTGTTTGCCTAATGTTCCAGGCGACCATTATCTGCTACCAAGTCCGGTGTGTGTATGTGTGTGTGTGGCGGTTCCTCAGCCCAGGTGATCGTAAGTGGAGGCGTAAGTTTTTATATTCGTATACACGTGGCAGCAGTGTTTATGTGTTTTTTGTACCTTTTTCCTGTGTGTTTCTCCCTCATCACTGGTGTCATTGCTGGCGCTGATGCTTCTTGCGTTCCAGCAGCCGCTCTCTCTATCACTTCCAGGTACCGGCGTACGCTCTGCGCATGCGCGGACCCGATATGAAGTCGAGGCTTCGCTCGCGCATGTGCGCGAGCATCTCGCCTCTGACGCCGTCGATGACATCACGGGCGCCACTTTTAAAAGCTGTGGGAAGCTTACAGAGCCCCGGGAATGATCGTGGGTGATACAGCGACTTCCCGGGGCAACTATCTTGGCGGTTCAAGGTAAGACAAGCTCTATTGTCTGGGGGTTGAGGTCTTTTGTCAGCCAGCTGATGTGTGAATCTGTCTCTGCAGTTTCCTAATGTGTTGACACCATGGACTCCTTACTGCCTCCTAGTGGCCAGCCCGCTTGTAGCAGGTATGTTTGCAGTTATGCTTTTCTACCTGTACAAGGATTGAGAGTAGGATTTTAGGACACTGATTCCTCTCCCTATCTTTTCTGTGCTTCTTTCCTTACAGCCCTTCTAGGTCTGATCCACACCGTAGTTCCCATAAAGGAAGTGGGTCATCAAAATCACACCACCGGCAATCTTCCTCCAGGTCTAGCCATCATAAATCTCCTTCCAGATCTGAACAGCGCAGTAAAAATCCTTCTCACCCCCCTTCATCTCACTTTAGCAAGAGATCGGAAAAATCATGCTGGAGGTGCAGGATGCCTGTTCCAGTAGACAAATCTCTCTGTGATCACTGCTTCTCTAAAGCCGCAGATGAGAGGGATGGTGCACACCGGCGTTTAGAATCTATGGTGAGAGAATCTATTGTGAAAGAATCTCTACAGGAAAGAGAGGCTCAACAGCCCCGTGATTCCCCATCAGACTCATTATGCCCTCCAGTGGGAGAAAGTTCAGTACATGAGACATGGGAGTCTTCCCAGCCAAGTCGCCATTCTGCTCCTATTTCAGACAGCAAATCAGATCTGGAAGATCCTGGTGTGGGGTTTGAATACGCTTTAGTCCCTTCTTTGGTGAAAGCAGTAAGAGAGGCTTTGAAGTGGGAAGACCCTGTTACTTTCCTCCCAAAACAGATGAATTTTTTTTAAGCAGCTCAATAAGGAGCGACAATATTTTCCGTTTCTCTCTGAACTGGGCGACATCATATCTGATGAATGGAGCAAGATGGACAAAAAGAGTTCCATGCAGTCAAAGGTCTTGAAACTGTATCCTTTTAAGGAAGATGAAGTAAAACACCTTGAGTCAGCTCCTTTGGTAGATGCAGCACTGATGAGACTAGTAAGATATTTAACTCTTCCCTTAGAAGACACTGTATCTTTTAAAGATCCTCTGGAAAGACGAATTGATTCAGATCTAAAAAGGATTTACCTGACGTCAGGAATGGCATGCAAGCCAGTACTTGCGATAGCTGCAGTATCCAAAGCTTTAGAATCTTGGTCTGATAATGTGGATGAGTTCCTAAGAGGTATCTCTATTGAAACAGCTAAAGATTCTCCTATCCAGGAGATCAGGTTGGCGTCGGCCTTTCTTGGGGAGGCCTCTATTGATATCATCCGCCTGATGGCCCGGGTTATGTTGGCGGCTATTTCGGCACGTCGTGCCTTATGGCTCCGTCCATGGTTGGCGGATCCGGCTTTCAAACAAGCTTGGTGCCGAGTTTCTTTTGAAGGAACTTCACTATTTGGCAACAAGCTGGATAGTGCCATAACCCGGGCCACGGGTGGTAAGTCTGGTTTCCTCCCTCAAGATCGGCGCCTACAAAATCAGAAACGCTCTTTTCCTAGAAGACAAAATTCTGATCACGCTAAGGAAGCGCGCAGCTATAGGCCTGGTCGAGAGTTTTCAAGGTTCTGGAAATCTAGGCAGTCTTCTTTCAAAAAACCCACAAAAGGTGGTTCCTTTAGCAACCAGGACTCCACTAAGTCCTTTTGAGACTGGACCCGCTCAGGCATTCCAGGTGGGGGCTCATCTTCGCCACTTCAGGCATGTCTGGGCGGCCTCAATCCGGGATTACTGGACCATCAAGACGGTCTCCTCCGGTCACAAGTGGGTCTTCTACAACGCCCCAAGACTCAGATTCGTTCCTACAACTCTTCCAGGTTCAGAAGAGAAAAAGCAGGTCCTGTTAACCTATGTGAATTGTTTATTGGTCCAAGGCGTGGCCATCCCTGTTCCAGAAGACGAAAGAGGCAAAGGCATGTATTCGCCTCTGTTCATGATACAGAAGAAAAACGGTACATGGAGACCAGTAATAGACTTAACCCATCTCAATTCCTTTATCCGGAAGGAAAAGTTCAAAATGGAATCCTTACTTACAATTCAACAGTCAGTACATCTGGAAGACTGGTTGATTTCAATCGATCTAAAAGACGCTTACTTTCACGTGCCAGTGGCAACGGATTTCCAACAATACCTCCACTTTGCGGTAGGCGATCAGCATCTGCAATTCACATGTCTACCTTTCGGTCTAACGACATCACCTCGGGTCTTTTCCAAGGTCCTATTATCTGTTGTGGCTCTTCTTCGTGTCAAAGGGGTTCGTCTCCACCACTATCTCAACGACCTACTTCTCCTAGCTCAAAACAAAGAACAACTTTTAGAGCACAAGAGCTTAGTCATTTCTACCCTCCAAGAATTTGGGTGGCTCCTGAAGCTAGAGAAGAGCCATCTAGAGCCAAGACAATCCCTTGTGTTTCTAGGGGCTCACTTCAACACAATGGAAGGCACCATCTCCCTTCCAGAAGAGATTGGAGTGATTCGAGACAGAATACACGCAGCCCTTGCGTCATCTCACCTCTCCGCTCTCCAGTGCCTGAAAGTAATTGGCACAATGACAGCCACCATTCCTATGGTAAAGTGGGCCCAATGGCATACACGAAAAAACAAGAAAAATAGCACTGGGACTTTAGATGAGGTGAGAGAGGTTTAGCCAATGTCCACAGCGAACACTGAGACAAAATCAATTTATTCATTTCAAAATGTTATGTAACGGAGCGGTAACAACAATGATTGTGAGTTACCAGGCATAATAGCCAATGTACACAACACAGATGAACGTAAATATACAAAGATTTATTACAGATGTTATACATCAATGAGCAACAATAAAACTTGAAAGTTGCTGGGTCAGTAAATACACATACAAAATAAGATGATAAAATGTACATACATGTGGACAGGGAAGTATGTGAACATAATGCAGACATCAATAATACCCAGCATGTACCGGCATAAAACAAGCATCAATAAAGCCCTATGCATTTCGCGAGACCCTGCTCGCTTCTTCAGGGGCGGATGCATGAATGTTGTAACTGCAATGTAAGTAATAAGATCAATAAATGTATGTGGTTGGTAAATGGGGGCAGATGGAATGATTGGCAAGAGAGGCCTGATACAGAGACCTCACACTTACCGAAGTCTGAGATAAATCGCCAAACGCTGGATATCAAGATGGCAGCAGTGTGATGCATCCAGCTCGGGAGCTGAGGAAGCGGAACAAAACAAAGGCCACAATAGGGGAACATCCGGAGGATCAGCACGGTCTGGATAGGGGTATTTCTCACTGCGGTCTCCACTTAGCCCCTTAAAATTGTGTCTGGAAAATGTCTGCAAGGATGCATATATATCAGAGGGCATCATAAATGCAAAAATGAGCTTATTGTATAGGGTTCTAAGCTTTAATTTATATATACATAAAGATATAAGTAAGTGAGTTAAGCTTATAAGAGTATCTTGGTATGAACAAACTAACTGAGATATGGAATATAGTAAATGCATGAATGCATGGTTATAAAACTGGTATGGGCAGAGAGACTACGGGGCAATGTAGAATGATATAGTATTACATGTGTATAAAAACAATGTAACAGACCCAATAGATGTCAGGAAAGTAAAAAAGTTGTACCTCAATGGAGTGAAAAACATCCAATGGTTGTCAGTTTGTTCTTAGAGATGTGACCGCTCTATCCAATCGCCAAGTGGTGAATCAGAATCCCAGCCGTGCTGAACGTCCAGATATACCCACAAGACCCCGAAAGCTACGCCCCCAGCGTCATGTACGGGCGGTGACGCATTTTTTTTTTTTGAAAGCCTATGGCGTGCAAAACACACCCAAAAACTTCACCCGGTGCATAAAAAATGTGCACACACATAAAGAGTGCTCACAAAAAAGTGCAACGGGTACACAAGACGTGCCAATTCCCTGATCCCCCGGGGCGTTAGGCTCCTGCGGGGACAAAGGTACTTACAATGGTCTATCTGGCCGAAACCAGACAGACCCCGTTCTCTGGAGGGCCTGCCGAGACAGGACCCACCCAAGTACTAGGTGGGGCTCCCCCGAAGGGAGACCCCACGAGAGAGGGCAAACTAAGCCAAAAGGCCATGTCCACCCCTTCCCAAGACTTTCAGGGCTGGCCCGAGGACCCGCATCCTTACTCATCACACTGTGGGACAAACGTGACAGACTACACAGGTTTCAATCAAAATAAATAAAAAGTGGGGGAAGGGATAGTGGAGAGGAGAGTGAAAAGAAGTGGCCATTGTGTAACACAATGACCAGGCCCTCTGGCCAGGAATAAAAAATTCCTCTGGTCCTAGCCAAAAGGCCCGGCCCAAGAGGCAGGTGCAAAAAAAGCTGTGTTATGGTGCAGTGACCGTGGTGCCCAAAATCAAAGTGACTGCCACTCACAGTGATCTTGTGGTGCCCAAAATCAAAGTGACTGCCACTCACAGTGATCTTATGGCACCCCTGGACTGCCACTCCAGGGGCACTACACCATAGGCTTTCAAGACCTACCCTGGCCCACAGCCTAGACCACGGCCGCCCCCACCACAGACAGAAAAGGCATGAGGTTCAGGAAGCTTGGTGAGAGCCCTTGCCCCGAAGGCTCCACCGTCACTCCCATCACCCCTTCCAATTTCACATTTGGGTAAAAGGATACTAGCCACTCCCCCCCTCCAGCAAAAGGGGAGTAAGCGTTCTCCTACCCAAATAACTGTCCGCAGCTAGAGCTACCACAATCCAGGCCAGAAGGCCAGGGACCCGACCCTTCGGCCAGACCAAGATGCAGCACCCATCCCTACCAGGAGCACCCTTCCAGACGGCTCAGACTCAACCATTGGCCGGTCCCCAGTATACTGTCGGGCAACTCGGCGTAGTCCCTGCTGAGTATCGCCTTTCCAGGTACTATGACACCATTGGATTTGCTGGCCCTCCCCAACGAGAGTGACACAGCGCCTCCTCTGGAAACTGATAAACAGATACTACACTTGATCTTAGCCAAAAGGCCGAGAAGCGGCGGTGCCGCATGGGCATCCACAAGACATCCACCATCAAGGGGGTGCACAGATGCAACAACCACCCAACCGTCCGGGTTGACCCACACAGCCCACACCTGAGTTACCTCAGGGAGATATCAGTGTATGGGTGTGGAAAACATGGCGCCGATGTGCAGGTTGGCCACCCCCGTCAACAGACAGGAGAGGACAGCAAGAGATCAGGAACAGAGCTCCCCTATGCACATCGCAGCCCCCGAGCTGGATGGAAACCACTGCCACAAAAGACAAACAGCGAAAGGGGAACAGCTCAGCCCAGCAAGGCCCCCTGGGAGCAGTATGCAAATATAACTGGCCTCTCTCACCTCATCTAAAGTCCCAGGGCTATTTTTCTTGTTTTTTTGTGCACTATTAGGGATGGAGGTGTCAGAGGGGTCACACCAGACCTTAATCTTCCTTTTTTTCAATGGCATACACGGCCCTTCCAAAAAGGGTTCCTTCAACAATAGAATTCTTCCAGCTAAATCCAGCGCATACACCTTACTCCAACCATGAGAACGTCTCTCCTTTGGTGGCTTCAAGGGAAAAATGTGCGCAATCACCATTCAATCATTCCCATCTCATGGGTCACAATAACATCGGATGCCAGCAATCGTGGATGGGGCGCTCACTGCCTTTCAGAAGTGGCTCAGGGCAGATGGAATTCCCCTTCGCGAGGGATTGTCTCCAACATACTGGAGCTGAGGGCCGCCTTTCAGGCACTCCCATCATTTCGCCATCTAATAATGAATTCATCAGTAATGTTAAGGTTGGACAATACAACCACGGTGGCTTATATAAAGAAGCAAGGTGGAACTCGCAGTTGGTCCCTGATACAGGAAGTAAAGCCAATAATGAGCTGGGCTCAGAAGAACTTGTCCAACATCTCTGCGGTTTACATTCCAGGGATTCAGAATGTACAGGCGGACTTACTTTCTCATGTTCAAATGGATAACAACGAGTGGTCTCTCCACAGAGAGGTGTTTGAGTGGCTTCTGACCCTGGGGGTGTCTCCAGAGGTCGATCTGTTTGCTTCCCCATGCAATCACAAAATGCCCAAATATTATTCGAGGTTCAGGGATCCTCAGGCATATGGGATAGATGCTCTCTCAGATCAGTCCCATGCAATCACAAAATGCCCAAATATTATTCGAGGTTCAGGGATCCTCAGGCATATGGGATAGATGCTCTCTCAGATCAGTGGAGGTTTCAGAAGGCCTATGCCTTCCCTCCGGTACCAGTGATTCTTCAATTTCTCCGGAGGCTCAGAACAGAGAAGGTTGAGATCATTGCAGTGATTCCTTTCTGGCCCAACAGGTCTTGGTTCCCTCTGTTATCACTCCTCAGCTATCAAGACCCAGTTCCCCTACCTCTCAGGCCGGATCTACTGTCTCAAGACACGACGTTACACCGGTGTCCATCCTGCCTACACCTTTAGGGTGTGGTTCTTGAGAGGGAAAGGCTCGAAGCTCTAAGTTGTCCTGGAGAAGCTATTCCAACCCTTCCCAGTGCCAGAAGGAAAAGTACTTATAGGGTATATGAGCGTATATGGTCTAGATTCACTGATCATATGTCTTCCAGGTCGCATCCTTGTAACTCTCCAGCAGTACAAGACATACTGAGTTTTCTTCAATCAGGGCTTGACCTGCCTTTAGCAGTCAGTTCACTAAGAGTTCAAGTGTCAGCCATCTCGGCCTTCACAGGAATTTCATGGGCAAATCATGCCCTGGTCCGTGAGTTCTTTAAAGGAGCCATCAGGCTTAGACCTCAAAGAAGACCTAGGTTCCCCAAATGGGACCTCCCTCTTGTCTTGGATTTTCTCTCCAATCTCAGATCAGATCCTGACGAACCTCTTTCCACAAGAGACCTCACGCTCAAGACTACTTTCTTGGTAGCTGTGACTTTGGCCAAAAGAGTTTCAGAAATAAGAAATTTAAGTTCAGAGGAGCCTTTTCTGACCTTTTTCCCAGGCAGAGTAGTGTTGATTCCCATATTAGGGTGAAACCCTAAAGTGACCTCAGTATTCCATGAAAACCAAGAGATTGTGCTTCCTACTTTTAAAACAACAGATAATCAAGATGTCCATCCTCTGGATGTAGGCCACACTCTAAAACAATGCCTGGAGGTTACGGCTCCTTTCAGACAAACTGAGTTTCTCTTCCTCCTTCACCATGGTAAAAACAAGGGAATGCGAGCTTCGGTCAGATCAATTTCTTCCTGGATTATGCAGACCATTCAGAGGGCATACAAGGCAAAGGGCTTGGATCCTCCAGAGGCAGTGACGGCTCATTCGACCCGGAGTATCTCGACCTCTTGGGCAGCTTCTCAGCATGTCGCACCTGAAATCATTTGTAGAGCGGCCTCTTGGTCTTTTGTTAACACATTTGTCTCTCACTACTGTGTTGAACCAGCTGCTCTGTCATCCATTAATTTTGGTTTACAAGTATTGTCGGTTGACAATGTTAAATAAATTTTGGTTTCTTTGCTCAAACATTTTGCCCACCCGGGTGTGTTTTGGTGAGTTATTTCCCACACATATGCTGTCATGGAGCCTGTCAGGAAAACGGATAGGCTCCATGGCAGCAGGAATGCCTCCCAAATGTCTGGAGTAGGCTAGTTACGGAACATGGATAGCAGCCTAGAGCAAAGATTTATGGGAGAGGGGTCCTATTGGGTAGTTATGGAGGCGGGGCTAACCCACACGTATGCTGCCATGGAGCCTATCAGGAAAGGAAAATTATGGTAAGTATTTGATAAAAATTTTCCGTTTTTTTACAAAATTTTCGGTCTTTTTTCATTTATAGCACAAAAAATAAAAAACCCAGAGGTGATCAAATACCACCAAAAGAAATCTCTATTTGTGTGAAAAAAAGGACGAGAATTTCAGATGGGTACAGTGTTGCATGACTGAGTAATTGTCATTCAAATTGTGAGAGCACTGAAAGTTAATTGGCCTGGTTATAAAGGGGGTTTAAGTGCCCAGTGGTCAATGTACACACAGCACCCCATATTGACAGAAAAACACAGAATTGTTGACATCTTTGCAGATTTATTAAAAAAGAAAAACTGAAATATCACATGGTCCTAAGTATTCAGACCCTTTGCTGTTCAAAAAAACAAAAATAATCGAATTGAGAAAAATTCGTAGTGTCAGGCTGCACACCTGGCTGTGCAGTTGAAAGGGGGGATGATAGCGGATCCTGAGTTGGCAGGCAACCATAAGGGGTTTGCCAGGGCATTGGGAAGGTAGGACTGGGGCTGGGTTCTTCGGGTTGGGCGTGTGATTCCAGTACTTGTACTGGGCTCCTCTTCCTAGGGTCTGGCGCTGCTGGTGGTGTGCAGATCTCCTGATCTTGGTCCTAATCTTGGTCCTGATCTCATTCTTTTGGGAGGGACGGTTTCCTCCACGTACTCGGACTCTGATCCGCTATTCTCCTCTGGCTCATATTCTAAACCAGAATCGGATGATAGGAGCTCCCCACTGTTCTCATCATTCGACATGGTAAGAATGGCATATGCCTCCTCAGGTGTGTAAACCCTTTGCAACATTATGGTAGTGCTTATTGGTGGTCCTATGTAATGGTGCTGCTGGTGGTACAGATGTGGTATTAGTGGCGGACCTGTGTGGCGGTGCAGGTGGCGGTATGGTTGGTAGTGGCGGTACCGATGGTAGTACGGGTGGTGGAGGCAGTATGGGCGGCAGTACCGATGGTGGGCCTGGTGGCGGTACTGGTGGCGGTACCGATGGCGATGCTGGTAGCAGGCCTGTGTGGCGGGCCTGTGTGGCGGGCCTGTGTGGCGGTATAGATGGTGGGCCTGATGGCGGTACCGATGGCGGTACTAGTGGAGGGCCTAATGGTGGAACTGGTGGTGGTACCGATGGCAGTACTGGTAGCCTTTGTGGCGGTACAGATGGCGGTGGGCCTGTGACAGATGATTGACAGATGGGCTGATTGAATGACAGATGGGCTGATTGATTGACAGATGACCTGATTGATTGATGGGCTGATTGACAGATGGGCTGATTAATTGGCTGGGCTGATTGACAGATGGGCTGATTGATGGGCTGGGCTGTGTGACAGGTCCTCTTTATTGGGGGGGCGTGTTGTGCACAGTATACAGTAGACAATATACACTGACAGCTTACTTATTGATCTCTGCTCTCTCCTCACGCGATCGGTGTTGGAGGAGTGAGCAGAGATCAGATAGTAACTGCTCCTCAGTGTTTACATTTTTGACCGGCTGTGGTTGGACACAGCCGGTCACATGGTAAACAGCCAATTTCATTGGCTATTTACCCTGATTGGAGAAGTGCTGTGTCCAAGAGACACTCTGCATGCCTATGACTTTGACACAGCCGATCACGTGGTAAACAGCCAAATTCATTGGCTGTTTACCGTGATCGGGGAAGCGCTGTGTCCGAGGGACACACTCCCTCCCTCGATCACCGCGCCCCCCCGCTAGGGGGTTATCCTGCTGTCCTGCTATCCAGTCGGGATAACGCAACCACTTCCCGGCTGTCAATATGCCATAGGCCGGGCGGGAAGTGGTTAAACCAAACTATATCTAAAATATATAAAATATTAGTAAAGGAAGCAGAATTCAAATATCCACCCTACTTATCGAAATGGGAGGAGGAAATAGGAGCTATACGAGATGAGGAAAATGGGAGGAAAAAAGCCTGCTTTTCATCAACTGATGCCAAGACAACAGAGATGTGTTATAAACTACTAGCTAGGTGGTATGCGACTCCACAAAGGGAGCAGAGATTTGTAGCGAATGTCCCCCCAACATGCTGGAGGGGGTTCGACACTCAGGGGACCTTCGTGCATCTGTGGGAATGTATAAAGATACAGCCTTACTAGGAGGACATTACTAGGGCAATCTACCAAAATTACAGGTGAACATACCCAGGTGGAGCCATGGAGAAGTTTGTTTCACGGCATGGAAAAAACGGTTGCCCAATATAAGAACACCTTAGTACCACACGCTAAATGCAGCCAAAAGCCTGATACCGAGATTATGGCAAACACCAGAAGCCCCTAACTTGAAGGAATGCGTAGCAAAGGTTGAGTGGTTGAGATCTATAGAAGAAACAATGCATACAGTGGAGGATTCCTTATGCCCCGTACACACGATCGGAAATTCCACCAGCAAAAGTCCGATGTAAGCTTTTGGTCTGAAATTCTGACCGTGTGTATGCTCCATCGTCCGCCAGCAAAAGATTGAGAGCAGGTTCTCTATTTTCCCATCGGAAAAAGTTCCTATTGGAAATTCCGTTCGTCTGTATGCAATTTTGTCGCGCAAAAAAACACGCATGCTCAGAATCAAGTACAAAAAAAAACATCCTTGGACCCTACCAATCTTAACAACCTACGCCCTATCTCCTTGCTCCCCTTTTCCTCTAAACTCCTTGAACGCCTGGTTTACAACCAACTGAGTGACCACCTCATTAAAAACAACCTTCTTGATCCCCTTCAATCTGGATTTCGCCCTCAACACTCCACAGAAACTGCTCTTTTAAAACTCACAAATGACCTACTAACTGCAAAAACCAACGGACACTATTCTGTACTCCTACTTCTGGATCTTTCAGCTGCCTTTGACACGGTTGACCACCCCCTCCTCCTCAAAAAACTTCACTCCATCGGTCTCCGTGACTGTGCTCTTCAGTGGCTCTCATCCTACCTATCCCAACGCACCTTCAGTGTCACTTACAATTCTACTTCCTCCACTCCTCTTCCCTTCTCTGTCGGGATCCCCCAAGGTTCTGTTCTTGGACCTCTTTTATTTTCAATCTACACCTCTTCCCTGGGTCAGCTGATAGCCTCTCATGGCTTTCAATATCATTTCTATGCTGATGACACACAAATCTATCTCTCCACCCCTCAACTCACTCCATCAGTCTCCTCACGCATCACTAACTTACTAACCGACATATCTGTATGGATGTCACACCACTTCCTCAAACTCAACTTGTCCAAAACCGAGCTTATAATATTTCCTCCCCCACGTGCCTCTTCCCCTGACTTCTCTGTGAAGAGCAATGGCAAAACCATCCACCCGTCCCCACATGTCAGGGTGCTAGGTGTTATCCTAGATTCTGAACTCTCCTTTCAGCCCCACATCCAATCACTTTCCAAAGCTTGCCGCCTCAACCTCCGCAGCATCTCTAAACTACGTCCCTTTCTAACCAGTGAAACTACAAAGCTCCTGATTCACTCCCTGGTTATCTCTCGCCTTGACTACTGCAACTCACTCCTCATTGGCTTACCTTTAAATAGACTATCCCCCCTTCAGTCCATCATGAATGCTGCTGCCAGACTCATCCACCTTACAAACCGATCAGTGTCTGCTACCCCTCTCTGCCAATCCCTCCATTGGCTACCACTCGCCCAACGAATTAAATTCAAAATACTAACAATAAGTTACAAAGCCATCCACAACTCTGCCCCCAGCTACATCACTAACCTAGTCTCAAAATACCAACCTAAACGCCATCTCCGTTCCTCCCAAGATCTCCTGCTCTCTAGCTCCCTCATCACCTCCTCCCATATCCGCCTCCAGGACTTCTCCCGAGCCTCACCCATCCTCTGGAATTCCCTACCCCAATCTGTCAGACTGTCTCCAAATTTATCCACTTTTAGGCGATCCCTGAAGACTTTCCTCTTCAGAGAAGCCTATCCTGCCTCCATCTAACAACTGCATTATTTTCTCCATTAGCTCATCCCCCACAGCTATTACCCTTTTGTATAACTTGACCCTCCCTCCTAGATTGTAAGCTCTAACGAGCAGGGCCCTCTGATTCCTCCTGTATTGAATTGTATTGTACTTGTACTGTCTGCCCTAATGTTGTTGTAAAGCGCTGCGTAAACTGTCGGCGCTATATAAATCCTGTATAATAATAATAATAAAGTACAAGACAGAAGCGCTCGGTCTGGTAAAACTAGCGTTCGTAATGGAGATAGCACATTCGTCACGCTGTACATTTTTGGATCTTTTAATGCAGCGCATTCTTTTGTTCTTTATAATGCTAGAAGAATGAAGTTGTTTTGCTGCTGATATTCACACAGAGTTCTGACAAACTTATTTATGTATTATTTTTGTGATCTCCTTAAAGGGGTTGTAAAGGTAAAAATTTTTTCACCTTAATGCATTCTATGCATTAAGGTGAAAAAACTTTTGACAGTACCGCCGCCCCCAGGCCCCCCGTTTTACTTACCTGACGCCTCGAATCTTCGCTCCTCGTCCTCGTCAGCTTCATTGCAGCTCAGCCTGGTCGCTGATTGGCTGCAGTGGATGGATTGAAAGCAGCGCAGCCATTGGCTCGCGCTGCTGTCAATCACATCCGATGACGCGGCGCGCCGGGGGGCGGGGCCGAGTGATACAGCGAGCGGCTACAGCCGCCGGCTGTATCACGGGAGCGCGCCCGCAAGCACTCACCACCGTGCGAGGGAGCTCGCATGAAGGTGGTAAATGCTTGCGGGGAGGAGCTGAAACAGCCGCCGAGGGACCCCAGAAGACCAGGTTCGGGGCCACTCTGTGCAGAACGAGCTGCACAGTGAAGGTAAGTATAACATGTTTGTTATTTTTAAAAAAAAAAAAAATAACTTTACAACCCCTTTAATAATATTTTTAGTTTTCAGATCTCCATAATAATGTTTAGAATTATTTTTTTAGTGATTCTTTTTCCTTTTTTTATTTAAATCAAGATCTCCTTTTTTTTTGATTATTTTAAAATTATTTTCTAGTGATCTCCATAATTTTTTTGTGTGTCAAGTTACCACAACAACATTATTATCTTGTATTTTTTAACCTCGTGTCCCTTGTTATTTTGACATTCTATTTTTGAAATGTACCTGCCTACTCACAAACTGTCCTTTTTTAATAAAAACACATAGCCAAGTATTTGTTCAAAACAAAATTACCATTTATTCTAGGTCATAACAAAAGAAAGAGGGAAGGCAATGCTGGAGAAACTGCAAAAAATTGCGAAGCCTTTGTACCCCAGGGCAGACATCAACTATTTGAAAATGAAAATTGGTAGCCTGAGGAGTCAATACAATAGAGAGCACAATCTGGTCCTGGACCCTGGGAGATCAGGAACAGCAGCAGATGACATATAAGTCCCCAGGCTGTGGTACTACAACGGCCTGTGTCTTCTGTCAGACCAGACTGAACCCAGGCCATCACTCTCTTGTCTTCCTTTCATGCTTCCCTGCACGCTGTGGCTTTGTTTGTCGAGTTGTGGCAGGAGGTGGAGGAGGTGTAGGAGGAGGAGGAGGATGGATGAACTCAGAAAGGTGTGTATTTTCTGTCATTTGCCCACTCAACCCCTTATTTAGGGTCTGTAAAATTATATTCTCACATAAGAGGCATTGTCCCTTCTCCATTTCCTGCATTTTCGCTGCTATTATTCAGCCATAGCCCTCTTGAACGCTGGGGGGGTCTTTCAGGGTCTCATGAGCCCCCCGAATGAGGGCAAGTGCTGCCTCCTCCATGTTCCTCCCCTTCCTGGGCCTTTTGGGTGGAAGGCGGAGGGAAGGTACCTGGGATTGGGTCAGTCCACTGGGCCCAGCCACCTCCTGGCTGCCACTTCCCCCTGCCACCTCCTGGCTGCCACTTCCCCCTGCCACCTCCTGGCTGCCACATTCCAGACCCTCATCCTGGCTGAGGCTTTCCTGTGTATAAAAAAGGGACATAGTTTTAGTTTTTGCTTCATCAATCACACAATTTTCAGCTCATGACTGTTGCAAATTGAATGTTAATAAATAGAAAAGACTATTATTCTGACCCCAGCATTTTTCATTCTTGGCCACTACTGTCTATTGATATGTAAAACACTTTTTGTTCAATCATTAATTTCTTATCAATAATAACATCTAGTTAACATCATTAATTTTAGGACAAGAAATATGTAGAAAAATACTATACCTGCCTCAAGCTGGGCTCCTCCACTTCTTCCTGGCTGGAAGGCCAAGGTTGGTCCTCGGAAGCCTCAGCTGGGGTGGAAGGAAGTGTGGAAAGTGATGCCCTCACTTTAGTCTGGTCTTCCAGAAAACGCATTTTGTTGTAGTATCATAGACTGGGTACATACACGTCCTCTGAGGCTGCTCCTGACCTCTGGGATGCCTCTGGGAACTCTACGACGAGTACGTAACTGCAACATGGCTTCAAAATGGTCGGCTGGTCAGAACGAACTAACAGAAAGCACTGAAAAACAGAAAGGCCTGAGAAGAGCGAGCTGAAAATCAGAAACGAGCGGACAAAAGCGAACTGAAAAACAAATACGTACTATAATAATACGCACCGAAATGCAGATGCAAACTGACTACACGCACTGAAGAACAGATACGAACCCACAAGCACAAACTGAAGAGCAGTAACAATTGGAAAAGCACGAGGCTGAAAAGCGCAAATCGTCTCTCACCAAACTTCTGCTAACACGAGATAAACATGAGATTAGCAGAAGGAGCCCAAAGGGTAGCGCGCTTCGTATGGAACTTCCCTTTTCTAGTGCCGTCATACGTATTGTACGTCACCGCGTTCTTGATGGTCGAAAGTTCAGAGAACTTTTGTGTGACCATGTGTATGCAAGCCAAGCTTGAGCGGAATTCCGTCGGAAAAACCATCCATCTGACGAAAATTCATGTCATGTGTATGCAGCATTAGAGGTATATTATATCATATGGGGGAAATGGTAAAGTTTAAAAAATCTATAGAGTACATGACTATGTCTGGGGACTAAGGGGGTCAATAGATGAAGTATATGGGGATGCTGATCAGGAGGAGAGATACGTTTATGTATCAAGATTTGAACCGAGGGAAAAAAAAATGGTCCAATAGGAGGGAAGAAGATGGGAGATGATCGCTAGGGGAGAGAGTGTTTTTTTTCCTCCTTCCCCCTCTTTTTTTTTTTTTTTTGGTGGAGGGAATGGAAATTTATATGTATGAAATGCTTTGAAGTAGAAGTTCAGATATATGTATTAGTTATGTTTTCATAAGAATGTTTACAATACAAAAAGAGAATATACACAAAAAAGAAAAAGAGGAATATGAAGCGTTGGGGTAACAAAAGCTTTAAGTTCAGCCCTCCACAACAGTCCCAGTTTCTCATGTGGCCCCTTCGGGAAAATTAATTGCCCAACGCTAATCAAGGAGCACAGTGAGCAATACATTAGTGACATCACTTCAAAACTGATACGAGTAGCACTTGGAGGCATAGTGCCTAATGCCGCGTACACACAAGCGGAATTTCTGACAGAAAGAGTCCGATGGGAGCTTTTCATCGTATATTCCGACCGGTTGTATGCCCCATCGGACTTTTTCCGTCGAAAATTCAGACGGGCTTAGATAGAGAACATGTTCTATATTTTTCCGAAGCGTTTCGTCATTACGTCTTGACGCCATCTGAAGACGTAATGACGAAACGCGTCAGAGCGTGCTCACGCGACCCAGCAACCAGACCCAGACTATGTCATCCCGGACTCATCCAGGTGGGCGGGACATTCATTCTTCCGACCAGCGGTGAGCTGACGCCGTCTCACGGACAGGCTGTTTTTATCCTTAGAGCTTTTAAACTTTTATTATTTGGTAAGCGCAATATTGTAGCAGGGAGATTGGTTTGTTTCAATAAAGGATATAACACTATGGCAAGCATCCCCTCTGTTTCCTTGTATGACACATCCACCAACTTAATGAACAAGGAGAACTGACCTCTATCAGCGGGAGCAGAGCAGATCATCCCTGAGGAGAGATATCACAGGCATACCTCACTTCCACCGCAGAATTGACCACGATTAGCGGGAGCAGAGCAGATTGTTCCTGGGAGAGATATTACAGGCATATCTTATCTTTACCTTTGGTGAGCATATACACAAAGGGGTTTCTCACGAGGTGACATGGTGAAGGTATAGAGTCAGACAAATGATGCACTGGGGAAGAATCAAAGATTGGATCGTAACCCATCTGTTGCATGCATGATTCATTATCCAAAAGACTTTCTGCACTAGCCCGTTTATATGTGTAACAGATATTGTGGACTAGGACTTATTGAGTTTTATGTTACATATTGACTAGTATTAATCATACTTATGGTTGGTAATCCACTCTAAAGCGCTGTTAATATTTTCTCTTGTGGGAAGGTGCCGCTGCTGTGTCTCAGCCAATCAGGAGGGAGAATCCCGGACGGCCGAGGGGCTCGTGGACATTGCTGGCTAGAGATGGGGCTCATGAATTAGGGGGGCTGAGAGGGGCTCCTGCACACAGAAGAATGCATTAAGATAAAAAACCTTCTGACTTTACAACCCCTTTATTCTTTGTTATCAAACTATCTGCTCAAAACCTGTACAACAGCTGCTATGTATCCAGTATGATTATGAAGAATTGTCAGTGTCTATCGCATGCAAGTAGTGACCTGAACTGCTGGCATTTAGAGGCTCTCAGCACAATTTGGTAAAAAAACAAAAAAAAAAACAAAAAAAAAACTCAACTGGCCTGAAAATTGCAGGACCACGCAGCCCCCAAAATGGTGTCTGCAGATCTTGCTTGTCTTCGATACTGTCGGAAGAGATATTTACTAAAACTGGTGCACACAGAATCTGGTACAGCTTTGCATAGTAACCAATCAGCTTCTTGGTTTTATTGTCAAAGCTTAATTGAACAAGTTGAAGTTAGAAACTGATTGGTTATTATGCACAGCAGCACCAGATTCTCTGTGCACCAGTTTTAGTAACCCCCCCCCCCCAAAGTTTCCAGATTCCAAAATTACTGGATATTCTTTGCTTGTAATAGACTTAACTGAAAGCAGCTTAGACCAAACATCCAGAGGAACAGACCACATTGCAAAAGAAATAAGTCCCCTGGATGTCAAATTTCCCAAATGGAAACGCGCTTTACTAATACCATTAAGATAAGCAAAAGTCATGAGGAAGAAATTGCAGCCCTTAACGTAATCAAATACACTGTTGCGAGCTAAATTAGACAATGCCAATAACCAGAATGGTAGGTCCAACCAGCATGAATTTGGCCTCCCAGAGACTATTCCAAGAGCCTGCTCTGTAATTGTTTGTTTACTAAACACCTGGAAATGGACTATGTCCATTATGATGGTGCCTACATTGCTCCGGGGCCAATGCCACTTGATGGAGCCAGCTGCATAGCAGCAATGATCTTTTCAGCTGTCTTTAAGGGTGACATTTATAAACCATCACCGTAAGGGGCATTCTTCACACTGACCACCAATGAATTGGCTTTAACAAGGGTTATTTGATAACTGAAAATTATACCAAGGGTTCCTCAGGGGTTAAAAGCTTGAGGAAATGGAGTTCTATGCCTTTGTTAACTGATAGCTGTATTGCTATAGCACCCAGCACAAGGTTCTCCTGTTGGAAAACCTCAGATGGCGAGCAGGCAGGGGCATTTATTGCAGAAGAGACAATGGTTGATTTACTAAAGACAAATCCACTTTGCACCGCAAGTGCACTTGGAAGTGCAGTCACTGTAAATCTCAGGGCAAGATCTGAAATGAGGGAAAGCTCTGCTGATTTTATCATCCAATTATGTACAAGCAAAAATGCAGTTTATTATTTTCCTTGCATGTTCCCCTCAGATTTACACTGACTGCACTTTCAAGTGCACTTGTAGTGCAAAGTGAATTTGCCTTTAGTAAATAAACCCCAATTCATGTCTCTTCTGCAATAAAAGCCAGCCTGCTTGCAGTTTTTTACAGAGGGACTTTAGTTCTGGTTTAAAATGACAATTCGCTACTCCACTACCACTGCTTGCTCTATTGCCACTCAAAATATGTACTGGTAGCCTGACATATCATCCACACCTAGTTCGTGTTTTATTTAACCTTTTAACTTTTGTAATTTCCGGGACCCTACTTGTAATCCTGCTAGCTAGTTGCTGCCAACTATCATCATTATTGGAGACATGACTGTTTTTATATTACAAGCTTTCATGATACCTCTGTTGCCAAAGTTTACATAGTCCTTTCCATGGATTGTAAGATACCTACCACTACTCCCACTCAGTGGCGGCTGGTGGGTTCTTCTTATGGGGGGGTGGCAAACAAAACAGCCCCTCGGCGGCGGGGTGGCATGGCACAGAAACCATGGCGGCTCCGGTGTCTGCTCCTCCAGCCTTCTACGACATGCGTCTCCTCTTCCGCCAAAGCGCTAGGCATCCAATAGGATCGCCTGGCGCTTTGGACAATCGGGAAACAGGTCTCACAAACCTGCCTCCTGACAATAGCGAAAATCCACTCGCTGTAGCCACTCCACTGGGTGGGCTCCGAGCGCAATGCTCTGCACTCCGAGCCCACCTTTTTTGAAGCCTATTAGAGCCTCTGGCTCTAATCAGGTGCTTCAAAAAAACACCCACCCAGCATTGGAATCCAAGGTCCGGCGCCACTGATATGTAGATCAGGGAGCCGGACGCATGGATAGGGGAGGCGGAGCCCGTGCTCCCTCTATTGACGAGTCGTCACTGCTCCCACTAACAATCACGCATAGACCCTTTGGATATGTTCTCCTCTATATTACAATATGCTGTTGTTTTATGGATTGAGACACAAGATGGACCAAACACAAGTTCTACCTAGAAGGGAACAAAGCAAATAGCATGTTAGGCCAACAACTTAGACAGCCAGATATGATTTATAAACGAATTAAACTGAAATCAATAGATGGCTTGATTACCACCAACCAATTTAAATCGCATTCAAATGTTCCAAAGAAACATATGTCAACTATCTATTCTAAACAAAACCCTTTAATGCTTTTGCTGCCAGGCCCTGTGCTCCATTTTGTACACTCAGGTGGCCAGACCATTTTTGCAATTTTTCCTTTGCTTTTTTATTTTTCACTTATAGCTTTCAGAGTTTGTAAAAGACCCCCCAAACCATATATTTTCTGAAAGCACATTAACAGTAGAATAAAAAGAAGGTGCTACTAATTTCTAAGGTCCCACGATATTTGCGCAAATGTTTATCAAAACAATATTTTTGCTAAAAATCCACCAAAATCATGATTAGCAGATAAATACACAGCAAATTTTACATAATTCCTACTAAATATGAAAGCATAAAATGTATTGAGTTAATAAATAAAAAAATATTTGTAACTTTTAAATTCAGCCTTTTTGCAAAATGGTGAAAATCTGAAGGTTTTCATTTTTCTCTTAGAGCTTTCAGAATTTGTGAAAGACCCAAAACCATATATTTTCTGAAAGCATATTTTCTTTTTATAGGATAAAAAGAAGGTGCTACTGATTTTTTAGACCCCGTTTTATTTGCGCAAATGTTAATCAAACCAATATATTCGCAAAAAATACATTAAAACCATTAGCAGATAAAAACACTGCTAATTTTACAAAATTCCTGCTAAATTCCAACTAAATATAAAAACTTAACCTGTATGGAGTTGATGAATAACAAAAAATTTTAATTTTTACACTGCGCCTTTATTGCAAAATGGTGAAAAAATCGAAAATCGAAAATATCCAAATTTCACTAAAAATCTGGAGGTTTTCATTTTTCACTTACAGCGTTTATAAAAGACTCCCCTAAACCATATATTTTCTGGAATAAAAAGAAGGTGCTACTGATTTTTTTAGGCCCTGTGGTATTTGCCCGAATGTTTATTAACCACTTGCCGCCCAGCCATATAGCAAAATGAGGGCGGCAAAGTGGTTTCAATATCCTGACCGGACGTCATATGATGTCCAGCAGGATATCAAGCCGCTGTACGCCCTCAGGCGCGGTGTCAATCTGATACCCCGCAACACCGATATAGGTAAAGAGTCTTTGACGGAGACTCTTTACCACGTGATTAGCTGTGTCCAATCACAGCTGATCACAGTGTAAACAGGAAGAGTCGGTGATCGGCTTTTCCTCACTCACGCCTGTCAGACGCGAGGAGAGCCGAACGGCTGCTCCTCTGACGGGGGTCTGTGCTGATCCATTATCAGCTCAGCCACCCCCCCCCGAGGATGCCCACACTGGACCACCAGGGATGCCACTAGGACCACCAAGGATGCCACCATTAGTCACCACCATGTATGCCACCCTAGACCACCAGGGATGCCAATCAGTGTCCACAATGGATGCCAATCAATGCCCACAATGGATGCCAATCAGTGCCCACAATGGGCATCACTAAATGCAGACATTATTGTTTGGCAATGATTGGCATCCATCAGTAACATTTATTAGTGTACAGTGCCACCTATCAGTGCCCATCAATACCCATCTGTAGCACCTATCAGTGCCCATCTGTGCCGCCTATCAGTGCCCATCCATGCCGCCTATCAGTGCCCATCTGTGCCGCCTATCAGTGCCCATTCGTGCCGCCTATCAGTGCCCATCAGTGCTGCATATTAGTGCCACCTATCAGTGCCCATCAGTGCCGCCTATCACAGCCCCTTCAGTGCCGCATATTAGTGCCCATCAGTGCCACCTCATCAGAGCCACCTCATCAGTGCCCATCAGTACCGCCTTATCAGTGCCCGTCAGTGCAGCCCCATCAGTGAAGGAGAAAAATTACTTATTTACAACGTTTTGTAGTAGAAACAAAAAAAAAAACAAAACATTTTTTTTCAAAGTTTTCTGTCTTTTTTTAATTTGTTTAGCAGAAAATAAAAATCCCAGAGGTGATCAAATACCACCAAAAGAAATTTGTGGGAACAAAATGATAAAAATTTTGTTTGGGTACAGTGTAGCATGACCGTGCAATTGTCATTCAAAGTGCGACAGCGCTGAAAGCTGAAAATTGGTCTGGGCAGGAAGGTGTATAAGCGCCCAGTATTGAAGTGGTTAAATCAATATATTCGCAAAAAATACACTAAAACCTAGAGCTGCACGATTCTGGCCAAAATGAGAATCACAATTTTTTTGCTTAGAATAAAAAGATCACGATTCTCTCATGATTCTCGCGACGTAAAATCTTTCACAATATACAAAAAAAATTGGGCTAACTTTACTGGTTAGTTTTTATTTTTTTTTAATTCATTAAAACAGAAAATTTATATCAGATACTTACCGTAATTTTCCTTTCCTGATAGGCTCCATGGCAGCATACGTGTGGGTTGACCCCGTCTCCATAACTACCCAAGAGGACCCCTCCCTATAAATTTCAGCTGTGAGTTCCCAGCCGTGTTTCTTAACTAGCCTACTCCAAGCATTGGGAGGGACTCCTGCTGCCATAGAGCCTATCAGGAAAGGAAAATTACGGTAAGTATTTGATATAAATTTTCCGTTTTCCTTTCAGGCTTCATGGCAGCATACGTGTGGGAAATAACTCGCCAAACACACCCGGGTGGGCACAATGCTAAGCAAAGAAAATATTTTTTTTTAACACTGTCAACTGACAGCACTTTCAAACCAAAATTAACGGATGACAAGGCGGCAGGTTCAACACAATAGTGGGAAACAAAAGTATTAATAGATGACCAAGAAGCCGCTCTACATATAACTTCAGGCACTACATGACGAGAAGCCACCCAAGAGGTTGAGATACTCCGAGTTGAGTGTGCAGTCACTGCCTCTGGAGGAGCCAAGGCCTTCGCTTTATAAGCCCTTTGAATGGTCTGTACTATCCAAGCAGAAATGGATCTAATTGGAGCCTGTTTTCCTTTATTTTTCCCATGTATAAGAATGAAAAGAAAGTCTGTTTGTCTAAAAGATTCGGTAACTTCCAAATATTGACTCAAAGTATGTCCCAACAAAGTGAACTCACTGCTAGAGGCAAATCCAACCCTGTTTGCAGAAAGCTAAGGATATCCTGGACTTCTGGAGAACCACAAGGATTAGGTCTAGAGGAAATGTGTTCTGCGAACTTGGACCAGATACGCTAGTAAACTCAATTAGTGCTCTTCCGTCTGGCATTAAGAAGAGTCGGAATGGCTTCTTCTGGACAACCTAAGGCTTCAAGCCTTCCCCTCTCAAAAACCAGACCCTGAGATGTAGATGAGCAGGGCATGAATGCAGGACTGTGCCTTGGGACAGAAGATACGGCCTGAGAGGCAGAGGAATTGAATCCCGATAACTGATGAGTGTTAAGAGGGGAAACCATGGCCTGTTGGGCCAAAATGATATTACTGCTATGATTTCCACCTCCTCTGTTCTGAGGCTGCGGAGAAACTGGAGTATCACAGGTACCGGAGGGAAGGCATAAGCCTTGCTGAACCTCCATCGGTCCGTGAGGGCATCTATCCCATAGGCTTGGGGATCCTGGAACCTCAAATAGTACTCGTTGTTCATTTGAACACGAGATAGAAAGTCCGCCTGTACATTCTGAACCCCTGGAATGTAGACTGCCGAAATGTTGGACAGATTCTTCTGAGCCCAGTTCATGATTGGCTCCACCTCTCGTAAGAGAGACCAGCTGCGAGTTCCACCTAGCTTCCTTATGTAAGCCACCGCGGTTGTACTGTCCAACCGGAGCATCACTGAGGAATTTTCTATCAGATGGTGGAAGGATCTGAGCGCCTGAAAGGCTGCCCGCAGTTCCAGTATATTGGATACAATCCTTTGAGATGGTGAGCTTCATCTGCCCTGAGCCACTTTCGATAGGCAATGAGCGCCCCAGCCCCGATTGCTGGCATCTGAGGTTATTGTAACCCATGTGATGGGAAGAATCGAGTGGCAGTTGCGGAGATTTTTCCCTTGGAGCCACCAAAGGAGAGACTCTCATGGATGGAGTGAGGAGGATGCGCTGACTCTTGCTGGGGGAATCCCATTGTTGGAATGGGCGAGTGTGCCATTGCGCCCACTTCATCATGGGAATGGTGGCTGCCATTGTGCCAATCACCTTCAGACATTGAAGAACGGACAGGTGAGATGAAGCGAGGGTTGAGTGGATCCTGTCCTAGATCACCACAATCTTCTCCTCGGGTAGCGAGATGGTGCCTTCTAGTGTGTTGAAATGGGCACCTAGAAATGTGAGATGGATTCAGGTGACTGTTCTCCAAATTCAGGAGCCATCCAAACTTTTGGAGAGCGGCAATTACTAGGCTCCTGTGCTCTAGAAGTTGACCCTTGTCCTGGGCTAGAAGGAAGAGGTCGTCTATATAGTGGTGAAGACGAACTCCTTTGACTCGGAGCAACGCAACAACAGCTAACAGAACCTTGGAGAACACCCGAGGTGATGTCATGAGACCAAATGGAAGGCAGGTCAACTGTAAAGCCGCGTACACAAGAGCGGACTTTTCGACCGGACTGGTCCGACGGACCGAGTTCGGCGTACAATTCGACCGTGTGTGGGCTTCATCGGACCTGCAGTAGACTTTTTCGGTCGAAAATCTGACGAACTTTAGATTTGGAACATGCTTCAAATCTTTCCGACGGACTCGAGTCTGGTCGAAAAATCCACTCGTCTGTATGCAAGTCCGATGGACAAAAAACGACGCTAGGGCAGCTATTGGCTACAGGCTATCAACTTCCTTATTTTAGTCCGGTCATACGTCATCACGTACGAATCCGTGGGACTTTGGTGTGATCGTGTGTAGGCAAGTCCGGTCGTTAGAAAGTCCATCGAAAGTCCGTCGTAACTCCTTTGAAAGTCCGTCGGAGAGACCGCCGGACCTTTTTTGTCAAAAAGTCTGACCTTGTGTACGCGGCATAAGTGTTGATCGCCCACTGCAAAGCGAAGGAACTTTTGGAAGTCTGCCGCCACTGGAACGTGAAAGTAGGCATCTTTCAAGTCTATTGACATGAACCAGTCCCCTAGATGAACGGACTGTTGAATCGCTAATAGTGATTCCATCTTGAATTTTTCCTTTCGGATAAACTGGTTGAGATAAGTCAAATCTATGACTGGCCTCCATGTACCGTTCTTTTTCTGCACCAAGAATAGAGGGGAATACATGCCTTTGCCTCGTTCGCCATCTGGAACAGGAATGGCTGCACCTTGAGCCAATAAAGAGCTTACGTAAGCTAAAAGAACTTGTTTCTTTTCCTCTGAACTTGGAAGATTTGTTGGCATAAATCTTAGTCTGGGAGTGCTGTTGAAAACCCAGGTGTGGCCTGAGTAGACCGTCTTGACAGTCCAGAAATCCCGAATTGAGGCCACCCAAACTTGCCGAAAGTGGAGAAGGCGAGCCCCCACCTGACATGTTTGAGCGGGCCCAATTTCAAAAGGACTTAGTGGAGTCCTGGTTACCAGAAGAAGCCCCTTTTGTGGGCTTTTTAAAAGAGGACTGCCTGGATTTCCAAGATCTTGAAAATTCCCGACCAGGCCTGTAGCTGCGTGCTTCCCTTGCATGGTTGGTGTTCTGCGTTCTTGAAAAGGTGCGCTTCTGGTTCTGTAAACGCCTATCTTGAGAACGCCTCCCCCAGAATGGCAGAAGCTAGCCTGATTTCCTGAATAGGGGAGCTCTTGGCTGCTTCTTCAGAGATACCTCTAATGCCGCGTACACACGGTCGGACTTTACGGCAGACTTTGCCCGACGGACTTTTCGACGTACTTTACGACGGACTTTCTGAATGAACGGACTTACCTACACACAATCCACCAAAGTCTGTCGAATTCGTACGTGATGACGTACGACCGGACTAAAACAAGGAAGTTCATAGCCAGTAGCCAATAGCTGCCCTAGCGTGGCTTTTTGTCCGTCGAACTAGCATACAGACGAGCGAACTTTTCGACCGGACTCGATTTCGACGGATTAATTTAAAACATGTTTCAAATCTAAGTCCGTACAACTTTTGAGAAAACAAAGTCCGCTGGAGCCCACACACGATCGAATTGTCTGAAGAAATCCAGTCCGCCGGGCAAAGTCTGCCGTAAAGTCCGCTCGTGTGTACGCGGCATAAGAGATTTGTTCACATTATCTGACCATGCCTCTAAAGCTTTAGAGACAGCTGCTAAGGCCAGGGCTGGTTTGCACACTGTGCCTGCTGTCAAATAAATCCTTTTTAGGTCGGAATCAATCTGTTTCTCCAGAGGATCTTTAAATAAGACCGTAACTTCGAGAGGGAGAGTCACATACTTCACAAGTCTCATTAATGCAGCATCCACCAAGGGAGCTGACTCAAGGTGTTTAACCTCTTCTTCCTTGAAAGGGTATAGTTTTGAGATTTTAGACTGCATAGAACTTTTTCTATCCATCTTGCCCCATTCTTCAGATATTATGGCTCCTACTTCAGTGAGAAAAGAAAATAATGACGCTCCTTGCTGAGCTGTTTGAAAAATTTTCTCTGTTTAGGAGGAGAAATTACTGGGTCTTCCCAATTCAAAGCGTCCTTAACAGCTTTCACCAGAGAAGGAACCAGGGCGTATTCAAAGCCCATCCCAGGATCATCTGCTTCTGAAGGGGGAGCTGACTGGTGACTAGGTTGGGAAGACTCCCATGTCTCATGGACTGGCCCCTCTTCTGACAGGGGAATCAGTGGATCTGAAGGAGAATCACAAGGCTTTCCAGCATCTTTCTCCTGTAGCAACTCTTTCACGACCAGCTTAATTAGTGTTTCCAGGTGTTGGTCTGCACCTTCTCTCTCATTAGCTGCTTTAGAAAAACAGCGGTCACAGAGAAACTTGCTGACTGGAACTGGGGCCCTACATCCCCAACATGTTTTCTCCAGTCCCCTACTATGAGATGAGGGGGGGTGAGGAGAGCCTCTACTGTGATCTTTAGACTTAGAGGATGAACCATGGTGTCTAGAACCAGAGGAGGAGTGCCAGTGGTGTGATTTAGAAGACCCGCTCCTTCTGCAGGAACTACTTTGTCGTTGGTCAGACCTAGAAGGGCTGAGGAAAGGGGATAGACAGAAAAAGAGAGAGAAAGGCACAAAGTTAGGAATAATGCCTACACTCCACTCTCTTCCCCCCAGCAGGCAAGTAAAGAAAAAACACTTTTCCAAGTCTTACCTGCTGCGAGAGGACTGGCCACCAGGAGGCAGTGAAGAGTCCATGACTGATACTGAAATTACTGCAGGTGGAACAGACAATACATCAGGTATCAGCAAGAGAGAAAGTGCAAAAAAATCAGACCCATCTGAATTGCACTTACCTGGGGTAGGCTCTGCAGATGCTCAGGGAAGTCGCCGCTATGCCCACAATTATTCCAGAGATCTGCAGGCCTCCCCAGGCTTTTAAAATTGGCGCCGCATGACGTCAGGGCCGTGCCAGGCCTGCGATCCTTGTGCGCATGCGCAAACCAGGCCTCGCTATCATTCCGGGGCCGCGTATGCGCAGAACGCAGACGGAACCCGGAACCCGGAAGTAGAGGGAGGGGCGGCTGGAACGCACAGGGAACCAGCCGCTGCATAGGCATAACGTATGAAAGGATAGGCAATACAGGAAAACAAACCACAAACATAAACACTGCTGCCATGAAGGCGATCGCTTACCACCACCTACGATCAATTCGGCCAGGAACGTCCATACACACACATCGGGCTTTCAGGCAGATAATGGCCACATGCATACTGCTAGGCAAACAGGCCTGTGCGCACTTGTCTCTTCAAATGGTAGACATGAATCCAGCTCTTCAGCGATTACTCTGCAATACACTCCATACCCTGCTAACAGTCAAGGCTTATTGGAGGGACGTGACATCACATCATTCGGCCGATACGATCGTAGGACATCGTCTTCAGGTAGGAGAACCAAAACATATGGTCCTATGGAGGAGGACAAAAAAGGAACACGGCTGGGAGCTCACAGCTGAAATTTATAGGGAGGGGTCCTATTGGGTAGTTATGGAGGCGGGGTCCACCCACACGTATGCTGCCATGGAGCCTGTCAGGAAAATAATTTTTTTCCAAAAAAATAGCATTTGAAAGACCGCTGTGCAAATACAGTGTGACATAAAATATTGCAACAACCACTATTTTATTCTCTAGGGTCTCTACTAAAAATATATATAATGTTTGGGGGTTCTAAGTAATTTTCTAGCAAAAAAAATGATTTTAAGTTGAAACCAACAAATGTCAGAAAAAGGTTTAGTGTTTAAGTGGTTAAACTTTCCTCACTTACACACAAAGTCTATTTCATTGACAAATTGTTACAATGTTTAGAGTAAGAGCCCTTGCACACTGGGGCGGGGGCGGCGTCGGCGGTAAAACGCCGCTATTATTAGCGGCGTTTTACCGTCGGTATTCGGCCGCTAGCGGGGCAGTTTTACCCCCCGCTAGCGTCCGAGAAAGGGTTAAATACCACCGCAAAGCGCCTCTGCAGAGGCGCTTTGCCGGCGGTATAGCCGCGCCGTTCCATTGATTTCAATGGGCAGGAGCGGTAAAGGAGCGGTATACACTCCGCTCTTTCACCGCTCCGAAGATGCTGCTGGCAGGACTTTTTTTACCGTCCTGCCAGCGCACCGCTCCAGTGTGAAAGCCCTCAGGGCTTTCACACTGGATACACAGCAGCGGCACTTTCAGGTCGGTTTGCAGGCGCTATTATTAGAGCAATAGCGCCTGCAAACCGCCCCAGTGTGCAAGGGCTCTTAGACTTAGTTCCACTGCTAAAGAATGTTATGATTCTTGGCAGACTGCCCAGTTTTTTTCTTCCTTTCTTTTGATGGCTGTGGCTTCAGAAGAGCAGAGAGAATTTTTTTACATAGCAAGAATCGTGAAACACTTTTATCAAGATTGCAACGGGGAAAAAATCGTGATAACGATTCTTGAGGATTAATCGTGCAGCTCTTCTAAAACCATTATTAGCAGAAAAAACAGCTAATTTTACAAAATTCTTGCTAAATTCCAACCAACTATAAAAGCTTAACCTGTTTTGAGGTAATACATAACAAATATTTGTAATTTTTTTTTTTGCGCCTTTTTTGCAAAATGTCTAAAATCGAACGTACGCAAAAATGTAAATATATATATTTCTCTAAAAATCTGGTTTTTAATTTTTCATTACAGTATTCAGAATTTGTGAAAGACCCCCCAAACCATATATTTTCTGAAAGCATAGGACTAGTAGAATAAAAAGAAGGTGCTGATTTTTGAGGCCCCCACAATATTTGAGCAAATGTTTACCAAAGCAATATTTTCACTAAAAATACACTAAAATCATTATTCGCCACAAGACTCGTGGCCATTCATTAAAATTAGAAGAAAAGAGGTTTAACCTTAAACCACGTAGAGGGTTCTTTACTGTAAGAGCTGCAAGGATGTGGAATTCCCTTCCACAGGCAGTGGTCTCAGCGGGGTGCATCGATAGTTTCAAGAAACTATTAGATAAGCACCTGAACGACCACAACACACAGGAGTATACAAGGTAATACTGACATATAATCACACACATAGGTTGGACTTGATGGCCTTGTGTCTTTTTTCGACCTCACCTACTATGTAACTATATATATGCTTTCATGCACACAGAATATACATTTTGTCTGTCTAATGCCGCGTACACACGACCGGACTTTACGGCATACTTGGTCCGGCGATCTTTCCAACGGACTTTGTAGCGTAGGTGCGCCGGACTTACAAACAGACGGACTTGGACACACACGATCACTCCAAAAGTCCGATGGTTTTGAACGCGGTGACGTACAGCACGTATGACGGGACTAGAAAAAGGAAGTTCAAGCCCCACTACGCCACCCTTTGGGCTCCTTCTGCTAATCTTGTGTTTATCTCGTGTTAGTAGAAGTTTGGTTAGAGACGATTCGCGCTTTTCACACTTCAGCTTATTTCGATCGTTTTCTGCGGTTCACTTTGTGCTTGTGAGGTTTGTATCTGGTTTTCAGTGCGTGTTGGTCAGTTCGTAACCTGCCTAGCAGGCCGTTCTGGTCCGCTTGTTCCTGATTTACAGGTCGCTTTTCATAGGCCTTGCTGTTCTTCAGTGCGTTTGTTCTAAGTTTGTTTGTTTGACCAGCCGACCGTTTTGAAGCCATGATGCATGGACGTTCTCGAGTTCGTGCTGCGTGGGGACTTGGAGTTGGGGTTAATACTTTGACCTGAGTCCAGTCCATGAACAGGGAGAGGAGGAGTTCATGGATGAAGAATTGGTTGCGCCAGTGTGACCAATTCTCGCACATGCCTTTGCTCCATGAGATCCATGACAATAATCCTGAGGATTTCAGGAATTATCTCAGGATGACGGACCCTGTTTTTGAACATCTGCTGGCTATGCTGACCCCTTATATCTGCAGGCAGGATACCTGCATGAGGCAAGCCATCACTGCGGAGCAGAGGCTAGTTGCCACATTACGTTACTTGGCGACTGGGAGAAGTCTTCAGGACTTGAAGGACTATATGAAGGTAAATTTTTTATCCTTTAACATTACATAATATGTATTTAATGTTTGCTAATGTATTGTCTAAATATCCTCGTTACATAATTACCATGCTTGGAATATGCTGTGAATGTCCCCTTTATCTTCATGCATGCCTGTTTTTTTTAATCAATCATTTTTTGCCCTACATGCATAATTACCTTCACTAACCTCTCCACCATGCAATCCTGGGTCCATTTATACCTCTAGCCTATAGTCCCTTTAACAATGTATATTGTCAGCTCCATTGTACTGCTTTCCCCTCCCCCACCCCATCAAATGTTTCCAAATGTCAGGTGTGTTCTTCTCCCAAATTAGAACCCCTCCCCCACCCCCTCAAATGTTTCCAAATGTCAGGTGTGTTCTTCTCCCAAATTAGAACCCCACCCCCACCCCCACAAATGTTTCCAAATGTCAGGTGTGTTCTTCTCCCAAATTAGAACCCCACCCCCTCAAATGTTTCCAAATGTCAGGTGTGTTCTTCTCCCAAATTAGAACCCCTCCCCCCACATACAAATTGAATGGTCCATCAGAGGGGGTGAGTAATCTTATAAGTGGGCCTTATGTATTTTTGATTTTTGAAATAACACATTTTAGAGTTGAAAATGCTTTTATTGGTATGAAGTAACAAAAGGAAATAATACAGTTGACATAAAATATTGTACTGTAAAAGGATAACCAGCGTGCCAAATGGCTATCGCCCACAGCAAGGCTGGTACCTGTAAAAGCAATAAAAGTCATATAAACAAATTATGTCAAACCATAAAATGGTAAGATGGAAAAAGAGAAGACAAAGGGGGAGAAGTAGGATTAAAGGTAAGAGAAAGAAAAGGGTGGGAGGGAAAGGGGGGATCTGCTGGTGGGGAACGGAGAGGAAGGACTCTGGTATGTCAGTTATGGGGTTGTAATAGGATTCAGAGGGCATTCAAATTATGGAGGAAGCTGGATTTGGGAGGGCGAAATAACACATTTTAAAAATGTTCGACTGCTGTTGTTCAAGAATGTTTTTGTGTAATCTGCTAGCAAAGTTATGTTTAAAGTACTTATATATATTTTTTTCTTGTTTGGCTCCACAGTTTCCTTCCAACCCACAGGAATGGCAGACTGTGGCCTCCCAGTTCGCTGACCGTTGGGACTTTCCCAACTGTGTCGGGGCGATTGATGGGAAGCATGTCTGCATTGTGCCACCACCCCATTCGGGGTCTTACTACTTTAACTACAAGGGGTTTCATGGTGTAGTATTGATGGCGGTGGTCTCGGCACAATTGGATTTTATGTTCGTGGACGTGGGGAAGAGCGGCCGGATGTCGGACGGAGGAGTCTTTGCACAGACAGAGTTGTGCCAGCGTCACCAGACTGGTGGCCTGGGATTGCCACCCGATGACCAGAACGTTGATGGACTCCCCTCAGTTTTCATCGCTGATGAAGCGTTTGCTCTTGGCGAGCACTTGATGAGGCTGTTCCCCCAAAGGTTCCTCACCCCTGAAAGGAGGGTATTTAATTACCGGCTGGCCAGAGGAAGAAGAGTTGTGGAGAATGCCTTTGGGACTCTGGCCAGCCGGTTCCGTTTGTTCCTCTCGGCCATAAATCTGGCGGAATATAAACTAAATCATGTGATAATGGCTTGCTGCATTCTCCATAATTATTTGAGAAGACATTCGGCTACATATATTACCTCAGTTGGGCCTGAGGCCGGACTTAGTGGTGAAGATCCACTCACAGGCCTGGATACTGGCCGTACTGGCTTGGCCCCCCAAACCGCCCGTCAAGTGCATGACAGATATGTCAATTATTTTAATGGTCGGGGGGCCATTGCAATGCAAGAACAACTTTAATCTTTTACCAAATAAACACAAATTATTTTGGCTAAAATCTCTTGTTTTTATTCTTGTTTGTCTCCTAGTGCACTTGTAGTGGCCTTTCGTTAATAAGGCCTTTGTCACTGTAAACACACAAAAAATTAATAAACTGTTATTGATAAATAATAAGCCACACACATTGTAGTAGTAAAAACATTTTACTGTGCGCACATTGAAAGGTGCATTTTTTTTACGTGTTTAGGTTTTTTTTGTTTTGTTTTTTTTTTAGGAACAATATCATTTTTTAAAAAAATATTTAAAGTTTATGCAGATTTCTCAAAAATATTTTTGGTTTACAAATTTAGGCTTGACAACAGGGTTTTTAAACACATAATACAAAAAAATAATAGGAACTTACAAAGCTCAACATGTCAAAAACGGTGTATTTTGTGTGTGCAATCACTTTTTTCCTCTCACAAACTAACATTATTATGAGGAAGGGGTTGCAAACACAAAACAAGTACATTGATATCCCCTGATGGAAGATAGCACATGATGACACACCGTGTGCATCTGCAAAATTTTTATATTACTATTTGACAACTTCTAAACTTTAAAAAATGTAAAACTTGACAATGAAATGAAGAACATGATTGATGCTTTTAGGCAAAAAGTGATTAGATTCTGCCCAAAACATCAATCATGTTCTTCATTTCCTGTTGCATGCTGTCCAGCTGATTTCTCATGCTGTCAATTTGTTCACGCATTCGATCAATTTGGCCATTCCACACCATTATCTGCCCAATGAGTCTTTGTGCACTGTCTGTGCTAAATGGCTCCGCCGCTTGGCCTTCCACAACCAGAACATCTCCTAAAATTTGTGGATACATTTTTTTTAAAAATATGCACGCCTAGATAGATTACCTTAAGCTAGGGTGTCAGTCACTCACTTGGTGGGGTGCAAATATTGCACACTTCCTCCACCTCTCCTTCCTCAAGATCGTTGGGTGGGCGTGGTCTTGAGCTGGGGCTTGGGGTAATTTCTGCTTCAGGCTGGTGACTTGGGAAGGTCCTGGGATCCTCGGACTGTTGTCTGAATCTTTTCTCCCCTATGAGAATGAAACAAAAGGTATACTTAAAACACAGTGATATTTCAGTCCTGAAACAGGAATATGAAACCTTGCTTAGAAGTTGTGGACAATTGTCAGTTTGTTCCCAAAAACTTTTTGAATACAGGATTCAAATTCACTCTGAACAAAAATGCTAAACAATACACATTTTAATGCAAGTTTCACAGATGCAGACACCTCAAGTATCCCCTGGAGCCCCTATGTGTATTACCCTCAAAAATTTTCTCTGGTGTCACATAGTACACTAGTGCTCTTGAGTCCAGATGTGGAAACAGCTGCTATGTCCTGTCCTTACATTACACTGAATAATTTTTTAACAAGCATTCTAGTTTCAAACACATGTAAACAACATCCCCACATTTTTGGAATACAACAAATTATCAAGACCTAAATATATGTCCAACCCTGTACCATCGTATTTCTTGCAAAACAAACGTAATTTTCTTATTATCATATGTAGTTTCAAAAGAACGGTCTTTACGAACGATGCTGTAGAAACGAAAAGCATATGGATCAACATGCAAGTTAAGTATCTCAATAGGAACACACAACAAGTACTTACTTCTTGATTCGCCAATATTGTTCAGGCCCCACATGTAGATTAGCCGCTTGCCGACCGCCTCACGCAGATATACTGCGGTAGAAGGGCTCGTACAGGCAGAATCACGTGCCTGTACATTCCCCTTTAAGAGGCGGCCAGCTGGCACGCGCGCCGTGAGTCGGGTCGCGGGTCCCGCAGACTTGATCGCCGCGGGGATACCCGCAATCGCCTCACGGGGAGGAAGAACGGGGAGATGCTAATGTAAACAAGCATCTCCCCGTTCTGCCTAGTGACAGTGTCACTGTTCTCTGCTCCCATCCCCCCTACAGTTAGAAACCTGCCCCTAGGACACACTTAACCCCTACACTGCCACCTAGTGGTTAACCCCTTCACTGCCAGTGTCATTTACACAGGAATTTGCATTTGTATAGCACTGATTGCTGTATAAATGACAATGGTCCCAAAAATGTGTCAAAAATATCCAATGTGTCTGCCATAATGTTGCAATCATAATAAAAATCGCTGATCGCTGCCATTTAAAAAAAAAAAAATTATTAATAAAAATGCCATAAAACTATCCCCTATTTTGTAAACACTATAATTTTTGCGCAAACCGATCAATAATCGCTTATTGCGATTTTTTTTACTAAAAATATGTAGAAGAATACATATCGGCCTAAACTGAGGAAAAAAAAATGTTTTTTTATATATATTTTTGGGGGATATTTATTATAGCAAAAAGTAAAAAATAATTAGTTTTTTTTCAAAATTGTCACTCTTTTTTTGTTTATAGCGCAAAAAATAAAAAGCGCAGGGGTGATCAAATACCACCAAAAGAAAGCTCCATTTGTGGGAAAAAAAGGACGTAAATTTTGTTTGGGAGGCACGTCGCACGACTGCGCAATTGTCAGTTAAAGCAACACAGTGCCGAATCGCAAAAAGTGCTCTGGTCAGGAAGGGGGTAAATTCTTCCGGGGCTGAAGTGGTTAAAGGACTGGACGCATGAATAGGGGGTGGCACCCATGTGCCCGGTATGGAGCGGCCGCCACTGCATACATGTTTGAGGCTTGGTGGCAAGTACCGTATTTTTCACTCAATAAGGCGCACTTTTTTCACCCCAAAAAACAGGGGGAAATGCTAGTGCGTCTTATAGAGCGAATACTGACCACCAGAGCCGCTGATAGGGCATCGTTCTGCTGCCAAAACGTTCCCCCTGTGCATCTCTCTGTCCCAGCTAAATCCTGTTTCTCCCCTGCCTTCAGCTGCTATAGAGGGAGAGAAACAAAAGGTATTGTTATTTAATTAACCCCCACAGGATCGTCATTCACATGTAAATCGCTTGGACATTGTTATGTAAATGAGATCAGATCGGCTGCCGCAATTCATATGCAAATCACACCACCTCCTCTGCATGCCGCCCACCTAGAAGATGTAAACAGAATACAGTACAGGGGAGCATGGGGGCATGTAGAGGTGATCAAAGAGGGGAGTTTAAGGTGCAGAGGTGAATGGGAAGGAGAGGTTGGAGTGCAGAGGTTAGTAGATGATGAGTTACAGGGGCAGAGCTGTACTGAGAGGGAGATAAGAAGGCAGAGATTAGTAGAGAGATGGGGGTTACTGTAAATACACCTGTTACGTCACTGGTCAGTGTAAATGTCTCCATACATTGGTGGTTTGATGTCAATACTCCTGTTGTGTTGAGGTCAGTGTAAATGTCCCAGTTACATTGGGGATCAGTGTAGGGGGCCCCCTTACATTGGTTGTCAGTGTAGAAATATTATTCTCTTATATTTTATTAAATATTTTAGTACACTATTTGGTTCAAAATATTTTTTTTCATATTTTCCTCCTCTAAAACCTAGGTGCGTCTTATGGTCAGGTGCGTCTTATGGAGCGAAAAATGTGGTAATTATCAATGCTATGACAGTGCTTTCAAACGTGCAAAATCACAATAAAACTAAATATCTTGCATAAGCAAACAAAGAAAAAAAACATTCATCATATAAGCGTGAACCACAATAAAGTGCAAGGTAATATTGAGAAAAATTATTAAATGTACATTGCAAAGTGCTATTACAGTAAATAATGTGCATTAAACAAACATTTCATGGAAAAAGTCCAACAAAATTTTGATCACTGCAAGCTGTTTGCACTCACTTCACCAGGACAGAGCATCACCAAGACAGAGCACACACACCATCTGCTTACCAAAAACTGAGGTCACTTGCACTTGTCACCTGCCACATATTTGCAGCCACTTTGCTCAAAAAGTGACACTTCATAGCCACTTCGCTCAAAGAATAAAGCACACTATAGTCTAGAATTACCAGGTCAATTATACAATTTAGTAAATGGGGGAAGGGGGATAAGCAAGCTGTCCAGTGATACACAGTCAAATGCAAGGCATGACCAGTTTGAACATACACCAATTTAGGTGTTGTTGCTCTAACTGTATTGCAGAGGAGAAAAAAGGAAAAGAGTACCTGGTAAAGGGATACCGGGTGAAGGGTTACTTTTAGCAACAAAAATAGGTCAAACTTAAATTATCAAAAAATGTATGAAATTTATTGTTTACAAGTATTTTTTTTTTTTTTTTAAATTCAATACTTTTTATTCATCTTCATACAAAATACATCACATCTCATATTAAACAATGTACATAAAACCTCATAGAATACAATCAATTACTTCAATACAAAGATGTATATATCCACCCTACCGGGTGTATTCTACTAACTTTCTTCCCTTTTATACCCCCTTTTCACTAAACTATAAACCTGGTAGTCAGCCCACTCTATATCTTAAATTACCTGCACACTCACCTCTACTTAATACTTAGATCTTGCACTTTTCCATATCCTCTTTTTTCCCCTATACTCTATCTAAGATGTTCTACCTTCTCAAACCATGGAGTCCAGATTTTTTTAAATTCCTTTATATTCCCTTCTCTAATATAAACTGTCTTTTCCTTCCCTATTGTTTCTGACACCGTTCTAAACCAATCCTCTACTGAAGGGGGTTTCTCTGCTTGCCATCTCCTTGCTATTTCCTTTCTTGCCTGATAAAGGCATCTCCGCACCGCTTTACTCTTAGCCTTTCCATTCCCCAGATTCTCCACTACCCCCAAAACACATAATTTCGTGTCTATATTAAGCTTTAGCTCGAAAACCTTATTTATACACTCAACCACTTCTGTCCAATAGCGAAATAGCTTGGGGCATTTCCATATCATATGTACCATGTCTCCCGTATGTTGACATCTGGGACAATCAGCGTTTACCCTTCTCCCATACGTAAACAGTTTTTTAGGGGTATAATATGCCCTATGAAGGAGCAATAAATGTGAAAATTTCTGGGCCGGTGAAACCGACACCTGGTGACCCCCCTCCAGAATCTCTTTCCATTGAGTATCCGATATTGTCCCCAGGTCCCTTTCCCATTCCCTTCTACACTTAAGTTTCTCTGGACCTTCCCTACTGTTTTTACAAATGTATTGGTAGAATTCTGTTATTAGCCCCTTTGCTCCCTGAGTACTCTCTATCTTTTGGGAAATGGGAGATTGGCACCAGCTCGGGCCTTGTTCTCCAAATTGGGCCTGCAGTGCATGCTTGATCTGTACATAGTTAAAGTATGACTGATTTGGAATACCAAATTCCTCCTTTAAAGTGGCAAAGGTTTTTAACATGTTACCCTTATATAATTGCTCTAATTTTACTATCCCCTTTAATTCCCAGGTCTTAATTTTACCCATCTGTACTAGTTCCTGATAGTTCTTATTGTTCCATAAAGGGCTGTGCCTCGCTTCTCCCTCCATACCCTTCATGCCTTTAATAAAGTTCCACACTTTTAACATTAATTTAACCCTAGGGGTCCTATAGCTAAACAAATTTGCCTCTAATACCTCCAAAATCCGCCTATGAGGTGCTCCAACAATCATTATTTCTGTGTTGTTATTACCCCCATAACCACTACCTGCACACAGATGTTGCAGTTGGGCTGCCAGGAAATAGTTTCGAGGATGTGGAACCGCCATACCCCCCTCACATGTCGCTAACTGTAATATCTGCAGGCTCACCCTGGAGTGCCCTCCCTTCCATATCAACCCTCTAAACAGCATTTCTATTTTTTTAAACCACTTTCCAGAGATCCATACTGGTGAATTTTGTAAGATATACAATAGCTGAGGCAACCATAGCATTTTTAACAGGTTGCACCTACCAGCTACTGACAGTGGAAGTTTCCTCCATATCTCAGTCTTTTTCCTAAATTTCTCCAACAGTGGGACCAAGTTATTATTTAGGAAGTTACTCGGTTCTTTAGTTATGTGAATGCCTAGATATTTTGTTTTTTCCACAATTTTTAGTGCAGTTTCCTCCAAAAGGGTACCTTGCTTAATCGGGTCTATTGGCAATATCACCGACTTCTCCCAGTTTATGAAAAGGCCCGAGATCCCCCCAAACGCTGCGAAGATACCCATCACCTGACCAAGTGAACCCTCTGTATCCCCTAGGAAGATAATCCTCTCCTCCCCGGAGCTTCTCCGGAATCCTTCCATACTCCTGTTTTGCCTTATAGCGGCAGCCACTGGTTCCATTGCTAAAGCAAAGATCAGAGGCGACAAGGGGCACCCCTGTCTGGTGCCTCTCTCCAAGCAAATTCGCCTGAGAGTACATTATTACTTCTGACCCTTGCTTTAGGTTTATTGTATAGAATTTTTACCCACTTACTAAATGAGGGACCAAACCCATATACCTGCAACATATGCCATATAAATCCCCATTCCAGGCTGTCAAATGCCTTTACTACATCTAACATCAGGACAGCTCTGGTGCCCGAGTTTTCTATTGGGGTTTGTACATTCAAAAAGAACCGCCTTATATTTTCGCTTGTTGATCGCTGGGGGATAAACCCAGTTTGATCCGGGTGGATCAACCTATGTATTATCCTTTGCAGTCTGGTAGCCAGAATCTTTTCCAAGATTTTTGCATCCGAGCATAATAAAGAGATCGGTCTATAAGAAGCAGGTTCCAAGGGGTCCTTCCCTTCTTTAGGTAATATTATTATTATAGCCTCAGTCATTGACTCAGGTAATTTTCCTTCCTGATACGCCCATTCAAATACCCTTAAAAGTTCTGGTAACAATATCTCCCCATACTTCTTGTAGATCTCCGCCGGGAGGCCATCTGGCCCAGGGGATTTCTTATTAGCCAGCGCCTTTACTGCTATACCAATCTCTTCTAATGTAATCGGGGCCTCCAATGCCTCAATCTCCAACCCTGAAAGGGAGGGCAGTCTTATTTTCCCAAAAAAGTCATCCATATCCACCCCCTCCACTGAGCCCCGGGAATTATATAATTCATCATAGTATATTTTAAATGTTTCGTTGATTTTATCTGGATGGGATGTAATCACACCTTCTTTGGTTCTAATAGCGGGGATCGTCGGGGGGGGGGGGGGGGGAGTCTGATTTAACAATATGGGCCAGTATCTTCCCCACTTTCTCCCCTTCTCCATTTAATATTTGTTTTTGAAATAACCTCTTATTTTCAGATTTCCTAGTCATTACCTCTTTATATTTTGACTGTTTATCCTCCCATCTCTGATGACTGTCCGGGGTTGGGTCTCTCACAAGTTCCCTCTCTGCCATTCGAAGCTCCTCCCTGGCCTTCTCCTCCCCTGCCACTGAGGCTTTTTTTAACCTGGATACCTGCTGGATCAACAGACCCCGCAAGTATGCCTTCAGGGCATCCCACATTACCCCTTTTGCTGTGGTGTCCTCATTTACACTTATAAACTCCCTCAGTCTAGTTATAATACTATTTGGGTCCGCAAATATCTCAAGCCAGATAGGATTTAGTTTCCACATACCGCGTTGTCTATTTGATCCAGTAACCATCCTGGCAGTCACCAATGAGTGGTCTGATACCCCCCTAGGTTGATACGTAATATCTCTGAGTATATGTGCGGCCAGATCATTACCTAATACAAAGTCAATTCTTGAGAGTGAGGAGTAAGTACCTGAATAACATGAGAACTGCTGCACCCCTGGATTGCATATTCTCCAGAGGTCCAACAGCCCTGCCTCTTTAAGAAACTGGCTCATTCGGATCCCGAATGAGCCCTGCCCCTTTTTTCCTGGGGGAAATCTATCTATTTCTTTATTTATTGCGACATTAAAATCCCCTACAGCAATAACAGGTATATTCGGTTTATCCACCATGAACTCCAACAAAGAATATAGAACATCTAATTTAAAAGGTGGAGGGTTATAAATATTCGCTAATATGCATTCCTGATTCCCTATTATACAGTGCAGGAAAATATACCTCCCCTCCACATCTATATTGCACTGCCTACAGGAGAACACAACCTCTTTCCCAATTAACACCGCCACCCCCCTTGAATAGGAGGTGTGTACCGCATGAAACTGGTGCCAATATTTTCTATTTCTTATGTGAGTTTTCATATCCCGTGTCAAATGCGTCTCCTGTAGACAAGCAATATCCACTTTAAAAGTCTCTAATATATCAAATACCAGTGCTCTCTTAGAGGGAGTGCCCATCCCCCTAACATTCCATGAGCATATCTTTAGTCCCATTTACTAAACTACAGTAAAGTTAACACCACAACAGAGGAAGAAGGACAGATATCGTCTAAGGGTACACCCTCTATAGATCTCCACCGGTCCTATTATTCTTTTGAAGCTTCCTATTATTTTCATATTTTAGTACAGTTCTGCTCCATTTCTTCCCATACCACATTTACCCAGGTGTTGGAGTTTGTATCGTGTTTACAAAATATTAACTCTGTGTTACCCCATAACACCCTAATCCTACTTTTCATATCGTGTAATATCCAGTGCAAAACCTGCATATCATTTATCTCACTAGTTTACAAGTATTTAAGTATCAAAAGATTTAATGTTGAGAAGAGTGCAGTATTAAAAAGTTAATGTGCTACAATGTGGAAATGGGTACTCGCCACGATCGTTCAACAAACAGGACAAACATATAACATAACAGGACAACACTGATTACATTCCGAACATTTTGGTCTAGCTTACAGTCAGTCAACAAGTAAAAGGCGATCGGTACGCCACTATAGACATGGCGCACGGCATCTTTACCTTAAAATTTAAACAAGCTGGCAGTGCCAATATTATGGAGGTGATGTGAGGAAGTGTAGTACTAACTGCCCAAGTCACAAATATGCCCAAAATAGAATGAGAAAGTAACTTTCTGCGAACAAGCCGGCTGCGCCGACAAATACATTTAGGACTGCGGGAGGTGAATTTATGCACCACGCATGCTCAAACGGCATTTGCGCTTGTTCAAATGCTTTGGTTCACTGCGCCGGCAAAATCTTAGTAAATGTCAAGCAACGTAAATGCATTTGCATAGGTTGAACGGGCACACCTCTAGACTTTTTTTTTTTGTTAACGCTGGTTCACTTTGTGGCTATAATGAAATGTTGGTCCGGCAATACACATAAACGTTCATTGATAAAAACAGCATTAAGAAAAAAAACAAAATTCAGCAAAAAAAATGTGTGGGGTTCCCCCGAAATTCAATACCAGGGCCTTCAGGTCTGGTATGGATATTAAGGGGAACCCCACACCAAAAATAAAAAAAAATATGGCATGGGGGTGCCCCTCAAAATCCATACCAGGCCCTTCAGGTCTGGTATGGATTTTAAGGGGAACCCCGCACCAAAATTAAAAAAAGAAATGGCATGGGGTCCCCCTAAAAATCCATACCAGACCCTTATCCAAGCACGCAACCTGGCAGGCTGCAGGAAAAGAGGGGGGGACAAGAGAGCGCCCCCCCCTCCTGAACCGTACCAAGCCACATGCCCTCAATATTGGGAGGGTGCTTTGGGATCCTTCTTCCCCGCTTCGTTCTTGGGCCGCTCCGCATCCATGATGGGAGGCTCCTGCTGTGTGACGCTTCTCGTCTTCTGACACTTCTTAAATAACGAAGGGCGGGGCCACCCAGTGACCCCACCCCCTCTGACGTCACGGGGAAAGCTATAGGGGAAGTCCCCATCAAGTCCCCGTGCATCAGAAGGGGGCCGGGTCACCGTGGCCCCGCCCCCTCTGACGCATGGGGACTTGACGGGGACTTCCCCTATGGCTTTCCCTGTGACGTCAGAGGGGAGCGGGGTCACCAGGTGGCCCCGCCCTCCGTTATTTAAGAAGTGTCAGACGACGAGAAGCGCCACACAGCGGGAGCCTCCCATCATGGATGCAGAGCGGCCCAAGAACGAAGCGGAGAAGAAGACGCTGTAGAGGAAGATGCCGGACGAGAACACCGGAGCAAGAAGCCAAGGATCGGAGGAAGAAGCAGAGGAAGAAGAAGATGGAGGAAGAAACCAGAGAATGAAGGAAAGGAATAAGGAAGATGACCCAGAGAAGATGGAAAGAAGAAGGCTTTAAATAAAGGAATTGTCAAAAACTGTCTCTTGTCATTTTTAACATTTTTGACACATTTTTGTGAAATGGTGGGGGTACTTTTGTACCCCCTTACCATTTCACACGGGGGAGCGGGATCTGGGGGTCCCCTTGTTAAAGGGGGCTTCCAGATTCTGATAAGCCCCCCGCCCGCAGACCCCCACAACCACCGGGCAAGGGTTGTGGGGATGAGGACCTTGTCCTCATCAACATGGGGACAAGGTGCTTTGGGGTCCCCTCCCAATGTTGAGGGCATGTGGCCTGGTACGGTTCATGAGGGGGGCACTCTCTCGTCCCCCCCTCTTTTCCTGTGGCCTGCCAGGTTACGTGCTTGGATAAGGGTCTGGTATGGATTTTTAGGGGGACCCACCCCATTTTTTAAAAAAATTTTGGCGCGGGGTTCCCCTTAAAATCCATGCCAGACCTGAAGGGCCTGGTATGGATTTTGAGGGGGACCCCCACGCCATTTTTTTTTATTTTGGCGCGGGGTTCCCCTTAATATCGATACCAGACCTGAAGGGCTCTTTAGTTGCCCCCCTGGACTGGGGGGTGTTTTGTCCCATCTGTAATTTTGGTGCATGCTGGATGATGTGCTTAATTTTGGACAGGGGGGTGGCTTATTTTGTGCTAGCTGCATTTGGGTTGTTCTGGGCATGCTCAGGGACTTTGTTTTTTTCCTGTGCCTTTTGGTGTGTGAAATGCATTTGGGTTGGTCTAGGCATGCTCAAGGACTTTGTTTTTTTTTCTGGTGGTGCTTTTTGTGTGTGAACAGCACTTGGATGTTTCTGGGCATGCTCAGAGTGTGTTTTTTGGGTTAGTAATTTAAGGACATCCTTAACAGGTGTACCCACTTTGAAGTTCCATCTACATTGGGTGAACTTGCATTTTGTGTGTTTCATGGACTGTGCATGTGTTTGCAATTGCCTCATTAGCACACAAACCTATGTTATATAAAGCTTGCAGATAGCAATCGTTACGTTGCCCAGAAAAGAGCCAAGATAGTGTGTGGGGCCGGCAAGAGAGTACATTTGGGTGTCCTTATCGAGTTTCTAACACATGTATTTTCTATTTGTATATTGTTTATTATGTTTTTGCAAAACAGATGTGTTTTTATGCATATTATTAGTTATTTTGGTTTGTTGTTTTTTTTTGGGTGGTGGTTATTTTACCATGAAATCTTTTTTATGTTGGCAATTTTTGTTGTTTTTACGTTGTTCACTTTGATTTAACTGTCTGCTGCATTATTTTTAAAATTCTTTCTCAAGATGTTGTTGCCTAATGTTGTTTTAATCCTTAATAGATGTCCATTTGTGGGTGCACACCTTCTAACTCCTGTTAATTTACACTGCAAACGGGTCAAACCTCAAACATATTCTGTTAGTGTCTCAAATTAACATACATGTGTGTATTTTGCTTTCCTTGCTGCTTTTCCAAGTCCTGTGGTGTGTGTTTTTTTTTTTTTTTTGACCAATAAAATTGTTTCAAATTTTTTTATGTTTTATGTGTGTTCTTTTCATAAAACGGATATCCCAGCTGCAGCTTAACCACTTGACGACCGCCTCACGCCGATGTACGTCGGCAAGGTGGCACGGACGGGCAAAATCATGTACATGTACGTGATTTGCCTTCTGCGGGTGGGGGGTCCGATCGGACCCCCCCGGTGCCCGAGGCGGTCGTGTTTTGTCCCACGGTGATCGGAGGTGAGGGGGAGGCCATCCGTTCGTGGCCCCCCCCTCGCGATCGCCGCCGGCCAATCGAATCATTCCTTTGCTGCTGTATGCTAAACAGCAGCAAAGGAAATGATGTCATCTCTCCTCGGCTCGGTAATTTCCGTTCCGGCCCGAGGAGAGAAGACTTCACTGTGAGTGCACAACACTACACACACACAGTAGAACATGCCAGGCACACAAAACACCCCGATCCCCCCCCCAATCGCCCCCCGACCCCCCCCCCCAATCACCCCCCCCCATCACAAACTGACACCAAGCAGTTTTTTTTTTGTTTTTTTTTCTGATTACTGCATTGGTGTCAGTTTGTGACAGTTACAGTGTTGGGACAGTTACTGTTACCCCCCTTTAGGTCTAGGGTACCCCCCTAACCCCCCCTAATAAAGTTTTAACCCCTTCATCACCCCCTGTCACCAGTGTCGCTAAGCGATAATTTTTCTGATCGCTGTATTAGTGTCGCTGGTGACGCTAGTTAGGGACGTAAATATTGAGGTTCGCCGTCAGCGTTTTATAGCGTCAGGGACCCCCATATACTACCAAATAAATGTTTTAACCCCTTGATGGCCCCTAGTTAACCCTTTCACCACTGATCACCGTACAAGTGTTACGGATGACGCTGGTTAGTTCGTTTATTTTTTATAGTGTCAGGGCACCCGCCGTTTATTACCGAATAAAGGTTTAGCCCCCTGATCGCCCGGCGGTGATATGCGTCGCCCCAGGCAGCGTCAGATTAGCGCCAGTACCGCTAACACCCACGCACGCAGCATACACCTCCCTTAGTGGTATAGTATCTGTACGGATCAATATCTGATCCGATCAGATCTATACTAGCGTCCCCAGCAGTTTAGGGTTCTCAAAAACGCAGTGTTAGAGGGATCAGCCCAGATACCTGCTAGCACCTGCGTTTTGCCCCTCCGCCCGGCCCAGCCCAGCCCACCCAAGTGCAGTATCGATCGATCACTGACACTTACAAAACACTAAATGCATAACTGCAGCGTTTGCAGAGTCAGGCCTGATCCCTGCGATCGCTAACAGTTTTTTTGGTAGTATTTTGGTGAACTGGCAAGCACCAGCCCCAAGCAGCGTCAGGTTAGCGCCAGTAGCACTAACACCCACGCACGCACCGTACACCTCCCTTAGTGGTATAGTATCTGAACGGATCAATATCTGATCCGATCAGATCTATACTAGCATCCCCAACAGTTTAGGGTTCCCAAAAACGCAGTGTTAGCGGGATCAGCACAGATACCTGCTAGCACCTGCATTTTGCCCCTCCGCCTGGCCCAGCTCAGCCCACCCAAGTGCAGTATCGATCGATCACTGTCACTTACAAAAGACTAAACGCATAACTGCAGCGTTCGCAGAGTCAGGCCTGATCTCTGCGATCGCTAACAGTTTTTTTGGTAGCGTTTTGGTGATCTGGCAAGCACCAGCGGCCTAGTACACCCCGGTCGTAGTCAAACCAGCACTGCAGTAACACTTGGTGACGTGGCGAGTCCCATAAGTGCAGTTCAAGCTGGTGAGGTGGCAAGCACAAGTAGTGTCCCGCTGCCACCAAAAAGACAAACACAGGCCCGTCGTGCCCATAATGCCCTTCCTGCTGCATTCGCCAATCCTAATTGGGAACCCACCGCTTCTGCAGCGCCCGTACTTCCCCCATTCACATCCCCAACCAAATGCAGTCGGCTGCATGAGAGGCATTTTCTTTATGTCCTCCCGAGTACCCCTACCCAGCGAACCCCCCCAAAAAAGATGTTGTGTCTGCAGCAAGCGCGGATATAGGCGTGACACCCACTATTATTGTCCCTCCTGTCCTGACAATTCTGGTGAATGTTTTGAACGCTACTATGCACTAGTTGAGTATTAGCGTAGGGTACAGCATTCCACAGACTAGGACACACTTTCACAGGGTCTCCCAAGATGCCATCGCATTTTGAGAGACCCGAACCTGGAAACGGTTACCGTTATAAAAGTTAGTTACAAAAAAAGTGTAAAAAAAAAAAAATATATATAAAATAAAAAAAAATAGTTGTCGTTTTATTGTTCTCTCTCTCTCTATTCTCTCTATTGTTCTGCTCTTTTTTACTGTATTCTATTCTGCAATGTTTTATTGTTATTATGTTTTATCATGTTTGCTTTTCAGGTATGCAATTTTTTATACTTTACCGTTTACTGTGCTTTATTGTTAACCATTTTTTTGTCTTCAGGTACGCCATTCACAACTTTGAGTGGTTATACCAGAATGATGCCTGCAGGTTTAGGTATCATCTTGGTATCATTCTTTTCAGCCAGCGGTCGGCTTTCATGTAAAAGCAATCCTAGCGGCTAATTAGCCTCTAGACTGCTTTTACAAGCCGTGGGAGGGAATGCCCCCCCCCACGTCTTCCGTGTTTTTCTCTGGCTCTCCTGTCTCAACAGGGAACCTGAAAATGCAGCCGGTGATTCAGCCAGCTGACCATAGAGCTGATCAGAGACCAGAGTGGCTCCAAACATCTCTATGGCCTAAGAAACCGGAAGCTACAAGCATTTTATGACTTAGACTTCGCCGGATGTAAATAGTGCCATTGGGAAATTGGGGAAGCATTTTATCACACCGATCTTGGTGTGGTCAGATGCTTTGAGGGCAGAGGAGAGATCTAGGGTCTAATAGACCCCAATTTTTTCAAAAAAGAGTACCTGTCACTACCTATTGCTATCATAGGGGATATTTACATTCCCCGAGATAACAATAAAAATGATTAAAAAAAAAAAAATGAAAGGAACAGTTTAAAAATAAGATAAAAAAGCAAAAAAATAATAAAGAAAAAAAAAAAAAAGCACCCCTGTCGCCCCCTGCTCTCGCGCTAAGGCAAACGCAAGCGGCGGTCTGTCGTCAAACGTAAACAGCAATTGCACCATGCATGTGAGGTATCACCGCGAAGGTTAGATCGAGGGCATTAATTTTTGCAGTAGACCTCCTCTGTAAATCTAAAGTGGTAACCTGTAAAGGCTTTTAAAGGCTTTTAAAAATGTATTTATTTTGTTGCCACTGCACATTTGTGCGCAATTGTAAAGCATGTCATGTTTGGTATCCATGTACTCGGCCTAAGATCATCTTTTTTATTTCATCAAACATTTGGGCAATATAGTGTGTTTTAGTGCATTAAAATTTTAAAAAGTGTGTTTTTTCCCCAAAAAATGCGTTTGAAAAATCGCTGCGCAAATACTGTGTGAAAAAAAAAATGAAACACCCACCATTTTAATCTGTAGGGCATTTGCTTTAAAAAAATATACAATGTTTGGGGGTTCAAAGTAATTTTCTTGCAAAAAAAAAATAACTTTTTCATGTAAACAATAAGTGTCAGAAAGGGCTTTGTCTTCAAGTGGTTAGAAGAGTGGGTGATGTGTGACATAAGCTTCTAAATGTTGTGCATAAAATGCCAGGACAGTTCAAACCCCCCCCCAAATGACCCCATTTTGGAAAGTGGACACCCCAAGCTATTTGCTGAGAGGCATGTCGAGTCCATGGAATATTTTATATTGCGACACAAGTTGCGGGAAAGAGACAAATTTTTTTTTTTTTTTTTGCACATAATTGTCACTAAATGATATATTGCTCAAACATGCCATGGGAATATGTGAAATTACACCCCAAAATACATTCTGCTGCTTCTCCTGAGTACGGGGATACCACATGTGTGAGACTTTTTGGGAGCCTAGCCGCGTACGGGACCCCGAAAACCAAGCACCGCCTTCAGGCTTTCTAAGGGCGTGAATTTTTGATTTCACTCTTCACTGCCTATCACAGTTTCGGAGGCCATGGAATGCCCAGGTGGCACAAAACCCCCCCAAATGACCCCATTTTGGAAAGTAGACACCCAAAGCTATTTGCTGAGAGGTATAGTGAGTATTTTGCAGACCTCACTTTTTGTCACAAAGTTTTGAAAATTGAAAAAAGAAAAAAAAAAAAGTTTTTTCTTGTCTTTCTTCATTTTCAAAAACAAATGAGAGCTGCAAAATACTCACCATGCCTCTCAGCAAATAGCTTGGGGTGTCTACTTTCCAAAATGGGGTCATTTGGGGGGGTTTTGTGCCACCTGGGCATTCCATGGCCTCCGAAACTGTGATAGGCAGTGAAGAGTGAAATCAAAAATTTTCACCCTTAGAAATCCTGAAGGCGGTAATTGGTTTTCGGGGTCCCGTGCACGGCTAGGCTCCCAAAAAGTCCCACACATGTGGTATCCCCATACTCAGGAGAAGCAGCTAAATGTATTTTGGGGTGCAATTCCACATATGCCCATGGCCTGTGTGAGCAATATATCATTTAGTGACAACTTTGTGCAAATAAAAAAAAAAATGTGTCACTTTCCCGCAATTTGTGTCAAAATATAAAATATTCCATGGACTCAATATGCCTCTCAGCAAATAGCTTGGGGTGTCTACTTTCCAAAATGGGGTCATTTGGGGGGGTTTTGTGCCACCTGGGCATTCCATGTCCTCCGAAACTGTGATAGGCAGTGAAGAGTGAAATCATAAATTTACACCCTTAGAAATCCTGAAGGCGGTGATTGGTTTTCGGGGCCCCGTACGCGGCTAGGCTCCCAAAAAGTCCCACACATGTGGTATCCCCATACTCAGGAGAGGCAGCAGAATGTATTTTGGGGTGCAATTCCACATAGGTCCATGGCCTGTGTGAGCAATATATCATTTAGTGACAACTTTTTGTAAATATTTTTTTTTTTTTGTCATTATTCAATCACTTGGGACAAAAAAAATAAATATTCAATGGGTTCAACATGCCTCTGAGCAATTTCCTTGGGGTGTCTACTTTCCAAAATGGGGTCATTTGGGGGGGTTTTGTACTGCCCTGCCATTTTAGCACCTCAAGAAATGACATAGGCAGTCATAAACTAAAAGCTGTGTAAATTACAGAAAATGTACCCTAGTTTGTAGACGCTATAACTTTTGCGCAAACCAATAAATATACGCTTATTGACATTTTTTTTTACCAAAGACATGTGGCCGAATACATTTTGGCCTAAATGTATGACTAAAATTGAGTTTATTGGATTTTTTTATAACAAAAAGTAGAAAATATCATTTTTTTTCAAAATTTTCGGTCTTTTTCCGTTTATAGCGCAAAAAATAAAAACCGCAGAGGTGATCAAATACCATCAAAAGAAAGCTCTATTTGTGGGAAGAAAAGGACGCAAATTTCATTTGGGTACAGCATTGCATGACCGCGCAATTAGCAGTTAAAGCGACGCAGTGCCAAATTGGAAAAAGACCTCTGGTCCTTAGGCAGCATAATGGTCCGGGGCTCAAGTGGTTAACTAGGCTGATTGGCATGTCTTAGACAAATCCCTTTTTTATTAATTTTTTTGTTTTAAGTTACTTTCCTGGTGCCTTCATGGTAGCACATGCATGGATTGTGCGTATGCTGCCATGGATAGTGACCAGGAAAGTAACATTTCAGAGTGGTAAGTATTCCATTTACTTTTTGAGCAGTGGTTTTCAGCCTCAGGCCTCAAGTACCCTAACCCCCCCCCCCCCATCTTATCTAAAATAGTTGTCCAAAATACAAAGCCATTGACTTTGATTTAAAGCACCTGTGCAAGATGAAGGAAAACCTGCAAAAATGGCCTGTTGGGGAGGTACTTGAGGACAGGGTTGAGAAGCACTGAACTAAAATCAAGCTGAAGACAATCCTATTCTATTTTATTTTTATCTATTTTTTTTTTTAGGTTGGGCTTTGTGTCCCTTTTCTTAAAATTGGCTTCTCTTCCTGTCACATAACCAAACAGGAAGTGAGAGTAAAACCCTAACAATATTTTTTCCTTGGGGACACACAGGTCAATTTAACTAGTGCCTCCATTATGCAAATTGCACTCTAGCACTTTGTTGTGTACACCCCAAATTATTAGGTATTTTGGGGTTTATTAAAGGCAAATCCTTTCTGCAATACAAGTGTAGTTGATGAAAATCAGAGGGGTAGCACTGGTGATTTTATTGTCCAATCATGTAGAGGCAAAGATGCTGTTTTTTTCTTTTCCTTGCTTGTCCCCCTCGGATCTCCAGCAAAAAATCCTAGATGTTAATGGCCCATTTAGACCTTTAATAGAAAGTCATCAGTTGCCTTTGACTCTAAACATTATTTTTGGCCAGTCCTAGAAATCTGTTTTTCTATTAACCACTTCGCATAGTTGCCAACTGTCCCGGATTTATCGGGACATTCCCGGGACTTGGACTCCATTCCCGAATTTGTGGTGTCCCGGGAAATGTCCCAAAAAATCCGGTTCCCGTTTTCGAAACCGCCGCCGCCGCTAGAGGTCGGCGGCCGGCGGAGACATTGTCTCCGCCGGCCGCCATTTTATTGAAGTTAAGGAAGACGGCTTGGGGGGGGCTAGACGAAGCTTCTGCGTCGCCGCCCACCCCCCGCCCCGCTCCGCCTCGGCCCACCCCGCTCCGCCTCGACCCGCCTCGCCTCGCTCCGCCTCGGCCCGCCTACCCCCCGCCCCGCTGCCAGTCTGATATGGAAAGGGGCGGGGGGTTCTAGCCATGCTGCGGACACACCTCTAGGACACCTCTGAGGTAGGAGGGGGGGGGGCGCGCGCACCGCTGTGGGACACCTGATGTGAGTGGGCTGGGCACTGGGGACACCTGATGAGGGGGGGACACCTGATGAGGGGGGGCACTGGGGACACCTGATGAGGGGGGGCACTGGGGACAGCTGATGTGAGGGGGAGCTCCGCCGGGGACACCTGATGTGAGGGGGGCTCCGCCGGGGACACCTAATGTGAGGGGGAGCTCCGCCGGGGACACCTGATGTGAGGGGGGCTCCGCCGGTGACACCTGATGTGAGGGGGGGCTCCGCCGGGGACACCTAATGTGAGGGGGAGCTCCGACGGGGACACCTGATGTGAGGGGGGGCTCCGCCGGGGACTCCTGATGTGAGGGGGGGCTCCGCCGGGGACACCTGATGTGAGGGGGGCTCCGCTGGGGACTCCTGATGTGAGGGGGGGCTCCGCCGGGGACCCCTGATTGTGAGGGGGGGCTCCGCCGGGGACACCTGATGTGAGCGGGGGCTCCGCCGGGGACTCCTGGTGTGAGGGGGGCTCCGCCGGGGACTCCTGGTGTGAGGGGGGGCTCCGCCGGGGACTCCTGGTGTGAGGGGGGCTCCGCCGGGGACTCCTGGTGTGAGGGGGGGCTCCGCCGGGGACTCCTGATGTGAGGGGGGGCTCCGCCGGGGACTCCTGGTGTGAGGGGGGGCTCCGCCGGGGACTCCTGGTGTGAGGGGGGGCTCCGCCGGGGACTCCTGGTGTGAGGGGGGCTCCGCTGGGGACATCTGATGCAAGGACGGACTCTGCTGGGACACCTGATGCAAGGACGGACTCTGCTCGGACATTTGAAGCAAGGACGGGTGGCTGGTGGCAGGCGACGTGGCTAGTGACACGCTCAGGGATCCCACTGATTCTGCATTATGGTGAGTTGAATGATTTCACTTTATATTACAATGTAATAATAGAAATAATGCACTTCAATCATCCTGACACCATAACAACCATGGTGCCGGGATGATTGAAGTGCTAACACCAGGTGTTTGGAGTATCTTTATCTGCTGATTGTTAAACTTTCTAGAATACACATATTTTTATTGTGTAGGATCTGGGGCTGCTGTCCAGTCATTTCCCTCTCTCCCCCTCTCTCCCCCTCTCTCCCTTCCCCCCCTCTCTCCCCCTCTCTCCCCCTCTCCATCCCTCATTCATCTCAGACCCTAACCACACCCTCTAGAGCCATGCCCATTTAAGCCACGCCCTCTATTCCACATAAACCACGCCCATTTTTCGCCACGGCGCGTTTCGCGTGCCGCACTTGTCTATTTTTGCTAGGCCACGCCTACTGACGAATGCCCCACCCCCTAATTATTGGACAGCTCCGCCTACAGCCACAAAAGTGTCCCACATTTTTTTTTTTACAATGTTGGCAACTATGCACTTGGTGTCTGTGCTATAGCCAAACGACGGCCACAGCGTGGACCTGAATTTCTGGGAGGCTGTCATAGGACGGGCTCCCCGTGTGCTCCCTGCAGGGCACGCAGCGTGCACTGAGACTCGGGTGATTACAGATTGAAGTAAGGGCCGATACCGACCCCTACCACACGATAAGCTGTCAGCCAACGACAACTGATCACATGATGTAAACTAAAGCTTGCTAATTGTTTATTTTTTCTCCTCACGCTGACAGCATGAGGATAAAAATAAAAGCTGATCACTTAGGTGCAAGGGACTTTGGTCCCGAAGAGGCAATTCTGCCTTATCTGTGCCCACCAGTGCCACCTATCAATGCCCACCAGTGGTCCCAAGCAGTGCAGCTTATCAGTGTAACCCATCAGTGCCGCCTCATCAGCGTACATCAACAAAGGAGAAAAATTACCTGTTTGCAAAATTTAATATCAAAATATCCAAAAATATACAAAATGATTATAATTATACAAAATTATTTATAAAAATCTGTCTTTTCTTTTTATTGAACAAAAGAGAGAAAACACAGAGGTGATCAAATACCACCAAAAGAATGCACTATTTGTGGGAACTTAAAAAAAAAACAAAAAAACATTTGGCTAAGTATGACCGCGCAATTGTCATTCAAAGTGCATCAGTGCTGAAAATTGGTCTGGACAGCAGGGGGGTTTAAGTGCCCAGTAAGCAAGTGGTTAATTTCCATGCCAAATATGGATTTCTGTAATAAAGATGTGTGCCCGCTGTGTATACGGCATGTGCGTAAGCAAGTCGCACGCATATGAACGGTACTCATTGTAAATCATGGGGTAGAACTTGTGATGCAACTTTTCAGTCCCAAGTGACCTTAGGCTCTCTTTCCACTACTGCGAGTTGTTGTGCGACTTGACACATGTGAAGTCGCAGGACAAGTCAAAACACATGTATTTCAATGTTCCCCCGTTCTAATTGGTGCACCTCTAAAAAAAGTTCTTGCACTACTTTGTTCCAACTTCAGTGCGACTTTTTCTTCGATATTTTGAACTAGTCACATGACATGGCATTAAGGCTCGGTTTCCACTATTGCAAGCCCAAAGTTGCGTGTTTTTTGCCGTGAGTTTCCCGCAACTTTTTGCCAAAACTTGAAGCAATGCCTGTGTATTTTTAAGATCTATGGACCTCAAGTCGCATCAAAGTGGGACCAAAGTAGTGCAGGGACTACTTTGAAGTTGCTGCGACTTGAAGTCGGACACATATGAACGGTACTCATTGTAAATCATGGGGTAGAACTTGTGATGCAACTTTTCAGTTCCTAGTGGCATGACAAGTTGCAATAGTGGAAAACAAGCCGAAAAAAGCACATTGTAAATCACGCAACTTTGGTGTTGAAATAGTGGAAACAGAGCATTAGGCTAAAGCGGTAATAGGAAGATGCACTGTAAGAATTACTTTTTTTCTAATTGTAGAAAATAAAACAGGCTCTTGCACTGAATCTAATTTATGGAAGATCTAACTGATTGGCCAGTGTATGGTGACCTTTAAAGATATGAAAACTTGAATTTCTGGTGTTTAAGCCTCATACACACGATGGGACTTTGTACAAATTTCCCGTGGATTTTTGTACAAAGGGCGTTGGCCTTAGCGTTCTTTCACACGGACGTGTCCGTGTACGGAGCCCGCTCTGCTCAGCGGGGGATCGCTCCGTGGATCCCCGCTGAGCAGGCAGATGACAGGTCTGTCTCTGGACACTGTGCAGGGACAGACCTGTCAGAGTGCCGCTCTCCTCTATGGGGGATCAGATGATGACGGACCGTAGAGTCCGTCGTCACCCGATCCAATCCGCAGATGGATGTAAAAATAGGTTTTTCACACTTTTTAGGACTGGAGTGGGTCGGATGTCAGCGGACACGTCACCACTGACATCCGACCCTCCATAGAGGTCTATGGAGTGTCCGTTCAGGTCCGCAGGCCTGAGGCGGACCTGAAAGGTCCGTCCGTGTGAAAGGGGCCTTAGGCGATGCGGGCGGCAGCGGTAAAACGTCGCTATTTTAAGGGGTTTATTCAATGCCTGCCCGCAAAACGCCGCTGCAGCAGCGTTTTGCCGACGATATAGCCGCACAGTCCCATTGATTTCAATGGGCAGGAGCGGTTTAAACACCGCTCCAAAGATGCTGCTAGCAGGACTTTTTTTAGGCCCCTTTCACACTGGGGCGTTTTTAGGCGCTACATTGCTAAAAATAGCATCTGAAAAATGCCCTAAAGAAGCGGCTCCATTCACTCCAGTGAGGGCTTTCACACTGAAGCGGTGCGCTGGCAGGGCGTCACAAAAAGTCCTGCCAGCTGCTTCTTTGGAGCGGTGAACTCACCGCTCCTCCCCATTGAAATCAATGGGGCAGCGCTGTGATACCGCCGGAAAAATGCAGCTCCAGCGTCGTTTTGCGGGTGGATTTAACCCCTTTTCGTCTGCTAGCGGGGGGGGGGTTAAAACTGCCCCGCTAGCAGCCGAATAATGACACTAAAACGATAGTAAAGTAGCGCTAAAAATAGCGCCGCTTTACCGCAGACGCCCCCACCGCCCCAGTGTGAAAGGGGCCTTACTGTCCTGCTAGCGCACTGCTCCAGTGTGAAAGCCCGATTCACACTGGAGTGAATGGAGCCACTTCTTTAGGGCATTTTTCAGGTGCTATTTTTAGCGCTATAGCGCCTGAAAACCGCCCCAGTGTGAAAGGGGCCCTTTCACACGGATGGATAGAATTTTGCTTTTAGCTGCGTTTTCTACCACAGCTAAACGCACACAATGCTTTCCTATGGCTCTATTCACACACTGCGTTTTTTTTTTTTTTTTTTAAATATTAATTTTTATTAAGATTTTTTCATACATACACGTTATAAAAGTATACCATTTGTCCAACATGGGAAATATCTCTGTACATTTATCAGATATATCAAGTGCTGAGGTGTTACAGAATACTCAGTTTAAAAACTTGTGGATATTCAATATCCTGGGACAACTAGTACTTATCGGTTTTGCTTATGTTACAAATTGAACTTCAAAATGGGTTATTTCCATTTAAAATTGCATTAACTGCGGTGATTGAAACATATCACCATTAAAACTGGTAAGAGAGAAAAGAAAGGGGGGGGGGGAGGGGGGATGGAGATAAGGTAGAAGGTGAGGAAGGGAATATACAGGTAGTGATTTGTCCTTCACCTGGTCCACAGGAAACAGAATGGTTTTTATGTGTAGAACAAAGAATTCCACATATCCCAATTGGAGAGATATTTTGCGCCATAGCCATCTATATAAGCTAAAATTTTTTCATAAACAGATATCGTGTTGATCTTTGTAATGATTTCTCTGATGCTGGGAACTTCATCTGATCTCCATTTACACACCAACAAGGACCTGGCGGCAAAAAGTATATGCATCGCTATAGATCTCACTGAGATTGGGTATTCTGACATATTAATGCTTAGAATGGCCTTCTCAGCAGATGGGGTGGTAAATACTCCTGTCGTTTTCGCTATTAGTTTAAAAATTTCTGACCAGAAGCTGCGAATATGCTTGCAGGACCATAGCATGTGGGTCAATGTTCCAACATGGTCGCAGCCTCTCCAACATAAATTAGTGTTTTCTCTGGAGAATTTAGCCATCATGTACGGTGTATAATGCCATCTTGCTATTAGTTTTGCCGCCAGTTCCTCATAGTTGGAGCATCTTGAGAATCTATGGTTACATTTAAATGCGGATAACCATTGATTGTCTGTGAACGTCTGACCTAGTTCTTTTTCCCATTTTTTCAGGGGTGTGAGTTTAGTGAATGATCTTTTGGTATTGAGTAGTGTGTACATCAAGGATATACCTTTTGTTTTAGGGTCAGTGGAATTCAAATACCTCCACACTAAAGTTGGCATGGGGGAACTTGAAATTTTTCATTTGTTGTACCATGAAGCGATACAGTTCAATAATACAGTTTGATTACTTAGCCATTGGTCTAGGGAAATGTTTGGGATCAACCATTTCAAGGTTTCTAGTGGTAAGGGTACTTCTGTGATTACCGTTTGTGGGTTGGATGTCTTTTTTAGGTGGGACCATGCTTGCATTGTAGCTTGTATGGTAGGGTGATCATTTTTAATTGTGACTTGTTGTATATTGTGAGCAAGTATTAATGACTGTAGGGATCTAGGGTGCACCCATGACTGTTCTAGTTGGGACCAGTGTTTAATGTCTTTGTTGGCGAACCATTGTTTCAGTTGGTCTAAGATTGCTGCTGTGTAATAGTCTTTTAATTTCGGTACCCCTAAACCACCTATTACTTTATGGTTTTCTTGCATTTGCAGCGGGAACCTAGCTCTCTTGCCTGCCCATATAAACTTTGACATTTGGTTCTGCATGGCTTTAAGGAAAGTATTTGGGATTGGTATTGGGAGGGTTCTGAATATGTACATTAGTTTTGGGAGTAGTAGCATCTTATATGCCGCTAAGCGACCATTCCAAGATAGGTAGAATTTTTGGAGTCTTGATATATCCTCTTGAAATGCTCTTAATAGAGGTTGGTAATTGAGTTGGAAAAGTTTCGAAGAGGGGGATGTTAGTTGTATGCCTAAGTAGGTGACCGACTCTGATGCCCACGGATAGGGGAAATCTTTTTGCATATTGAGTTTAGTTTTGTTGTCGATCGCTATTCCTAGAATGTTAGATTTGGATGCATTCACCTTGTAGTAGGCTACTTTACTAAATTCCAATAGTGTCTCATGTGCAGCTTTTAAAGAGTTATATGGGTCAGATAAAGTCAAAATGACGTCATCTGCAAAAAGTGAGATTTTATGTTCACGGTCAGAAGAGGGAATTCCTTGGATTGCTATATTATTCCTGATTGTTTCTGCAAGTGGTTCCATAATTAACGCAAAAATTAATGGTGACAGGGGGCATCCCTGCCTTGTTCCATTTGTTATTTGGAAGTTTTTAGAGAACATTCCTTCAGTAAAAACATAGGCAGACGGAGAGGAGTATAGTGCTAAGATTGCTTGTTGTATGGGGCCTGTCAATCCAAACTTCTCCAACACCTTGATCAAATATCCCCAATGGACCCTATCGAAGGCCTTCTCTGCGTCCAAAGTCAGGAGCAGAGAAGGCCTTCGGGACTCCTCTGTTGAATGGATTATATTTAGCATTCTTCTGGTTGCGTCTGTAGTTTGCCTACCAGAAACGAAACCTACTTGATCCTGGTTGATAAGAGCTGGTAATAGTGATGACAATCTATTGGCTAAGATCTTGGCATACAATTTGACGTCCACATTCAGTAAAGAAATAGGCCTAAAATTTTGTGGAGCTGAGTAATCTTTACCTGGTTTTGGCAGGGTTATGATAGTTGCTGTTAACATTTCTTTTGGAAATGAGGCTTTGGACATTGCGGCATCAAAGACCTGCTTTAGGTACGGGGATAGTTCATTTTTGAATAGTTGGAAATATTCAGATGAGTATCCATCAGGACCTGGAGATTTGTTGTGGGGCATATTTTTAATTGTTTTTTCAATTTCTTGGATAGTAAACGGTAGGTTTAGTTTAGTGAGTTCTGATTGCGGAACCCTCGGAAGATTAACAGCCTCCAGGAATTCCGCAATTGTGTTTTCAGTTGGCTGTGGTGTATTGGGGTCTTCTTTAAGGTTATATAAGGCTTCATAGTAGTCGCTAAAAGCGTCTGCTATGTCTTTGGGGTTGGACACTGTTATTTTGGATTTAGGATTTACCATGTGTGGGATTCTTTTTTTTATCATTTTCTCTTTCACCTGGTTCGCCAGCAGTTTACCCGCCTTGTTGTTACAACGATAGTTGTTTGCTTTTAAGATGCGAAGGCGGCTATCCTGCTGGGACACCAGAAGTGATCTCAAATCCTGTCTAGCATCAAATAATAGAGTTCTTGTTTTTTGGGTGGAATTTTGTTTGTTGGATACTTCTAAGGTTTTAATTTTTTCCAGCAGGTCGTTGAGCCTCTCTGTCCTCTGCCTTTTTGCCCTAGCGCTCAATTGTATTAGGAGACCTCTCATAACTACTTTGTGAGTATTCCACAGCGTGAAAGGGTCGGATACCGAGGGAGCATTAATTTCAAAAAATTCAGTCAAAGACTTTCTGATTAATTTAAGATTTTTAGGTTGGGAGATAGTTAGTACATCATTCCTCCATCTGTTTGCAGCAGTCTCGGCATTCCGCCCGCCCACGCTGATAGATATGGGAGCATGATCCGACCATGATATAATATCAATGTCTGACCTGACAACCTTTTGCAACAGAAATGTATCCACTAGAAACAAATCTATTCTTGAGTAAGTACTGTGAACATTAGAAAAGAAAGTAAAGTCCTTCTCTGATGAGTGTTGACACCTCCATACGTCAAAGAGGTTTGACGTAGAGGCATTAATAAATCTTGTCAGCGTCGTCCTTCTTTGTTTTAGATGTTTGGGGTTAGTGCAGTCCATATGCTTGTCTGGGATCGCGTTGAAATCCCCGCACAAAACAACATGTCCCTGTTTCAGTGCTTCTACTTTTTTCCATATTTTGTTTAGGAATCGGAGTTGGTTGTTGTTTGGCAGGTACATATTGACCAAGGTGTATTTGACTGCATAGATCTCGCATACTAGTATGATGTACCTGCCGGAGTTATCCAAGTGGGTTGTGATTTCTGAGAATGGGATAGAGTCTCTGATAGCAATTGCTACCCCTCCTTCTTTCTTTGGGCCATTTGCTGTATATAGGGTAGGGAATTTGCAATTACTAAAGACCGGAGGATTGACCGCTGAAAAGTGAGTCTCTTGGAAACACATGATGTTGCTTTTCAGTCTGGATGCTTCCTTCCAGGCCATTTGGCGTTTGTAGGGGCTGTTCAGACCTTTCACATTTAGTGAGGATATTTTGAAAGACATGTTTATAGTTGCTCGACTCATACCTGTGCTCGTAGAGAATGTGTAGGGTGAGCTGGCCGCCTGATGGGATTTGCTTGCGATGTGCTGAAGATTGCGGGTTAGAAAGTCTCCAAAGGTTGAAGGCAATAGATCAATATGTTCGTATTTCTGTTCCTGTAGACAAGAAGAAAGGTAGGGAGGAAAAAAGGGAGAAAGGGTACAAACAAAAAGTCATAAAAAATTAACGATCCTGTTTGGGATCTGTGCGGATGCAATTCCGCTATAACTCGGGGGGGGTAAAGCAAGGAGTTAGCTAAGTGGCATTCTCCTGGGTCAAACGGGTTTTCTGTCATTTTTCATCTGAATAAGTCAGCCTGTTTCTGCATCTGAGCTGGCTCTGGTGGATGAGAGAGAGTGTGATCCCTCCTGGTCGTTGTTATCTGGGTCAAAAAGTCTCCAATCTCTCTCTGACATTTGTTATGACATGTGATTTGCCCTCTTTCGTGATCAGAAGCTTGGCCGGATACAGCCATCTGTACTGGATGCGGTGATTATTCAGCGGTTTTGTTATAGTTGCTAGTTGTCCGCGTTGCTGCATGGTGAAGGCTGATAAATCAGCAAAGAAAGAAAGATTTTGTAGCTCTTGAGGAAGGTTGTCCCTTCTTCTCACTGTCATCATGAACAGATCCTTGATGTGAAAAAAGTGGATGCGGACTATTGTATCTCTGGGAAGGTGTTCTTGTATGTTTCTGGGTTTTGGAAGGCGGTGTATTCGATCTATGATTAGATCCTCCAGGGGTGTTTCCGGGAGTGTAACTTTCATAAGGTTTGTAAAGTATTTCTTTAGGTCTGGGGGTTTGACCGATTCAGGGATCCCCCTGATTTTGACGTTGTTGCGTCTCGATCTGTCCTCTAAGTCGGCCATTTTTGTTTTGATAGCTGTGATTTCCTCATCCCTGTCGTTATGAGCGTCCACCATATCGTTAAATGTTGACGCAAATTCGCCCATCTTAGATTCTATGTGGGACACCCGTGAGTCTACCGCTGCCACCTCTGATTTGAATTGCTGTGTTATTGCTAACATGTCAGCATGTAGGGTTGAACGTAGGGATACTAACATATCTTTGAGTGTGGTATCTAGTACCGGCTGGTTTTGTGTGGGGAAGTCTATGATGGATTCCTGTAATTCTCTGGTATCCTCCAGGGAGGAATCAATACTGCTAATTTCTGCTGTTTCTGCACATGGTGAGGACATTTTCAGCTTGCTTTTTGCAGGGCTGGATGATGCGGATGGGGGTGGTGGGTACTGACCTTGTCCTTGTGGTCTTTTGCCATGTGAGCGCCCGGAATCGTATCTCCTGTCCCGTTCGTGCTGTGTGCCGAGGCCGCGCGGTTCTCCTGCATTCCTGCCGCCGCCATCTTGGACAGTGAGATGGCGCGGCTGTATCAGAAAGTCTGTCATCTTTCTTGGCTTTGTAGTCTCCTTTCGTTTGCGGGAAGGCATTCGGGAGAGTGTCCACTGTAGGTCCGGTGTGTGGATCTGTGAAACGAGGCTCTGTGTCGCTGTTGTCACCCGTTTAGGCCCAGGATGCTGCGGAGCTCTGTTAGTGTGCGTCCATCGTCTCTGCCGGCTAGCTACGCCCCCCTCACACACTGCGTTTTGATTACATGCGGTTTGGTGCGGATAGAAAAAATAGAATTGACTGCGTCTAGGAGCGATTTAGCGCAGCTATCCGCACATAACCACAGGTAATCGCGGTGCACTGTGTCAGCTGCAGATAGCAGTGCCGAGCTGGCTCGCTCATCGGGAAAGGAAAAACATTTTTTTCCTTTCCCAATGAACGACAAGCATGGGGATCCGACTTGGATACCCGCCAATACCAGGCACTGTGGTATGAATCTTGAGGAAGAACTCCACGCCAAATTTTACATAAAAAACCAGTATGGGTTCCCCTACAAGAGCACACCAGGCCCTTCAGTCTGGTATGGATTCTAAGGGGAACCCCCTACGCTGAAAAAACGGCGTGGGGGGGTCGCCCCAAAATCCATACCAGACCCTTATTCGAGCACGCAGCCCGGCCGGTCAGGAAAGGGGGTGGGGACGAGCGAGCGCCCCCCTCCTGAACCGTACCAGGTTGCATGCCCTCAACATGGGGATGGGTACTTTGGGGAAGGGGGGCGCGCTGCAGCCCCCCCAACCCAAAGCAACTTGTCCCCATGTTGATGAGGACAAGGGCCTCTTCCCGACAACCCTGGCCATTGGTTGTTGGGGTCTGCGGCGGGGGGCTTATCGGAATCCGGGAGCCCCCCTTTAATAAGGAGGCCCCCAGATCACGGCCCTGTACATGGTACCCCTACCCATTCACCTGGGGGAAAAAAGTGTCAAGAAAAAAAACACACTAGACAGGTTTTTAAAGTAATTCATTAGGTAGCTCCGGGGGTCTTCATCCGACTTTGGGGGTCTCTTCCGCGCTCTCCGGCCTCTTCTCTGCATCTTCTCCCGGAGTCCGGTTCTTCTCCGCGCTGTCTGGCTCTTCTGCCTGGCTCTTCCGCTATCTTCTGCTCTTTTGCCGCTGTTTTGCTAGCGGGGGCCCGGTCTTCTCCCGCTGTCCGGTTCTTCTACGCTCTCCGGTATCTTCTGCCGGACTCCCCCGCTATCTTCTTCCAGCTCTTTTGCTAGCGGGGGCCCGGTTTTCTGCCGCTGTCCGATTCTTTTCTCCGGTATCTTCTAACGGACTCCCCCGCTATCTTCTTCCAGCTCTTTTGCTAGCAGGGGCCCGGTCTTCTGCCGCTGTCCGGTTCTTCTCTGGTATCTTCTGCCGGACTCCCCCGCTATCTTGTTCCAGCTCTTTTGCTAGCGGAGGCCCGGTCTTCTGTCCCTGTCTGGTTCTTCTCTGGTATCTTCTGCCAGACTCCCCCGCTATCTTCTTCCAGCTCTTTTGCTAGTGGGGGCCTGGTCTTCTTCTTCTTCGTCTTCGTCTCCCCTCTTCTCTTCTTCTGATGTTGACACGATGCTCTCTCTCGCTGTAATGCCGTCTGCGAGGTGTGCGGCGACTTATATAGGCATGGGGCGTGGTCACCGTGTGATGTCACCAGGTGACCCCGCCTCTTATGACGGCACAGTCCCGGGGCACCTCGCAGATGGCATTACAGCGGGCGAGAGCGTCATGTCAACATCGGAAGAAGAGAAGAGGGGAGAAGACAATGACGAAGAAGAAGACCGGGCCCCCGCTAGCAAAAGAGCTGGAAGAAGATAGCGGGGGAGTCCGACAGAAGATACCAGAGAGCGGAGAAGAACCGGATAGCGGGAGAAGACCGGGCCCCCGCTAGCAAAAGAGCGGCAAAAGAACAGAAGATAGCGGAGGAGCCCGGCAGAAGAGCCGGACAACGCGGATAAGAACTGGACACTGGGAGAAGATGCGGAGAAGAGGCCGGAGAGCGCGGAAGAGACCCCTGAAGTCGGAAGAAGACCCCGGAGCTGCCTAATAAATTACTTTAAAAACCTGTCTAGTGTGTTTGTTTTTCTTGACACTTTTTTCCCCCAGGTGAATGGGTAGGGGTACCATGTACCCCATACTCATTCACATAGGGTGGGGGGGCCGGGATCTGGGGGCCTCCTTATTAAAGGGGGGCTCCCGGATTCTGATAAGCCCCCTGCCCGCAGACCCCGACAACCAACGGCCAGGGTTGTCGGGAAGAGGCCCTTGTCTTCATCAACATGGGGACAAGGTGCTTTGGGGTGGGGGGGCCGCAGCGCACCCCCCTTCCCCAAAGTACCCATCCCCCATATTGAGGGATTGCGGCCTGGTACAGTTCAGGAGTGGGGGCGCTCGCTCGTCCCCACCACCTTTCCTGACCAGCGGGGCTGCGTGCTCGGATAAGGGTCTGGTATGGATTTTGGGGCGACCCCCCCACGCCGTTTTTTCGGCGTAGGGGGTTCCCCTTATGATCCATACCAGACCGAAGGGCCTGGTATACCCCAGGAGGGGGACCCATGCCGGTTTTTCTTGCGCCGCTTTAATAGGAAGATGTGTTTTTCCTATTGCAGCGAGCATGAGATGTATCTCGCCGAGAACCAGCGTGATGGGATTGCGCTGGAAACATTCTTGCCGCCAGGTACTGCTGTGTGTGCGCCGGTTCACACACTCAATTAAGGATTTATCCGGCGTACCAATTAAGGTATGAACCGGCGCAGCACATTCATCTAAGTAAATGACCCCCAATGTTGCAAGAAGCAGTTGCTAATTAGCAGTTGCTAATGTTTAACTGTTCACTTGCTGATATATATGCAGCTGTACAACAGGATCATAGTAAATTATACAGAAGTAATGTAAAAATTACATTTGACCTGTTTTTGATGTGAATATGGGTAGAATAATTATTTCTCATGAGGAATATCATGTTAACTCCAGACAATGAACATAGTTAACCCATTACTGATAATATGAATATATTTATTTTTCTACATAGGGATTATGGGTGGAATATTGTTTAAAAATATACATAAGAACCTATTTAACCCATTTCTGATAAGAATATGCTTATAATACATTTTCTACATGGGGATTATGGGTGGAATATTGTAGTTAAACATACATAGCAACATATAAAACCTATTTCTGTTAACAATAGGCATATCATTATTTTTCTACATGGGGATTATGGGTGGAATATTGTTTATAAACATACACAGCAACATATCAAACCTATTTCTGATAATAATAGGCATATAATTATTTTTCTACATGGGAATTATGGGTGGAATATCATTTTTATAAATATACATAGGAACCTATTTAACCGATTTCTGATAAAGAATATGCATATAACTTTTTTTCTACATGGGGATTATGCATGGAATATTGTTTATCAATATAAATAGCAACATATTAAACCCATTTCTGATAAGAATATACACATAATTATTTTTCTACTTGGGGATTATGGGGGGGAATATTGCAGTTAAACATACATAAGAACATATTTTTTTTTTTAATCATTATTTTATTGTATATAAGAAAGCACATAACAAGACATGTCCATTAGTCTGTAAAAAAAAAAAAAAAAAAAAAAAAAAAGAAATAGGAACTCTGACCTCGCAGGGTCTCTTACACAGAACTCGCTTGATTAGGTTAGTTGAACAGAAATACAATCACAAGAACAAAAGCATCGGGCTACACATAGAGCAGCCCAATGGAACAAACCGGATGGGGGAATGTTCGGAGGTATAGGGGGAGCAGTGTCTAGAATAGCTGTGGAGGCATGCGATCTTATTAGAATGCATCAGCCTGTCATGTCACGTGTAGCACATACATCGATCGTGAGTCGAGAAGATAGATCCCCTGCCAAAATGTCCAAGTATTTGGCCACACACACTGGAGGGACCAAAAAGAGATAACAGTGTGCACATCTGGCGGGAGCACCTATGATCCGGTAACATCAAGGGCTGATCTCATGAGTATGGGGGCTTTCTGTGATAATGTGTATCGACAGCGGGTTGTTTATTTCCCCAACCGGTAGCAGTATATCAATAAAACATTCAACTTTTGTAGAGAATATAAGAGGGACAAAAGAGAAGAATAAGGGAGACGAGGGAAAGGGGAAGGGGGGGTTGGGGGGGAGCGAACTAAGTGTACCTGTGATCCATAAGGAAGATTCATCCATGTCCACATCGGGTGCACCGCAACATGAGCATCCCTCCCATCTGTCCGGTCTCATTTGTAGTAACTCATCATTACGTGAGGCCTCTAGGGTTTCATTGGTCTGCGGGTTTTAAGGGAGGGATCTGCTAACTCTAGTAGGGCAGTATCTAAGCTGGAGGGTACCCAGTGTGAGTCGGAAACAAATTCAAGCCAGGGTGCCCAGAGTGCTGAGTACCTTTCACAAGATCCTCGGCAGGTCGATATCTAGTCCTCAGCCTCTCGTATCGCATTTACCCCATCAATCCACTGTTCCTGGGTAGGTATACTGGGTCTTTTCCAGTAGGTTGGAAGTAGGCGCCTTGCTGTGTTCAGCAGGTGTGGCAGCACGCTTTTTTTATACTGGCTAAGTGAAGTTGAGGGTACATGCAGAAGAAAGTGCTTTGGAGAGAAAGGGACCTCTGTCCCTAATATATTTTTTGTCTGGTCTCGTATATATCTTCCCAAAAGGGTTTAATTAGGGGGCAGTCCCACCATATATGAATAAGAGTACCTCGTTGCCCGCAGCCACGCCAGCATTGTTCTGATATGGTTGGATAGATACAGGCTAGGTCTGCTGGCACACGGTACCAGCGAGACATTATCTTAAAATTTGTTTCTTGAGTTTGGGAGTCTATGGAGGATGAGTGGGTCAGGTAGTATAAGTAATTTAATTGCGTAACTGTAAAATCTTGCCCCAGTTCATTTTCCCACCGCCGAATGTAAGCAGGTTTAAGTTGGGGAACAGCAGATCCTAGAAGTTGGTACAGTTCCGACACCATATGAGGGACAGGCTCCTCATTGATGAAGAGGCATTCATATGGGGAGGGAGTGGAAGGGTCTCTAATTGTGTGACTATGTTTTGCAAAGAAATGGTGCAACTGTCTGTATCTCCAAAAGTTAAGTTGCGGGCCCCTGCGCCCCACTGGAAGATTTTCATATCTCACAAGCCTGCCGTCCTTCATGAATTTGCCACAACTAGCATTCCCATCGTCCATCTATGGCTCAAAAAACACCATCTGCTCACCTGGGGGGAACCACTGGAACCCACCTAACGGTGCCAACGGGGACATAGGGGGGGGCCCAATTTCAGCAATGGGTTGATTTTATCCCAAACTGACACCGGTACACCGCTGGCGCTTCCTAGCTACTTCCCACTAAGCTCCGCTCCGTCAGCCGCCTCTCCTCCCTCGAATGCTAGTAAGGGATTGCCGCGTAGCCACGCCCCGACATGTTTCATCATACGAACTTAATCATGGGGTTAATCATGGAATCATGTGGACTATTCACTATCATTTGATTTCATTTGGCTTTTCGTTTGAACATTATCATCATTATTTATTTATTTGTTCACCATGTTTTTCAATGGTATTGTCACTAAGTGCATCATGTAATAATTTTCACTCTGATTTATTTTTATTGCATACATCCAGTATTTAAGTTCACTCAGTCTCCTAAGTGTGGTGTTATATCGCAATAGTGGATTGATTTCACACACATTTTATTTACAGGAATGGTGGAGTGTACCATCCATATATATGTATATTAATCATTTGTATATATGTTTATGGATGTGTAGGATCCTTCTAGGATCAGTTTTACTCGCTCATGAGATATAGAGTGAATTGATTGGTCATTTTATTTCTTACTATTAGGGGTATAGCGCCACTATTCATCTATAGGGTGTTTTCAGTTTACATTATATATTTTTGTTTTAAGTGGCAGCTCTTAAGAGGTTGATTTTTCAGGGAGCAGTGGTGGAAGGACAGGTGTGGGCGGTATTATTTATCCTGGTCATCCACAGTTTTTATTATTTACACAGAAGTTCTTTCCCTTTGATCTAAGAAGGAAGCTTAGTTAAAATGTATCAAGTTAAAGACTTGGCAGAATGCCCGGATGCTTTCTTTTGACAGCTGAGTGAGCAGATAGTCTCTCCACTTGTTATATGAAAGAATCGCCAGCCTCTGCAGGAGAGATCATCAGGGGAGGTGAATCGAGATCACGATTTTTTAACAATTAATTGTGCAGCTCTACCTGCCAGGCACTTCTCTAGGGTGACCCAGAGTTTGGAGTGCATGTGGAAACGCCAGTTAAGAATTCTCTGCAGGACTATAGCTCTATAGTAACGTTTTATATCTCTGGGATTCCCAAGCCACCCTCCCGTTTTGGGTGCTTTAGTATTCTTAGTGGTATTCTGGGTTTGCGTGTGTTCCAAATAAAGTCGGAGAACTTGCTGGACAGAAGGTCAAAGAAGGCTCTGGGTAGGGGGATCGGTAACATCTGTAAGTAAAAAAGTATTCGGGGCAAGACATTCATCTTTATAATGTTCACGCGACCTAACCATGTAAAGGCGGTCTGCGTCCACCGCAAAAGGTCCTCTTTGACTGTGGTCAGCTGCTGGGGGTAGTTAGCTGTATATAAGGTGTCGAAACAATCCGTGAGTCGTATGCCTAGGTACTTTAAGGAAGATGTGGTCCAGGTGAAGGAGAAGGCAACTTTAAGGCTTGTAGCTAATTAGGAGGACAGGCAGATAGTGAGAATCTCTGACTTTGTGAGGTTAATTTTAAAGTTGGAGATTGACCCAAAGAGCTTCAGTTCCTTCATTAGGTTGGGCAGTGAGAGCAGGGGGTCCGAGAGGTGGAACAAAATGTCATTGGCGTATGCCGAGAGCTTGTGTTCCATATTTTCGACCTCTAGTCCCTTGATGTTCTGATTGGCTCTCACAGTGCGAAGTAGTGGCTCCAGCACTAGGGCGAACAATAGGGGTGAGCGGGGACACCCCTGCCTCGTTCCGTTTCTAATGGGGAAGCAAGATGAAAGTGTCCCGTTCACCTTAACCTGTGCGCAGGGCGTAGAGTATAAGGCTAATATTGATGTCAACATTCGCGGACCTAGGCCCAGAGATGTAAGTACCGCTGTCAGATAAGACCAGTCAACACGGTCGAAAGCTGTTTCAGCATCTGTAGATAAAATCAGATAATGTTGTGGGTCCGGACGGGTGCGTGCCCAGTGTATGAGTTGGACCGCTCTAAGGGAATTGTCCCTGGCCTCCATGCCTGTTATGAATCCTGTCTGGTCTGGGTGGACAAGTCCTGGTATGAGGTGTTTAAGTCTGTTAGCTAAAATTTTCGCTAGGATTTTTATGTCCAGATTGAGGAGGGAGATGGGGCGATAGCTCTGGGGGACGGTGGGGTCCTTGCCCTCCTTCGGGATCGCAGTGATGTGAGCTAGAAGGGTTTCCGAAGGGATGTCTTTACCTCCTGCTATAGAATTGAAGTATTTGCACATAGGCATTGCTAGTAAAGGGAGGAAAGTCTTTTAGTATTCCTTGGTGAACCCATCCGGGCCAGGGCTTTTCCTGTTGGGCAAGGACTTCACCGTTGCCCCAAGCTCTGTCGTAGTAATTGGGAGTTCTAAAGTTGAAGATTGATCGTCAGTGAGCGGGGGAAGGCCAGACTAGGATAGGTAGTTTTGTATCGCGTGTTGTCTAGCGTCTTGCGTGGTGGCAGGGGTCTCAGAGTCTAAATTATACAGTTTAGTATAATAGTCTCGGAACCCCGAGGCGATTCTGGAGGATTGCACTACCAGCTCCCCTGAGGCCGATTGTGATTTATGTATGCATAACTGTGCTTGTCGCTTCCGAAGTGCCCGTGCCAGCATCTGTCCGCATTTGTTCCCTTGCTCGTAATATTTGTGGGACATATAACGGAACTGTTTCTTACTTTGTCTATCTAGAAAGCGTAGGAACAACTCCCTCAGGTCAGTAAGCTTCTTTAATGCTTCAGGGCTCCCATTAGCTTTATGTTGGAGTTCAGCCTTTTGAAGAGCTGTGTGCAATCTCAAAAAATCAGCCTGTCGCTCTTTCTTAAGTCTGGTCCCTTGGGAGATTAATTCTCCTCGGGCCACGGCCTTATGGGCCTCCCACACTACTCCTTCACTTAGATCGTCAGTCAAATTCTCCCTGAAATAATGAGTCAGAGTTTCAGAGACCCCCTTCACCACCACCTCATCGTCTAGCAAGTTGCTGTTCAATCTCCACGTCCAGGCCCTGTGCACACTCGAAGGTAGAGTAAGAGCTACATTGACCGGGGCATGGTCCGAAATAGAGATGGTCCCAATAGATGCCTCTTGAAGAAATTCCAGCGTGGTATAATCCACATATATGTGGTCGATGCGAGTGTAGACATCATGTACCTTAGAGTAGTAACTAAAGTCACGGTCTGAAGGGTGCAGTACCCACCAGCAATCTATCAATAGTTGAGATTGGATGGTCTTGCGAAAATGTTTGAGGAACGCAAAGGAATGAGGGGATCTCGTGTGGTACGTGTCTAGTAAGGGGTCTGGGCTTACATTGAAGTCTCTTCCGAGAATCAGAAGGCCTTCTCTAAAGTCCGCTAGAAGTGTTAAAGTAGAGTCAATGAAAGTGAGCTGGTCAGTATTAGGGGCGTAAATTGTAGCACTCGTATATGTCTGCCCGGCAATATTACCTTTTAGAAAAACATATCTGCCTTGGGGGTCTATTTTGTTGTCTGTCTGAGGGTTGAAAAGGACAGGAGTTGTGTATTGCGATAGCTGTCCCCTTAGATTTGGATGTCGGGGAGGTGCTGACAAACCACTGGTTAAAAAGATGTGTAGGCAACCTAGGAAACGACTGGGGTGTAAAGTGGGTCTCCTGAAGGAAGACCACCTGTGTCTTTAATCATTTTAGTTCCCCCCATAATTTACTGCGCTTATGTGGGGAGCAGAGACCTCCGATTTTATATATGTGCTTACCTGCAGTGTAGCCATGGGAAGGAGTGAAGGTGGATGAGGAGCTCAGGCCGGCGGCACACCCGACGTGGACGACGATATGGTATGTCGCTCCTATGAGAGGAAGAGAGGGCAAAGGGAAGGAAAGGGAGATAGAAAAGGAAAAAAGAAAAAAAGATGCATGAGAAAAATATGAAAAACATCATAAGTGAAACAGTGCGGCCAAAGCTGTCTAAACATAAAGAACATCTACAGGCCATGTCCGGAACCCCTTCCCCTATAGAGGAGGGGGTCACGAACCTCGGCTCTAGATCCCAATAGGGATCAATACCCTAGGATAAAGAAGGGCGGCCTACGGGGGAACGTGTACCAACAACGAACAGGGGCGGAAGCGTCTCTGGCTCCGTTCACCACATCTAACAATATGTGGCGTAAGGGGGGATCGGGTATTCTACCCCTAGCTGGGGAAATTTAGAGGATAAGGGGATAGTTAAGTCTATGGTAGGTGATTAGAGCGCAAGCTTTGCATACAGGGCATCACCTTATGCTGTCAAACAGGATTTTGCTTAGAGAGCAAAATTATTAAAGCAGAGTGAGTGAGAATAGACTTGGCTCTCAAACGGCTAAGTGGAAAAGTCTCGGATGTGGCAATCAAAAGAGGTGTCTCTCCATCTGAGAGATTATACCACTAGTCAAATTATTAGCCAAAGTAATGGCAAATCGCTTGCTCCCCTTACTACCCAGCTGGATCTCAGCCGACCAATCAGGTTTCATACCAAATAGAGAAGCAAAAGACAATTCCCTTCAAGCAATTTCCCTAATCCAATATGTTCAAAGATGCGCCCAGCCCACCCTGCTCCTTTCTACTGACGCGGAAAAGGCTTTTGATAGGGTGGACTGGGACTATCTTAAGTTGACCTTAAGACACTGGATTGGGACCTAAGATGTTTCATCGTATCTCTTCCCTTTACTCTAACCCCACAGCACAACTTAGAATTAATGGAACGTTGAATGACCCTTTCGTCTTACATAATGGTACCAGGCAGGGTTGTCCCCTGTCCCCTCTTCTCTTTGCTATTACCTAAGAACCCTTCCTAGCTACAATTAGGAATAATGTTAATATCAAAGGCATGCAAATAGGCAAAAGATCCAATAAATACGCAGCTTATGTTGATGACGTACTATTTTTTATTCAGCAACCACGCATTTCACTTCCCAACTTAATGTCTGCATTTTCTACCTTTCACTCAATTTCTAACTTCAAAATAAACTGATCCAAATCCGAAATTTTAAACATTAATATCCCCAAGTCCGAGGTACTTTCCCTTAAACCCCTTTTTCCCTTTAAGTGGGAACCGACATGCATAAAATACCTAGGTATCTATCTTACTTCTAATCTCCAGTCCCTTTTTCGATATAATTATATCCCCTTGCTAAATAGGATTAGAGATGACTTACGAAAATGGTCCAACTTGTCACACACATGGTTGGGGAGAGTAAATATTATTAAAATGAATATATTACCCCACATCCTATTTATCTTTCAAATGCTCCCACTAGGTGTACCGGTGGGGTTCTTCACTATTTTACAAACCTTGATTTCTCGATTTATCTGGAAAAACAGTCATCCCAGAATATCTAGAGGGCTATTGTTTTGCTCCAAATGCTCAGGAGGTCTAGCACTTCCTAATTTTAAGGCATATTATCAGGCGGTTATTCTGTCCAGATTGGCTGATTGGAAATATGCTTTCAAATCAAAATTATGGGTACAACTTGAATATTTTTTAAGTGGAATAGATCTCTCAATAGCACCCTGGATACCCCGTTCTTGTAGGAACTTTGCTCGAACTACCTCAGCTCTTACCATATCCTCTTTAGATATATGGGATGTCCTGCATAAAAAATTCTCATAGAATTATGATTCTCCTCTATTGCCTCTCCTCAACCATAAATATTTTCTACCGGGTTTACTGGACCCCGGCTTTAAATCATGGGGATCAGAAGAGCCTCTCCTGTTACATCATGTTCTTCGAGACAACGCACTTAAACCATTACAATTGATCCTTGTTCCTAAACCTGTCACATTTTTAGATAAATGGAGGTACCACCAACTACAACACTTCTTAAAGTGGTAGTAAACCCGCTGACTTTTTTTTTTTCCCTACACCTGTAAGGGAAAAGGCATAATGAGCTAGTATGAGATACTTACCTTAGAACGAGGCGCCGGCATCTCACCCGGTCCACGCCGAGGGAGCTGACATTTCCCCTCGGCGTGCCTTCCGGGTATCGCGGCTCCGGCGATGTCGTCACTCCCGCGCATGCACGCGGGAGACTTTTTTTCCGGCAAAGTCCGGCGGCTGCCGGGCTTTCAGCCGAGAATCCCCTGTGCGCATGCTCCGCTGCAGTCAGTGGCTCATTGCGAGGGGAATATCTCTTAAACCGTATAGGTTTAGGAGATATTTTTTTACCTACAGGTAAGCCTTATTATAGGCTTACCTGTAGGTAAAAGTTTAAAAAATAGCTATACAACCGCTTTAAGTTCCCTCCCCAATCTGCTTAGAGATATACGCGATTTAAATGGTATAGAAGAAATATTTCAGCCTAAAGACCCCCCCCCCACATGGTATTTCTCTATTTTATAAAGCTCTTATTGCTCTTCAAAATCCCGACTTCCCACCTTTCTCGACTAAATGGGAAATAGACCTGAACTCCTCCCTCACTGACAACCAAAAAGATAAGATCCTACAATTATACCCATACCTCCTCCCTGGCCTCAAAAATGTCAGAGGTCAACTATAAATTGATTACCAAGTGGCATTACACCCCAGCTAAATTACACCAAATGTTCCCCGCCAGTTCCCCGTTGTGTTGGAGGAACTGTGGGAACAAAGCTACTCGTGCACATATATTTTGGTTTTGTCCACTGATTCAACCTTTTTGGGATGCCATTCGCGATCTGATCTTACAGATCTTGGATGTCGATATACCTAATGACCCATGGACTATCCTTTTCCATGCTACGAAAACTCCCATAAGTTTATACAGACGTTTACTCATTCCTCATCTTTTGAACACTGCCAAAGCTTTCAATCCTTCTTTATGGGGCCAACCAACAACCCCTTCTATAAAAGTATGGCTACATAGGGTTGATGAAGTACACCTTACGGAGAGTATTACCCACAGTATTAGAGGTACATCCAAGAAACATTCTTTAACCTGGGCTTCCTGGATAAAGTTTCAGTCCACCTCCTCCTATAAGGACCTTATAATGCAAACCCCTTAAGTATTTCAATTAAGCTTGGCCATTTAAATCTCAATAACTCAACCTTTTTTAATGCATTGACATGCATGCCAGCAATCCCCACCCCCTCCCCTCCCACCATCTTTTCTCCTACCTTCTTTACTTTTCTCTTTCTCATCTACTTCCTTTCCCATCATTCACTTTTCCCAATCCCTTCTTCGCTGTTCTTTCTTCTTCTCTACTATCTTTAAACTAAAGCAAAGTTTTCTCTTAATTATGTTTTGATTCAAATGCTCACATAGAAAGAATCCTCAGTTTATTTAGTTAACACACTTGCAATGTGTATATCTCCAGAGACATCTATTGGATTTTCTTGGCTTATAGATAACCGTTGTCTACTGTGAGCACTAAAACTTATATTGTCCTATCTTCAAGATTTTGAATTTTGTGATATATGTATATCTTTGCTTTACCTTTTTTCTTTAATAAAAATGTATTAAACAATTATACCACTTGTCGCTAGCAGAGTTAGAACCAGCCGAAGAGTCTGATGGGTGCCGCCTGCGGTCCCGTCTGCGACTCTTGCGTTTGGCGGGTTGCCATGGCTGGGGTGGTGGCAATTTAGCCACAGAAAAATCAGGTGTTCCCTTCCAATCTGGGAAGTCTACCGGGTCAAGATCCAGAGAAGACAGGAAGTTCGGTAGGTCATCTTTGGTGCGGAGAGTCACAGTCCTGTTTTCTTTGGTGACTTGGAGATAGAAAGGAACGCCCCAGCGGTACTGTAGTCCTGCGTCTTGGATGGCCATCAGGAGAGGGCGAAGAGATCTGCACTGCATTAAGGTGCGCCTTGAAACGTCCTGATAAAAGGCCAGATGTGCACCATCAAAATCAAAGTAGGGCTTGCCTCGCATTTTCTGCATTATGCGGTCTTTGAGTGTATATCTATGCAGCTTGCAGATAATGTCTCTTGGATTGTTAACATCTTGGGAGGGGGGCTTCAGGGCCCTGTGAGCACGATCAATTTCAATGGTAGCTGTGGCAGGCAGTTCTAGTATTTCCCTAAAGATCCCTTCCAGGGTGGGGATAATGTCCTTAGCACCAGTTGCTTCGGGCGGGCCTCAGATTCTAATGTTGGCCCTGCGACTGCGATTCTCCATATCATCTAATTGACAAAGCAGGGCCTCAATCTGATGGCTCTGTGTGGTGCATTTGTCTTGCAGCATAGAGATGACTGGGAGGGCTTCCTCAAATCTCTGCTCCAAAGATTCCATTCTGCCCCCTAAGTGAGACGTGTCAGCTTTAAGCTGTGCTATGTCCTCTTTGAGGGCTTTCTCTACCCTGTCAGCAAAGCGCTCCAGGTCGGCTTTTATGTGTAAAGACCAAATATGGCGCTTGATGTCAGTCTCATCCAGGGGATCTGGAGCTTCAGGATCGCCCAGGGGATGGTATGGGCGAGCAGCAGCGTTCTGTGAGGCCTTGGAAGTTTTCTGGGCCTGAGCAGCCGGCGCCCTCTTTGGAGCCTCGCGGTTTTTTCCGCTGGTCCCAAGGAAGAAGGATTCCAGCTGTCCCTGTCTCGTGCGGTCGTTCCGTAGTGGCTGCGAGGATGCCTGGTTCTTCTGTGACATCCTTAGCGGCGGATGGGGTAAGATTCTCAACCGTAGCGGTGATTAGGTGCGGCGGTGAGACGGAGCTGTGAGGAGACACGTCTTCACCCCTCCATGGCCAGGACACGCCCCACATAAGAACAAATTTAACCTATTTCTGATAAGAATTTGCATATATTTTTTTTCTACATGGGGATTATGGGTGAAAAATTACAGTTAAGCATACATAGGAACATATTTAACCTATTTCTGATTCATTCTCTTATCAAGAACATGTTAAATATGTTTCTTATCAAGTGTAAACATGATATTCCATCCATAATCCCCATGTAGAAAACAATTATACCAATAATCTTTTCAGATACAGTTTAAATATGTTCCTTGTTAAGCATAACCATGACATTCCCCCATAATACATAACAATGTATAAAAATAATTATTCCAATATTCTTATCAGAAACAGTTTATATATGTTACTTGGAATGTGTAACCATTATATTCCACCCATAATACCAATCTAAACAAATAATTATGTGCATATTTGTTTCAGAAATAGATTAAATATGTTCGTTGTTAGGTCTAAACATGATATTCCATCCCTAACCCCCTACAAAACAATAACTATACCCATATTCCTATGAGAAACAAGTCAAATGTATTACATAGGATGTGTAGCTATGATATTCCGCCCATAATCCCCATGAAGAACAATATTTATACCCATATTCCTCTCAGAAATAGGTTAACCACTTAAGGACCGAGCCTCTTTCTGAGATTTGTTTTCTTTTTTTGCTAAATTACTTAGAAACCCCAAACATTATATATTGTTTTTTTTCTAACACCCTAGAGAATAATATGGCTTTCGTTGGAATGCTTTCTGTCACACCAAATTTGCGCAGCTTTTTTGGAAAAAATACACTTTTTTAAATAAAAAAATAAGACAACAGTAAAGTTAGCCAATTTATTTTTATATTGTGAAAGATGATGTTACGCCGAGTAAATTGATGCCCAACATGTCACGCTTCAAAATTGCGCCCACTCATGGAATGGCGACAAACTTTTACCCTCAAAAATCTCCATAGGCGATGTATAAAAAAATTCTACAGGTTGCATGCTTTGAGTTACAGATGAGCTAAAATTGTTGCTCTCGCTCTAACGAATATGGCGATACCTCACATGTGTGGTTTGAACACTGTTTTTCATATGCATTCGCTTCTGCACGCAAGCTTGGCGGGACGGGGCGCGTTCAAAAAATATTTTTTTTCTTATTTATTAAAGTTTTTATTTTTATACTATTCTATAAAAAAAGTTGTCTCTTTTATTCCTATTACAATGAATGTAAACATCCCTTGTAATTAGGGATGGATGAGCCGCACACCCCCCCCCCCCGTTTCGGTTCACAGCAGAACATGCGAAAAGGGCAAAAATTTCGCTCAAACACGCGAACACCGCTAAAGTCTATGGGACATGAACGTGAAAAATCAAAAGTGCTAATTTTAAAGGCTAATATGCAAGTTACTGCAAGTTATTGCCATAAAAAGTATTTGTGGACCTGGTTCCTGCCCCAGGGGACATGTATCAATGCAAGAAATAGTTTTAAAAACGTCAGTTTTTTCCGGAGCAGTGATGTTAATAATGCTTAAAGTTAAACAAGTAAAATGAAATATTTCATTTATTGTGCCTGGGGGGGTGTCTACAGTATGCCTGTAAAGTGGCGCATTTTTCCCGTGTTTAGAACAGTTCCGCAGCAAAATGACATTTCTAAAGGAAAAAAGTCATTTAAAACTGATATTGTTGGGTCCGGGCAAATATAGATGAAAATCATTGAGAAAAACGGCATGGGTTCCCCCCCACAATCCATTACCCCGCACCCAAAAAAAAAAAAGGGTGATGTCCCCCAGGCCCTATATATTCTGAACAACAGTATATAAACTATACGGCCTGCCCTATATACTCTGCATAAAATTGGGCCTTAGGTATTGGTGATACCAGAACACTGTAACCCCTCACAGATACTCTTGATGAGTGCAGGAACGATCCCTGCTATGAAATATTAGATCAAAAATTGTAATTACATGGCTCTGTTAAACAGGGGCAGAAAAATTGGGCCTTTGGTTTTGGTGGCGCCAGAACACTGCAAGTCCTCACAGATACTCTTGTTGGGTGCAGGAACGAGCCCAGCTGTGAAATATTAGATAAAAAATTGTAAATACATGCCCCTGATAAACGGGCAGAAAAATTGGGCCGTAGGCAGTGGTGGTGGTGCCCTAAACCAAAAATATTCTTAGAAGCTAGCATCATCAAGATTGAGGAGGAATAGGATAGTCACTCAGCATAGGCAGTCTTCAAGGGATCCCACATCCATATAAAATTAAATTGGTTACATCAGCAACAGGTGCTTGATAGCTGCTGATCCAAGACTGATTCATTTTTATGAATGTGAGCTTATCAACAGAGTCTGTGGACAGGCGCACTCTATAATCCGTTAAAACCCTCCAGCAGCACTAAATGTGCATTCAGAAAGAACGCTGGATGCAGGACAGGCCAGTAGCTCAATTGCATATGGAGCAAGCTCTAGCCAGTGGTCCATCCTCAAGACCCAGTAACCCAGTGGATGCTCTGTTGGAAAGGTCTCCAGGTCTGTTCTTGCCCCTAGATATTCCTGCACCATGTAATGCAGACGCTGGCGATGGTTGTTTGAACCGATCAGACCTTGGTGCTGAGGACTGAAGAATTGTCTGAAGGCATCAGTCAGCCAGCCAACTTTTTCACCGCTCTCTTCTCTGACTGAAGGAAGCCTCAGCAACATGTTGTCCAGCACCAGGAAATTGTAACCTCCCAGGGTCTGGAAATGCGTTGCACAAACCTTTCTTCAAGGCCTCCTGAAGATGTTTCATCCTCTGCTCCCTCTGCGAAGGCAGGATGAGTTCTGCAACTTTACCCTTGTTAACGTGGATCAAGAAGGGTTGCCAGCCAGTAATGATCCCTCTCCTTGATACCACGAATCCTAGGGTCCTTTCGCAGGCTTTGCAGAATCAGGGAGACCATGCAGCGTAAGTTTGCAGAGGCATTTGATTCTGAGTCCTCTGGGTCACTAAGGATCACATGATCTGTAACAACCTCCTCCCAGCCACGTACAACTCCTTGGGTTTCTGGGGACTGAAAACAATCCCTTGAAGACTGCTGCTGAGTGTTATCTTCCACATCCATGCTGACACAATCCTCCTCCTCTTCTTCCTGTGTGTTTGGTGGGCCTGCAGGAATACTATCTGGATAAAGGGGGCCTTAAAAGGTAAGGAAGTCCTGCTCTTCCTCCCGCTGTTCTGCTTCAAGTGTCCCTGTCCATTATTCCACGAAGCATGTGCTCCAACAGGAAGACAAGAGGGACAGTATCACTGATGCATGCATTGTCACTGCTTACCATCCTCATTGCCTCCTCAAATGGTGACAGGACAGTGCATGCATCCTTGATCAGTAGCCACTGGCGTGGCGAAAAAAAGCCAAGCTCCCCTGACCCTGTACTGGTGCCATACTCACACAGGTACTCATTAATGGCCCTCTGCTGCGTGTGCAGCCGCTGCAGCATTGTCAACGTTGAGTTCCACCTTGTGGGCATGTCATAAATGAGGCGGTTGGTAGGCAGGTTGCATTCCCTTTTAAATGTCAGCCAGCTGAGCACTGGCATTGTGTGACTGGCGGAAATGACCACAGACTTTTCTGGCCTGCCTCAGGAGATCCTGTAAGCCTGGGTACCTGCTCAAGAACCACTGCACCACCAAATTCAGGACGTGAGCCAAACATGGAACATGGGTCAAGTGTTCCTGTCAGAGGGCGGAGAGGAGATTGGTGCCATTGTTGTGTACAACCATTCCTGGCTGAAGCTGGTGTGGCGTCAACCACCTCTGAGTCTGCCCCTGCAGAGCTGACAGAATCACTGCCCCAGTGTGTCTCCTGTCCCCTAAGCAGACCAACTCAAGCACCACATGGCATCTTTTTGCCTGAGTGCTTGTGTAGCCCCTTGAATGCCTATGGAGCACCGCTGGTTAAGAGGACAAATCTGCAGAGGAAGAGGCCATAGAGGAAGAAGAGGAGGGATGGAGGAGAGAGCTGTGGCAGAATCACCACTAGTGATTTGGAGGCATGGTGGCGGAACAAGCTTCAACAATACTGAAGCCTGTCATGCATCCTTCCCAGCTGCCAGCAGAGTTACCCAATTTTTCTTTATTAAAAGTCTTGCAATCAATAAGCATAAAATCACTATATATAATATACATAAATATATACATATTTACATAAATGAAAATAAATATAGCAAATCTGCTCTCAAACAAAAAAATGACTTTACAGCAAAAACCAAACTCATCATGTCATTATTGGGGATAATCTCACTACAACTTACACCAATACACCAGACATCTAAACTGTGAGGTCAAGAAACAAACCCGCACCCATTATGCATGCAGCCCTTCTTCAAAAAGAAGATACTAACCAACAAAAGCTAAGGGAGTGAAAGAAACAGAAAAAGAAAAGAGCTCCTCACCCAGAGATGGGCAGTTCACCAAAGGCAGGTCTGATATTCCTCCACGCCCTTTTCCAGACCGCCCGGGGCTCCCTGCCCTTCTCAAGACCCCGAATTTTCCCAACCTCACCCAGAATATCGTGCACCACCACCTCAACAGAGAGGACTTTTTTCCGCAGGGTAATCTGGCACCGTGCATTCCATGTGAAGTAACGGACAACAATACTAACTAAAAATAGTGTATCCTAATCAAAATCCCAGCGAGTCGGGAATGCCCCGTACACCCACTCCGCATAACTCATGCGATAGAAAAAGGGGATGCCTAGAGCCCTCCCCACCCTTTTATACACCTCTATGTTAAAGGGACACTGCAGCAAAAAGTGGTCCATAGACTCCACTTTACCAACACACTCCGCTCTAGGACAATCCCGATCATCCACAGGGCGATGCTTCAAGTTCCCTTTGACATAGAGCCTTCCAGTGCGCCGTGAAAGAAAGGCAATGTCCCTGCCCATGCCTGCTGGACCATGCGTCAGCGGTAATATGCACCTTACTGCTGACCGCCCTATTCAACAAGGCCAAAACATTGCCTTAACCCCTTCCCTGCCGACCGTACGCAGATATGCATACTCGGCTTTCCGGGGTTATTCCGGGATGATGCCCGCAGCTGCAGGCATCATCCCGGTACCGTTGTTTACAGCGGGCGATCGGCTACCCGTGTATAACAACCGTGCGATCGGGAGGCCCGGTGTCCATTCGGCTGCCTTCGGCGGCTGGGGGCGGGCTGGAACGAAGCTGTGAGCGGCTTCGTTCCAGCCTTCTCGTTGTAAACGCGGAAGCAACGTCATGACGTCACTTCCCGTTTACTCGGCTGCCAATGGCGCCGAATTTAAAAAAGTACACAATATTCAGAATCGCCGTTTTCGGCGATCTGAATACTTTGAAGTGTAAAGGAGGGATGGGGGGTCGTTTAGACCCCCAATCCCTCCATAAAGAGTACCTGTCACCACCTATTACTGTCACAAGGGATGTTTACATTGCTTGTGACAGCAATAAAAGTAAAAAAAAAAAAAAAAAAAAAATTTTTAAACACAATTTCTAAAGTACAAAAATAAATAAAATAATTAAAAAAAAAAAAATTTTAAAGTGCCCCTGTCCCCGCGAGCTCGCGCAGCGAAGAAAACGCATACGGAAGTCGCGCCCGCATACGTAAACGGTGTTCAAACCACACATGTGAGGTATCGCCGCGATCGTCAGAGCGAGAGCAATAATTCTAGCCCTAGACCTCCTCTGTAGCTCAAACCTGGTAACCGTAAAAAATTTTTAAAGCGTCGCCTATGGAAATTCATAGGTACCGTAGTTCGTCGCCATTCCACGAGTGCGTGCAATTATAAAGGGTGACATATTTGGTATCTATTTACTCGGCGTAACATCATCTTTCACATTATACAAAAAAATTGGGGTAACTTTACTGTTTGGATTTTTTAAAATTCATGAAAGTGTCACTTTTCCAAAAATTTGCGTTTAAAACACCGCTGCACAAATACCGTGTGATAAAAAATATTGCAACAATCGCCATTTTATTCTCTAGATTCTCTGCTAAAAAAATATATATAATGTTTGGGGGTTCTAAGTAATTTTCTAGCAAAAAATATGGATTTTAACTTGTAAACACCAAATTTTAAAAATAGGCTTAGTCATGAAAGGGTTAAACATGCCGGTAGTGAGCCAGAATGGCCTTTCTTGAAAAGAAATGGCGTTTTGGAATACATTTCACAAATTCACGAACGGGGCAGAGTCTACCAGCTGAAAAGGCAGCAGTTGTAGTGCTAGCAATTTGGCCGAGCTAGCATTCAGACGCTGAGCATGTAGATGGCTGGGAGCAAATTTCTTTCTACGGTTTAGCAACTTGGGTAGGGAAATTTGCCTGCTAAAATCAGATGGTGGTGTACTGCTAGCAGATTGGCTGCAAGTACTTTAGACACCTATTGCTATACCTTCATTCTTCTCAGTGCGGGTTTTTGAGAGGACTGGAGGTATAGTGGGGTTGGAGATCCCAGATGAGGAGCAAGGAGAAGTCCGCCTTTTTCTTTGATATGGGTCTTTAAAGTGCTGTTGCCAACGAACTGCATGGGAGGTCGTCATATGTCTGGTCAAACATGTGGTGCCCAAGTGGCTGCTGTTTTGGCCACGCTTGATGTGATTCAGACATAGGTTTCAAACAGCAATGGTGCGATCTGCTGCACGAGTGTCAAAAGAGGCCCACACCAAAGAACTTTTTAAAATCAGCGGGGAGTCAGCAGTGCCCTGCACCTGCGGAGCTCTGTGGTGTAATGCAATAGGGTGGCTGCCCTTAAGCTGCCCCCTGGAGGGCATCCTGTCTCATTGGAGATGTGCCTCCTCCTCCTCCTTTCTATCAGGCACCCGAGTAGAGTCAGTGACCTCATCATCCCCTCCCTGCTCATCACTGGAGCAAACTTGGCAGTATGCTGCAGCTGGGGGAACATGACTGCCAGTTTCTTGTCCTTCTTGGGTACCCCCTCTCTCTAGGCTCACGTTACTTCCTTCCTCAACTTTCGTACCAACATCGGAGCCTTCAAATCGCTGCACATCCTCCAGCAGCATGTACCCGACACTGTGGTCGAATAGTTTGGGGGACTCCTCCGTGCATGATGGTGGGGCTACGGAAGGAGTGACTGTGGACAAGGAGCCGGTGGAATAGGCCGCTTTGGCAGCTGCTTCGAAAGGCAAACTACTCTGAGCCTGGGTGACAGAGGATGAGGAGGATGAGGACGGCTTTGTTATCCACTCCACCAACTCTTCTGCATGTTCTGGCTCAATAACACGGCCCGCAGCAGAAAAATAGGACAAGCGTGCCCCACGGCCATGTGCAGAGGATGCACCATGTCCATGACCAGCACTGTTGACTGTAGACACAGAGCCTGCTTGCCCTCTTTTAGTGGCCTGTGAGCATCTGCCTCTCCTTGGGGGCCTTCTGGACATGATGTATATTTTGTTTTGCAACACCACACTGCACTGTATTGTGTACACCAGCAGAAGTGTAGTAGCAAGTGCGCTATGGCTGCACTGTATTCACCACCAGAAAAGTAGTAGCAACTGTACTACGGGTGCACTGTATTTTGTACTGTGTACACCACCAGAAGTGTAGTAGCAAGTGCACTATGGCTGCACTGCATTGTGTACTGTGTACACCACCAGAAAAGTAGTAGCAACTGCACTACAGGTGCACTGTATTGTGTACACCACCAGAAGTGTAGTAGCAAGGTTCCTATGTATATTTATAAACAATATTCCACCCATAATGCCCATGTAGAAAAATAATTACCGTATTTATCGGCGTATAACACGCACTTTTTTCCCTTTAAAATCAGGGGAAAATCGCGGGTGCGTGTTATACGCGATCCACGCCGATCTCCGCTGATTATTTACGATCGCGCCAACATACACATCCGAGTGTACAGATTTAAATATGGTGCCGGCGGACTCGGCGGAGCAGAGTGAGCACCGCCCAGATCGCAGGGACTGGGCGGAGCCGAGATACACATAGCCGAGTGTACTCGACTCTTCTCGGCTCCGCTCACAGTCACGCCCAGTCCCGCCACTGGACCTGTGTTATGTCCATCATAGGGCGGGACTGGGCGTTACTGTGAGCGGAGCCGAGAAGAGCCGAGTACACTGGGCTATGTGTATTTCAGCTCCGCCGAGTCCCTCCGCGGCGCCATATTTAAATCTGTACACTCGGATGTGTATGTCGGTGCGATCGCAAACAATCAGCGGAGATTGCAAGGCTGCACAGGGGCAAGGCTGCAAGGCTGTACAGGGGCAAGGCTGCAATGGACACTGGGGAAGGCTGCACTGACATGGCTGCAAGGCTGCACTGGGGCAAGGCTGCACTGGGGCAAGGCTGCAATGGACACTGGGGAAGGCTGCACTGACATGGCTGCAAGGCTGCACTGGGGCAAGGCTACAATGTACACTGGGGAAGGCTGCACTAACAAGGCTGCACTGACATGGCTGCAAGGCTGCACTGAAAAGGCTTCAATGACACTGATAAGGCTGCATTGATGGGCATTTAAATGTAAGTTTTTTTTCCCTTAAACTTCCCTCCTAAAAGTTTTTTTCCTTTAAATTCCCTCCTAAACTTGGGGTGCGTGTTATACGCCGGTGCGTGTTATACGCCGATAAATACAGTATATGCCTATTCTTCCAGAAATAGGTTTAATATGTTGCTATGTATGTTTAACTACAATATTCCACCCATAATCCCCATGTAGAAAAATAATAATATGCATATTCTTATCAGAAATAGGTTCCTATGTATATTTATAAACCATATCCCACCCATAATCCCCATGTAGAAAAATATATATATGCATATTTGTATCAGAAATAGGTTTAATATGTTGCTATGTATATTTATATACAATATTCCACCCATAATCCCCATGTAGAAAAATAATTATATACCTATTCTTATCAGAAATAGGTTTAATATGTTGCTATGCATGTTTAACTACAATATTCCACCCATAATCCCCATGTAGAAAAATAATTATATGCCTATTCCTATCAGAAATAGGTTAAATAGGTTCCTATGTATATTTATAAACAATATTTCATCCATAATCCCCATGTAGAAAAAAAAAAAATATATATATATATATATATATATATATATATACTGTATTTATTGGCGTATAACACTCACTTTTTCACCATGAAAATCGGGTGCAAATAGCGTGTGCGTGTTATATGCCAATACTACAATTTCAGCTGCCTCAGAGACAATGGGGGGGAGCGGGATGAGTGCCGTCAGATTACATACAGTGAGAATCTCCTGTTTACTTGGCGGCCTCTGTAATAGGAAGTCAATTGATGGCAATGGCGAGGCTGCTGCATTGATGGCAATGGCGAGGCTGCTGCATTGATGGCAATGGTGAGGCTGCTGCATTGATGGCAATGGTGAGGCTGCATTGATGTGGACTAATAAGGCTCTATTGAGGCACTTGTGAGGCTGCAGGTGGGCATTGATCAGGCTGCACTGATGGCAATGGTGAGGCTGCAGATGGCCCCTGACCCTTATTTTGATTCAAAGTTCCTTATTTAAAATTTAAGTTTTTTTCCTGAAACTTCCCTCTTAAAATGAATGTGCGTGTTATATGCCTGTGCGTGTTATATGCCGATAAATACGGTATATATACATATTCTTATCAGAAATAGGTTTAATATGTTGCTGTGCATGTTTAACTACAATATTCCACCCATAATCCCCATGTAGAAAAATAATTATATTCATATTCTTATCAGAAATTGGTTAAATAGGGGTTCCTATGTATATTTGTAAACAATATTGCACCCATTATCCCCATGTAGAAAAATAATTATATTCATATTCTTATCAGAAATGGGTTAAATAGGTTCCTATGTATATTTGTAAACAATATTTCACCCATAATCCCCATGTAGAAAAATTATTATATGCATATTCTAATCAGAAATTGGTTAAATAGGTTCCTATGTATATTTATAAACAATATTCCACCCATAATCCCCATGTAGAAAAATATATATATGCATATTCTTATCAGAAATAGGTTTAATATGTTGCTATGTATATTTATAAACAATATTCCACCCATAATCCCATGTAGAAACATTATTATATTCATATTCTTATCAGAAATTGGTTAAATAGGTTCCTATGTATATTTGTAAACAATATTCCACCCATAATCCCCATATAGAAAAATTATTATATGCATATTCTAATCAGAAATTGGTTAAATAGGTTCCTATGTGTATTTATAAACAATATTCCACCCAGAGGCGTAACTAAAACCTTCAGGGCCCCGGTGCAAGAAACCATGATGGGCCCCCCTGCCCCCCTTCCATCCAAGCCCCGAGCTTCCAATTTTGGGAGGTTGTCCATGGACATCCTCCCAAAACCGTGTTTCCCGCTGACCCCTGGGACATGCATCCAGCGCGATCACAGCGGCCCTTTACCATGTGATCAGCTGTTCACATGTAAACAGACTTGCCGGTTATCTGCAGCCCTTTCCTCCCACGCTGTGTCTGTGTTAGGAAAGGACTGCCGTTAACTGTTAACAATGTCAGTATATTTATAAACAATATTCCACCCAGAGGCGTGACTAAAACCTTCAGGGCCCCGGTGCAAGAAACCATGATGGGCCCCCCTGCCCCCCTTCCATCCAAGCCCCGAGCTTCCAATTTTGGGAGGTTGTCCATGGACATCCTCCCAAAACCGTGCTTCCCGCTGACCCCTGGGACATGCATTCAGCGCGATCACAGGGACCCTTTACCATGTGATCAGCTGTTCACATGTAAACAGACTTGCCGGTTATCCGCAGCCCTTTCCTCCCACGCTGTGTCTGTGTTAGGAAAGGACTGCCGTTAACTGTTAACAATGTCAGTAAATTGTTTACACTGATAATCAGTGCCCCAATCATCAGTGCCATCTATCAGTGCCCATCAATGCTGCCTATCAGTGCTCATCAATGCCGCCTATCAGTGCTCATTATATATGTGTGGTTAAAGGTGCGCTAAATACGCTATAAATCTCGTGCTGAAATATAAATAATTAAATAAATATTGTACTAAAATAATTGAATAAATACATAAATAAACTTATATTGCTTAAGTCATAGCAAATATAGACCAAAGGAACAATCTTGCAGTATTCTTAGGAAATGACACGTCCACTTGCTGGATTTTGCATATAGGTATGGGATACAATCAACGGAAACTCAGATTGGATGGATATCCCTTTTGTGCATTGAGTTCCCCATATTATAATGCAATTGCACTCTCTATCAGCTCCCTTTTATCCTGGTAATCTGCTATTTGTTGCCTCTGATATTGTGTCTCAATCATGCAATTAGAAACAGGAAAACATTCATTGCGCAATATACTTTAAGCCATTATCCTGGAAAAAACTTAATACACTCACATTGAATCAAGCTAATATTGGCGCATAGAGCAGTCAGCTGTTCCACCAATAATCTCCTCCTCGCACTGCACTGCGAGTAACACTATAGCACTATGGATGATGTCACTAGGCTCCTCCCGACGCGTTGTGTCACATGTCACGTGACTTTATCAAGGGTAAAGTCACGTGATATGTGATGCAACGCGTCGGGAGGAGCCCAGTGACATCATACTGAGTTCTGCCTATCAGTGTTCCTCAGTGCCCATCAGTACCACCTATCAGTGCCCATTAATGCCACCTATCAGTGCAGCCTATCAGTGCACATTAGTGCCTCCTATCAGTGCTGCCTATCAGTGCTCATCAATGTAGCCTATCAGTGCTCATCAGTGCCTCCTATCAGTGCCCATCAGTGCCTCCAATCAGTGCCCATTAGTGCCTCCTATCAGTGCCCAATAGTGCCTACTAGTAGTGCCTTCTATCAGTGTCCATCAGTGCCTTCTATCAGTGACCATTAGTGCCTTCTATCAGTGCCCATTAGTGCCTTCTATCAGTGCCCATCAGTGCCTTTTATCAGTGCCTCCTATCAGTGCCCATTAGTGCCTTCTATCAGTGCCTTTTATCAGTGCCTCCTATCAGTGCCCATTAGTGCCTTCTATCAGTGCCTCCCATCAGTGCTCATCAGTGCCCATAAATTCCTATCAGTGCCCATTAGTGCCTCCTATCAGTGCCCATAAATGCATCCTATCAGTGCCCATTAGTGCCTTCTATCAGTGCCCATCAGTGCCTTCTATCAGTGCTCATCAGTGCCTTCTATCAGTGCCCATCAGTACCTTCTATCAATGCTCATCAGTGCCTTCTATCAGTGCCTTCTATCAATGCCCATCAGTGTTTTCTATCAGTGCCTTCTATCAGTGCTCATCAGTGCCTTCTATCAGTGCTCATCAGTGCCTTCTATCAATGCCCATCAGTGCCTTCTATCAGTGCCCATCAGTAAATGCTATTAATTTCCATTAGTGCCGTCTGCCTTCTCAGGACAGCACGGCTCTGAGCGGAGATCGGTGTCTGTCATGGAACAGTAGCACAGAGACACCGGCAAAAGGGTTCTATTTGCCCGTCCATCCTCTCTCACAGGGGATGAGAGAGGACACACAGCTGATCTCACGGCTCCCTCCTTTCCCCCCTCCCCTCTCCTGTGTGCTCCGCGGGCAGTCAAGTGTGAAGCTAAAGAGCTCACATTTCCCGTGGAACACACAGGAGAGAGGAGGGGGGAGAAAGGGGAGCAGTGAGATCAGCTGTGTGTCCTCTCTCATCCCCTGCGAGAGAGGACGGATGGGCAAATAGAACGTTAATGCCGCCGGTGTCTCTGTGCTACTGTTCCATGACAGATGCGAGCTCCGCTCAGAGGTGTGTGAATAGCAACCCTGCTGGGCCCCCCCCACAGTGGCGGAATGCCGGGCCCCGTCGCAAGTGCGACTGTTGCGACCCTGGTAATTCTGCCACTGATTCCACCCATAATCCCCATGTAGAAAAATATATAGTATGCCTATTCTTATCAGAAACAGATTTAATATGTTGCTATGTATATTTATAAACAATATTCCACCCATAATCCCCATGTAGGAAAATAATTATATGCATATTCTTATCAGAAATGGGTTAAATATGTTCCTATGTATATTTATAAACAATATTCCACCCATAATTCCCAAGTAGAAAAATAATTATAATTATATTCCTATCAGAAATGGGTTAAATAGGTTCCTATGTATATTTATAAACAATATTCCACCCATAATCCCCATGTAGAAAAATAATTATATGCCTATTCTTATCAGAAATAGGTTTAATATGCTGCTATGTATGTTTAACTACAATATTCCACCCATAATCCCCATGTAGAAAAATAATTATATGCATATTTATATCAGAAATAGGTTTAATATGTTGCTATGTATATTTATAAACAATATTCCACCCATAATTCCAATGTAGAAAAATAATTATATACCTATTCTTATCAGAAATCGGTTTAATATGTTCCTATGTATGTTTAACCACTTGCTTACAGGGCACTTAAACCCCCCTCCTATTCAGACCAATTTTCAGCTTTCAGCGCTGACGCAATTTGAATGACAATTGCGCGGTCACACAACACTTTACCCAAATGAAATTTTTATCATTTTTTTCCCCACAAATAGAGCTTTCTTTTGGTGGTATTTGATCACCTCTGCGGTTTTTATTTTTTGTTAAAAAAAAATTAAAAAGACAGAATTTAAAAAAAAATAAAATTTTTTTTTTTAATATTTTGTTATAAAATTTTTAAAAGGGTAATTTTTCTCCTTCATTGATGTACGCTGATGAGGCGGCACTGATGGGCACTGATAGGTGGCAGTGATGGGCACTGATTGGTGGCAATAATGGGCACTGATCTGGTACATTGATAGGCAACACTGCTAGGTGGCACTGATTGGCACCACTGGTGGGCATTGATAGGTGGCACTTGTGGGCATTGATAGGTGGCACTCGTGGGCATTGATACATGGCACTGGTGGGCACTGTCAGGTGGCAATGTCAGGTGGCCCTGGCAGGGGGTACTGAAGGCACAATTGAGGCATTATTGCCTCCTCCTCTTCGGGACCAATGTCCCTTGCTGGTGAGACGGTGATCGGCTTTTTTTTCTCCTCGCACTGTCAGCGCGAGGAGGAAAAAAAAACGATCACAGAGCTTTTGTTTTGATCATGTGATCAGCTGTCATTGGCTGACAGCTGATCACATGGTAAGGGGCCAGGACCGGCTCCTTACTTGGATCGGTGATCACCCGAGTCTCAGTGACACTTGGATCGGTGATCACTCGAGTCTCAGTGACTCGGTGATCACAGCACGCTCCACGCGTGCGCGTGCACAGGGGAGGCCGTCATATGACAGCCTCCCGGGAATTCAGGTCCGCGCTATAGCCATCATTCGGCTATAGCGCAGATATAAAGTGGTTAACTACATTATTCCACCCATAATCCCCATGTAGAAAAATAAATATATGCATATTCTTATCAGTAATGGGTTATATATGTTCATTGTCAGGAGTTAACATGATATTCCCCCCGTAATCCCCATGTGAAATAATTATTCTGCCCATATTCCCATCAAAAACAGGTCAAATGTAATGTTTACATTACTTCTGTATAATTTACTATGATCCTGTTGTACAGCTGCATATATATTAGCAAGTGAACAGTCAAACATTAGCAACTGCTTCTTGCAACATTGTATCAAGCACTGTAGGAAAGAATAACATATTTTGAGAAACAACAGTCATTGCCATATATATGTGTATGAAGTACACTGACATCTAGTGAGAGTTCTCAGTATTGCAGCCAATAATCCAATCATCCCATCATCCCAATATGCAGTTTAGTACGTCCCCTTTATGGGGTACTCTTTTCCTTTTTTCTCCAATTATACAATTTGTCACTTTATCCTAGTAAAGTTTAATGTAAGGACATACATTTTTAATAAAGCAGTGCAGTATGTCCTGGTTACATAGTTACATAGTTACATAGTAGGTGAGGTTGAAAAAAGACACAAGTCCATCAAATCCAACCTATGTGTGTGATTATGTGTCAGTATTACATTGTATATCCCTGTATGTTGCGGTCATTCAGGTGATTATCTAATAGTTTCTTGAAGCTATCAATGCTCCCCGCTGAGACCACCGCCTGTGGAAGGGAATTCCACATCCTTCCCGCTCTTACAGTAAAGAACCCTCTACGTAGTTTAAGGTTAAACCTCTTTTCTTCTAATTGTAATGAGTGGCCACGAGTCTTATTAAACTCTTTTCTGCGAAAAAGTTTTATCCCTATTGTGGGGTCACCAGTACAGTATTTGTAAATTGAAATCATATCCCCTCTCAAGCGTCTCTTCTCCAGAGAGAATAAGTTCAGTGCTTGCAACCTTTCCTAATAACTAAGATCCTCCAGACCCTTTATTAGCTTTGTTGCCCTTCTTTGTACTCGCTCCATTTCCAGTACATCCTTCCTGAGGACTGGTGCACAGAACTGGACAGCATACTCCAGGTGCGGCCGGACCAGAGCCTTGTAGAGTGGGAGAATTATCGTTTTATCTCTGGAGTTGATCCCCCTTTTAATACATGCCAATATTCTGTTTGCTTTGTTGGCAGCAGCTTGGCATTGCATGCCATTGCTGAGCCTATCATCTACTAGGACCCCCAGGTCCTTTTCCATCCTAGATTCCCCCAGAGGTTCTCCCCCAGTGTATAGATTGCATTCATATTTTTGCCACCCAAATGCATTATTTTACATTTTTCTACACTGAACCTCATTTGCCATGTAGTCGCCCACCCCATTAATTTGTTCTGGTGATGCACTATAGCGTGTTTTATTCTTTGCATATTGTACCGGACTGGGCAGAGCGGTGAAAGGATGCTCTTGGGAGAAAGCTACTATACCAGCAATGTCACTTTTTGAGCGAAGTGGCTGCAAATATCTGGCAATGACAAGTGCATGTGACCTCATAAGTTAAAGAGGTGAAAGTTTAGTATGATATCTAACATGTGTATCGTAATTGACGTTATGCACAGGAGCCCCCCCCCGTGCATTTGTGTTTGTACCTGCATATATGTGGGGATGGGGTAGGGGGGTGTAAGGGGGTTTCTGCTCACCACAGCCTCCTCCTTCCACAAGAGTTTCCTTTTACACCAGAGTCTACAGCAGTCCCTTTTTATATCAGTGTTCTGAGTTCCCTTTTACATCAGGGTCCCCAGAATTCCCCCTTATACCGTAAAGGAGAACCCTGTGCTGGGTTATATTAACCTAACCTTCATGTAAAAGGAGAAATGAGGCATCGCATGGCACAAGGGACGATCAGAGAATGATCAGAGAATGCATACCTGGCACAAGGGACGGTCAAAGACTGCATACCTGGCACAAGGGATGGTCAGAGACTACATACCTGGCACAAGGGACGGTCAGAGATTACATACCTGGCACAAGGGATGGTCAGAGACTGCATACCTGGCACAAGGGATGGTCAGACTGTGGGCCTGGCACAAGAGACAGTCCGAGACTGCATTCATGGCACAAGAGATGGTCCGAGACTGTAAACATGGCACAAGGGATGGTCAGAGACTGCGGGCATGGCACAAGAGAAGGTCAGAGACAGAGGGCATGGCACAAGAGATGGTCAGAGACTGTGGGCATGGAACAAAGGACAGTCAAACTGCATACCTGGCACAAGGGACGGTCAGAGACTGTATACCGGGCACAAGGGATGGTCAGACTGCGGGCATGGCACAAGAGACGGTCCGAGATTGCATACATGGCACAAGAGACGGTCCAAGACTGCATACATGGCACAAGGGATAGTCAGAGACTGCGGGCATGGCACAAGAGATGGTCAGAGACTGCGGGCATGGCACAAGAGATGGTTAGAGACTGCATACAGTGCATCTGGAAAGTATTCACAGTGCTTCACTTTCCACATTTTGTTATGTTACAGCCGCATTTCAAAATTGATTAAATTCATTATTTTCCTCAAAATTCTGCAAACAATACCCCAAAAACAACAACATGAAAAGTTTATTTGAAATCTTTGCAAATTTATTGAAAAACAAAAAACACAAACACACGTGTATATAAGTATTCACAGCCTTTGCCATGACACTTAAAATTGATCTCAGGTGCATCCTGTTTCCGCTGATCATCCTTGAGATGTTTCTACAACTTGGAATCCACCTGTGATAAATTCAGTTGATTGGACATGGTTTGGAAAGGCACACACCTGTCTATATAAGGTCCCACAGTTAACAGTGCATGTCAGAGCACAAACCATGAAGTGCAATGAATTGCCTGTAGACCTCTGAGACAGGATTGTATCGAGGCACAGATCTGAAGAAGGGTACAGAAAAATTTCTACAGAATTGAAGGTCCCAATGAGCACAGTGGCCTCCATTTCATCCGTAAATGGAAGACGTTTTGGAACCACCAGGACTCTTCCTACAGCGGGCCGCCGACCAAACATGAGCGATTGGGGGAGAAGGTGCTTAGTCAGGAAGATGACCAAGAACCTGATGGTTACTGACAGAGCTGCAGCATTTCTCTGTGGAGAGGAGAACCTTCCAGAAGATCAACCATCTCTCCAGCACTCCACCAATCAGGCCTGTATTGTAGAGTGGCAAGACAGGACCCACTCCTCAGTAAAAGGCACATGACAGCATGCCTGGAGTTTACCAAAAGGCATCTGAAGGACTCTCAGACCATGAGAAACAAAAATTCTCTGGTCTGAAGAAACAGATTGAACTCTTTGGCCTGAATGGCAAGCGTTATGTCTGGAGAAAACAAGGCAATGCTCATCACCTGGCCAATACCATCCCTACAGTGAAGCATGGCGGTGGCAGCATCATGTTGTGGGGATGTTTTTCAGCGGGAGGAACTGGGAGATTAGTCAGGATCAAGGGAAAGATGAATGCAGCAATATACAGAGACATTCTTGATTGAAAACCTGCTCCAGAGCGTTCTACACCTCAGACTGGGGCGAAGGTTCGTCTTCCAACAGGACAATCACCCTAAGCACACAGCCAAGATAACAAAGAAGTGGCTACCAGTCAACTCTGTGAATGTCCTTGAGTGGCCCAGCCAGAGTGCAGACTTGAACTCAATTGAACATCTCTGGTGAGATCTGAAAATGGCTGTGCACCGACGCCCATCCAACCTGATAAAGCTTAAGAGGTCCTGCAAAGAAGAATGGGAGAATACTTTCCAGATGCACTGTACCTGGCACAATGGATGGTCAGAGACTGTGGGTGTGGCACAAGAAATGGTCAGAGACTGCATACATGACACAAGGGACAGTCAGAGACTGCAGGCATGGCACAAAAGAAGGTCAGACTGCGAGCATGGCACAAGAGATGGTCAGAGACTGCAGGCATGGCAGAAGAGATGGTCAGAGACTGCAGGCATGGCAGAAGAGACGATCAGACTGCAGGCATGGCACAACAGACATCAGAGAATGTGGGCATGGCACAAGAGACATCAGAGAATGTGGGCATGGCACAAGAGACATCAGAGAATGTGGGCATTTGCACAAGAGACATCAGAGGCAGCGGGCATGGCACAAGAGATGGTCAGAGGCTGCAGGCGTGGCACAAGGGATGGTCAGAGGCTGCGGGCATGGCACAAGGGACAGTCAGAGGCAGCGGGTGTGGCACAAGGGACGGTCAGAGGCTGCAGGCGTGGCACAAGGGACGGTCAGAGGCTGCGGGCACGGCACAAAGGACGGTCAGAGGCTGCAGGTGTGGCACAAGGGACGGTCAGAGGCTCCGGGCGTGGCACAAAGGACAGTGAGAGGCTGCGGGCATGGAACAAGGGACAGTTAGAGGCTGGGGGCGTGGCACAAGGGACGGTCAGAGGCTGTGGGCGTGGCACAAGGGATGGTCAGACTGCAAGAGTGCCACAAGGGATGGTCAGAATGCGGGCATGACACAAGAAATGGTCAAAGATGGCAAGGATAGCACAAAGGAGTGGCTACCAGACAACTCTGTGAATGTCCTTGAGTGGTCCAGTCAGAGCGCAGACTTGAACTGGATTGAACATCTCTGGAGAGATCTGAAAATGGCTGTGCACTAATGTCCATCCAACCTGATAAAGCTTGAGAGGTCCTGCAAAGAAGAATGGGAGAAACTGCCCAAAAAATGGTTTGCCAAGCTTGTAGCATCATACGCAAAAAGACTTGAGGCTGTAATTGGTTCTTCAACAAAGTATTGAGCAAAGGCTATGAATACTTATGTACATGTGATTTTTTTTTTTTTATAAATTTGCAAAGATTTTAAACAAAATTCTTTCAGGTTATCATTATGGGGTATTGTTTGTAGAATTGAAGAAAATAATGAATTTAATCCATTTTGGAATAAGGCTGTAACACAACAAAATGTGGAAAAAGTGAAGCGTTGCAAATACTTTCCGGATGCACTGTACCTGGCACAATGATGTGGCACAAGGAATGATCAGAGACTGCAAACATGACACAAGGGACGATCAGAGACTGCAGGCATGGCACAGAAGAATGTCAGACTGCGAGCATGGCACAAGAGATGGTCAGAGACTGCAGGCATGGCACAAGAGACACTAGAGAATGTGGGCATGGCACAAGAGACATCAGAGAATGAGGGCATGGCACAAGGGACATCAGAGAATGTGGGCATGGCACAAGGGACATCAGAGAATGTGGGCATGGCACAAGGGACATCAGAGAATGTGGGCATGGCACAAGAGACATCAGAGAATGTGGGCATGGCACAAGAGACGTCAGAGAATGTGGGCATGGCACAAGAGACGGTCAAAGGCTGCAAACGTGGCACAAGGGACGGTCAGAGGCTGCGGGCGTGGCACAAGAGACAGTCAGAGGCTGCGGGCATGGCACAAGGGACGGTCAGAGGCTGCGGGCGTGGCACAAGGGACGGTCAGAGGCTGCGGGCGTGGCACAAGGGATGGTCAGAGGCTGTGGGCGTGGCACAAGGGATAGTCAGAGGCTGCAGGCGTGGCACAAGGGACGGTCAGAGGCTGCGGGCATGGAACAAGGTACGGTCAGAGGCTGTGGGTGCGGCACAAGGGATGGTCAGAGGCTGTGGGCGTGGCACAAAGGATGATCAGACTGCAGGCGCTGCACACGGGATGGTCAGAATGCGGGCATGGCACAAGGAACGGTCAAAGACGGCAAGGATAGCACAAGAGATGGTCAGAGACTGAGAACATGGTACAAGAGATGGTCAGAGACTGTGGGCATGGAACAAGGAACAGTCAGACTGTGGGTATGCCACAAGGGACGGTCAGAGACTGCATATATGCCACAAGGGACAGCCAGAGACTGCATACAGTCAGGTCCATAAATATTGGGACATCAACACAATTCTAAACTTTTTGGCTCTATACACCACCACAATGGATTTGAAATGAAACAAACAAGATGTTCTTTAACTGCATGCTTTCAGCTTTAATTTGAGGGTATTTACATCCAAATCAGGTGAACGGTGTAGGAATTACAACAGTTTGTATATGTGCCTCCCACTTTTTAAGGGACCAAAAGTAATGGGACAGATTAACAATCATCCATCAAACTTTCACTTTTTAATATTTGGTTGCAAATCCTTTGCAGTCAATTACAGCATGAAGTCTGGAACGCATAAACATCACCAGACGCTGGGTTTCCTCCCTGGTGATGCTCTGCCAGGCAACTGTCTTCAGTTCCTGCTTGTTCTTGGGACATTTTGCCTTCAGTTTTGTTATCAGCAAGTGAAATGCATGCTCAATCGGATTCAGGTCATGTGATTGACTTGACCATTGCATAAAATTCCACTTCTTTCCCTTAAAAAACTCTTTGGTTGCTTTTGCAGTATGCTTCGGGTCATTGTCCATCTGCACTATGAAGCGCCGTCCAATGAGTTCTGAAGCATTTTGGTGAATATGAGCAGATAATATTGCCCGAAACACTTCAGAATTCATCCTGCTGCTTTTGTCAGCAGTCACATCATCAATAAATACAAGAGAACCAGTTCCATTGGCAGCCATACATGCCCACGCCATGACACTACCACCACCATGCTTCACTGATGAGGAGGTATGCTTTGGATCATGAGCAGTTTCTTTCCTTCTCCATACTCTTCTCTTCCCATTACTCTGGTACAAGTTGATCTTGGTCTCATCTGTCCATAGGATATTGTTCCAGAACTGTGAAGGCTTTTTTAGATGTTGTTTGGCAACAATCTAATCTGGCCTTCCTGTTTTTGAGGCTCACCAATGGTTTACATCTTGTGGTGAACCCTCTGTATTCACTCTGGTGAAGTCTTCTCTTGATTGTTGACTTTGACACACATACACCTACCTCCTGGAGAGTGTTCTTGATCTGGCCAACTGTTGTGAAGGGTGTTTTATTCACCAGGGAAAGAATTCTTCGGTCATCCACCACAGTTGTTTTCCGTGGTCTTCCGGGTCTTTTGGTGTTGCTGAGCTCACCGGTGCGTTCTTTCTTTTTAAGGATGTCCCAAACAGTTGATTTGGCCACAACTAATGTTTTTGCTATCTCTCTGATGGGTTTGTTTTGTTTTTTCAGCCTAATGATGGCTTGCTTCACTGATAGTGACAGCTCTTTGGATCTCATATTGAGAGTTGACCGCAACAGATTCCAAATGCAAATAGCACACTTGAAGTGAACTCTGGACCTTTTATCTGCTCTTTGTAAATGGGATAATGAGGGAATAACACACACCTGGCCATGGAACAGCTGAGCAACCAACTGTCCCATTACTTTTGGTCCCTTAAAAAGTGGGAGGCACATATACAAACTGTTGCAATTCTTACACCGTTCACCTGATTTGGCTGTAAATACCCTCAAATTAAAGCTGAAATCCTGCAGTTAAAGCACATCTTGTTCATTTCATTTCAAATTCATTGTGGTCGTGTATAGAGCCAAAAAGATTAGAAATGTGTCGATGTCCCAATATTTATGGACCTGACTGTATATGGCACAAGCGACGGTCAGAGACTGCGGGTGTGACCCAAGAGACTGTCAGACTGCGGAAATGGCACAAGGGGTGGCCAGAGACTGAGGGAATGGCACAAGGGGTGGCCAGAGACTGCGGGCATGAACCAAGGGACGGTCAGAGACTGCAGGCGTGGCACAAGGGATGGCCAGAGACTGTGGGCATAGCACAAGGGACGGTCAGAGACTGCAGGCATGGCACCAGGGACAGTCAGAGACTGCAGGCATGGCACCAGGGACGGTCAGAGACTGCAGGCATGGCACAAGGGGTGGCCAGGGACTGCAGGAATGGAACAAAGAACAGTCAGACTGTGGGCATGGCACCAGGGATGGTCAGAGACTGCAGGCATGGCACAAGGGACGGTCAGTGAGTACGGACATGGCACAAGGGCAGAGCTGGTACAATAATACACACAATATACAAAAATATACACAGCTTGCTTACCCTACCTTCTGCAGAGATGAGAGAGAGAACTCTTCATTTGTGGCTCTACCACCACTGCCACTCGCGCTCCTCCTCTTTCTGCTTGGGCCCTCCTTCTGGTCTCACTCGGTTCCTTCCCTGGCTCCCCCTCTTCTCACACGCCCTTCAGTTCAGCAGCGATTGTCTGTATACTGCTGAACTAGAGGCGTTTGTGACCCTCTCTGCTACCGCCCAGGTGGGAGGGATTTTTCTTTTCAGGATTCAGTGATCATCGCCTCGAAGGCTGAAAAGAAGGGGGTGTCTTCAAGGGTGTCACAGTCTCCTCTGTGCTGCATCTGGCAGAGGAGGGGGAGGAAGAGGAGTGCAGTAGGCAGGGCTGGGACACTAGTAAGGAGAGGCGAGAGGGTGAAGTAAAGAGCGCCCCGCTGGGGTGTGTTGCACCACCTGTCAGTGTGCTGAGCTGGGTTGGGTACAGGTGCAAGCAGGGTCGGTCGCCGGTGCCAGCATAAGCACCTCTTGGGGAAACCCTGGCTTTGACGCCCCCCCCCCCTTTCCTGGTGCCCTAAGGCAGCCGCCTCAGCCCTGCTGACAAAACATTGAAGGTATTATTCCAGAGTTTGCTCCTCTCAGTCTAACTATTAGTCTTGGAATGAAAAGCAGAGGGCAGATTAAATGTAGCATCCAATGCTGAGCAAAAGCCTTTTCAGAATTTTGAAGTCAGCACTACATCATCGGGGATTCTATATAGTGGGGGTCAGCAACCTGTAGATCGCGGACAGGTGACTGGTAGATCGTGGTCTGGGCTTGCTGACCCCCCCCCCATCCCAGAGCATCAAACTGAGTGCAATGCAGAAGGACTACTTGTAAAGTTAGAGCTGTAGTAGGGAGCAAGAGCCGCATAAGCTGATTAAGGATGAGCTCCGGTGTGTTTGCACATTCCACGTGCAGAGCCCGCCAGGAAGTCGGCACAGCGCTGTGCTAATCACAGGCAGTGAGACATTTTCCCGATGTGCGGCTGCAGAGATCAGGAAATGTCTCACTGCCTGTGATTAGCGCAGCGCCGTGCCGACTTCCTGGAGGGCTCTGCACATGGGCTGTGCGAACACCCCGGAGCTCATCCTTAAAGCTGATGCCTCCTTTGTAGTGCATGATCCTGTCCCATGTGGAGTGATAGCAACTGCACTCCACCTCTTATCTTCACTAGCGGTCTCCAAAGTGGCGCCATTACCAGGTCAGTGTGAAGCAATACACTGAGCATAATAGTATAGGACTGCTTTCACACGATGTGCTGTGGTTTACCCACACCGCGGGTGTACTACAGTGTACCTGCAGCTTTCCTGCACTTAGCCATAGACTTCTATTATATTCTGCGGGTTAGGTGCACTTTCTGAAAGTGCACCAAACCCGCAGGATATAATAGTACAGGGATATGCAATCAGCGGACCTCCAGCTGTTGCAAAACTACAAGTCCCATCATGCCTCTGTCTCTGGGTGCCATGCTTGTGGCTGTCAGAGTCTTACTATGCCTCATGGGAGTTGTAGTTCTGCAACAGCTGGAGGTCCGCTAATTGCATATCTCTGTAATAGTAGTTTATGGCAAAGTGAGGCTAACCCAGGAAAGTTGCAGATGCACTGTGCTGCACCCGCGGTGCAGGTAAACTGGAGCACATCAGTGTGAAAGCAGCCTTACAGGGCCTCAGAACATTAAGGGTTCATTTACATTTGCAGTTTGGTGGGTGGTAAAACCCCATAGTTAAACTGTGTTTTTATCACCCCTGCCCTAACCTCACCCCATTTAGTTGCAGTGTCCAGGGCTGTACACATGTCGTAGCCACATGCCCTGTCATGGATGGTGAGTGTAGCACCTAAGTATGACCCATTCAAGTGAATGTGACCACTGTGCAAGTGTCCTGCAACCTTGTGCAGTACAGCAAACCAGGGGTTAAAGCAGGCAGAGTTGTTTTGCTTTCTCACCACCTGCTTTAACCCCTTGGACCCCGCAGAAGCATGCAGGTGTGGGGCCCTTGCAGAGGGGAAAAAAAAAATTGCAATAGGCGTATATTAATTGGTTTGATTTAGGGACATTTTTATTTTTTTTTTAATTGTTTTTACTGGTAATGGCGGCGAGCTGCGATTTGTGGCAGGACTGCGACATTGCGTCGGACAAATCTAAACCCAAATGGCACTTTTTGGGGACCAGTGACATTACATTGATCGGTGCTATAAAAATGACACTGGCAGGGAATGGGTTAACACTAAGGAGGCGATCAAGGGGTTAAGTGTGTTCCCTGGGTTTGCTCTAACTGTAGGGGGATGGGCTACCAGGGACATGACAGGGATCACTGTTCCCAATCACTGGGAACAGAAGATCTGAGATGTCATCTGGCAGAACGAGGAATCGCTTTGTTTACATAGGCAGTTCCCCGTTCTGCCTCTGTAGACCCCAATCGCAGGTCGCCAGCAGACATTGAGTCCACCGGACCAGTGGGGGCGCGCGCCCGCCATCTCCTGTGCAAAGACCGACGTACACCTACGGTGGTTTGCGCAGGAGAGCCAATCTGCCAAAGTATGACGACGGCTGGTCAGCAAGCGGTTAATATCAATTTAAGAGTAAATCTTAGAGGTTCTAACCTTATCCAACTCTATCCATACTAGGAAAACGGTTTTGTATGACATTCGCTTTTATTTTGGCTATACAGGTTACCCAAGAATTAACCAGTTCCCAACCGCCACATGCCAATTGCAGTTTTCAGATTTTTCACTGATCACTGCATTGGTGTCATTTGTGACTGAAATAAGTGTTAGGGCAGTTAGTAGTAGGCCCCGTTAGGTCTAGATTACCCCCCTAAACCCCCTAATAAAGGTTTAACCCCTTGATCGCCCCCAGTTAACCCTTTAACCCCTTGCCACCAGTGTCACTAATCGATCACCTTATTTGTGTCACTGGTGACGCTAGTTAGCCTTATAGTTGATTAGTTTCACCGTCAGGTTTTTATAGCGTCAGGTACCCCCATATATTACTTAATAAAGGTTTTAACCCTCTGATTGCCCCTTAGTTAACCCTTTCACCCCTTGTCACCAGTGATTACCGTATTAGTGTTAGACAAAGACAGGCCCGTCAAGCCCATAGTGCTCTTCCTGCTGCATTTGCCAATCCTAATTGGGAGCCCACCACTTCTGCAGCACCCGTACTTCCCCCATTCACTGGCCAACCAGGAATTCAGGTGGAAACAGTTGATTTTACGTCACTTGATTTTTATTTGCTGTTTTTCACGGAAGATCTCTATAGATCTATTGTGGACCAAAGCAATTTGTATGCTGGTCAATTCATCGCCTCTAATCCTCATTTGACCCTTGCCAGAGATTGAAAACCTATTACAGTTTCCGAATATGAAGCGGTGTTCCAACCGAAAAAAAAAAAATTTAAAAGTCAGCAGCTGCAAACACTGTAGCTGCTGACTTTTAATAAAGACACTTTCTGCCTCGTGCTTTTCAGATCGTTACTGCTCTTCAGTTTGTGCTTGTGGGTTTGTATCTGGTTTTCAGTGCGTGTAGTCAGTTCGTATCTGGTTTTCAGTGCGTATTTTTATATTACGTATTTGATTTTCAATAAAAGCAAAGGCAAGTGCAGCGCAAAAACTAAATAAAGGAAAAAGAAATTGGCAAATCAAGGTGGAAACTCCAATCACCGGACAGAAGGAATGGCAGGATCTCTCGTGTGGAAAAAGAGGAAAAGTCCTTCTGATGTAAAGTGACAGTATCCTTCACCATATAAGCCCAGATACCCTTACCAGAATGGATGGACCTCCCTGCCACAGAAGGTCAAAAACGCATGTATCCCCAAGGGATGTTGCAAACCTCCCAGACGATTTGAACGATCCTCAGTCACCATGTATGGAGCTCCTATCTAGCAGGAAAGTCCAGTGATACAAGGGGAAAACTTCCAGAAGCCGGTATGGTGATAGTATGCAGCACTCCAAAAAAACAAAGAAATCACTCAAAGTGTACTCCGTTTTATTGGGTCATAAAGTGTGAAGGTAAAAAGTATAGCGCTGACAAGTGCAATGACATAAAATGGTAACAGTAAAAGCCGATCCACCGATAAGCAGTGTAGAGGTGGCAGCGGGTGATGTCCGCAAAAACAAGCTCCACCCCCCGTACGCGGCGTTGCGTCCCGATTGGACTTCGTCAGCGAGGGGTGGAGCTAGGAGTCACCCAGCAGCTTATGTAGGAGGATCTTAGTTATGAGCAAAGGTTGCGAGCACTGAACTTATTCTCTCTGGAGAAGAGACGCTTGAGAGGGGATATGATTTCAATACATAAATACTGTACTGGTGACCCTACAATAGAAATAAAACTTTTTCGCAGAAGAGAGTTTAACAAGACTTGTGGCCACTCATTAAAATTAGAAGAAAAGAGGTTTAACCTTAAACTACGTAGAGGGTTTTTTACTGTAAGAGCGGCAAGGATGTGGAATTCCCTTCCACAGGCGGTGGTCTCAGCGGGGAGCATCGATAGCTTCAAGAAACTATTAGATAAGCACCTGAATGACCGCAACATACAGGGATATACAATGTAATACTGACACATAATCACACATAGGTTGGACTTGATGGACTTGTGTCTTTTTTTAACCTCATCTACTATGTATATGTAACTATGTGTCAGCAAGGAAGGCCGTAAGACCGGAAGTAGAAACTACATAAAACGGACGTTACAGCTAGCGGGGACACCAGCGCATAATAGAATAAAAAAATTAATAAAAAATGGGATAATTACCAACTTGGCAATATCTAATAAATATAAAAATGGACACTATGTACCCGCGGCCATCTCTTTAACAATATATAAATGAGACACAATGCACCGATATAACAAAAAAAGGGGGAGAAATGTGCAAAGGTAAACATTAAAAATTTAAACAGAATAAAACCAGTATTATTTATTGGATATAAAACAGTTAAGGTCAAAGTCAACATTTAACTCCCTCGGGACCCCAACCTTGGTTTCATGAATCCACAGGGATCCCCGTTGGCTCAACTGCCTAATATAACTCCCTCCTCTCCAATGCCTATTAACTTTTTCAAGGCCCCAAAATTGCAGGCATCTCGGGTCCTGATTGTGGAAGATTTTGAAATGCTTGGAGACATTATGCGTAACAAGGCCCTTAATTATGTTATTAACATGTTCCCCTATACGGACACCCATAGGTTGGGAGGTTCTCCCCACATACTGGAGTCCGCAATCACATCGTAGCATGTATACAACACCTACCATATCGCATGTAATCAGATTTTACATGCTTTTTATTAGTTGCTGAGGCAATTCATTCTTTCCTCCTTTTAAGTTTGCGTTTACACTTCTTCAAGGCCGGACATTTCCCACAAGCATAGAATCCGGATAAAAAATTTAAAATTCTGTTCTCTTTACTGACTGGTGGATCCACAACACTTGGGGATCAAATGTCCCTCAAAATTGGCAGTCTCCTATATACAAATCTTGGTCGTGAGGGTAGAACCGTGCCTAATATTCGATCTCTCTTCAAAAATTCCCAATGTTTCAAAATTATCTTTTCGAATTTCTTATGCTGCATGTTATAATCTAATATTATTTTGTACTCAAAGTTGTTTTGCTTCTTCCTGCTAGTATCTGAACCTGTAACTAAAGATGCTCGATCCATGTTCCCAACTTTAAAAATGGCCTGAGAAAAATAATCTGAATCCAACGTGCAGTTTTGCGAATAAATTGGCCCCTGGGGATGTTTTATAGCCATGAGTGGTGGTGACAGCTGTCCATGGCTATATATACATTTTGATCGGTCGGTTTAAAGTAGTTTCTGGTCTTGAAAGAGCTTCCTTGCTTGAAAATTTCCAGATCCAGAAATGCTACACAGGAAGAATCCGCATTCCAAGTAAACCTTATGTTCTTGTCATTACCATTCAATTTGGACATGAACAGCTGTAGGCTCACAAGGCTCACAAGGTCACCCTCCCACACCATGATTACATCATCAATATATCTTTGGTAGCAGACCAACTGCGTCAGTCTGCTACCAAAGACAAACTCCTCCTCCCATAGTGCCATGAAAATATTGACAACACTGGGCGCAAAACGGGCGCCCATGGCAACACCGAGTATTTGCAGGAAAAACTTCCCACCATGCCAGAAATAATTTCTGGCAAGACAGAAATTTAAGGCTTTCAATAAGAAATCTTTGAGAGCAGACGGCAGAGTGGACTTGTCCAAAGCCCATTGAACCGAAATAAGGGCATCCTGGTGGTCTATGATCATATAAAACGAATTAACATCCGCCGTTACAAGAAGGCTATTATCTCTACAGGGTATAAGGTTTACTTGGAATGTGGATTCTTCCTGTGTAGCATTTCTGGATCTGGAAATTTTCAAGCAAGGAAGCTCTTTCAAGAACAGAAACTACTTTAAACCGACCAATCAAAATGGATACATAGCCATGGACAGCTGTCACCACCACTTATGGCCATAAAACATCCCCATGGGCCAATTTATTCGATTACGGTGAAACTGCACGTTGGATTCGGATTATTTTTCTCAGGCCAATGTATTGGCTGATCGATTTTTGCAAAAGGGATATACCCATGATCAGATAGCTAGCAAAATTTTTAAAGTTGGGAACATGGATCAAGCATCTTTAGTTACAGGTTCAGATACTAGAAGGAAGAAGCAAAACAACTTTGAGTACAAAACAATATTAGATTATAACATAGAGCATAAGAAATTCGAAATTCTTCCAGTTCCGGCGCCGCATGGAGTAGCTGTCTCTCCTTACAGCTGCCGCAATAAGGACAAAATCTGCCTAGAAAACCGGCCCAGAAGCCCGAATCCACCCTCGGCTACCTCGGGCACTAGTAGCCACTACATGGACCGCTTTGTGGAAGTCTGCGGCTCCCGCACCAATATGGCCCAGTCCCCTCTCCACAGCAAGCAGGGGACCATACAACGGAGCGCATAGCACAGGCAGTAGCAGCTCTCCTGTCCCCTATGATTTCTACATCTGTGGAAAAAGCTGTAAATGCGGGGACGAAACAAATTAAGGCCCAGCTAGGAGAACATAACACCAGGCTACATGAGCTAGAACACCGCTTATCAAGTATGGAAGAAGAGATGTACCAAGCCCAAGCCACAGAACAAGCGCAGGACAAGACAAACCAGTACATAATCCAAAAACTCGACGACTTGGAAAATAGGTCCAGAAGGAGCAACCTGCGATTCGTGGGGATACCCGAATCTCTACAATCATCTGCTTTATCAGACTTTTGCTCCCAACGCATCCCTGAGGCGCTAGGCCTAACAGGCCCCTGCACGGTAGAACGCGCCCACAGAATGGGACCATAGAACGAAGAACGCAAGAACCCTCGCCCCATCATTGCTATATACCTGAACTACTCTGACAAAGCTCATATTCTCCAAAAATTTAGACAAACCCGCACACTCCAAATTGATGTTGTGAAGGTTCTGATTTTTGCCGACTACTCCATTGAAGTCTCAAAAAAACGCAAAGCCTTCCAACAGATATGCACAGAACTCTTCAAGCAACATATTAAATTCACTCTAGCCTTCCCAGCCACCCTACGCCTCAAGACACCCAGCGGTGACCAGCTATCCTTTCAGGATCCTCCAGAAGCGGAAGCCTACGTGCGGTCGTTACTCTCCAACGCTCAACAGCACACCCCCTCCAAAGGCACCCCAATCAACCGCTCCCTGGACCAACGGAGCCCACGCAAAGACTCTCCCAAACGCTTCAGATCCTCATTTCCGGACCAGCAACGCTTCACTCCCCGCTGAACTGAAACTTGCAACCGCTATCGCTGGTTCTCCAATCTACGGACAGTACACCAACTTGTCCCTCCTCAGGTTTTTCTACCTTCCTCCATACGGCATCACGTAATGTATAATGCTGTTTTGTTTTGACTGTTCTCAGTTCTCAGAGTTATCTTTCAGACAGTACTTGTTTGAACACAGTTTTCTTTTACTGTTATGTCCTCCTGGCCTCACTGTGTACGGCTAACTGCATCCCCCCCCCCCCCAATTTTAGCCTCAAGCGCCTATATAGAGGCCTGACACCCTTCCCCGGGCTATTTGGGCCCCAAACCGTAACTGTCCTGTTATGGGAGTTGACCTACACAGTGAATCCATGCGGAAAAAAGTGAAGTTTCCAGGCTTAAAGGGGTTGTAAAGGTAAAAATGTTTTCACCTTAATGCATTCTATGCATTAAGGTGAAAAAACTTCTGACAATACCGCCGCCCCCAGCCCCCCCGTTTTACTTACCTGACACCTCGAAAGTCAGCTTCTCGTTCCCGACATCTATTCCTCCGCTCACCCTGGCCGCTGATTGGCTACAGTGGATGGATTGGAAGCAGCGCAGCCATTGGCTCGCGCTGCTGTCAATCACATCCAATGACGCGGCGCGCTGGGGGGCGGGGCCGAGTGATACAGTGAGCGGCTATAGCCGCCGGCTGTATCACGGGAGCGCGCCCGCAAGCACTAACCACCATGCGAGGGAGCTCGCATTAAGGTGGTTAATGCTTGCGGGGAGGAGCTGAAACAGCCGCCGAGGGACCCCAGAAGACCAGGTTCGGGGCCACTCTGTGCAGAACGAGCTGCACAGTGAAGGTAAGTATAACATGTTTGTTATTTTAAAAAAAAAAAAATTTTACCTTTACAACCCCTTTAATGGTTATGTTCTCCTTTATGTTGCTTCCCCTCTATGTCATACCCCCCCCCTCGTTCTATCCCTTTATTCAGGGCCCATACCATCTCCCCTACGCATCTAATACGCCTCATGCTCATTATGAAAATGGCATGCTTTCTGTCACAGTTGGTACTTCAAGTCACCATCCACATAATGTTAAATTGACCTTATCGGCTCATACCCCTCTCAAGCCCCCCCTAACATGAAAATAATCTCTTGGAACGTGAAGGGTCTTAGATCCCCCCAAAAAAGAATGAAAATTCTTAGGCATCTTAAACGGCTCAAAACCGATATAGCCCTACTTCAGGAGTCACACTTATCAGCCCCAGACTTCCATCGTATGAAGAAGCTATGGGTAGGCACTGTTCTAGGCTCTGAGGCAGCAGGACGCAAAGCTGGCGTCCTCCTACTCATACACAAAAATCTCCCTTGCTCAGTCTTGTCGACAAAAACTGATAATCAGGGACGTTTGCTCACTACACATGTCAAAATAGGCTCTAAAGAGCTCGTAATCACAAACGTCTATGCCCCCAACAGCCCAAGCAGGCAATTCTATTCCGAGCTCTCCAGTTGGCTTCTAGAAAACACTCATCTCCCCCACCTAATCGGAGGGGACTTTAATGATACCCTCCATCAGATAGACGACAGATCCTCACCAAAAAGTCCAAATCTACGCATTAACCCTCCCGCCCCTTCCCTCTTTGCAAACACCATGGATTCTATCCATTTTCAGGATCTGTGGCGTCTCTCCCACCCAGCAGACAGGGAATTCACATTCTACTCCAACCCACACAAAGTATTCACAAGGATAGACTATTTCTTTGGCTCTGACAACCTAATCCCTTTCCTCCAGAACACCACAATACATGACATAACCATCTCCGACCACGCACCTATAGAGGTAACTCTCGATAATCTAAACCTACCCCCACATCCCAACATCTGGCAGTTCCCCTCCTTCCTTAATAATAACACTGACTTCCAACAATACATGTCCGATGCATGGACGGAATACTCTTCAAACAACGCCCCCCACATACACGATCCCAACCTATTCTGGGGCGCCGGTAAAGCTTTCCTAAGAGGCCGCATCATCTCCTATGCATCCTCCTTCAAACGTAACACCCTGTCTAAATATAAAGCAGCCAGCTCACGCCTACACCAGGCACAACGAGCGCTATACACCACAGACTCCCCAGCCGTTCGACTAGAATGGCAGGCAGCAAAAAGAGACTTCGACACATGGGTAAACACCCTTGAACACACCAAACAGGCTTATTTAGAAGCCACCTTTCATAAATTTGGTAACAAAGCGGGTAAACTCTTATCCAGACTATGCAAAGGACCGTTCCGCCCAACCCACATCACATCACAGTACAGGCACCCTTCATTCCACTCCACAAGCAATTAACAAAGTCATGCAAAAATTTTACTCTTCGCTCTACGCCCCAGACCCCATAGATGCACAAAAAGCATGCGCTTTTCTAGGAAAAATAAACATGCCCAAGATCTCCACATTAAAACTAGAAACCCTTAACGCACCTATATCTCCCACCGAAATATCGACAACCATCCGCCACTTGACTCTCTCCCAGGCCCAGACGGCTTCACTAGCGAATTTTACAAGACCCTACAACCCCTCCTGGAACCCACTCTCCTCCAAGTATACCAGAATATCTGGTCAGGGGGTGCGTACATACAGTCGGGGAACCAGGCTCTTATAAAATTACTATCTAAAAAGGGCAAAGACCCCCAGGAACCAGGCTCATACAGGCCCATATCACTTCTCAACCTAGACGTGAAAATCCTCTCTAAAATTGTAGCCACCAGGCTGGCGGATATTATTCCTTCTTTAATTCACCCCGCTCAATCAGGCTTCGTAAAAGGCAGAACCGCCACCCTCAATATTCGTAAAGTCATGATGGCCCTAGAACATGCACTCCATCACCCAAACACTAATCACGCCATTATCACATTAGGCGCAGAAAAGGCCTTCGATAACGTAAGTTTCGACTGGCTATCTATGACAATGTCAGAGATGGGATTCACTGGCCCATTCCACCACCTCATCACTGCCATGTACACAGCCCCATCAGCAAAATTAGTGGTAGCAGGCCTCATATCAGAAGAATTTCGTCTCCACAAGGGCACACGCCAAGGTTGTCCTCTATCCCCGCTCCTTTTTAACATCGCCCTAGAACCGCTGTCCAGATATCTAACACTAACAGCCCCCCTGCATGGTATAAAAATAGGCGCACATGATCTACGCACATCCTTATTTGCTGATGATGTCCTCATATTCTCGGCCAACCCCCCTTCAGATATTATAACCATTAAAAGGGTGTTTGATGAATTCCGCTCGTGCTCTGGCCTTCGTATCAACTACAGCAAAAGCGAAATTCTCCCCATAGGCACCCACTCTGTACCACAATGGACCCAACAATCTATTTTCCCTGTCGCGAAATCCCATATCACTTATCTAGGAATAAAAATAGGAAAACTCCCCTCATCACTATACCACCTAAATTACCCTCCTCTGCTATCAAAAATATCTCAAGAATTAAATGCCTGGATGGATCTGCCCCTCTCGCTCTTGGGAAGATGTCACTTAATAAAAATGGTCAGTTTCGCAAGACTACTATACCCACTGCAAACTATTCCACTACTGCTTCATCATAAAGATGTGACTTCGCTTAATTCTTCCTTATCAAAATTCCTTTGGCGAAACAAACGACCACGTATAGCTCTAAAAAAACTATATCTTCCCAGGCGCGAAGGGGGCATCAGCCTACCACACATTAGAATGTACAATATAGCATGCTTGCTTAGAACCAGCATAGACTGGATAACGCAATCCTCCCGTTACTCCAATTTCTCCCTGGAATCAGACATGGCATACCCTTACTCATTAGTGGCCCTCCTCCACTGCAGATGGAAGTCAGCCCCCCCCCCCCCTCACCAACACAATCTCTTATTAGGAGACACAGCTGTGGCTTGGAGAGAAGCAAGGAAAATACTTAAGATATCCCCTTTTGTATCGCCACATCTCCCGATCCAAGGAAATCCGGCCTTCCCACAGGGACTAGAACATAAACCTTTTAAAATATGGGAACGGAAAGGCCTAAGAAAATTCTCCTCCCTCTGCAACGTACAGACGGGTCGACCACTACCCTTTACCAGCATTGCGGAAACCTTCTCACTACGCACTACGCATACCTTCTATTATGGGCAATGCATCAGTTTCTTAAAGGAGACATGTAAACAAGCGGATAAAAGGTTTCCAACAAACGTCATAGACCAAATGATATCAAACAACTCATACAAAATCTCGGACATCTACAAACCTCTCCTACACAAATCATCTCTACCTCTTTCAGCATCATCGATAAAAAACTGGAATAAAGACTTCCCTGATTCAAACTTAGTGGAAAAAATCCTGCAAGGCCTCAACTCCGTACAAAAGCTTACACCCAATGAAGTATGGAGAGAAACGCAATTGAAAATAGCCCACAGAGCATATATGCCTTTCTCATCGTCAAAAACAGACAAGAGCAAAGCCTTCTGTCCACTATGCCACATCCAGAAACCCTCCCTGGCCCATCGCTTTTGGGACTGCTCCTATAGCTCTACTTTTTGGGACCAAGTTCTTGCCTACATATTCGAAGTGACCCTCTTAAAACTACCCAAGGACCCGCTACTCCTTATCTTCGGCTACTGGGACCCAATACTCCTACCCTGGTCAAAAACCGCCGACAGCGACATAAGCCCCTCAGGGAACTTAAAAATCAACGCCTCACACAAAGGGTGGTCCCTAACCTGTCTTCTAACTGCAAGAAGAACCATCTTGAAAAATTGGATCTCCCCATTGTACCCCAACATCACCCAAGTCAAACGAGAGCTCTTACATCTACTTATCAAAGATCGCATAAATACGGACTTCAAACAGAAAATCTCCTCAGACCGCTTCCACTCCAAATGGCACCCCTTCATGCTCTCATCTCTCTCCCAAGAGGAAATAGCTAATTTGAGCCAATCCACCTTCTCATACCACGACTCCTATCAGCCGATGCAAAACAAGAAAATCTCCCCATAAGAGGTGCCCTCCTAAACCAACCTACACCATCCTGAGCGCGGCATAGGTCACTGAACTCACCAATCCAAGGTCGCTAACAGATCCCCAAGTAACCGAATATTACCAGCTATCCTTTTTTCTTAATATGGTAAAATGTTTATGGTCGATCAGATAATGTACCCCCACCAACCGTATCTTTCTCATACATTACATGCCCCCCCCCCCCCGGTTTGAGTTCTTTTCCCACTTTCTATCTCATTGCTATTAAATAATCTAGTATTCACAGAGATTGTCTAATCAGATCCATCCAGGCATCTACTATGTTAGTCAACTATCTGCTCTGTTAGGATCTGTCGAATTTTGTCTATCCATCCATCTCATATAGGCATATACTCCTGAAAAATTATTGTCCCTATCTAGACTTAAGTTTATACCGAAATGTCTCTCATCTCTGTGAATGTCCTAGAATATGAAAATGTCTGTATACAATACTATATTTTATACCTTTTATTGTATGTTGAAAAGCGAAATAAAAACTTTTTGAAAAAAGAAAAAAAAAAAAAGAAATTCGAAAAGATAATTTTGAAACATTGGGAAATTTTGAAGAGAGATCGAATATTAGGCACGGTTCTACCCTCACGACCAAGATTTGTATATAGGAGACCGCCAACTTTGAGGGACATTTTAGCCCCAAGCGTTGTGGATCCACCAATCAGTAAAGAGAACAGAATTTTTAATTTTTTATCAGGATTCTATGCTTGTGGGAAATGTCCAGCCTGCAAGAAGTGTAAACGCAATCTTAAAAGGAGGAAAGAATTCATTGCCTCAGCAACTAATAAAAAGCATGTAATAAAAAATCTGATTACATGCCATACGGTAGGTGTTGTATACATGCTACAATGCGATTGCGGACTCCAATATGTGGGGAGAACCTCCCGACCTATGGGTGTCCGCATAGGGGAACATGTTAATAACATAATTAACCACTTGACCACTGGGCACTTAAACCCCCTTCCTAACCAGACCAATTTTCAGCTTTCGGTGCTCTCACATTTTGAATGACAATTACTCATTCAAGCAAAACTGTACCCATATGAAATTTTCGTCCTTTTTTTCACACAAATAGAGCTTTCTTTTGGTGGTATCTGATCATCTCTGGGTTTTTTTATTTTTTGTGCTATAAATGAAAAAAGACCGAAAATTTTGTAAAAAAATGAATTTTTCTTCATTTCTAATATAACATTTTGCAAATAAGTAATTTTTCTTTATAAATTTGGGCCAAAATTTATACTGCTACATATCTTTGGTAAAAATAACCTAAATTAGTGGATATTATTTAGTCTGTGTGAAAGTTATAGAGTCTACAAGCTATGGTGCCAATCACTGAAAATTGATCACATCTGATGTACTGAGGCCTATCTCATTTCTTGAGACCCTAACAAGCCAGGAAAGTACAAATACCCACAAAATGACCCCTTTTTTTTATTTTTTCCCACAATTCTTTGCAAAATTAAGGTTTTTTTTTATTTTTATTTTTTTTCACACCAAATTGTCATTATAACAGGTTATTTCTCTCACATGGCATGTACAATACACAAATGACACCCCAAAAATATATTCTGCTACTCCTCCTGAGTATGGCGATACCACATGTGTGAGACTTTTACACAGCCTGGCCACATACAGAGGCGCAACATTGAAGTAGCACAATCAGGCATTCCAGGAGCATAAATTACACATCTAATCTCTCAATTACCTATTACACTTTTGAAGGCCCTGGAGCACCAGGACAATGGAAATGCCCACAAAGTGACCCCATTTTGAAAAGCAAACACCCCAACGTATAATCTATGAGGCATAATGAGTCTTTTGAACGGTTCATTTTTTTCCAGAAGTTTTTGAAAAATGTGCAAAAGAAATGAAAACGCATTTTTTTACACAAAGTTGTCCGTTTCTAAAATATTTCCAACACATAGCATGTACATAGCAAAAATGACACCCCAAAATATATTCTGCTACTCCTCCTGAGTATGGCGATACCACATGTGTGAAACTTTTACACAGCCTGGCCACATACAGAGGCCCAACATTGAAGCAGCACATTCAGGCATTCTAGGAGCGTAAATTACACATCTAATCTCTCAACCACCTATTACACTTTTGAAGGCCCTGGAGCACCAGGACAATGGAAACGCCCACAAAGTGACCCCATTTTGGAAAGCAAATACCCCAACGTATAATCTATGAAGCATAGTGAATCTTTTGAACGGTTCATTTTTTTTCAGACGTTTTTGGAAAATGTGGAAAAAAAATGAAAACGCATTTTTTTTTACACAAAGTTGTCTATTTCTAAGATATTTCCAACACATAGCACGTACATAGCAAAAATGACACCCCAAAAATATATTCTGCTACCCCTCCTGAGTATGGCGATACCACATGTGCGAGACTTTTACACAGCCTGGCCACATACAGAGGCGCAACATTGAAGTAGCACATTCAGGCGTTCTAGAAGCATAAATTACACATCTAATCTCTCAACCACCTATTACACTTTTGAAGGCCCTGGAGCACCAAGACAATGGAAACGCCCACAAAGTGACCCCATTTTGGAAAGCAAACACCCCAACATATAATCTATGAGGCATAATGAGTCTTTTGAACGGTTCATTTTTTTCCAGAAGTTTTTGGAAAATGTGCAAAAAAAATGAAACCGCATTTTTTTTTACACAAAGTTGTCCATTTCTAAGATATTTCCAACACATAGCATGTACATAGCAAAAATGACACCCCAAAAATATATTCTGCTACTCCTCCTGAGTATGGCGATACCACATGTGCGAGACTTTTACACAGCCTGGCCACATACAGAGGCGCAACATTGAAGTAGCACATTCAGGCATTCTAGAAGCATAAATTACACATCTAATCTCTCAACCACCTATTACACTTTTGAAGGCCCTGGAGCACCAGGACAATGGAAACGCCCACAAAGTGATACCATTTTGGAAAGTAAACACCCCAACGTATAATCTATGAGGCGTAATGAGTCTTTTGAACGGTTCATTTTTTTCCAGAAGTTTTTGGAAAATGTGGTAAAAAAATGAAAACGCATTTTTTTTACACAAAGTTGTCCATTTCTAAGATATTTCCAACACATAGCATGTACATAGCAAGAATGACACCCCAAAATATATTCTGCTCCTCCTCCTGAGTATGGCAATACCACATGTGTGAGACTTTTACACAGCCTGGCCACATACAGAGGCCCAACATTAAAGTAGCACATTCAGGAGTTCTAGGAGCATAAATTACACATCTAATTTCCTTACAATCTATGACATTTTGAAGGCCCTTCATATTTCTAACACATAGCATGAACATACCAAGAATTACACCCTAAAATACATTCTGCTGAGCAAAGGGTAAACAAAAGATTACCTGTGATTTTAGTAGTGCAGTTGTCCACAGGAGGAGAACCCTGATCCAGGCAGCAGGCAGGGACATGGTCAGCGACAGTGAATGGAATTGTCCAGGCAACAGGCAAGAATATTGTCCATAGTCAGTACAGGCAGGGATACTGTCCTTATACAGTCCAGGGTCAGTGCAAGTAGAGACATTGCCAGCAATGCCAAAATATTGGTCCTGGTAGTAAGCAGGAACATGGTCCAAGTAGCAGGCCAGGAAAGGATTTTGGGGACAGGGGTAGAGGCTTCTCCAACCCAAATCTCTTTGAAGCCTCCGAGTCTCCAGACCCTAAATCTGGGAATGAGAAAACTAAAAAAATTGTTTTCTTCATCCAGAAAAACATTTCTGGAGCCCCTCACATATGTGAGACCCCTGTGTTCCCACTAGCATAGCAGGGTAAATGATCAGTCCAAGAGGCAGGCAAAAAACGTGGTCAAACAGTCCAGGGTCAGTTCCAGAGCAGGCAGAAGTAGGTACAATTTAGCGTTAGGCATAAGCTTGGTCGTATAACAGGCCAGGGTCAGTTCCAGAGAAGGCAGAGGTATGTTTATCGTCAGGCAGAAGCTTTGTCATATAACAGGACAGGGTCAGTTCCGGAGAAGGCAGAGGTAGGTACAGTTTAGCGTTAGGCAGAAGCTTGGTCGTATAACAGGCCAGGGTCAGTTCCGGAGAAGACAGAGGTATGTACAGTTCAGTGCAGTGGCATAAGGGGTGTGGAGGAAAATGACAGGAAATGAGAATTACGTTTACCATACTTCCCTAATAATGTAGAGAAGTATGGTAACGGCAGAAACATTCACCTATACAGAGGCCTGGTTGGGAAGGACATTGGGGACAATAATACGTGATGTCTCTTCTAATTCCTCCTCTGGAGCATTTCTTCTGACGTCTGTGGCCTGCTTCACTGGGGGGGATTTTCTCAGGAAAGTGGCGTACGTGGAGTCTGCTCACGGAATCAAAGCAAATATTTTCTGGTGGGCTTTCAGGGTACAAAAGGGTGGAGATTACTTGTTCCTGGTAGTGCAGATAGGATACAGGGTTCTCTGTAGATTTTTGGTAAATAACATAAGTGTTATACATGGCCAAACTGAAAAAATAAATGGACACTTTTCATACCAGTGGCGGGATTTGGGGGAAGGTAGGGTTCAATCACCCGATCGTTGAAGTCCACTCCCCCCATAAACAAATTATAATTGTAAACACAAGCAGGTTTCTGGACTGGGCCGTTTCTTCTTGAGACTTCCGCGTAGGTGTCATTATGAATTGTCGTCAGCATGTGGACGTTTCATCTGTCCCTCCACTTGACAGCCAATAGCTCCTGGTTCCGCAAAGACGCCGTCTCCCCTCGTCGTAACCTTTCATTGACCAGTTTTTGCGGTAAACCCTTTCTATTGGTTCTTACGGTACCACATGCTGGGGTGTCCCTCCGGTGAAGATTGCGGAAGAGGGGCAAACTTGTATAAAAATTATCCACATAAAGGTGGTACCCCTTTCCAAAGAGTGGATAAACAAGCTCCCAGACAACTTTGCCGCTGGCTCCAATATATTCTGGACATTCAGGGGGATGCAGTTGGGTGTCCTTCCGTTCGTACATTTTTACCCCATATCGGGCCCTTTTGCTGGGGATAAATTGTTTGATGCCCAGCCTGCTGGAGAATTTTACAAGGGACTCATCCACGGAAATATTCTGTTCGGGGGTATATAATTGGGGAAATTTTTCAGAGAAATAATTTAAAAGTGGCCAAATTTTGAATAATTTGTCAAATGCAGGGTCATTTCGGAGAGGGCACTGGGTGTTGTCACTGTAGTGGAGGAAACACAAAATCATAAGGTATCTTGATCTTGGCTTAATCGATGAGAAGAGTGGCATGTGGTGGATGGGGTTAGTTGACCAATATGAGTACATTTCGTTTTTTTTGTGAGTCCCATTGTAAAAGTTAGGCCTAAGAAAATTTTGAATTCCTCTATGGTAAGCTCTCTCCACTCAAAGGGACAGGTATAACTAGAGCCAGGGTTGCTTACTATGTACTGCTGTGCATAGAGGTTGCACTGGGCCACAATGGAAGATAGTAAGTCTTCGGTGAAAATCAAATAAAAAAAATCAAGCATGACAAAATTCACCTGGACACCTAGCTGGGCGGTAAAAGGGGGGATATTTGCTGCTCCGGAATGAAGGGGAAGCCACAGGGGGTTTTGAAGGGCATAGGGAAGGGTGGCATGGCCTCTATCCTTTTGAGGCTGAGAGAACACCCTACTGGTACCTGGCCTTTGTTGCAGTGGACGGCACTGCGCTTGAGGTGGACGGCACTGCTCTTGAGGTGGACGGCACTGCGCTCGAGGTGGTAGTAGGCTGCTGCTCCACACCAGAACGCCTTCTTTTCACAGGCATACGTTCCTCTTCCGATTCTGTATCAGACCCGCTGCTTGTCACGGGTCCATAGGCTGAATCCGAATCGGACTGAAACTCGGAGAGCTCCCCGCTGCTCTCATCGGTCATGCTGAGACGCTGGTAGGCCTCCTTGGCCGTAAATATTTTTTTTGCCATACTGGTGGCTGGTGAGGTTGATGTGGCGCAGATGAGCACTGATGGGCACAGGTGGCACTGATGGGCACAGGTGGCACTGGTGTGACACTGGTGTGCACTGTAACTGTAGCGGCACTGGTGTGGCTCCGGTTGCACTGGTGTGGCTCCGGTGGCACAGAGGTGGCACTGGTGGGCACAGGTGGCACTGGTGGGCACAGGCGGCACTGCAGTGGTGCAGGTGACACTGATGGGCACAGGTGGCACTGATGGACACAGGTGGCACTGATGTGGCACTGGTGTGGCTCTGGTTGAACTGGTGTGGGTCTGTTGGGACAGAGGTGGGCTCTGGCAGCACTGGTGGGCACAGGCGGTACTGGTGGGCACAGGTGGCACTGATGTGGCACTGCAGTGGTGCAGATGAGCACAAGTGGCACCGATGGGCACAGGTGGCACTGATGTGCACCATAGTGGCACTGGTGTGCACTGTAGTGGCACTGGTGTGGCTCTGGTTGCACTGGTGTGGCTCTGGTGGCACAGAGGTGGCACTGGTGGGTTCAGGCGGCACTGGTGGGCTCAGGCAGCACTGGTGGGCACAGGCGGCACTGATGTGGCACTGCAGTGGCGCAGATGAGCACAAGTGGCACTGATGGGCACAGGTGTGCACTGTAGTATCACTGGTGTGGGTCTGGTGGCACAGGGGGTACAGATGTGGCACAGATGACACTGTTGTGGCACAGATGACACTGTTGTGGCACTGTTGGGCACTGCTGTGGCACTGATATATGTTGAAAAACTCACCATAAAGCTCTCCTCTCCTCTCACGCTGCATCTGTGTGAGGAGAGGAGAGCGGAGAACTCCTGATGACCCTGTTTTCCCTGCTTTGTTGACATTTGTGATCGCTCCGTCATTGGACGGTAAAGGGCCACTGTCATTGGCCCTTTACTGCGATCTGCGTTGCGCCGGGTCCACGGATGTTCCCGTGTGCGCGCCCCAGGGGGCGCGCGGGAGCGTTTTCCGTGATCACGACTTTGACCTCAACTGTTTTATATCCAATAAATAATACTGGTTTTATTCTGTTTACATTTTTAATGTTTACCTTTGCACATTTCTCCCCCTTTTTTTGTTATATTGGTGCATTGTGTCTCATTTATATATTGTAGAGATGGCCGCGGGTACATAGTGTCCGTTTTTATATTTATTAGATATTGCCAAGTTGGTAATTATTCCATTTTTATTCATTTTTTTATTCTATTATGCGCTGGTGTCCCAGCTAGCTGTAACGTCCGTTTTATGTAGTTTCTACTTCCGGTCTTACGGCCTTCCTTGCTGACACCAGCAGCTCTACATAAGCTGCTGGGTGACTCCTAGCTCCACCCCTCACTGACGAAGTCCAATCGGGACGTAACGTCGTGTACGGGGGCGGAGCTTGTTTTTGCGGACATCACCCGCTGCCACCTCTATACTGCTGATCGGTGGATCGGCTTTTACTGTTACCATTTTATGTCATTGCGCTTGTCAGCGCTATACTTTTTACCTTCACACTTTATGACCCAATAAAACGGAGTACACTTAGAGTGATTTCTTTGTTTTTTTGGAGTGCTGCAAACTATCACCATACCGGCTTCTGGAAGTTTTCCCCTTGTATCACTGGACTTTCCTGCTGGATAGGAGCTCCATACATTGCGAGTGAGGATCATTCAAACCGTCTAGGTTTGCAACATCCCTTGGGGATACATGCGTTTTTGACCTTCTGTGGCAGGGAGGTCCATCCATTCTGGTAAGCGTATCTGGGCTTTTATGGTGAAGGATACTGTCACTTTACATCAGAAGGACTTTTCCCCTTTTTCCACACAAGGGATCCTGCCATTCCTTTTGTCCGGTGATTGGAGTTTCCACCTTGATTGGACTATTTTCTGTTTCCTTTATTTAGTTTCTGTGCTGCACTTACCTTTGCTTTTATTGTATACGTACTAGGTATATGTGATTGCCTATAGTGTTCAGCTTGCAGTTTTTAGTTCATTATTGTTTGCGCTGATTGTTCTGCTGTTTTCTGTATTTGATTTGCAGTGCGTTCTTGTCTGCTCGTTTCTGAATTTCAGCTCGTTCTTCTCAGGCCTTTCTGATTTTCAGTGCGTTCTGTTAGTTCGTTCTGACCAGCCGACCGTTTTGAAGCCATGTTGTGGTTACGTACTCGTTGTAGAGTTCGTGCTGTGCAGGGACTTGGTTTTGGGGTTCTTACTTTGACCCAAGCCCAGTCCATGAACAGGGCGAGGAGGAGTTCATGGATGAAGAATTGGTTGCTCCAGCGTGACCAATTCTCGCACATGCCTTTGTTGCGGGAGATCCGTGGGAATAACCCTGATGGTTACAGGAATTATATCCAGATGACGGACCCCGTTTTTCACCGTCTGATGGCTTTGCTGTCCCCTTATATTACGAAGCAGGACACCTGCATGCGGCAAGCCATCACTCCCAAGCAGAGGCTCGTCGCCATCTTGCAGTACTTGGTGACAGGGAGAAGTCTGCAGGAAATCAAGTTCTCAAGTGCTATGGGAATCATTATTCCAGAGACCTGTTCTGCCATCATTCAGGTCCTGCAGAAGGACTATATTAAGGTAAGATTTCCACTTTAACATCACATTATACAGTGGGATGGAAAGTATTCAGACCCCTTTACATTTTTCAGTCTTTGTTATATTGCAGCCATTTGCTAAAATCATTTCCTCATTAATGTACACACAACACCCCATATTGACAGAAAAACACAGAATTGTTGACATTTTTGCAGATTTATTAAAAAAGAAAAACTGAAATATCATATGGTCCTAAGTATTCAGACCCTTTGCTCAGTATTTAGTATAAGCACCCTTTTGATCTAATACAGCCATGAGTCTTTTTGGGAAAGATGCAACACATTTTTCACACCTGGATTTGGGGATCCTCTGCCATTCCTCCTTGCAGATCCTCTCCAGTTCTGTCAGGTTGGATGGTAAACGTTGGTGGACAGCCATTTTAGGTCTCTCCAGAGATGCTCAATTGGGTTTAAGTCATGGCTCTGACTGGGCCATTCAAGAACAGTCACAGAGTTGTTGTGAAGCCACTCCTTCGTTATTTTAGCTGTGTGCTTAGGGTCATTGTCTTGTTGGAAGGTAAACCTTCGGCCCAGTCTGAGGTCCCGAGCACTCTGGAGAAGGTTTTCGTCCAGGATATCCCTGTACTTGGCTGCATTCATCTTTCCCTTGATTGCAACCAGTCGTCCTGTCCCTGCAGCTGAAAAACACCCCCACAGCATGATGCTGCCACCACCATGTTTCACTGTTGGGACTGTATTGGACAGGTGATGAGCAGTGCCTGGTTTTCTCCACACATACCGCTTAGAATTAAGGTCAAAAAGTACTATCTTGGTCTCATCAGACCAGGGAATCTTATTTCTCACCATCTTGGAGTCCTTCAGGTGTTTTTTAGCAAACCCCATGCTGGCTTTCATGTGTCTTGCACTGAGGAGAGGCTTTCGTTGGGCCACTCTGCCATAAAGCCCCGACTGGTGGAGGGCTGTAGTGATGGTTGACTTTCTACAACTTTCTCCCATCTCCCGACTTCATCTCTGGAGCTCAGCCACAGTGATCTTTGGGTTCTTCTTTACCTCTCTCACCAAGGCTCTTCTCCCCCGATAGCTCAGTATGGCCGGACGGCCAGCTCTAGGAAGGGTTCTGGTCGTCCCAAACATCTTCCATTTAAGGATTATGGAGGCCACTGTGCTCTTAGGAACCTTAAGTGCAGCAGAATTTTTTTGTAACCTTGGCCAGATCTGTGCCTTGCCACAATTCTGTCTCTGTGCTCTTCAGGCAGTTCCTTTGACCTCATGATTCTCATTTGCTCTGACATGCACTGTGAGCTGTAAGGTCTTATATAGATAGGTGTAAGGCTTTCCTAATCAAGTCCAATCAGTATAATCAAACACAGCTGGACTCAAATGAAGGTGTAGAACCATCTCAAGGATGATCAGAAGAAATGGACAGCACCTGAGTTAAATATATGAGTGTCACAGCAGAGGGTCTGAATACTTAGGACCATGTGATATTTCAGTTTTTCTTTTTTAATAAATCTGCAAAAATGTCAACAATTCTGTGCTTTTCTGTCAATATGGGGTGCTGTGTGTACATTAATGAGGAAAAAAAATGAACTGAAATAATTTTAGCAAATGGCTGCAATATAACAAAGAGTGACAAATTTAAGGGGGTCTGAATACTTTCCGTCCCCCCTGTATGTATTTAAATACATTTTTTTTTTTTTTTTTAATCTATTTTAAACTGAAAAATATTTTCTTTGATTTACTGCTTGTGTTTTTTTTAGCTGTCTCCTAGGTTCTCCAATGAGTTTTTTTGGTCATTTCTTCATTAGTGCAAACATAATTTCTTGGATACATGAGGTGACAATCTCTTCTTCAGCTAACTATTATGTTGTGGTTCTGCTACACACACACCTTGTTAAAGGAAAATCCACTTTGCACTACAAGTGCACTGCAAAAGTGCACTTGAAAGTGCACTGAAACTGCACTGAAAGTGCACTTGTAGTGCAAAGTGCCTTTAGGAAATAACCCCCTGTTGTCACTGTAAATACCAGCAAAAAACTGCTATTGAGCATTGAAAGAAGAAGGCACACATTGTTGAGTAGAAACATTTTTACTCTGTGCACATTCACATGTGCACTTAGAAAAGGGTTTTTGAACAAACCAACATATTTTTGGAATAAATTTTTTTTTTTGGACAGTAGAAATATCCTTTTTTGTGGTAAACAGGTATGTTTTTAAAAACATAAAACAATACACAACTCAGGAACTTACAAAGTTCAACTTTGATAACTTGAAGGCAATATCAGACATTAGTATGATTTATGAAGCATTTGCGCCATGCACGCCGATGCGCAAATTACAAACTGTGTTGATCTTGCCTTCATCAGATGAGGTGATGTCACCCCTGTGAAGGCCAAATTTTGCAGATGCACACAAATTGGGAGTCAAAATGGGGATTTCCCTCCTGATCCCATGCCTAAGGTCAACATGTGCTAGCTCCCATTATGGGAGATCAATGGACATGTTTCGGGGGTGCAATCCCTTCCTCTCAGCTACTTTAGTTGCAAGGAAGGGATTGCACCCACAAAACGCGTACATTGATATCCCGTGATGGCAGATAGCACATGTTGACACACTGGGGCTGATTTATGAAGCATTTGCGCCATGACTTGCGGTGCACGCCGATGAGCAAATCACATTTTCGTATTTACAAAGCATTTGCACCGGTAACACAGCGCGACCCCCCATTTACTATTCTCTTCCCGGAGAAGAGGCGATCGGTACGCCACTATAGACATGGCACACGGCATCTTTAACTTAAAATTTAAACAAGCTGGAAGTGCCAATATTATGGGGGCGATGTGGGGTGATGTGAGGAAATGTAGTACTAACTGTCCAAGTAACAAATATGGACAAAATAGAATGAGAAAGTGACTTTCTCTGAACAAGCCGGCAGCGCCGGCAAATACATATAGAACTGCGGGAGGTGAATTTATGCACTGCGCATGCTCAAACGGCATTTGCGATTGTTCAAATGCTTTGGTTCAATGCGCAGGCAAAATCTCAGTAAATGTCAAGCAACGTAAATGCATTTGCAACAAAATTAAGAAAAAAAAATGCAGGTCTGGTATGGATATTAAGGGGAACCCCGCGCCAAAATTTTTAAAAAAATGGCGTGGGGATGCCCATCAAAATCCATACCAGGCCCTTCAGGTCTGGTATGGATTTTAAGGGGAACCCCGCACCAAATTAAAAAAAAAAAAAAAAGGCGTGGGGTCCCCCTAAAAATCCATACCAGACCCTTATCCGAGCACGCAACCTGGCAGGTCGCAGGAAAAGAGGGGGGGACGAGAGAGTGCCCCCCCCGAACCGTACCAGGCCACATGCCCTCAACATTGGGAGGGTGCTTTGGGGTAGCTTTGGGACAAGGGCCTCATCCCCACAACCCTTGCCCGGTGGTTGTGGGGGTCTGTGGGCGGGGGGGCTTATCGGAATCAGGAAGCCCCCTTTAACAAGGGGACCTCCAGATCCCGGCCCACCCTGTGTGAAATGGTAAGGGGGTACAAATGTACCCCTACCATTTCACAAAAAAAGTGTCAAAAATGTTAAAAATGACAAGAGACAGTTTTTGACAATTCCTTTATTTAAAGCCTTCTTCTTTCCATCTTCTTCAGGTCTTCCTCCTTCTTCCTTTGGTTTCTTCCTCCATCTTCTTCTTCCTCTGCTTGTTCCTCCGATCCTCGGCTTCTTGCTCTGGTGTTCTCATCCGGCATCTTCCTCCGTGGCGTCTTCTTCCCCGCTTCGTTATTGGGCCGCTCAGCATCCATGATGGGAGGCTCCCACTGTGTGACGCTTCTCGTCTTCTGACACTTCTTAAATAACGGAGGGCGGGGTCACCCGGTGACCCTGCCCCCTCTGACGTCACGGGGAAAGCCATAGGGAAGTCCCTGTCAAGTCCCCGTGCGTCAGAGGGGGTGGGGCCACCTGGTGACCATGCCCCCTCTGAAGCACGGTTCCATTATATAAGTGTCAGAAGGCGAGAAGCGTCACACAGCGGGAGCCTCCCATCATGGATGCGGAGCGGCCCAATAACGAAGCGGGGAAGAAGACGCTGCGGAGGAAGATGCCGGACGAGAACACTGGAGCAAGAAGTCGAGGATCGGAGGAAGAAGCAGAGGAAGAAGATGGAGGAAGAAACCGAAGGATGAAGGAAGGAAGACGGAAGAAGACCTGAAGAAGATGGAAAGAAGGCTTTAAATAAAGGAATTGTCAAAAACTGTCTCTTGTCATTTTTAACATTTTTGACACTTTTTTTGTGAAATGGTAGGGGTACTTTTATAGTCCAGTGCTTTTTTTCCCCCCTCTTTTTTCTTAACCTTAAATAAGGACAAGTGCGTTCCAGTGCGTTTTACAGCTTTCCAGTACAGTCCAGTGCAGAAAAAATGCAGCATGTTCTTCTTTTTTTTCTGGAACTGGAACGCACTGGAACTGCAAGCACTGGTGTGAACTATGCCATTGAAAACCATATAACCGATTTTCCGTGCATTTTTTATGCATAAAATATGCACTGGACTGCATTGGTGTGAACTGGCCCTTAAGCAATTTGGCATATTTAAAGGCATTTCAACTTGTTTCGTTTTTGGGGTTGTCCAATTGGTGACATTGATATATGTCCCTTAGGGTGGGACCTGGGCCCCCATACCCATTTTAAGGCCAATAACTAGAAGATAAGCCAGGCAAGTGGGGACTAGTGAAATTGCCAAGTCAGTTCCCTTAGACTGCAATGGTATTTGTTGTATAACTTTTGCACGTTAGGCTCTTTAGTTGCCCCTCTGGACTGGGGGGGTGTTTTGTCCCATCTGTAATTTTGGTGCATGCTGGATGATGTGCTTAATTTTGGACAGGGGGGTTAATAGGTGTACCCACTTTGAAGTAAAGAATGGAGAGAGAGAGAGAGCGAGAGCGAGAGATACGGCAAGAGAGTACATTTGGGTGTCCTTAACGAGTTTCTAACACATGTATTTTCTATTTGTATTTTGTTTGTTATGTTGTTGCAAAACAGATGTGTTTTTATGCAATTTGTTTGTTACTTTGGTTTGTTGTTTTGTTTTTTTTTTGGGGTGGTGGTTATTTTACCATGAAATCTTTTTTATGTTGGCAATTTATGTTGTTTCTACATTGTTCACTTTGATTTAACTGTCTGTGCTGCATTATTTTTAAAATTCTTTCTCAAGATGTTGTGCCTAATGTTGTTTTAATCCTTAATAGATGTCCGTTTGTGGGTGCACTCCTTTTCACTCCTGTTAATTTACACTGCAAAAGGGTCAAACCTCAAACATATTCTGTTAGTGTCTCAAATTAACATACATGTGTGTATTTTGCTTTCCTTGCTTCTTTTCCAAGTCCCTGTTGTTTTTTTTTTTTTTTTTGGACCAATAAAATTGTTTCAAATTTTTTATGTTTTATGTGTGTTCTTTTCATGCAACGGATTTCCCAGCTGCAGCTTAACTAGGCTGATTGGCATGTCCTAGACAAATCACTTTTTTATTTTTTTTTTTAGTTTTAAGTTACTTTTTGAGCAGTGGTTTTCAGCCTCAGTCCTCAAGTACCCCCCCCACGACAGGACATGTTTAGGAAATTTTATCTTATCTAAAATAGCTGTCCAAAATACAAAGCCATTGACTTTGATTTAAAACACCTGTGCAAGATGACGGAAAGCCTGCAAACATGGCCTGTTGGGGGGTACTTGAGGACAGGGTTGAGAAGCACTGAAATAAAATCAAGCTGAAGACAATCCTATTCTAATTGTGGACATTTGAGGGAAATCAAGATTTTTTTTTTTTTTTTTAAGGTTGGGCTTTGTGTCCCTTTTCTTAAAATAGCTAAACAGGAAGTGAGAGTAAAACCTAATAATATTTTTCCTTGGGGACACACAGGTCAATCTAAATAGTGCCCCCATTATGCAAATTGCACTCTAGCACTTTGTTGTGTACACCCCAAATTATTAGGTATTTTGGGGTTTATGAAAGACAAATCCTTTCTGCAATACAAGTGTAGTTGATGAAAATCAGAGGGGTAGCACTGGTGATTTTATCATCCAATCATGTAGAATGGCAAAATTTGGGAGGTGTCTTCACCCTATCAGGGGTGTAGACATCCCCCAAAACTTCTAATCCCTCTGCAGTCTATCCCCAAGCAAAAATAAGAAAGGATTTTAATTAGTTTAACTTTGCAAAGACACATTCCTAAGTTCAATTGTGATGCATGTTAATGGCCCATTTAGACCTTTAATAGAAAGTCATCAGTTGCCTTTGACTCTAAACATTATTTTTGACCAGTCCTAGAAATCTGCATCTCTTTTTCTATTAACCACTTGGTGTCTGTGTTATAGCCAAACGACGGCCACAGCGTGGCCCTGAATTTCTGGGAGGCTGTCATAGGACGGGCTCCCCGTGTGCTCCCTGCAGGGCATGCAGCGTGCACTGAGTCACTGAGACTCGGGTGATCACAGATCGAAGTAAGGGCCGATCCCGGCCCCTTACCACGCGATTAGCTGTCAGGCAATGACAGCTGATCACATGATGTAAACTAAAGCTCGGTAATTGTTTATTTTTTCTCCTCACGCTGACAGCATGAGGATTAAAATAAAAGCTGATCACCGGCTTAGGTGCAAGGGACATTAGTCCCAAAGAGGCAATTCTGCCTCATCTGTGCCCACCAGTACCACCTGCCAGTGCCACCTATCAATGCCCACCAGTGGTCCCAAGCGGTGCTGCCTATCAGTGTAACCAATCAGTGCCACTTCATCAGCGTACATCAATGAAGGAGAAAAATTACCTGTTTGCCAAATTTAATATCAAAATATCCAAAAATATACAAAATTATTTATAGAAATCTGTCTTTTCTTTTTTTTGAACAAAAGAAAAAAACTATAGAGGTGATCAAATACCACCAAAAGAATGCTCTATTTGTGGGAACTTAAAAAAAAAAATAACTAAATTTGGCTAAGTATGACCGCGCAACTGTCATTCAAAATGCATCAGCACTGAAAATTGGTCTGGACAGCAGGGGGGTTTAAGTGCCCAGTAAGCAAGTGATTCATTTCCATGCCAAATATGGATTTCTGTAATAAAGATGTGTGCCCGCTGTGTATACGGCATGTGCGTAAGCAAGTCGCACACATATGAACGGTACTCAATGTAAATCATGGGGTACAACTTGTGATGCAACTTTTCAGTTCCTAGTGGCATGACAAGTTGCAATAGTGGAAAAGCAGCCGAAAAAGAATCACGCTCTCTGGTTCTTCTCCGGTGCATTCTTCCTTCTGCCGGGCTCCTCCGCTATCTTCTGCTCTTTTGCTGCTCTTTTGAGGAGCCCGGTCTTCTGAGACGTCTTCTTTCCTCTACAAAAATGACTGAAGGTCTGCTTAAGCAGGAACACAGATTTTTACCTTCCCCCCACAGTTAGTAAGCACCACCCTAAGAACACACATTTTTGACAATTCCTTTATTAAATTATAAAAAATGTCCCCCGGTGTAGATCTAATTAATCATGATACCTGCCACCATCACCGAACCGAAGAAAAAACCTCCGGTCCCAACAAAGGCTCCCGTAATCTGCCAGCAAATCTCTCTGACAGTACATAAATAACTAAGGGACGGGGCCACACGGCGACATCACTGGGTGGCACTGCCCCCTTGTGACATCATTGAAGGGGGGCATGCTGGGTCACCGCCTTAAGAGCTGCCAAAGGGCTTTGCTCTCAAACAGTGGGAGCCTTCATCAGGGAATGAGGTTTTTTCTTTACTATGTTCGGGTTGGCTGTGGCGGCGGGCGTTGTGATTAACAATGCATCCAAACCGAGTGACTTTTTTTTTTTTTAATAAAGGAAATGTCAAAAACTGTCTACTGTCATTTTTTACACTACACTTTTTTTGGGGGGGGAATGAGTAGGGGTACCATGTACCCCATACTCTTTCACATGGGGGAGGTGGGATATCTGGGGGGCTTCTGACAAGCCCCCTGCCCGCAAAGCTGCAAAACCCCCACAACCATCGTCCAGGGTTGTGGGGGGGGGGCGCACCATTTAAAAAAAAAATTGCTGGCATTCTTTTCACATTTCACGCGCAAGTCGCACTCAAATTGCATCTATATCATGCAAGTGTGACATTCATGCGACTTTTGAGGGTTTATATTGAGATCCATGGACCTCAAGTCGCATGAAAGTCAGACTAAAGTAGGGTAGAAACTACTTTGAAGTCACTGTGACTTAAAGTCACACAGATATGAATGGTTATCATAGCGAAACATGGTATGTAACTTGTAATGCAACTTTGGGCTCCAAAGTCGCATGACAAGTCGCACAAGTGTGAATGGGGCCTAAATCAAAATTGTGATTCTTAGAAATCATGTGCTAGAAAGCAATTGGAGGGAGAACAATGGAAGACAAGTAATTTACATGCCATTCAGTCAGACACAATTAACCAGTTCAGGTCCGCCACACCGCCACATAGCAGTTTTACTGCTACAGGGCGGCACCTGTGCGCCAAATCACGTATATATACGTGATCCGACATTTCCAGGTAGGAGGCGTGCATGCCCGCCGCCGGCAGCTCGCTCCCCCTGTGTATAATCACTTGATGTCCGCCAGCACCTACCGATCGTGAAAGAAAGACACAGAACTGTGACCAGCCTTTGTAAAAAAGGCAGATCACCGTTCTGACAGACAGGAATAGATGGAATGTGTGTCCCTGCAAAGCAGTAAAAGCACCTCCCACAGTACAGTAGAACACCCAGCCAGTGTCATTAGTAAATATTAAATGTTTTGCCATTTTTAGCACTGATCACTATATTAGTGTCACTGGTCCCCAAAAAGTATCAAAAGTGTGTTAAAGTTAGTGTCAGACTGTCCCGCTATACGTTACTGATTACCACCATTACTAGTAATAAGAAATAAATACATAGATAAAAAAATTTAAAAATCCCATAGTTTATAGACACTATAACTTTTGCGTAAACCAATCAATATACGCTTATTGGGATTTTTTCACCAAATAATATGTAGCAGAATACATATTGGCCTAAATTTATGAAGAAATTCGATTCTTTTTTTTCAAATTTTTCATTGGATAGGTTTTATTGCAGAAAGTAAAAAATATTGTTTTTTTTCCAAAATTGTCAGTCTTTTTTTGTTTATAGCGCAAAAAATAAAAAATGCAGAGGTGCTCAAATACCACCAAAAGAAAGCTCTATTTGTGGGAAAAAATAGAACATAAATTTTATTTTGGTGCAGCATTGTATGACCATGCAATTATCAGTTAAAGTACCACAGTGTCGTATTGCAAAAAATGGCCTAGTCATGAAGGGGGGTAAATCTTCTGGAGGTCAAGTGGTTAAAGTATAATTCCAGCCAAACCTTTTTTTTTGGTTTTGGACAGTGTAGAAGTAGAGTGGAGAAAGGTTAGGTTTGTATCGCTGTGTTCCAGATGGACAAATTTCTCATTCTTTGCCTTGGGGACCACTGTCACGAAGAGAGAAAGTAAGAAAAAATCCACAATCTGGGGTCACAGGAACAGAAATAGACAGGAATTTTGCCATTTAGGACTTATATTCCAGCAACAACTGTGGTTCACCCTCATTTTGGAGAGATTTCCACTTATTATCTGTTGTGTTCCTAGGGACAGAAATTTCAGGAAAAACTATACGGATATTAAGAAAGCAGGAAAAATTGACAGAGGACCTATCCCCTCCACTGGCGTCTTAGGACGTATTTACAAAAGGCTTGCATTAAACTAAGGAGGCACACTGGGTCCCAGTTATTGTCACTGTTGTTTTCACTGCCAGAGTATTGTCCTCACAGAAGTCGTTTCTAAAAAAATTAAGTCAGCAGCTACAAATATTGTAGCTGCTGACTTTTAATAAACACACACTTACCAGTCCAGGGATTCAGTGAAGTCTTCTTAGCAGCCATCTTGCTTGTGGGAAGCCAGCTGTGAGATGCTGCAGCTTTACACCTGGCTTCCCATTGCCAATGTGTGCTTTGTTAATGGACTTCTAGCCTCTGGGACCTGTGATGCATCCCAGGAGGCTACGGCGAACTTCTGCACGGATTGCCTAAGTGATCCGAGCAGAAGTGGGAGCAGGTACCTATCAAAACTTGGTACCCATTCCTAGAAAAAAAAAAGTTTCCAAAAGTGGAAGAGGAGGGGGGTGGGGGTAGGAGTAAAAGAAAAACAAAATCTATAAACATAATGTCACTCCAGTCCCTCTGTGTGCAGTCCCTGGTTCCCTGTTTCCTCCAGTACTGTAGCCGATCACAGAGGGGGCGCTGTCTTAAAGAGTTAGCATGCAGGTTGCTCAGCATTTGTGAAACATATCCACACAACCCCTGTTTTCCCCTATTGACTTTTCAAGAGTTTCCCAGTGCCTCCCAGTGTTGTTTCTGTATCTTCTAGCGGAAAGAGGAGACCAATTTAGGTAAAAACAAAGGTTTTGGTTTCAAAACCACCTTGTCCTTGTGCAAAATAAGAAAAGGCTCTTTACAAGAGAGAGCTTGCTAACTCAGAAACACTTGTTTAGCTGCGGCTGGAGGGCACAAATGCACCATTCACCCCTGCTGCTGGCAGCCTGTCACATTCCATGAGGCTGGGCTCACATCTGTGCGGTGTGGTTCCTCCACGTCATGTTTTACACGTTTTTAGGTTTGCTGCCATTAAACTCTATTAGTATGAACGTCTTATGAAAGTGCATCAAAGATGCATCATGGAAAGATATGCATTTATAAAAGTCGTTCAAATTGGGTTTAATGGCAGCACACTTTACAAAAGCATGTAAAATGTACATAAAATGCGACGTAGAAAAACTGCACAATACAGATGAGACCCTGGCCTTACGAGTCTGACAACTGCTGCAGCTAGATGGGATTGGGCAATGCACTCAATGATATTTCCAGTTAGGGCAGTATGTGTCCAGTGATGAATGCCTGCAATCCATACTGCCCTAAACGAAGGTACAGCTGTATAAACCGCTGAGCTCCATCAAGCAGAAGCTGTCAGAATCTCAGAGTTTGAAAGGTAGTCGGCAGTGGGGTTGGACATGCTCCTGTGTCCTCCAGCCACATTGAAACACTGGAGCCTCATGCACAGAAGCTAAAAGCCCAGTATGCATGAGGCCTTTATTTAGAATTACCACATATACAGAAGTTACAAAGCTTTTGGAAGATATGCTTTATGGGTACTAGTGCTTTATAAACACTGACTGGGATAATAAATGTTTCTGGTGGCCAGGAGCAAACATTCCATTTTTGCTCCAGTCTACACATCAGCCCCAAGTAAAAATAAAAGGTCAATAATAGTCTAAGACCAACCAATTGATTTATTTATTGATTTTATAGCCTCAATAATTATTTTTGAGATTTTTCCAACAGTAGCCCACACATCTCCAGCCACTTAGTATGATATCTAATGCCGCGTACACACGAGCGGACTTTCGACGGACTGAACTCCGAAGGACTTTTTGACGGACTTTCGACGGAGTTCTGATGCAACGGACTTGCTTACACACCATCACACCAAAGTCCGACTGATTCAGACGTGATGACGTACAACCGGACTAGAATAAGGAAGTTCATAGCCAGTAGCCAATAGCTGCCCTTGCGTCGTCGTTCATCCTTCGGACTAGCATACAAACGCATGGATTTTTGGACCGGACTCGAGTCCGTCGGAAAGATTTGAAACTTGTTCTATATCTAAAGTCCGTCTGATTTTTCGACAGCAAAGGTCCGATGAAGCCCACACACGATCAAATTGTTCGGCGGACGGACCTTTGCTGTCGAAAAGTCCGGTCGTGTGTACACGGAATTAGATGTTCTGCTATCCTGCTGCAGTCTAATAGGGTACAACTCAGCTCTCTTCCATGCTGCTGCATCTTACTGCCTGTTGTTTTAATTTAAATTCTTAAGCCTTGTACACACGGTTTGACTGTTGGATGACAGAGCGTCTGATTTTTGTCAAAAGAGCGTGTGCAGGATTTTGTCTAGCATACTAAATATCCACAAATTGTCGTTTGACAAACACGAACGTAGTGACGTACTATGATGCCCCGTACACACGGTCGGATTTTCCGATGGAAAATGTCCGATGGGAGCGTGTTGTCGGAAATTCCGACCGTGTGTGGGCTCCATCGGATTTTCCGACACACAAAGTTTGAGAGCAGGCTATAAAATTTTCCGACAACAAAATCCAATCGCGTCAATTCCGACCGTGTGTGTGGCCTGTTCCGACGCACAAAGTGCCACGCATGCTCAGAAGAAATTCTGACACGGAACAGCTCGGTCTGGTAAAATTAGCGTTCGCAGTGGATACAGCACTTTCGTCACGCTGCAATGTTAAAAATGGTTTAATACAGCGCACTCTCTTCTTCTTTATAATGTGACAAGAATTAAGTAGTTTTGCTGCTCATATTCACACAGACTTCTCACAAACTTACTTTTTATTTTTTTCTTGGGATTCCCTGAATATATTGTTATTTGTCACATCTGACTTTTTTTTATTTAAAGCCATTTTTCTTTTAGATTTTATGTTTGTATTTTTTCAAAGGCTGATCTTTGTTTAATGTTATTTTTAGTTTTACTCCAGACTATTTTTGTGTGTGTTTTGTGTGTCAAGTTACCACAACACCATTGTTATCTTTTATTATTTAATCTCAAGGAGATTGTTTGTTGTTGGTGTCCCTTGTTAATTTCACATTGTATTTTTGAAATGTACCTGAATCCTCACAAACAAACTGTCCTTTTTGAAGTAAAACACACATAGGAGAGTATAATTCAAACCAAAATTCCTTTATTAAGGGCTCAGAACCAAACAAAGAGGGAGGCAACGCTGGATAAACAGGAGAAATTAGCGAAGCCTGGGACCCCCAGGGCAGACATCAATTCTTGAACATCAAAATTGGTGGCCTGAGGAGTCCATATGTAAGGGAGGGCAGTCTGGTCCAGAAGTCCCAGAGATCCGGATAGCAGCAGATGACATCTGTGTCCCCAGGCTGTGGTACCACAAGAGGCTGCATCTTTTGGCCGACCAGACTGGATCCAGGGTCCTCACTTTCTGGTCTTCCTTCCACGCTTCCTTCCTGGCTGTGGCTCTGCTGTTGGAGATGTGGCAGGAGGAGGAGTGGGACCTGGAGGAGGAGGAGGACTAGGAGGACCTGGAGGAGAAGGAGGAGGAGGAGGAGGAGGACCTGCAGGAGGAGGAGGAGGACCATGTGTGAGTTCACAAAGGTGTGTATCAGATGTAATTTGGGCCCTCATCCCCTTATTAAGAGCCTCCAATATTAACGACTCACACATGAGTTGTTGTCCCTCCTCCATCCTCTGCATTTTAGAGGCAATGATGGCAGCGAAGTCATCCTCCACGGTGTGTGGTGCTCCCAGGGCCTCTGTATCCCTCCAAAAGAGGCCTATGGCAGCCTCCTCTAGGGCACTCCTCCTCCTGCCACTTTCTCTTTCTAGGTGTAGGGGAGGGACCTGCAGATCAGGCAGCTGGCTCGGCCCAGCCACCTCCTGGCTGAGACTTCCCTGTGTATGAAAAAGGGACATGGTTTTAGTTTTTGCATCATCAATCACAATCATAAATTAGTACTCCAAACTAACATCTAGTTAACATCATTGATTGGACAACCAGCAATATTTAGAGGAATGCTATACCTGGCTCAATCTGGGCTCCTCCACATGTTGCTGCCTGGAAGGCCCAGGTTAGGCGTCAGAAGCCTCAGCTGGGGGGGAAGGAAGCGTGGAAGGAAGACTGGAGAGTGATGACCTGGGTTCAGTCTGGCCTGCCAGAAAATGCAGCCTGTCATAGTACCACATCCCGGGGACATAGATGTCATCTGCTGCTCCGGATCTCTGCAAATCCTGGACTTTCTGGCGCTCCCTTACATATGTGCTCCTCAGGCCACCAATTAGGATCTTCAAATATGTGATGTCTGCCGTGGGGATCACCTGCTTCACAATTTCCAACAATTGATCCAGCGCTGCCTTCCTCTTTGGTTCCTGTAATGTGGGTGGTTGATCTCCCACAGACAGGGCAGCTCCCTGAACATGTCAATGAATATTGCCATGAAGTCATTATCTTGTAAGATATCCATTTTCACTGCAAGACACAACACAAGACAAACCCTAATGTCAGGCCAAACTCTACTAATCTTGTTACAATATAGGCCTCAATGTAGAAGCAGTATAAGCACAAGTATGTCTCTTACCTTCGTTCTTACGATCAGCGCCTCCAATGCTCCTTCCTCCGCTCACAGATCGTACGTAATACGCACGTGTGGTACGCTTTATACACACTGCGCATGCGTGTAACTCCGCCAGCCCCTGACGTTCTTTCTAGTCTATTCCCCGCCCCTTTTCGTTCTGCGCAGTGGGGGAAGAGCACATGGCGGATACACAGCAGGTGCGTGCTAATTACAGGAACGACGAGGAGGAGGAGGAAAGCCCGCATCCGTACACGTACCGATCTAGAAGGAGAAGATTTAAGGCCATAAATATGTCCTTTGGGGAGATGTTGGAGATGGTGGACATCCTGAAGAAGGCCGACTATGATGGAAAGTATGGACCTTACCACAACCCCAATATCAGAAAGGCCAAGATCATTGCGAAAGTGGTCAAAAGTCTGCACCGGAATTTCAGGGTACGACGATCAAAAGATCAGCTCAGGAAGCGGTGGTCGGACCTGAAATTAAGAGAGCCCGAGCAGTACAGAAAGATCCGGAGAGTGCTGCAAAAAAGTAAGTAGTTGTGCTGTGTTCCTATTCTTTTTGTCTTTATTACGTTCGTGCTGCTCCATATGCTTTTCTTAATTGTTGTACAGTTTAAAATGGCAATTTTAATGTTCATGGGACCATTATTCGTTCGTATCAAACATTTTTATTTTGGCCTCTAAAACACCATTGTTTAGGCCATATGCATTTTCCTACATTTTTTAGGGCCTACTTGTATGAAAAATATTTGGTTGTGTAGCTGGCTTTGTTACTAGAATGAAATGCAAACTAGATTCTGTGTAAGTAGAGGACACTCAGCAGCTGTTTTCACATCTGGACACTGGAGCACTAGTGTGGGACACAAGAACACAATTTTTATTAGGGGGGGCACACAGGTGCTCCAGTGTATACTATAGGGGGGACTCCATCTGTGAAGCTTGTACAAAACAGGTAAAGTATTTCAGGTTGACAAAGGACAATAAAAAAGCTACATCTTGGAACTCTGCTAAAATTGACAATTGTACCCCACTTCCAAGCAATGTTTCCTATTTATAGTTCTGCCATCAAATATCTGTGTGCTAATTGTGGTTATTTCCTAAGGGCAAATCCTCTTTGCACTACAACTGCAGTTTCAGTGCAGTTTCAAGTGCACTTGTAGTATAAAAAGTGTCTACGCCTTTAGTAAATAACACCCAACAGTGCTTTGTATAAGGTTACACAATCACGCCATTTTCAGGACTCCCCACATTGCTGTCAGGGTCAGCTAAAACAAACACAAGCAGTAAATGTCACCAAAGATTAGCTTTTTTTTTTTATTTGATAAATGCTTCACAAATTGTCTGGCATATTGATGGCCCCCCTACCCGCAAAGAACTCAAGGTATCTTAACCGGACATCACGGGCACTCAGGGAGGGCAAGCCAGGACGGCCACTTTCAAGCGCCGTCAGGGTTGGATCATGTAGAATTCCGGACTCAGGCCCAACTGAGCCAGCATAGTTGGCAGAATGTTTGCGTAAAAAGTTATGGAGAACACAGCACGCCAGGATTAGATGATTAAGTTTATACTCCGCCATATGGATGGGTGTCAGAAATAGGCGGAACCGGCTGGCCATGATTCCAAATGTGTTCTCCACCACTCTTCTGGCTCTGGCCAGCCGGTAATTAAAAACCCTCTGTTCCGTGGTGAGGGTCCTCATCGGGAATGGCCGCATAAGATGGTCCCCCAGCCCAAATGCTTCATCCGCAACGAAGACGAATGGAAGTCCTTCCACATTGTCCTCTGGAGGTGGCAAGTCCAAGCTGCCATTCTGGAGACGCCTGTAGAACTCCGTCTGGGCGATGACTCCACCATCGGACATCCGGCCATTCTTCCCCACGTCCACATACAAGAAGTCGTAATTAGCCGACACCACCGCCAACATCACAATACTATTGAACCCCTTATAGTTGAAATAGTACGACCCCGAGTTGGGTGGTGGGACGATGTGGACGTCTTTCCCATCAATTGCTCCTCCGCAGTTAGGAAAGTCCCACCGCTGGGCAAAGTGGGAGGCCACAGTTTGCCATTCTTGTGGCGTGGAAGGAAACTGTTGAGGAAAACAAAAAAAATTACTATTTTTGCACATAAACATGGCAAGCAGATTAGGCACAAACATTCTTGGCCAACCTCCAGATAGCATTTATTAAGGGGAAATTAACACCAAAGTATAAGGTACACCTATCATATTCAACCTCCCCCCACCTCTCATGGGCCATTTCTAACATTATGGGGGGGGGGGAATCGTGGACAGGTAACCCTCTTCACTCCATTGAGAGATGAATGCCTAAATACAGGGTATTACTTGGAACAGCCCCTCCTTAGTTACACTATTGGCAGCCCACTGGACAGGTAAGAAGTGTCATAATACAAAGATATAAATACACACTGTACACATTTGAGGACATTTGGACATTCTGATATTACCTATCAAGATAATAATAGAATACAAAAACTTTAAACAGTACCATTGGAAAATATACAGGCAGGCCCTTGCACTACATGCTTTGGGGAATTCATCCATAAATCTGACCAGTAAAGAGATGGGTATAGTGTGTATGGGTTTGGCAAAGTCAGCAGATAGATGATTGAGGATAGATAGAGAATTGGGATCAGCTGACTTAGCAGTTGGGGGGAGGGAGGGTTTAGAAAAATGATTTGAGGACACTACAAAAAAAAGCCTCTGGCACTTTACCTGAATTTAAAGCACAAATCACATTTCTAAACATTTTAGGGGGTGTTTGGGGTAAAGCACTACTATGGAGCTGATAAAATACATTGTTAAGTGACTACATGAGGTGAATATAGGGGCAGGAGAGCATGTTGGGGAGGTAAGTGAAGGCAAATATGTATGAAGAACTAAAAAAATAATTACATAAAAATCCAGCAAGAATGAGGACAAAGGGGACATTCACAGCATATTCCAATCATGGTAATTAGGGAATGAGGAAAGAAATACAATATATTATCAAACATTAAATACAATAAAATGTGATATTAAAGGATAAAAATCTTACCTTCATATACTCCTTCTGCAGGACCTGGATGATGGCAGAACAGGTCTCTGGGATGATGATCCCCAGAGCCTGGGGGGGAGATGCCTGTCGAGAACTTGAGGTCCTGCAGGCTTCTCCCTGTCGCCAAGTACCGCAGGGTAGCGACCAGCCTCTGCTCCGGAGTGATGGCTTGCCTCATGCAGGTATCCTGCCTGCTGATATAGGGGGTCAGCGACGCCAGCAGACGGTGAAATACGGGGTCTGTCATCCTGAGAAAGTTCCTTAAATCATCAGGATTATTCTCACGGATCTCACGGAGCAAAGGCATATGAGAGAACTGGTCACGCTGAAGCAACCAATTCTTGGCCCAAGAACTCCTCCCCACCCTGTTCATGGACTGGACTTGTGTTAAGGTCAGGACTCCAACACCAAGCCCCCACACAGAACGAACTCTACGAGGAGTACGTATACGAAACATGGCTAGAAAACGGTCGGCTGCTCAGAACGAAGTAACAGAACGCACTGGAGAACAGCAGGGCCTGTGAAGAGCGACCTGAAAAACAGTAACGAACGAACAAGAACACAATGACTAATTAAAGTCACGCGGAACTTGCTTGCACGCACTGAAGAGCAGATACAAACCCACAAGCACAAACTGAACCGCAGAAAACGATCTGAAAGCCACGAGTCTGAAAAAGCGCGAATCGTCTCTCACCAAACTTTTACTAACACGAGATTAGCAAAAGGAGCCCAAAGGTTGCCGCGCTTGGTTCTGAACTGGCCTTTTCTAGTCTCGTCGTACGTGGTTGACGTCACCGCGTTGTTGGCGATCGGAAATTCCAACAACTTTGTGCGACCGTGTGTACGCAAAACAAGTATGAGCCAACATCCGTCGGAAAAAATCCTAGGATTTTGTGGTCGGAATGTCCGAACAAAGTCCGACCGTGTGTACGGGGCATAAGAGTGTAAAGAGGAAGTTAATTTCTCAAGCGCCACCCTTTGGGCCCATTATGCTAATTTTGTGTTAGTAGAATTTTGGTGAGCGTTGATTCGCGATTTTCAGATCACACTAAACAAATGCCTTTTGACCACGTCCATACAGGGCATTTTCACCCCCTTCCTGCCCAAGCCATTTTTCAGCTTTCAGCGCTGTCGCACTTTGAATAACAATTGCGCAGTCACGCAACACTGTACCCAAATGAAATTTTTATCATTTTTTTCCCACTAATAGAGCTTTCTTTTGGTGGTATTTGATCACCCCTGCGGTTTTTATTTCTTGCGCTATAAACAAAACAAGAGTGACAAGTTTGAAAAAAACACAATATTTTTTACTTTTTGCTATAATAAATTTTCAAATTTTTTTTTAAAAAACAAATGTTTTCCTCAGTTTAGGCCGATATGTGTTCTTCTACATATTTTTGGTAAAAAATATCGCAATAAGCGTATATTTATTGGTTTGCACAAAAGTTATAGCATCTACAAAAAAAGGGGATAGATTTATAGCATTTTTATTTTTTTATTTTTTTTTACTAGTAATGGCGGCGATCTGCGATTTTTATGGTGACTGCGATATTGCGGCGGACACATTGGACACTTTTGACACATTTTTGGGACCATTCACATTTATACAGCGATCCGTGCAATAAAAATGCATTGATTACTGTATAAATGTGACTGGCAATGAAGGGGTTAACCAGGAGGGGGCGCTGTAGGGGTTAATTATGTTCCTCAGGAGTGATTCTAACTGTGGGGGGAGGGGACTCACAAGGGGAGGAGACGATCGGTGTTCCTCTGTACAAGGAACACACCATCGGTCTCCTCCCACCTGACAGGACGTGGATCTGTGTGTTTACACAGATCCACGGTCCTGCTCGGTTATCGGTCAATCGGTAATCGCGTGCCCCCTGGGGGGCCTGGAAGGCCGTCACGTCGTATGACAGCGGCCCGGGATAACAGCTGCACCGTCCCGCCATCATATGACGGTGGGCGGGTAGCAAGTGGTTAAAATACATTTGGCATAACTACATCAGTATTACCAGAAAATCAGGTTCATTATTATCCCATTAAAGAAGATGAGAATGTGCACTGCATTTCGACATTTCATCAACTGCCGCGTCACGCATGTTGATTATAGATTAGGAACGGTAGTTTACAAGACCGAACTCTTCCCAGTCGTTCCTTGATTCCGAGCATGCCTGGTTGTACTTTCGACTTTTGTGTAACGGATTTCTGTACTGACCATCCCAAAATCAGATGTTGAGTTCACAACCAACAAAAATTTTATAGCCTGCACATTCACCTTTTGTCTGATGTAAAAGTCAAATCGTCTGTCGACTGCACCGTACTAAAGATCTGAAAATCCACAGACAGCTCGTCTTCAGACTTTTCCCTTCTGATTTTCGTACCGTGTGTACGAGGCCTTAGAATTACTTCGACAACTGATTCTTTTTGTGACCATCAGAGCTCCCAGCGGAGATCTGCAGTAAGAATCTGTAAAGCATATCCTTTTTGTGCTGTGCATATAAACTTGCCAAAATCAGATCTTTTCTATTTATGTCCTTGAAAGACCATTACAACATCTACATTACACAAATTGCTGTGTCATCTCAGCTACATCTATCAGCTCACACAAAGTTACCAAAAACACAAGCTAGGAGAAGCTATAAGGCTTTATGCAGTGATAGGCGTTGAAACAATTTACTTAAAAAAAGCTTTGATTAGCAGCATTCCAGTTGTAATCATGAGAATAATATTAACAAATATATTGTGAAAAAAGACCTAAATAGTAAATGCATGTAATTTTATAGGGTCTATGCACTAAAAATTTTTATTTTTTTAACCAGACTGAGGATTTGACATATCCCTAATGAATATTTACCTCTTTGGCAGTTTGTAAATACGGGAGAACATTGTTCACCTCTATTGGGTTTGAAAATTGTTATATACGGTATACCAAACAGAAGGTAAATTGACACTAAACTCTGGTTAAAAAAATATTCTATTCAAGTATGAATTCCTAACTCAAAAATGTAGCTGCATTTGTTCTCATCCTTCTCCAACTCTCCAAATTCCTTTTTTCTGAAAGCTCCAAGGACTGAAAAATCTTGCTTAGTTCTTCCTTGCTATGTAATGCTTATAAGTGGGCAGGAGACTTGTGTTAATGTAATTAATCCAGTCTGTACTGTGCTGCCAGATTTTATTATCAGTTGTCTATTAGATGTGCAAGTCGGTCTGTCCTAATGCCCCGTACACACAATTGGAATTTTCGTCGGAAAAACCTTGGATGGTTTTTCTGACGGAATTCCGCTCAAGCTTGGCTTGCATACACGCAGTCACACAAAAGTTCTCTGAACTTTCGACCGTCAAGAACGAGGTGACGTACAACACGTACGACGGCACTAAAAAGGGAAGTTCCGTATGAAACGCGCCACCCTTTGGGCTCCTTCTGCTTATCCAGACCGAGCGCTTCCGTCTCGTACTTGATTCTGAGCATGCGTGTTTTTTTGCGCATCGGAATTGCATACAGACGAACGGAATTTCTGATAGGAACTTTTTCCGACAGAAAAATAGAGAACCTGCTCTCAATCTTTTGGATGCTCTGATGGAGCATACACACAGTCGGAATTTCCGACCAAAAGCTCACATCGGACTTTTGCTGGCTGAATTTTCGATCATGTGTACGGGGCATAACAGTGGGTTAAAGATCTCAAGTCACTGCATGTAAATGTACTGTCTCCAAGTCTTGTCCCCCAGGCTGCCCCTTATCTCCTTACGGTCATCCTTTGAAAACAATAGAAGCCGCCCATACAATCCTCTGTATAATCCTGCTCCCAGTAAGAAATATTTTTTCAAAAATTATTTTTAGGTATGTTGTGTGAATGGAAATACATAACCTCATAGTGGGGGTTCTCAAATTTGACTGGTAGAAGGTGAAAATACAGCCCGGTGAAGTACAGTGAGTACAGAAAACCCCTCCTTTAAAATAATCACATTTTGTCGCTTTGCAACCTGAAATGAAGACAGACACAGTTTGTGTTTGCTTCCAGCTGTATTTACTCGGTGCAACATATAGAATCTAAGTGAAAGATATAACACCAACATATCAGAATTCTTTTTTTTTTTTTTTTTTAACTGAATCACTAAGTTGGAAAAAGGACCACCCCTTGTGTCAGTATTTTGTTAAACCACCTTTTCCTTTAATTACAGCCTTTAGTCTGTTGGGATATGTCTCTACTAACTTTGCACATCTAGACTTTGCAATACTTGCCCACTCATCTTTGTAGAGCTGCTCACGTTCAGTTAAATTTGATGGTGACCATTTGTGGACTGCAGTCTTCCACAGATTTTCAATGGGTTTAAGTCTGGACTCTAACTAGGCCATGCAAGGACATTCAGCTTTTTTCTTCTTCAACCACTGTGTGGTCATTTTTGCTGTGTGCTTTAGTTCATTGTCATGTTGGAAGGTAAACCTTCTTCCCATTGACAACTTTCTGGCAGAGGGCAGCAGATATTCCTCAAGAATTTAACGGCAGTTTACCTCATCCATTTTTTCTTCTATCCTGACAAGTGCTCCAGTCCTTGCTGCAGAGAAACACCCCCATAAGAAGATATTACAACCTCTATGTTTTACTGTAGGAATGGTGTTATTTGGATGGTGAGCTGTATTGGATGTCTTCCAGACATATCCCCATGTTGAGGGCATGTGGCCTGCCAGGCTGCATGCTCGGATAAGGGTCTGGTATGGATTTGGGGGGGACCCCACGCTATTTTTTTTAAGAAAAAATTAATTGTTGGCATTTTTTTTTTTTACATTCAGCTGTCAACGGGGAACCTGCTGATAGCTGATTAGTCATCCGTTTTTAAAGACGCGGCAGCCAGCTTCCCGGCCCACTCCTTAACAACCAGCTATTGGGGGGAGGGGAACCCCCACGCTGCAGCTGAGCAATACCGCATGTGATACCACCAGTAAAACCCTGGTGATAAATATTGCATCTTTTTTTACTTTCTGTTCTGTCAATTGGACTTAACAGCTTACCGCCTGGTTTTTTTGCGATATTTACAGACACATTTTTCATTTTGCGTTAAATGCTGCATAATCTTTTTTTATTTTATTTTTCGTGAATCAGACATTTTTTTACCGCATGTGATCATTTATGCAAATGGTTCAAGTGACGATGTTATCGCATGCAGTAATCTTTAGTGGACTGACCCCTTTGTCATAAATTCCTGCAACTGCTTCAAAGTTGCTGTAGGCCTCTTGGCTGCCTCTCTGACCAGTTTCCTCCTGGCTTCTTCATCCAGTTTGGAGCGATATCCTGATCCAGAAGGGTCTGTGTTGTACAAAATACCTTCCACTTCTTAATAATAGACTTCACTTTGCTTCTAGGCATTGATAAAGCCTTTGACATTTTTTTTTGTATCTGACTTTTGCCTGTCCACAACTTTATTCCTGAGATCTTTTGACAGTGCCTTTCTACCCATAGCTGATTATTTGCTTCAGTTGCATCACTAGGGACCAAAACGCTCCAGGAAAGCTCTTTTCATGCTGCGTTAATCAAACTGACCACAGCTGATCAGAATTGAAAACCAAATGCTTTTGTGTGCCAATGAGAAGGTGATTAGCTACACCTGATTAAGTCATTTTTAGGAGGGGGTGATCTTTTTTCCAACTCAGTGATTCTGTTTTTGATTTTTTTTTTTTTCTGAAATGTTGGTGTTATATCTTTCACTTGGATATTATAAGTTGCACTGAGTAATATCAGCTGGACAAAGCAAAAACTGTGTCTGACTTCATTTCAGGCTGCAAAGCAACAACATTTTATTATTTTAAAGGGGATAATTCTTTTCTATACTACTGTATGTCCTTGTCTCAACTTGTGTTTCTCCACTCCCTACAGAGCTTATGAACCTGGATGAAATTCGCTCAGTGGGTGGCCCCATCAGCCATCTCTCATTTGACATACCTAAATTGAAAAATCAAAGCAGCAAAGTGGAAAACTGTCATGGGATGCAGCCACTTTTCAGGTATTCTGACAGCCAGCTGGCTGTCAGAATACAATAGCCTGATCTGTGACCTTAGTGTGGAGGGAGGAATATGTCAGATTTTTTTTTTCAATATATAATCTCCACAGTATGTGTATGACCAGTTTATGAGTGGACATAGACATGAAAGCCCTAGATTACCTATATCAAACTGGAATTTCATGGGCAGCCCTTCGCTTCTTCTCTGTGGCCCTCAGTGGTTTAAAGCCTGACTCTGGGAAAACGAAAAGCCTTTCCATGCAGTGGGGCTGCACCCACACTGCAAAGGTTGATTATTCTTTTCTGTACAGGGAGTAGTTAAAAGAACTTTTACTTGATCCTCTGCTCCCTCGACAGACAGTGTTCCCCTACGCTCCAGCAGTGTCCTTACACCCAATACAGAGCTATGGGTCCTGTATCCATCTTAATGACATCAGAGGACCTTAGAACACCAGAGTGAGGGAAGAAGAGGCTGCAGGGTCTGGTCTAGCGGTGTGGAGAAGCTGAAGGAAGTGGAGGATCAGGTAAGTAAAACCGCTGTACCTGGTCCCCCTAGACATAAATGAGCAGTTAAGCAGTTAACCCTTGCAGTGTGGGTGCAGGACTTTTGTGACAGGATTCAGCTTTAGGCCCCTTTCACACGGGCGCCTCCATCCTGCGGAATCCACTTGCTCAGCGGGAGATCGCTCCGCTATGCAGAGTGGACACAGACACAGTCTCGATCTCCTCTATTGGGAAATTGGGTGGAAATGGACCACTTATCTGTTTTCATCGGATCCTATCTGTCTGGATTTTGCGGGCAGGATGGGATTGGACAGCGGCAGGTGTCAGCGGACATCCGCTGCTCCATAGAGGAGATTGCAAGGTCTGATCAGGCCTGCCTGGTGGACCTGATTGTAAAGCTGTGAAAGGACCCTTATGCCGTGTACACACAGGCGGACTTTTCGACCGGACTGGTCCGACGGGCCGAATCCAGCGGACAATCTGACCGCGTGTGGGCTCCATCGGACCTGCAGCGGACTTTTTCGGTCAAAAATCTGACGGACTTTAGATTTAGAACATGTTTCAAATTTGTCCGACGGACTGGAGCCCAGTCGAAAAATCCGCTCGTCTGTATGCTAGTCCGACGGACGAAAACCCACGATGGGGCAGCTATTGGCTACCGGCTATCAACTTCCTTATTTTAGTCCGGTCGTACGTCATCACATACGAATCCGTCAGACTTTGGTGTGATCGTGTGTAGGCAAGTCCGTTTGTTCAAAAGTCCACCGGAACTCCGTCAAAAGTCTGTCAAAAGTCCGTCGGAAAGTCCGTCGAAAAGTCCGCCCATGTGTACGCGGCATGAGGAATTAAAAAAAAAAAAAAACATACGTGCCCACGTCTTTTCTTCAATTGATTTTACTATAAAGTTCCATAATTTTTCCTGCAAATGACTTGACACAGACCTTATGTTTGACATGCGTGCAATAGTTGTCAAATCCCCAAGACTTTACATACAGAAATTATCAGGTGTTTAAATGCAAAAATAATCAAGCAGAAGAAGCAAATTTTCACCAAACATTCTGTATAGAAATAAATAGGCTTCTTTGGTTTGTTTTAGCAACCTTTTTACTAATAAAATACGGCTAAAAATGGCTGAAATTTACAAAATTGCTGCATGTATGGTCAGCAGAAATCAATATAACAAAGTAAGATAAGGACATACCTAAACAATCCATTCAATTAGTATCCAGCCAGGCAGGTTCTTGCACTACATAGAAGACTGTAGAACTAAAGGAGATTGCACAATCAGATTTTTATAGTGTATGGTCAGCTAAACAATCCATTCAATTAGTATCCAGCCAGGCAGGTTCTTGCACTACATAGAAGACTGTAGAACTAAAGGAGATTGCACAATCAGATTTTTATAGTGTATGGTCAGCTAAACAAAGGTATACACAGACCGAAAATCAGCTGGTTCAGCAGGAACCAGCTGATTCTTGGTCTGTGTACTGCCGTTTGTTCAAAAGAAGCCAGTCTAAGGGTCATGCTGGAAAGCCACCATTCAATTAGCGCTTTCAGCCAATGCCTGCAAGCGCTGATTTGTGTATTTTGACAAGTAAGGGGGAAGTCCTCCCTGTCAGGATACAACGTGGCAGGGGAGAGCCCCGCATCACACATCATTTGTGTTGATGTGGGGATCTGTCAGGTTTTTTTTTTCATTCAACTCGCTGGTTGGACAAAAATAAAACTGAATGTGTATATCCAGATTAAGGCTCAACATACACTATACGATCTCTGTACAATCAACTTTAGATCTACTAAAACTATGTAATAGGAGGACCTTCCTATTCTATCCAGTCAGGCAGCCCCTTGCACTACATACTGTTGATAGGTCTAATGGAGATTGTGCAATCAGATCGTAACGTGTGCAGTGAGTTTAAGGGTCACCGTACACCTTACAGCCTGAATGTATAATCGACTTTAGATGTATGCTGATCATAGATGGATTGAAATTCAGCCAGTTCACAGCAGGGACAGGCCGAATTTTAATCCATCTATTGCTGTTACTGCACGACAGAAGTCAATCTAATAATCAACTTCTGTCAAACGGGAATGTTGGAAAACTTTTGTCGATCAGTTGGCTGCAGCCCATAAACAGTATAGTCTGATAGCGGAAGAGTCCTGCTGTCAGAATACAATGCCAAATTGGGGAGGATTCCTCCATCCACCTGGCTTGTGTGGATGAAGGAATCTGTTTACTTTTGTTTCAATCAGCTTGCTAGCTAATCCAAAAAAAAATAGCCATCTATGAGCCTTACCAAAACTTTGTATTATGAGGACCTATCTAGCCCGTCCAATCAAATTTGTATCCAATCAGACAAGCCCTCACGGTTGAACCATGTTTTAAGTGCCCCCAAACGACGTATAGGTTCACATTTGTGCGGCTCTGCGACCCACGTTTTGTGCCGACTTGGCAGTCCATTTACTTGAGTGGGCTGCTGTGCTCCTGAAAATGCAGGGAAAAGGTCTTTTCTTCAATTATGAAAGTGCAGCCTGCACAGAAACCACAAGTGAAGTGCAGCTCCCAGTGCAAGGAAACCATGATGAGTTTTCTAGTGAGTGGGGGTGCCATTAGGATTAATGGTACCCACACGCATCTCCTGTGTTTTTCTGTGCAGGTTGTGGCATCTGAGGGAACAGGTGCAAACCCGCAGCTTGAACCACCCACACAAGTGTGAATATAGCCAAAGAGGAACTTTGGTGATTTATAAAAAGAAATTAAAGGTCAGAAGCTACAAATAGTGTAGCTGTTGACTTTTAATAAACACACACTTGACCAGTCACCCAGACTGGTTCTTTGCCGGTCTTTATGTCCCCATCTTGGCTGTGGGAAGCTGGCTGTGACTTTCTGCTGTTTTACAGCCAGCTTACGTAGTACATGCACAAGACATACTCTGCTTGCAGACTGGTCCTGCATCTTCCTGGGACATGTGATGTGTCCCAGGAGGTTTGCGGGCGGGGGGTGGGGAACCAAACTTTTACAATTTTCACCTGGGTGAGAAAAGCAGAAGTGGGACCAGGTATCTGAGAAAAAAAGTTTCCAATAGTGGCAGAGGAGGGGAAGGATAAAAATGATGCTTTAACATGCAAAGGCAGAGAACTTGGGGTGTTTACATGGTGCGGTTATGATGGTGCGCCTCAACTATCACTCCTTCCTGATCTATTCAAGTGAATGTGGTTGGTGCGGCAAATATGGGGTTAAAAAAAAAAACAGGTAGCGAGATGACATCACATCGCCTCCTCACTGCCTGATGAAACGGTGCTAAAAAGTGATCTGAAAGAAGAGGCGCAATGGCTGGAAGCAAGTCTAAAAATCAGACCAAAGGAGATTGTACAATCAGATTGTATGGTGTGTTATTGAGACTCCATCAATTGACAAGACTTATGCAGAAAGTCCCACTGCTGGAACAGTAATATAAAATCTAATTTTTAGATGCTTCCGACAAGTTACTAAAAACGTAAATGTGAAATAGTCACACTGACAAAACCGTCATGTTCCTTCCTACCAGCCTCCTACAACAAAGATCGGTTGCAGTATTGTCTTTTCGGAAGGCTCACAGAATAAAGCACGTACAGAACACATAGAAATGCCTCATTTTCAAGGCCACTTACACAGCACAGGGCGCCGCCTGATCCGCAAAATCCGGAGATTTCCGCCTCAGCACAAGCAAATCCTGTCGCCTCGCTGCTCATCTATGACAGTTAAGGGTCATTAGACGCATCAACATGCCGCAACTACCAGTTCTTGTCCGGTAAGCTGAAGAAGATCCGGAGGCAAGACGGGCGCTGCTTCCTGTAGGCGCCTCCCTTCTCTCTGCTGGAACCACAGAGACAGCAGTAGCATCACTCCACCTGTGACAGTCCCTCTCCAGCCACCTCCCAAAATGACTTCTAGATGCCTCCTGCTGCTGCAATCAAGATGTTGTTCCCGAGTCTAGCAGAAAGGAAGGTTGAAAAAGCTCATCGTCACCAATTTATTAGACGTGACCAGAAACCTAAACAGTGAGCGTCCTTTGAGGGAGAAGGATGAGTTTTGCTGGAGAGTGGTTAAGGCGTTTTGTAGGAGATGCTAAAGTTAGACTGACACGCTGAGGGTCCATTCAAATGACAGTCTGAAGGTCCATTTAAACCAGATGTGGGGACTGCGCTATTTAAGCACAGTCCCACTGCATAAGGCCCCTTTCACACGAGTGCCTCCTCTAAGCTGAATCCGCTTGCTCAGCAGGGGATCTCTCCACTAATCCCCACTGAGCCAACAGAAGATAGGTCCTTGTCCGCTCCACTATGCAGAGCGGACACAGGCACAGTCCCGCTCTCCTCTATTGTGCAGTCAGATGGAAACAGACCACCTGCCTATTTACAACCGATGCCAGATGCATGGGGAATAGGACCAACATCCATCTGATTTTGGCGGATGGCAGCGGGTGTCAGCAGACATGTGCTCCATAGTAGAGACTGGAGGGTACGATCAGGTCCTCCTGAAAAACTGACAGACAGGCCGTGTAAAAGGGACCTAACAAGGCGAAATGCCTCGTCTCCGGTGTGTCCCATCCACACCACCACATTTGCAGTGTTGTGAGGGCAGTGTACCCTGAGAAAAGTACTGACAATCCACCACCTCACATTGTGTGGCCAACAACTAAACTTAACAGGGGCGTAGATCATTTTTTTTCCTGTTGGGGGAGGAGGTACAGACTTGGGTGCCCAGACAACAATAATGTGACGATTTATGGGTGTGGTAAATTGTGCTAACAGTGGGAGGGGCTTAAAACATGACCCTACTCACTGTGTACATGGTAACATGGCCACAGTCTTTGTACCCAATAGATATCTTTTAACAACTGCTACAAAGGAGAGTCTAATTGACATGTATAAACCTCAGCACACTAATTGGTAAAATATGAAACTCTACCATTACATTTGCTTTTCAGCACACCGCCTAACTGGAAGAAGAGCTTCATTAATCAATTCCCACCCACGCTGTAGCTGATAGACGGCTAGTCGGCTACAGTGTGGGCCTCCAGTTCGGGGAGGACATCCATGCTTTGGACACAGCTGATCACAGATTGGAGTAAAGGACCAAAATAAAAAAAACAGCATGGGATCCCCCTCAAAATCCATACCAGGCTCTTTGAATCGGGCATAGATTTTACGGGGCACTCCACGGCAAAAAAAAAAAAAAAAATGGCGTGGGGTCCCCCCATAATCCATACCAGACCCTTATCCAGGGGTCTTCAAACTGCGGCCCTCCAGGTGTTCAGGAACTACAATTCCCATCATGCCTAGTCATGTCTGTGAATGTCAGAGTTTTACAATGCCTCATGGGATGTGTAGTTCTGCAACAGCTGGAGGGCCGTAGTTTGAGGATCCCTGCCCTTATCCAAGCAAGCAGCCTGGCCAGCCAGGATGGGGGGAGGGGGACAAGCAAGCTCCCCCCTCCTGACCCATACCAGGCCACTTGCCCTCAACATGGGGAGGGTGCTTTGCAATGGCAGGGCCACCCAGTGACGTAACCAAGTGACCCCGCCCCTTCTGACATCATGTGCTGTCAAAGGGGGGCGGGGTCATCCAGTTACATCAGCGGGCAGCACCGCCCTTGCCTATATAACAGCTGTTGCAGTGAAAAGACAGCAGTCGGCTGGAGGCCTCCCCTGATTGATGATAGATGTATATCACAGGACACTTTTTTTTTTGTCTCGCTCATCCATGTCCTCCAGGCTGCATGCTCAGATAAGGGTCTGGTATGGATTTTGGGGGGAACCCCCACGCCAATTTTTTTTTTTTTTAATTTTGGCATGGAGTTCCCCTTAAAACCCATACCAGACCCAAAACTGGTATGGACTGGGGGGGGGGGGGGGACCCACACCAATTTTTTCCTTGACTTTTTATCTATATTGCTGGAAGTCGGCAATATATTACAGCCGCGAGCAATTTTAAATGACATTTTATCCTTTAGAAGTGTCATTTTGCTGCGGCACTGTAAAACACATCACACAGATACTCCACTCTACAGGCAGACTAAGGGGACCCCCAGGCACAATATTTAAAGGAATATTAAATTTGTATTGTTTCACTTAAAGCATTATTAAAATCCCTGCTCCTGAAAAAATGGTAGTTTTAAAAACATTTTTTGCATTGATACATGTCCCCTGGGGTAGTACTCGGGTCTTCATATACTTTTTATGGCAATAACTTGCATATAAGCCTTCAAAATAAGCACTTTTGATTTTTCATGTTCATGTCCCATAGGATTTAATAGGGTTCGCATACATTTTTTGCCTGTTCGCATGTTCTGGTGTGAACCAAACCAGTGTGGGGGGGGGGGGTTCAACCCATCCCTACTGCCTATCAGTGAAGCCTTATCAGTGCCCATCAGTGGAGGCTCATCAGTGCCCATCAGTGAAAAAGAAAAATTACTTGCTTGCAAAATTTTATAACAGAAGCTAAGAACAATCTAGTTGATTTACTAGAACTGGAGAGTGCAATATCTGGTGCAGCTGTGCATGGTAACCAATCAGCTTCTAACGTCAGTATATTCAAATAAGCGTTGACAAAAAAAAACTGGAAGCTGGTTGGTTTCTATGCAGAGCTACACCAGATTGTGCACTCTCCAGTTTTAGTAAATTAACCCCAATGTTTTTGGATTTTTTTCAAAATGTTCAGTTTTTTTTTTGTTTATTAAGCAAAAAATAAAAGCTCCAGTGCTATTTAAATACCACCAAAAGAAAGCTCTGTCTGGTTCCAAAAAATGATAAAAATTTTGTTTGAGTACAGTGTTCAGGGCCGATCCTAGGGTCACAGACGCCTGGGTACAGAAATATTTCTAGCGCCCCCACATGGGCATGGTCATCCTACTAACTCCTCCCCTTTACAAATGTTTCTATGGCAATGACTCAAACACAGAGTTGCTCCCCGAAGGAGTCTTCATTACCCTGGGATTCTCCCATGATCTCTTAACAATAAACAAAATACAGGAAGAGAAGCAGAGTACTCTAATGGGACCTGGAGAGTGTCTGTTAGAAAGAGCCCCCAGACATTCTGCAGACATAGTACAGGAGATGGTCAGAGCTGCAGACATGATACAAGATATGGTCAGAGAATGCGGAAGTGATACAAGAGATTAATGCAGCCTACCAGTGTCCACCAAATACAGCCTACCAGTGCCCATTAAATACAGTCTATCAGTGTCCATTAAATGAAGGCTACCAGTGCCCGCCAAGTGCAGCCTTATCAGTGCCCACCAAATGCAGTCTACCAGTGCCCACCAAATGCAGCCTACCAGTGCCTACCAAATGCAGCCTTATCAGTGCCCACCAAATGCAGCCTACCAGTAACCACCAAATGCAGCCTTATCAGTTCCCACCAAATGCAGCCTTACCAGTGCCCACCGAATGCAGCCTACCAGTAACCACCAAATGCAGCCTTATCAGTTCCCACCAAATGCAGCCTTATCAGTGCCCACTAAATGCAGCCTACCAGTGCCCATTAAATGCAGTCTATCAGTGACCATTAAATGCAGCTTACCAGTGCCCACCAAATACAGCCTACCAGTGCCCACCAAATGTAGACTACCAGTGCCCATTAAATGCAGCTTACCAGTGCCCACCAAATTCAGCCTACCAGTGCCCACCAAATGCAGCCTACCAGTGCCCACCAAATGCAGCCTACCAGTGCCCCCAAATGCAGCCTTATCAGTGCCCACCGAATGCAGCCTTATTAGTGCCCATCAGATGCAGCCTACTAGTGCCCACCAAATGCAGCCTACCAGTGCCCACCAATTACAGCCTAATCTGTGCCCACCAATTGCAGCCTAATCCGTGCCCACCAATTGCAGCCTAACAGTGCCCACCAACTGCAGCCTACCAGTGCCCACCAAATGTAGCCTACCAGTGCCCACCAAATGTAGCATACCAGTGCCCACCAAATGCAGCCTTATCAGTGCCTATCAAATGTAGCTTATTAGTGCCCACCAAATGCAGCTTATCAGTGTCCCCCAAGTGCAGCCTTATCAGTTCCCATAAAACGAAGCCTACCAGTGCCCACCAAATGCAGCCTTATTAGTGCCCACCAAATGCAGCCTCATCAACGCCCATGAAAATGCAGCCTACCAGTGCCCACCAAATGCAGCCTACCAGTGCCCACCAAATTTAGCCTACCAGTGCCCCTGGATCACACAGAGCGGCATTCTCCTGCTGTCAGGGAGCTTGGATATGAATTGCCCGGGCAGCCACTGTAACAAAGTCCTTCCTCCTAGACCGCCTCACGGCTCCTATGGTACAAGTCACGCTGATGCAATTTCTCAGCTTTGAATCAGTGTTCCGTCTATCAAAGGAGCCGGTCAAGGAGGCGGGACTTTGTTACAGGACTGTCGGACATTTCAGACCAAAGCTTGTGCAGTGCGTGTGACATACACAAGTAGAGAAGGAGGGAGGGGAGCACTCTGGCACTCAGGGCCGGTGCAAGGCTTTTTGACTACATAGGCGAAGATGCATTTTGCTGATCCCCCCAACCCATCCGCACCATCCTCTTGCTACTTCCTGTCTAAAACTGAGCTGGTACCTCCTTTACAGTGCACCTGTAATGTAATGGGGTGAAACGTGAAGGACGTCACGTACCACTGAAAATGGAGCTCTGCTTAACTTCCACTAAACAGCAGTGTGTAATGAGGGGGTGAGGTTATGCGTTACTCACTTCCCCTCACTGGCCACAGGCAGCTGAGGCCAACTAAAACTTCCAATGGCTGGGTTCCCCCCATAAGCAAACTCCCAGATCACACCCCCCCCAAATACTCCCACCCTGATAACACCTCCCCAGATACCCCTACCCTGATTACAACCCCAGATACCCCCTAATCTGATCACACATACCCAGATACCCCTACACTGATTACGCCCCCAAATACCCCACACCCTGATCACACCCCCAGATATCCCACCCCATCCTGATCACAACTCCCCAGATACCACTACCCTGATTACACCCCTAGATACCCCTCTCCACACTAAAGAGCACTCCATCTCTATTAGAGAGAGAGGGGGGCTGAGAGAGAGAAGGGTGGCTGAGAGAGGTGGGTTGAAAGAGAGTGTGGTTCACAGAGAGGGGGGCTGAGAGAGAGGGGGGCTGAGAGAGAGGAGGGCTGAGAGAGAGGGGGGCTGAGAGAGAGGGGGGCTGAGAGAGAGGGGGGCTGAGAAGAGGGATGGGTTAATAGAGAGAGAGAGTAAGGGGTTCAGAAAGAGGGCTGCTGAGAGAAGGGGGGCTGAGCAAAAGGGATGGGCTGAGAGAGAGGGTGGGTTGACAGAGAGGGAGTTGAGAGAGAGGGTGGTGGGCAGAGAGGGGGACTGAGAGAGAGGTTGGCTGAGGGAAAGGGATGGGTTAGGAGAGAGAGAGAAAGGGGTTCAGAAAGAGGGTTGCTGAGAGAAGGGAGGCTGAGCAAAAGGAATGGGCTGAGAGGGGAGGGGCTGAGAGAGAGAGGGTGGGTTGACAGAGAGGGAGTTGAGAGAGAGGGTGGTGGGCAGAGAGGGGGGCTGAGAGAGGGTGGCTGAGCGAGAGGGGGCTCAGAGAGAGGGAGGGCCTGAAAGAGAGGGAGGGGCTGAGAAAGAGGGAGGCTGGTGGACAGAGAGCAGAGAGAGAGAGGGGGGCTGAGAGAGAGAAAGGGGGTCTCAGAGAGAGGGTAGATGAGCGAGAGGGGAGTCTCAGAGAGAGGTGGGGCAATGAGAGAGGGAGGGGCTGAGAGGGAAGGAGGCTGGTGGACAGAGAGCAGCGCTAAGAAAGAGGGGGGCTGACAGACGGGGGGAGAGATGAGAGAGAGGCCCCTAGCCCTGTCCCTATCCACAGTCCCTCCTCTGCCCCCCAATCCCAGTCTGTATCTGCAGGTAGGTCTGTATCAGTGTATGATGCCCAGTACCTTCTTGATCCAGGAGGTGCTCTGCTGCTTCTTCCAGCAGCTCCCTGGCAGCTTGCGCCTCCCGCTCGCCCTTGTCCTTTAGGCCTCACTGCTGATGCTGGAGCGAAGAGGAGGGGATGCTTCTGAGCGCCACTTGGGGTGTCCAGGAGGCTGTGAAGTTCTTCTCTCTCCTGGGCTCCCAGCTGCCCTCGGTGTTCACCTTCAACGCGAATGCAGCCTCCTTCTGTGGGGCCACCCACTCACAATGTGGAGATGCCTACACCCAGAGGGCGGTATCGCACCACACTCCCGCTGCCACCCATCTGGCATTGCAACAGGGCTGATGCAAGGATTTTTCACACCCTAGGCAAAACCTAATTTTGCCACTATGGCACATGGAAGGCAGGAAGGAGCACTATGGTACATGGATGGCAGGAAGACTATGGCACATGAAACGCTGGAAGACTATGGCACATGGAAGGTTGGAGGATTATGGCACATTGAAGACTGGCATATGGAAGGCTGGAAGACTGGCACATGAAAAGGCTGGCAGGCTTTGGCACATTTAGGGAAGAAAGAGTGGTGGGAGTTCACTCACCCAGGGGTGACATGCTGCATTGTCTTCAGAGGCACAGGCAGCAACATCAGGACAGGATCTCTGGCTGCTTTGAAATCTCCGCCCACACCCCCTTCCAGGCACAGATTGGCTGCACACGGGGGTTGTGGGCGGGCACAGGGGGAACATAGGGAGGAGGTGGGGCAGACCTAGCCTACCTCCTCCTCCCTCCTCATGCGGACTATACAGTGGGCGCGGGATGTGCACATTGCAGCAGGGGAATTGTGGAGCAGGCGAGAAGGGGAATGTACACAGTGCAGCAGGCATGCCAGCAGGCCGCTGAGTGGGCGGTGGGTATGCGCACTCGGAACTGACGGTGTCCTGGCACTTCGGTGCCCCCTCTTCTGCGGCGCCTGCGTGTGGTGCACCCTGTGCACCCCCCCAGGATCGGCCCTGACAGTGTTGCATGACCGAGCAATTGTCATTCAAAGTGTGACAGCGCTGAAAGCTGAAAACTGGCCTGAGCAGGAAGGAGGTAAAAGTGCCTGGTATTGAAGTGGTTAACAATGACCACTAAACAAACAGCATCTGTTGAACAATATGACAAAAATAGTGCAGGAGTCAGGAATATGTCTGTGACAGACCTAGCCGCGACAGAGGCTTTTGGAGAGGACTGAATGCAGGCCTCTTGCCTTTTGATTATGGGCCCGGGATTCTCAAGGGAACAATACTCTGCGAGGTGAAAGAGAAATCCAGTCTGATCTGTACTAATCAGACTCAATCGTGTATATATGTATATATTGCATGTTGTCTCATTCTGTTGTGGACTCCTTGCTGTGATCATTTGGGATGTGTATCTCTATGGGGGGAGGGGGGATTCCTCCAGCAGCCCCCCTGCTGATAAGACTGTTTACTGAGGAGAAGTTTGAACACACCTCACCTGTGTGTCCATTGTCTTTGGACAGTTTAACCCTCCCTCTTTTCCAAGGGTGGGGGGGGGGGGGTCAGAGTCTCTGAGTTATTTTATCTGTTGTGTCCATGTGTGATAATAAAACAGTCCGTGTTAGCAGCGGAGCAAGTCTCGTCTTTTGTGCTTTGTGAGCGGTTGGAATATCTGATATCTAGATTCAGACTGGGAGGAAGCGGTATACTGAAGGAAGCACTCAAGCGGAGTGTGGGACGTTCCGTCACAATGTCATATACAGCCTAGTATATGCAATCCCCTTTAGGCAGAACTCTACTGGCAGCAGCAAATCCCTTTATAAGCAAATTTGAAACAAATAAGGGTGTACAAAGGCCTCTCATCACATCAATGCTGCAGATGTCCTCCTTATGGCGATCAATTTCACATTCTCTGTCCTAACCAAGCGAGAGGTAGCCAGCAATGCTCTGGGCCTCCCTCTCAAATTTGACATCCACATGGTCCTCTGGCTCAGCAGTCCATGTCCATGATGGCCAATCCTGTAGGCTAAGTGGAGATGGAAGAACAGGCCCTACTATCCCTGTAGCACAGTGAAGGTGTTAAAGCCTAGCTCCATGTGACTTTAACCCCCTCTTGCCCTATTGTACAATGACGGCCAAGCAGGAGCCCTGTTATCCTGTGAGGATGTCATATGATGTTCTCCCAGGATCAGGCCACGCTCTGGAGCGCTTTGTCACCCGCTGTGTCCACTGGACACAGCCAATGACAGACCACTGTACCGGTCCAATGCTGGTACCATGTGATCGCTGTGGCCAATCACAGCAGATCACATGACAATTGTACACAATGAAAATCTTTGATTCATGCCTTTTATTCTGACTCTAACTGTTGTAATAGTAACTTATCCCTTGCTGAGACCTATGCCTGGCCTGTATAAGCAGATAAAATCACCACAGACGGGGGCGTTTTCGGACGTGAACGGCGGCGGACGTCTTGCTGAAGAGCTCCGGAGCCCTGCTTCTTAATCCGCCTGCATCCCTGCACATATGCCCTAAAAAAACTCACGACAACCTGCCAGATTACCCTCCGGGACTCCCTGCAGCGGCATCTAAGATTATTTTTGAGGAAGCCGGTCCGTAAGAGGCAGTGAGGTATAGCCTCCAGACTCCCGCCATCTTGCCGCTCCGAGGCCTCCCAGGGGAATCGCCAAACGGACGGATCTGGAGGTAAGGGGACCCCCATCCGCACTCACAGACTGTCCCCCTAAACTCCTAGCACGGTCCGGAGGCTGCGCCGAGCTCCGGGGACACCCGTAGCGGCCGCGGTCTGGTCCGGCCTAGTAAGGCCTGCGGATCCCTGCTCTCTCCTGAAGCCCTATCCCCACCGAGGGACGTCGTGATCGGTCCGGCCCAAACCTGACCGCAAGCCTCCTTCCCTCATCTGTGTCCTCAAACCCCCTGGTCCCTCCCAGGGCCTGGGATACTGCCGGAGATTGCCTGCCTGGCTCAGCCAAAAGACTAGGTAGCTTGGTGTTTTTTTTTTTTTTTTTTTGAAAGCCTATGGCGTGCAAAACACACCCAAAAACTTCACCCGGTGCATAAAAAATGTGCACACACATAAAGAGTGCTCACAAAAAAGTGCAACGGGTACACAAGACGTGCCAATTCCCTGATCCCCCGGGGCGTTAGGCTCCTGCGGGGACAAAGGTACTTACTATGGTCTATCTGGCCGAAACCAGACAGACCCCGTTCTCTGGAGGGCCTGCCGAAACAGGACCCACCCAAGTACTAGGTGGCGCTCCCCCGAAGGGAGACCCCATGAGAGAGGGCGAACTAAGCCAAAAGGCCATGTCCACCCCTTCCCAAGACTTTCAGGGCTGGCCCGAGGACCCGCATCCTTACTCATCACACAGTGGGACAAACGTGACAAAAACAAGACGTGAGACTACACAGGTTTCAATCAAAAATAAATAAAAAGTGGGGGAAGGGATAGTGGAGAGGAGAGTGAAAAGAAGTGGCCATTGTTTAACACAATGACCAGGCCCTCCGGCCAGGAATAAAAAATTCCTCTGGTCCTAGCCAAAAGGCCCGGCCCAAGAGGCAGGTGCAAAAAAAGCTGTGTTATGGTGCAGTGACCGTGGTGCCCAAAATCAAAGTGACTCCCACTCACAGTGATCTTAAGGCACCCCTGGACTGCCACTCCAGGGGCACTACTCCATAGGCTTTCAAGACCTACCCTGGCCCACAGCCCAGACCACAGCAGCCCCCACCGCAGACAGAAAAGGCATGAGGTTCAGGAAGCTTGGTGAGAGCCCTTGCCCCGAAGGCTCCACCGTCACTCCCATCACCCCTTCCAGTTTCACATTTGGGTAAATGGATACTAGCCACTCCCCCCCTCCAGCAAAAGGGGAGTAAGCGTTCTCCTACCCAAATAACTGTCAGCAGCTAGAGCTACCACAATCCAGGCCAGAAGGCCAGGGACCCGACCCTTCGGCCAGACCAAAATGCAGCACCCATCCCCACCAGGAGCACCCTTCCAGACGGCTCAGACTCAACCATTGGCCGGTCCCCAGTATACTTTCGGGCAACTCGGCGTAGTCCCTGCTGAGTATCGCCTTTCCAGGTACTATGACACCATTGGATTTGCTGGCCCTCCCCAACGAGAGTGACACAGCGCCTCCTCTGGAAACTGATAAGAACAGATTTTTTTTTTTTTTTTTTCTCCACTCAGATTGAATCACATAAACTCAGCAAAAACAAACACACGAAACTTACACTGAGCTGTGTTCCGTTCGTCATAGTGGCGTAGACAGTATCAAAAAGGATAAAATCATTTAATTAAAAAAACCCTCTATACATTATTCATAAGGAACAAATACACACCACACTTAACCTTCACCCACCCGCCACCTAACAAAATTCCAGAAACCATCCGCCTCTTCCACCCCCATACTTCTTCTTTCTACCGCCAATACAAAAAACATTTTTGCCATCACCCAATCCACACAATCTTTTTCAAGCAATACCATTTTCTTTTTTACCAAGGCACATCGAGATTCCCACAACACTTCTCTTATGACAGCAGACAAGACAAACATCTTACGTTGCTTTCCTTTGCCACCTCCCACCACACCAAGAACACCAGACTCAAAAGACACTCCATCAATCCCCACCACCCGTTCCACAAAACCACACAGCAAACTCCAAAAATTCCTTGCAAAAAAGCACTCCCAAAATAAGTGTCTCACAGTCTCAGTCCCAGCACAACCTTCCCTAGGGCACACCTCCCTCCTTACCAAGTCTCTAGACTTTAAAAAGGACATTGTAGCCAAGCAATTGTGCAGCGACAACCATACCACCTCCCTCTGTTTGTTTGTAATGCCCTTAAATAATAAATTCTTCCACACAGTCTCCGCTCTCTTAAGATTTAAACCAAAAATATTCGTCGGCAGCTCATCCTTTCTCAACCATGCCCATAATGTTTCTTTCTTCCGAGAGCCTTCCCCCAATTCCTGCAAATGATTTTTCTTAAAAAAGGCAGACATTTTTAAATAGTACACAGGGGATATCATTGACATTGGCCTAGTCAGATCCCTTCCACACCACCCCCACCTCAGTAACGGCCATCCGATCAGGTAGCGCATTAACGCTGCTGTTTTCCCTCCTGCCAAAAAAGTTCTGAGATGAACCATCCACCACTGGACCTCTAGAAAACGTCCAATATTAGGGAAGTTATACCCACCCTGTTGTACTTTCTTCATAACCACCTCTCTGGCAACCTTCTCCATCTTAGAACCCCAAAAAAACATAAACAACATTCTTGTAATCTTCTGAACCCACCTCTTGTTTGGAGGAAAGATTACAGAAAAGTACATTAACAAGGGGAGAATCACCGCCTTGGTAATCAAAGTTTTGCCAGAGAGAGAAAGTTTCCTAGTTTTCCACAAACTTAGTTTTTTACAGACCTTTTCCACCCCTTTAGCCGTGTTTACCTGGTTCACCAAGTTTCTCTCGAAGTGCACTCCTAACACCTCCATCTCCTGCACACTCTTCAGCTTACACTTAGATACCTCACAAGAGCCACTTAACACACAGATACAACTTTTTTCCCAGTTAACACGCAGACCAGAAATAGCACCAAATATACCAAGTTGCAGCTCTGCTCTTGCCGTATCCCTTGTCGAATTACAGAGAAAATTGACGTCATCCATATAGCAAAGGGTTTTAACCGGCTCATTCCCACCTCCTGGTACAAACATACCCTTAAAACACTTATCCTTCCACACATGTCTTAGGAGAGGTTCTATTACGCAAATGAATGCGACTGGTGACAAGGGGCACCCCTGCCTCACCCCAGACATCACTCTGACCTCTTCGGACAAACCACCATTAACGAGGATCTGGCTACTAATTCCTTGGTATAGACATTCTACCACTTTCACAAACTCTTCAGGGATCCCCATCTGCCTCAATACTATGAAGAGAAACTTATGAGCCACACGGTCATAAGCCTTCTCGAGGTCAATGCTTGCCACCGCCAAAGGCAAATTGTTGCATTGAGCATAAAACACCAGGTCCCTCGAGAGGATCAGATTATCGGAAATCCTCCGCCCAGGCACAGCACAGACCTGCCACTCTCCAATAACACTTCCCACTACTCTCCTCATTCTGTCCGCCAGGACTTTAGCTACAATCTTGTAATCGCTATTGAGCAGGGATATCGGTCGCCAATTCTTGATGTCACGCTGGTCACCTTTCTTTTTATACAGTAGTGTAATGATACCTTTCTTCATTGATTCTGAAATCCTCTTCTCCTTTATACAGGTCCTTATAACCTCACACACATCGTCCTTCAGGGTTGACCAAAATTCAACATAAAAATCCACAGGTAAACCGTCCCCACCAGGAGTCTTGTTTTTCTTCATCTTCATCACCACATTCTCCACCTCCTCTTCCTCCACCGGGTCTAGCAACATCTCCGCATCTTCAGTCTTCAAATTCCCCCTCACCACCTCACAGTACTCCCGCATTTCTTCTTCTGTTGCACCACCTCCGCCACCATACAATTCAACGTAAAAGGACCTAATGGACTCCACCATTCTTTCCCCGCTCACCTCCTCCTCGCCATCCAAAACAGACTCGAACATCTTCCTTGGCCCAAAGGATTTCTTAAAAAAATACGCAGAGCACTGCTCGTCCTCCTCCATCTCTTGCACTTTGGATCTAAAGATAATCCCCTTCCCGCGATCCTTAAGCATAGCATTCCGTGCCTCCCGTACTTCTCTCAACTCCTCCTCCACCTCCACCCCCAGTCTCTTACATCTAAATAGGAAATGCATCCTGTCCACCAACCTCCTCGTATCTTCACGCTTTCTTCCAGCCGCCTCCACACCCAACTTCTTAAAGAAAATACTTATCCTGACCTTTGCCCAATCCCACCACTCCAGAACATCCCTGAAGCTATGCTTCTTGAACTTGAGCCACTCATAAAACTCATTGAATTTAACAGCAACCCCCTCCTCCTTCAAACAAGAACAATTAAGTTTCCATGCACCCCTCCCACACATCCTAGTACCATCAAAAAGGAAGGAACAAGTAAGCAAGGCATGGTCCGAAAATGACACTAAAACAGTCTGATATCCAGTGATCTTTAAGGCAGGAGAAGCAAACATAAAATCTATCCTCGAACGTACTGACCCTTTGTCTGAAAAAAAGGTAAAGGAGATATCATTCCCCTGTACCACACAGGCAGCATCTTGAAAATGAAGATCCCAAACTATTTCGTTCAACACTTTAGATGTTACATCAGCACTGTTTCCCTCACTCACACCCTGCCTTTCCTCACTTCTTCTCACACAGTTAAAATCTCCAACTAACATTGTTGGGATTCTACCGGGCAACCACATTTTGAGCACTTCCAAAAATTTCACACGCTCCTTTTTTTCAGCAGGTGCATAAACATTAATAATTCTTATTTTACTCCCAGCCACCTCCAAGACAACTATCTGCATCCTCCCCGGCACCACCACCTCATGCGACACACACTGGACATACGGATTTTTCACGAGAATCCCAACCCCTTCATTCCTAAATTCACATACAGGGGACCACATAGATATACCATATTTCCATTCATCACATAAAATCCGTTCATTACCACACTCCTGCAGACAAATTATATCAGACTGAATCCTCTCTAGATAATCAAAGACAGCCGCCCTCCTCCACCCTGAACATATACTTCTTACATTAATCGAACTCACAGTCAAAGCCATCATGAGGAAAAACCCAAAGATTTGCACATCCATTACAAAAACTATAAGTGATGCCTAGCCTCTTCCATCCCTTTCCTTGCTACATTAGCGTAGGTTAACCTCTTCCTCCCAAATGGAGAACTGGCAGACTCGGAACCCGAGCCTCCATCAGGAAAGGGTAGACCTTCCACCCCCTCCCCTGCCCCTTCCTCCCGTCCCCTCTTTATAGAGGACTGAGAAGTCTCGTCCATAGCAATCATTAGCCGCTGTCCACATTCAAGACTCTCATCACTGTCCATCTCCTCGTTCTCATCATCTTCTTCCTCCTCTTCCTCTTCTTCTGATGACAAACCACTCATCAACTCTGATAAGCGTCCCGGACTTATAAGTACCTCACTCCTCCGTTCCTCCACCGGTCCCCCATCCTCCTGCCTCACCGGGGCATCCTGCACCTCCTGACAATCTGGAACTGTCCCACCTTCCCCTACCACAGTACCAAGACTCCCAGGGTCCGCACTAGCTCCTGCCACCACCTCACCAGTAGCAGGGCCAGCAGCGCCTTCCCTGCTCATCGCCTTTTCCTGCTTAGTAGGTACAGCATCATTGGCCTGGTGCTCCGAGGATGCAGCAGGCCGCTCCGCATCAGCGGACCCAGCACTACCACCTTCCCTCCGAGCCTCAGCTCGCTGCCTCTGCTGCGCACGTCTGGCCTGGGTCTTATTCAGTACATCATGGAATTCCGCTTCACTCTTAGCAGCAAAATATTCTTCGCATTGCCTCGCAAGGTGACCTGGTCTTTTGCAAATATCACAGATTCGTGTATGCTTACATTCTTTCGAAGGATGGTCCTCGTTACCGCAAAATCTACACTTAATATTGCGCTCACAGTCCCCGCTTGCATGCCCGTAGACACAGCACTTCCTACAATAAACCGGCTGCCCAGGGTAAAAGAGGAACCCCCTCTCACCCCCTATGTTGAAAACAGCCGGAGGCCTTCTCACCCCACCAACACAGCCAAGATCAGTCCGAAATCTTCCATAGAACCTGTACTTTCCAGACCAAATTCCAAACTTGTTCAGTACCTTGTCACCACCCCTTAATTCTTCGCAGTAATTTTTCAAAAAGGCCCTAACCAAGTTCACATCCGAAAACGGGTTGTACATATGGACAATAATAGCCTTTTCTTCCTGCATAAAAAGTGGTATAACATCCATTTTCTGTAAAAATTCATTCTCAGCACTCCTCATCTTCTCGTAGACCTCCCAGCATATCTCAACAGAAAGAAAGGTAATGTCATATAACCTTTGTTGCGGAAAATCCTGTAAGCAAACAATATCTCTTACCCTGAGGTTGAGAAATCCCATCAACACGTCCACCACGATAGTCCTCAGATTGATCTCTCCCTTGAATTCAGGTTTAATCAAAAACCGAATGGAATCCCGCATCCCACGGACCGCCATTTTTGTACCGGATGGTACCTCGCCTCTTCCTCCGACACAGGGTACCCCCGAAGGGGCCCCAACCGCTGACACCGACTCGCCTTAAGAAGGGCGATCGCTCCTCGTTGTCTGGGGACTAGGCCTCGGGCCAATAGCAGCAAGGGGGGGCCCTCCGAAAAGGGACGCTCCCCCCAAGGCCGACCTCCGGGTACCCCAGACACCTCTTGACCAAGTCACACACAGTAAAACTGCACTGGATCTTAGCCAAAAGGCCGAGAAGCAATTAGCAATAATCACGCCTCAGTTGAGCCTCATTGGCTATGATACTGCCACTGCGCAAAGGTAGCTTGGTGTGCTCCACTAGCTGCTGCCTCTGCCACACTGTCCTGGACCTTCTGCACACAGGCATCCCTAATACATCATCCATCATACCTGGCCTCAGCCTGCTTGTTACAGTGAGGGAAGAGGCTACAAGTGATTATTGACTATGCTACAATACCCAACTGGCCATTTCTTCACGGAACATTAGGGACCACTTCCCCCAACTATCACCCCCCCACCAATACTATACAAATCCACAGGGCTACCGACTAACGGCCCCATCATGTCTAATAAAATCCTTTCCCTTGCTATGTAAATCACTGCCTATGAGGGGCGCATACGCGCGAGCGGGGGTAATAGAAGTCTGATCCCTCCGTTCCGCGCCATCGGAAACCGTTACCCGGCCTAATACAACATAGCCGATACAAGGAGGGGAACACTGTACCTTACAGGATAGAGGAATACCTGGAGCCACAAGCGGTGATGTACCGCTCCACAAAAAATAAGCTAAAAAACCGGCAGAGCAACAGCAAATCTCCAGCCCCAGCCAAAAGCAAATCCAATCCTCCTGAACCTGATGAGGACACACAGGTCTCTGAACTGGGACAGGAATCCCCCGCCGAAAGTCTCCATCTCTTTCCCACGGACCACGTAAGTCCTCACCCTGCTGACTCTGATGCCATGCTAGCCAAGTTCCGCAGCATTGTTAGAGATGAGATAGCGGCGGCCTCCCGAAAGCTTTCCTCAGATCTGGTCCGCGGCCTCAAGGAGATAGGCCACCGCACCAATCAATTGGAACGCCGCATGGACTTGGTCACCACTGTGTTGGAAGGCCATGAGGAGGAGGTAGACAGAATGTCCGCAGAAATAGACGCTCTCAGAGATAAATTAGAGGACGCGGAAAATAGGGCCCGCAGGGACAATCTTCGTATCCGCGGCATCCCCGAAACGGTCACTGACCTGCAGGGAACAGCCACAGCTTTTTTCCAAGAACTGGCTCCTGAGATTCCGGTGGACAGGCTGGAATTTGACCGCATCCACCGGTCACTGGCCCCTAAACCCTCCGAAGGTCCCCCGAGGGATGTTATCATCAAATTCCATTATTATAGGACCAAGGAGAAGCTCTTACAGTCTGCCCGAGAGCAGCGGGATATCTCTTTCCAAGGCAACCCCCTCCAAATATTCGCGGACCTCTCGCCGGTCACCATTGCCAGGCGCCGAGGTGTTAAGCCTTATCTCCAAGTTCTACAATCCCATCAGATCAAGTACAGGTGGGGGTTCCCCTTTAAACTTTCTTTCTCCCACCAGGGTCGCCAGTTCCATGCCACCTCCCCATCAGGCCTAAAACAGCATCTCCAGGATCTGCAACTAGACATCCCTCTGTCCCTACCTGATGCCCAGGCTTCACATTCCCGACCAGGCCCCGCCAGACCTTCTCGTCAATCTTCTCAAGCATCACAAAGATCACAATCTGGATCCCAGGCGCTGCGGGACTTGCAGGCCCAACGTTTCCAACAAGCCAATAACGGATGAAAGTCCCCATCCTCCCTTGATGTGCATTTCACTTGTTTTTTTTTTTTTTTTTATGGTCGCTTACCCGGTGTGCTACTGACTGTTCTTGTTCTAAATTCCAACCTAACTTGAGGAGCCCAGCAGCTTGTCTTGGAGGACGTCCCCCTGCCGTAACTTTGCCCTATTGAGTTGACTACTGCTTGGCTGGGGTGGGCGTTGCCCGACTGTAGACTGCCCCGCTTGTGAGATGGCGGTCCCGGGCATGGACCACCCCATATGGGGTCCCCTGTTGGGTCTCCGGCACTGGTCTGCCCCCCAAACCACTTCTACCGTGCAGGTGGCTCTCGTGGAGTGGAGGGTTCATCAGGCGTAAGACATCACTTTCAAGACCTGTTGGGGTGGGGGGAGAAGGGTAAATGGCTTTAGGCTAGGGACACGCCTCCACTGACTGTTATGTAGGTTGGTTGTTTTTGATTACACACCGAGGCCCTTCACTCCTGTTCAGTGGAGTGATAGGGCTGGCGCTTTGACTTTGATGTGGGGTCCCGACCCGCCTTCTGGGGTGGATGGTCCTGTGGCTGTCGCCCCTGGGGGCGGGGGGGACTCCCGCATCTACACCTTCAAATATCAATAACGCATTGAGGTTCTCATACTGTAATTCATTTTAAGCTACTTATATTGATGCTATTTCTAAGTATTGTTTAAATTCTATGTTCATTTTGTTTAACTTGATTCTATTATCTTCACTATAGGTCGGTGGTTCCGACGGACCACTGCTCCCCTCAAAAGTTGCCACCTGGCTAAGATACTTGTCTTGGCTATGGTCCCACCCCATTGTGGGCCCTGTTGCCCACGACGTGATACGTCAATGTACACACTACATACTATTCTCAGAGTTGTTCTCGGTATTCCTATATCTTATGTTCTTTCCTATTCTTACTATTCTTCTCTCTCCTTTCTCTCCCTTTCCCCATTCCCTCGGACCCTGGGGTGTGCGGATGGAGTAATCCATAACGTCACATCTCAGACCCAATGACCCTTCATTGGTTGTCCCTGAACGTTCAGGGCATGAATTCCCCCCAAAAATGGGTTAAGGTTTTTAACTACCTTAAGCAACAAAAAATAGACATTGCCTGTTTGCAGGAAACACACTTTTCCTCCTCCTCCTGCCCCAAATATTTCACGGCAAACTATCCCTAAGTCTATATGGCTAATGGTCCCACTAAACAGAGAGGGGTTCTTATAGCTATACATAAATCAATCCCGTTTATCTGTAACAAGCAGATAGCTGACCCTAATGGTAGATACCTTCTCCTGCAGGGTTCTGTTCAGGACAATGAAGTAACTATTATGACTTATTACGCCCCGAATGACAATCCGGGCCCATTTCTGTCTCATATCTGCTCCTTGTTGCAGGTCCACCAGAGAGGCACCCTCCTGATGGCGGGTGATTCTAATGTGACGCTCAATCCTGCCCTTGATAAATACCCAGCGGATCATAAAGCTCCCTCCCTTGCTTCAAAAAAAGTCTTGCTAACCCTACAAAATCTTGATTTAGTGGACATACGGCGAGAGCTTCATCCCATGGGCAGGGACTACACACACTATTCCCATCCTCATCACTCCCATTCTAGAATCGATCATTCGTTTGTGTTACGGAAACATCTCCCATTAATAGAATCGGTCTCGATTTTAGCAGTCCCTTGGTCAGATCACGATCCTGTTCTAACCGTCTGTCGCTCCCTACATAGCAAACCACAACATGCTCCATGGGTGATAAATGACTCACTTTTATCCTTCAAACCGATCCTCGGTGAAATCCAAGAAGCTTCTGCAGAATACTTTAGACTCAATGCAGGTTCTGTCTTGTCCCCAATAACACTATGGGAGGCTTATGAAGCTGTCCTCCAGGGTCTCCTTATTAGAATAGCGTCCCAACGCAAAAGAGAAAGGATTCAGGCCCGACGCAAGTTAGAGCAGAACTTGGAGGACCGCTCGGCGGCCTTTAAGTTAACCCCCACCCCTGCTAATCGCAGATCTTTAGACAAAGCCCGTACAGACTTGGATCTATGTCTGACAGACGAAGTGGACCATTCCTTACGTTGGGCCCGCTAAGGCAAACAAACCCAATGCTCAGTTGGCCAATAGGCTACGCACTTTTACCCCAAAATTTACCCCCATAACCTTGCGCACCCGCCATAACATCCTCACGGGGAGCCCCCAGAGGGTCTTGGAAGAATTCTGCCATCACCTTACCAAACTTTATTCCCCCCCAAATCATTCTTCAATGCAGGGCCTGAATGCTTTCTTAAAAGAGTTATCTCTACATTCCCTATCCAAACCCCACATCTCTCTAATGGACCGAGATATAGAGGTCTCTGAGGTTCTTCAGTGCATTAAGGAATTGAAAGTGGGCAAAAGACCAGGCCCAGACGGTTTCACTGCTTTGTATTATCGAAAATTTTCAGAGGTTCTGGCCCCACACCTAGCGGCTATGTATAACTCGGTCAAAGGAGGTCACACATTTACACCAGATTTGCTCTCTTAGACTCCTTCGCCTCATTCTCAGGCCTTTCAGTTAATCCGGCAAAATCTAAAGCGATGTCTATCAACCTTCAGGCCCTGGAAATAGAATCCCTACAATTGGCATTCTCATTCCAGTGGTTAACCTCATTACCCTATTTGGGTATTAAACTTACTCCGAGATACTCGGGATTATACCAAGCCAATTTTCCTGGAGACTATGCTTGCCTCTTGGTCCACACTCCCGATTTCTTGGTTCGGCAGAATAGCGACAGTACGCATGACGTACCTCCCTAAATTACTCTATTATTTTAGAGTTCTGCCAGTCCATGTGCCCCCCCATATCATTCGAATACATCAACGTAAAATTATGCAGTTTATATGGGGCCCTAAGAAACCCAGGATCAAGAGGCAGGTACTTTACGCACGCAAAATCAATGGTGGCCTTTCAGTTCCTAATTTACTAGCATATTATACGGCTGCGGGTATTGCCCCAATATCTCACCTCCATGAGAAACAACAAATGCCACTATGGGCCACCATGGATTTAGTTGACGCACACCCAACACCTCTAGCTTCTCTTCTGTGGCTTCCTAAAGCACATCGCCCCTCTACCATTGGTCCCTGTCTGGCTCACTCCCTTAAACTGTGGGATGCGGTCAAGTACTCAGCAGGCCTAATTTCTCCTAATCTCCCATTACTTCACCTCCTCCACTGCCCTTTATTTCAACCAGGTTGTGATAATCCATTGCAGTTTAAATGGTGGTCTGATAACGGCTATCCATTCGTTATTCACCCCAACCAAGATCATCCCTTTCGCGGCTTTACGTTCCTCACACGATATCCCCCTTAAGGAACATTATAGTTATCTGCAAATTAGGCATTTTCTCCAACAGCTTACAAAATCCCAATCGGCCCCTTTTACCATGACCCCATTTGAAAGTCTTTGTAGATCGCGCCCCCAATCCTCGGGTCTGATTTCCCTCATATATATTGCTATAATTAATTCCAAGACGCCACCATTGAGACCTTATCATCTTCAGTGGGAGGCCGAACTCGGAAAACAATTAGACCTGGAGGATTGGCAAGGTATGACTATTATGCTATCCAAATGCTCTAAGAATGTTCTCTTCCTGGAGAACGCCTACAAAGTCTTCTATAGATGGTACTATACCCCGGCTAGATTAGCAAGCTTCATCCCATCTTATTCCCCCCTCTGTTTTCGTGGGTGCTCACAGGAGGGCACGATGGCGCATATCTGGTGGACCTGCCCCAGGGTTTGCAGATTATGGGTCAGAGTATACGCACTACTACGCAATCTTTTTAATACCACTATAAAGCGGGACCCTTTTGAGGCCCTCTTATGGAAACCAATTGCAGAACTTCTTCGTCCTGAACGCCAACTAGCAGCACATATTTTTACCGCAACTAAATTGACCATAGCAAGGGCCTGGAAAACTCCGAACCTCAGTTTTGAGGCAGTTAAAAATTGTGTGAATGATATCATGGTAAACGAGAAACTTACGGCCATATTATTGGACATGCATGATAAATTCCTCAGGATATGGCAACCCTGGGTGATCCATAATCGTCCATCAAGATTTGACCTAACGCTTCTTTCCCTATAATGAGCCTCCGTCCCCCCCCACCCCAGGGTCCTCCCCCCTCTTTTCCCACCCCCCTCTCTCCCACTTTCAATTCCTCTTTCCTTTTTCTTATTCAGGCCCTTGGGCTTAAGTCTACAGAGAATGCATACTTATGGTAGCGAAGAGGAGGAAAAAAAAGCAAAAAAGGACAGAGAAAAAAATTACTCATATAAAGCTACATTATCTTTTTTGAGGTTAATCGATTTAATTTGATTTTGTTTCTGTTTTTTTCCTTTATTATCTATGCAATGTTACGTATTACAATAACATCTCGCTAGACATCCTTTAAATGTTCAAGAGTGTTTGCAAACATAATATTCTGTGTTTGCAGTTTACTGCTAGGCTAGTAAACACGAGATGAAGACTCTTCTTAGTATGTCGCCTGGCCTCGGCCTTGAGCGGCCTGAGACCTGGCTTAAATCTTTGAATGTCAGTATTACCTGCCGGATACCGGCAGTTTTATACCTGTTAATTCTAGATGTATCCATCACTGTTTTGTACTATTCTGTTGATATATATTTTCAATAAAACTCTTTGTACAAGAAAATCACCACAGACAGGGAGATGGGCGGAGCCTAGCTGAGCAGACATGCATTGTTAGAGCTCCGCACCGCTGAGGAGAGAAGAGAAGGACAAAGCGGAGCCTGCAGGCTCAAAAGGTATCCATTTGAACCTTTTTGCCCCAGGGAACAAACTGTGAAAGTTTGGGCAGGGAATATGGTACTGGGAGGAAGCCGTGGCAGAAATAAAAATCACCTCACAAAGAGCTCACAGGCACTCACTGCAACTAAAGCAGCTCCAGTCACCTCACAAGATACAGCATCAGGGCGCTCTCACAGACAGAAAATGTCACAGCAAGACTCTCCATTTGAGTCAGATACAGAACAAATCCTCTCACAAACTTCTCCACAAGCCTCCTCAGCATCCCCAGTAATATTATTACAGTTTGAAAAGATGCTTCATAAGGCTTTAAAACAAACCTCAGACCAAATAACAAAAAGCCTAACCAAAGAAATAAGAGAGCTGGGAAACCGCACCGCAGCCCTAGAAATAAAAATGGATGAAATTGAAATTACAACCCAAGTAAATATAACAGAATTGGAACAATTAAAAGAAGAGAATTTAATACTTCAAACTAAGCTCGAAGATTACGAAAATAGAGCCAGACGTTCAAACTTGCGTATAAGGGGAATAACTGAAACTGTGACAGACCTGCAATCTACTATTACTGCTCTATTACAAGAACTAAAGCCAGATATCCCTATTGAACGTTAAGAACTGGACAGAGTACACAGAGCCCTCACAGCCAAAAAGAAAGATGGACCCCCACATGATATAATCACAAAATTTCATTATTACAGAACGAAAGAACAAATACTAATTGCTGCAAGAGAAAAAAAGGAACTTAATTTTCAAGGACACAATTATCAAATTTTTGCTGACCTATCCCAACTTACTATTACTAAAAGACGATCCATGAAACCCCAACTAATGGAACTGCAACGCCACAACATTATGTATCAATGGGGCTTCCCCTTTTCAGTCAGATTTAACTACCAAGGTACAATTTACAGAAGCAGATCAGCAGATGAACTACAACAAACCCTTTTAAAATTAAATCTGACAGAACCCACAAGCAGCAACTCTCCCACACGCAGAAGAATGGCATCATCTTCACCTTCAGGCAGCACTCAGAAAATTTCAGAACAAAATGGGAATCATCATTCTCACAAAAGAGGCCGTTATGCCACATCATCCATGGACCAAGAAGATTCAATGGACTGACATCCTAATTCCTGATATCTCTTCATTTATTATACTAAGAGATGGTTCTCTATAAAAAACCTGTATTTATAACTGAATGTAACTGCATTCTGATAGTCACACACTGTGTGGGATCATGTTACATTCCAGTTATATTTCTTATTACTTCTGATTCATATAGCCTTAGAATATATAAGTGAAATAAGGAAATTCTTGTTCAGTTATATATTATCAGGTAACAACAATAGATTTATTACTTTTTAGGATAAATATGTTCAATAATCCAGAAGTAATGGAAGCTTTTTCTTTCTTTTCTTAAAACAAATATATTATTACGTAACTAGTTCCTAGAATTATGTTTTTGTTTAATCTAATCTGAAGCAATACAACCTCAATTTTATGAGTTAACATATCTAAACAGTTACATATGAATAAAATATGTAATTGTTTATTCTAAAAGGGTTAAAATCCCAAAATAATTCAAACTATCTTCATCAATACCAAAGTTATTAACAGTACCTTTCTAACTGAATTATTTAGCCTAGGGCAAGACTAACCATATACAACCACCCTGGAATAAATAATTTCAACAAAAACTATATTCTGCACTCCAATTAATGAAACATCATTTTGATGTCTTTTGACATAGCACTTCTCTCCTGTAAGCGGAAGATCCGTGTACCCCCATTAGCCCTCCTCATTCTCCCAACCATATTATGTGGGAGTGTGACGAAGGCACTTATTCCCCTGAGAGAGATATTTATTCTCTTTCATGGGTAAATTGTGATTACTTGCAAAAAATAATTTATACAATGTATCATCTAATCTCATATGTTTTTTGTTTACTCTTTACTCCAGAATTCACTGGTTTCTTTTCTATCTATTCATCTCTTCAGTCCACACAGGTTGATCTGCGCAGTCAGCTCTGCATAACAAAAAGTAAGTCAAAACTATTTGATCTGTTGCCATGGCACCACTGAATATACTTTCCCTGAATGTTCAGGGAATAAATGTCCCTCAAAAAAGGACCAAAGCCTTCCGTACTTTCCATAACAAGAAGGCTCACATAGTATGCCTCCAAGAAACACACTTCACCAAAGATTCTACTCCAAAATATATTTCTCCTTTTTATCAACAAATTTACACGGCTTCTGCCTGTACCAAGCAAAGGGGAACTCTAATTGCATTTCACCGATCCACACCATTCACCTTATCATCAGAAATTAAAGACCCAGAAGGTAGATACCTGATACTCATGGGTTATATAATGGATACAGCAATCACGGTGATTTCCTACTACGCTCTTAACAAACAACCTACACCATTCCTCTCACATATATTACAAGTGATTAATACACACAAAATAGGAACAGTGATAATGTGTGGGGATTCGAACCAGGTCCTCCTCCCATTTCTAGATAAATCACCTTTTACACCATCCAAAATAACCTCTAGATTACCTTTTTCTCAACTTCTTTCCAAATACAATCTGGTAGATTCGTGGAGAGAAAGTAACCCAATGAAAAAGAAATTCACTTATTTCTCGCACCCTCATCAAACCTTCACCAGAATAGATCATATTTTTCTAACAATAGGAATGATACCAGAAATTATTGCATCAGATATAATTCCGATTCCGTGGTCTGACCATAATGCAGTATACACTACTATAGCCTCAGCCATACCAAAAGCGCATGACCCAACATGGTACTTACCGTACATAATGCTCAAACACCCACTACATCAGATGGCCATTGAACAAGCTTTAAAGGAATACATATCAATTAATAATACAACAGACATCTCCCCAATAACACTGTGGGAAGCTCATAAGCCTGTCTTGCGTGGTACAATACAAAGACAAATGGCACTATTTAAACGGGAACGCAAAAATCTAGCAAAAAAACTAGAACTCAATTTTAATGCAGCCTACATATCATTTCAAGATAATCCATCTCAGAGTACAAAATCTCATCTGGAAAAATCTAGATTGGAATACGATCTATTTCTCACTGAGTCAGTTGATAAATCCCTCAAACGCTCCAAACACAATTTCTACATGAATACAAACAAACCAGGTACATATTTGGCTCGGGCATTAAATTCAACTAACAAATCTTTCAAACCAATACGTTTGAAATTATCAAAAAATGTTTACACTTGTAATCCAGTTAAAATAGTCCATAAATTTCACTCACATCTCGCAACTTTATACAAGACAAACAATGAATTTAATCCTACAGAGGCTGAATCCTTCTTCTCAAAAATAACCTTACCTGAGTTATCTCAGAATCAAAAAAGCAGTTTGGATGAGCCTATAACTATAGATGAAGTTGCTAACGCCATAAAAGACCTAAAACTGAACAAAAGACCAGGCCCAGATGGCTACTCGGCTTTATACTATAAAACATTCTCAGAAATACTCTCTCCCATTCTCACTGAAACTTTTAACAAACTTCTAGATGGACATTCTTTTTGGCAAGAAACACTAATGGCAATTGTTTGTATGATCCCAAAACCCCTTTCTGATGATACTTCCTGTGTGAATTATCGGCCTATCTCTCTGTTAAACCTCGATATTAAATTATTAGCAAAAATAATAGCAAAACGCCTCAATAGCATTATAGGAAAATTAATACATAGAGATCAAGTAGGCTTCATGCCAAATAGACAGGCAGGCGATAATATACGCAGGGCAGTGTTATTGGCACATATTGCTAAAAAACAGAAAATCCCTTTATGTTTTCTATCTCTCGATATTAAGAGGGCATTTGACACAGTATCCTGGCAATATATGCAATATTCATTACAAAAATGGGGTTTTGGACCCCACTTTTTAACATGGATCAAAGCATTATATAATAAACCCAAAGCCTATATAAAATATGCTGGATACAAATCTGAAGCCTTTAATATCGAAAGAGGTACCCGACAGGGTTGCCCATTATCTCCCTTATTATTTGCCCTTATACTCGAACCCATGGCCCAATACATCAGAACAAACCAAACTATAACTGGCATTGAAGTAGGAGGTATTACACACAAATTATGTATATTTGCAGACGATATATTACTTTTTCTATCATCACCACAGGTCTCTGGTCCTAACTTAATACCAGCTCTTGATGAATTTGCAGCCCTATCCGGCCTTATGATTAATCCTAAGAAATGCCTAGTGCTTAATATTTCACTCACAAACATGGAATTGATCCCGGCTAGGGCTGCACTCCCATTCACATGGGCAGAAAAATCAATCCCATATCTTGGAATTCATTTAACAGCATCTCATTCTGACTTATTCTCAACCAATTATCTTCCTGTATTAAGACAGATCACAAATCTAATAAAACAATGGTCGCAACTTCCTTTATCCTGGATAGGGAAGATTAATGCAATCAAAATGACTATTCTACCCAAATTGCTTTATCTATTCAGAGTCCTCCCTATTCCAATTCCTTCCTATTTTTTGAGAATAGTACAAAAAAGAGCAACTTCGTTTATATGGGGCTCTTCTAAACCACGTATACCTATACACACACTACCACTTCCCAAAAATAAAGGAGGCCTGGGATACCCTAATTTTACTAACTACTACAGAGCAGCACATTTGGCCAGTCTGTCCAAATACCATGCAAAACAGGAAATCCCATTATGGGTATTTATAGAGGCTTCAGAAAATGACCCTCTATTAATATCAAATTTATTATGGCTTGATCCTAAAGACCGCTTTAAAATTCATAATCCCATAACTAAACACTTCTTATCTCTCTGGGATAAACTAAAAACCAAATATCAGTTACAATCTCCACACAGTCCTCTCCTTTCTTTTATCAGAAATCCGGCCTTTTATCCGGCATGGATCTACCCAAATTCTTTTAAAGCTTGGACAACATCAGGCATTCAGACACTAAATGACTTCATAGCATCTAAATCATTCCTTTCATTCACATCGCTTAGAGAAAAATATGATCTACCAAACTCTGAGATATTTAGATATCTCCAAATCAAAAATTTCTATACACCATTTCTAAAGGGGGATACACCATTATCCCAATTATCCATTTTTGAATCAATCTGTACAAAAGATCCATTTGCTAAAGGTACAATTTCATCACTTTATAATCAATTATATGGAGTAGCAAATCTTAATAGACCCTCTTACGTTCAGAGGTGGGAGGAGGACAGAGGGAGACACGGACTGGTCTAACATATGGCTCACATCTAAGACATCTTCACCCAACATCTTAGCACTGGAGACAAATTATAAAGTCCTAACTCGCTGGTACCTTGTACCCGCTAGAGTGGCAAAATATTCACCTAATACCTCAGCTCTTTGTTTTCGAGGATGCCCAGAAATAGGCACATATTTACACATATGGTGGACGTGCCCAGTAATCCAAACCTTCTGGAAGGAAGTCTTCGTGATTGCATCTAAAATATTTTAAAAAATAATACAACCAGATCCATATTTAACTTTACTTAATCTAAAACCGGAATGGTTAACACTCTCTCAATTCAAACTTATGATCCAACTAATAACGGCTGCAAAACAAACAGTGGCCAAGGCATGGAAATCTCCTACATTGGTACTAGCAGAAACAATTCACAGAATGAATAATACAATGTCCCATGCTAAGATGGTAGCTATCGATCAAAATCAAATTCCAAAATTTGAAAAACTTTGGCATCCTTGGATAAAACAACAGTTCCTGTCAAACTTCAATGACTCTGTCCTGTTGCCATGGTAACAGATTAAATGACTTACAGAGACACCCATTCTAAGGCTTCAAAGAGAACTAAAAAGAATAATAAACTGACGAGCGGGACAACCTTGTGGACCATACCTCTACCTTTCAACCCTTTTTCTTCTTTCTCTTTCCTTTTCTCCACCTTACGATTAAAGCTCATTATCAGAATTTATTTGACCTATATACACTCTACTTGTAAACAATATGTATAGTAGGTATAAATCATTTAAATACCTACAAAAGTAACTAAGGAAATGATATATATCTTTAATTTAGGTTTACGTGAACCCAATGTTTAATATTTGAAATTTCATGATATTTACCTATATAAACCCTACTGTAAAACAATGAGCTTACTTTATAGATCCTTGTAAACTTACTTTATGTATCTTTATAACATTGTATACTCAATAAACTTCTTTTGACAAGGAAAATCACCACAGACAGCCTTTATCAGATAGTTGCACTCAACATCCACAATATCTTTATTGCAAGCAGGAGGTTTAGCAGAAAACAAGTTGCAGTAAATGAATGAAAAGACGGTATTTGAAGGTCAAAACATGGTAATGTATTCCCGGATGCGAGAAGATTGCATGAAAGGCCTAGACAGAAGTGGCCATCTCTTATCCCATAAGCCTTTTGAAGTAGGAACAGGAAATACATCACAAGAATGGGAGGGGCAGAGAGAATACAAAAGGGAAAGACAGAAAGGGCAGGTGCAGCAACCGGAATAATCACAAGATGGCAGTATAATAGCCAACTATATAAACATTAAAGTGGATGTAAACCCAATGTCATCCTTTCTAAACTACTGCCATAGGGGTTATCTATAAGGATATACTTGCCTCCTGCATGTATCCTTACCTGTCAAATGTCTCCCCTCTGTCTGTTATGAGAGCCGAAAAACTGCATATTCTGTGGGTGGGTCTGTTGTCTGGAGCTCGGTGGGTGGAGTCGTGATGTCAGTAGACTCCCCGCCCACCTCTACACTCCCCTGTGTATTTCTAACTGAACTTCTGCTATGATCTCTAACATCCACTGAAAAGACAGGAAAGTAACCACATGACTTCAGCATGCCAAATCATGCTGAGGTGTGGAACAGCCAATCCTTGCAGAGCTGCTGAAGAAAGGAGTGGGGGAGGGAATTAAAAAATACTGCATGTGTCTTAGGCTGTCACTCACAGCAAGGGGGAGTATTTGACAAAGTTTTTCTCACTTTGTCAAGATTTTTCTCACTGAACAATAAAAGAGGATTGCTCAGAGATTGATTAATTCTGTGTGGCAAGACTGGGCTCAAATGATAGGAAATCTTATACTCTACAGTATGATTAAAAAAAAAAATATTTCGGGTTTACATCAACTTTAACATAACTATGCATTATATTATATCTTACATACAAGTGTAACAGCACACTCCCCATCTGGTGTTGTAAATACCACTATGTTACATCATAACGGTAGTTATGTAAATGAAAATAAACAATGGTGCAATTTGTAGTTGTCTTGAAGACCTGAAAGACAAAAAAGAACATGCATATATATATATATATATATATATATATATATATATATATATATATATATATATATAAACAACTAAATAAGGAGTGTCAATTACAGTTCAAGGCACATTCTTCTTGTGGTAGAACCTGCATCCAACAAACCCAGGTAAGCAAGTTCAGTCTCCAAAAGGCAAGAGTACAACAAGTTCTGTGATGGTCTGAGGAAAGTCTGTACAGTTCCTTGTCTGGCAACCTTCACCTCTACCTTATGTACCATACCGTCATCACTAGGAATGGTCTTTACAATGAGCTCCATGAGCCATTTTATTCTTTCTGCTTGCTAGTTTTTGAGCAGAACAAGGTCTCCAACTTGGAGATTAGACAGAATTTATGATTTCTTGTCCATTTTTCAGAGAAAATGAATGATAACACAAAAACTTTTCTTTCACTCATGGTTAGTGTTTGGCTGAAGCTGTTAATTATCAATCAATCGTGTTGACTCTTTTTAAATCATAATGACGACAAAAACTGCTCAAATGACCCTGATCAAAAGTTTACATATCCCAGTTCTTAATACCGTGTATTGCCCCCTTTAACATCAATGACAGCTTGAAGTCTTTTTGTGGTATTTGTGGATGAGGCTCTTTATCTTCTCAGATGGAAAAGCTGCCTATTCCTCTTGGCAAAAAGCCTCCAGTTCCTGTAAATTCTTGGGCTGTCTTGCATGAATTGCACGTTTGAGATCTCCCCAGAGTGGCTCAATGATACTGAGGTCAGGAGACTCAGATGGCAACTCCAGAACCTACACTTTATTCTGCTGTAGCCAATGACAGGTCGACTCGTGTTTTGGATCATTGTCATGTTGCAGTGTTCATGTATGTCCCATGCGCAGCTTCCTGGCTGATGAATGCAAATGTTCCTCCAGTATTTTTTGATAACATACTGCATTCAGCTTGCCAACAATGTTGACCAAATTTCCTGTGCCTTTGTAGCTCACACATCCCTAAAACATCAGCAATCCACCTCCGTACCTTTCATCATAGGCCTTGTTGACTCCTCTCCAAATGTGGATTTTATGATTGTGGCCAAAAAGCTAAATTTTGGTCTCATTACTCCAAATGAAATTGTGCCAGAAGATTTGAGGCTTGTCTCTGTGCTGTTTGGCGTTGTCAGGTCACCTTGAGGCTAGGTGACAGATGCACACCGCTGGGATCAGGAGTGCACCGCAAGGTAGTGGACCCTACGGCTGACGCTGACTGCTGCAGATGGGAGTCAGGGTGGTAAGGAAGGCAGGGCCGCTGGAACACCAACACGGATCCCACCGGGGTTAGAGCGTAAGATTCCCTGGAGCGCGGAGTCTAAGAGCCAACAGGTGTTCACCAGAGCCTCTGGTGGTGAGGATGGACTGGGCTACAACTGGCTCCAGGTCGCGATACCCAGGGTCCCCCAACTCACACCCACAGTAGGCAACCCGGAGGATAGGGATAGTAAGGGAATAAGCCAAGGTCGGGGCCACAAACAGACAAGAACAACAGAGTTCACGCCAAGGTTCAGGGTCACAGGCAAACAGGGATAGTCGGGGACACGCCAAAGGTCAGGGTCACGAGCAGACAGGAATAGTTGAGAACATGCCAAGGTCGGTAACAGAAACAAACGTAGAGCACACAGCAGGCAGGAAACAGGAAGCCAAAACACACAAAGGTTGATCAGCAGGGCTGTCCTGCAGTGCAGATGTTAATATAGAGTTCTCTGATAGGAGCTGGGGTGGAGCCATGCTAGAGGAGAGATTATAAAAGCAGTCAGGTGAGAGTCAGCTGGTCTCTAGAGATGAACACATGGAGACAGGTAAGTTGACAGACAAAACTCTATTGCATAACCATGACAGGCGTATTGTAAGCGGGATACTTTGTTGCATTTGCGTAGTAATGTTTTTCTTCTGGCGACTCGACCATGCAGCCCATCTTTCTTCAAGTGCCTCCTTATTGTGCATCTTGAAACAGCCACGCCACATGTTTTCAGAGAATCCTGTATTTCACCTGAAGTTATTTGTGGATTTTTATTTGCATCCCGAACAATTTTCCTGGCAGTTGTGGTTGAAACCTCATTTGGTCTACATGACCGTGGTTTGGTCAACAGAACCCCTCATTTTCCACTTCTTGATTAGAGTTTGAACACTGCTGATTGGCCACGACTGCCGTATTTTTGCTTTGACAGCTGTTATATAGTCAAGGGCGGGGAAACCCGGTGATGTAGATGGATGACCCCGCCCCCCTCCGACATCACATGATGGCGGGGTCACTCGGTTACATCAGCGGGTGGCCCTGCCCTTGACTATATAAGAGCTGTCATAGCAAAAAGACGGCAGTCGCGGGGAGGCAGAGTTTTTCCGGGTTTTTTTCTGGACCGTCAGCGCCATGATTGAAGATGGATGGACATCGCAAGACACTTTTTAAAAAAAATTTTAATAAAGAAATTGTCCAATGTCTCCTGTCATTTTTACTTTTTTGACACTTTTTTGGGTGAATGGGTAGGGGTACAATGTACCCCTACCCATTCACATGTGGGGGGCGGGATCTGGGGGCCCTTTTGTTAAAGGGGGCTTCCAGATTATGATAAGCCCCCCACCCACAGACCCCCACATCCACTGGGCAAGGGTTGTGGGAATGAGGCCCTTGTCCCCATCAACATGGGGACAAGGTGCTTTGGAGGGACACTAAAGCACCCTCCTCATGTTGAGGGCATGTGGCCTGGAAGGGGGGTCGCTCTCTTGTCCCCCCTTTTCCTCTTTTCCTGCAGCCTGCCAGGTTGCGTGCTCAGATAAGGGGCTGGTATAGATCATAATTTCTGCTTGGATGTAATGCATATCTTACTCTTGTTATAGTATGTATACCACACATGTATGCTCTAAATGTGAATAAACATGTTCTTTTATAAAAAAAAAAAAAAAAAACAGCCTTTTTTCAGGAGCAGTGATTTTAATTCTGCTTAAAGTGAAACAATAAAAGTGTAATATTCCTGACAGCAAAATGACATTTCAAAGGAAAAAAAGTCATTTAAAACTACACGTGAATTGCCGGTCCGACAATACACATAACAGTTCATTGATAAAAATGGCATGGGAATTCCCCAAACCAAAATTTTAAAAAAAAATGACGTGGGGGGGCCCCCTAAATTCCATACCAGGCCCTTCAGGTCTGGTATGAATATTAAGGGGAACCCCAGCCAAAATTTTAAAAAATTGGCGTGGGGCCCCCCAAAAATCCATACCAGGCTCTTATCCAAGCACGCAACCTGGCAGGCCGCAGAAAAAGAGGGGGGGAGAGCACCCCCCCTCCTGAACCGTACCAGGCCACATGCCCTCAACATTGGGAGGGTGCTTTGAAATAGCCCCACAAAACACCTTGTCCCCATGTTAATGGGGACAAGTGCCTTATCCCCACAACCCTTGCCCAGTGGTTGTGGGGGTCTGCGGGCGAGCGGCTTATCGGAATCTGGAAGCCTCCTTTAACAAGGGGACCCCCAGATCCCGGCCCTCCCCCCTGTGTGAAATGGTAAGGGAGTACCCCTACCATGTCACAAAAAACTGTCAAAAATGTTAAAAATGACAAGAGACAGTTTTTGACAATTCCTTTACTTGTGGGGATGAGGCCCTTGTCCCCATCAACATGGGGACAAGGTGTTTTGGGGGGCTACCCCAAAGCACCCTCCCAATGTTGAGGGCATGTGGCCTGGTACGGTTCAGGGGGGGCGCTCTCTCGTCCCCCTCTCTTTTCCTGCGGCCTGCCAGGTTGCATGCTCGGATAAGGGTCTGGTATGGATTTTTGGGGGGACCCCACGCCAATTTTTAAAAAAATTTTGGCGCGAGATTCCCCTTAAAATCCATGCCAGACCTGAAGGGTCTGGTATAGATTTTGAGGGGGACCCCACGCCATTTTTTAAAAAAATTTTGGCCAGGGTTCCCCTTAATATCCATACCAGACCTGAAGGGCCTGGTATGGAATTTAGGGGGACCTCCCACGTAATTTTTTTTTTTAATTATGGTTCGGGGTTCCCCTGTGGGGAATTCCCATGCCGTTTTTGTCAATTAACTTTTATGTGTATTGTCGGACCGGCAATTCATTAATAGCCGCGAGTAGTTTTAAATGACTTTTTTTCCTTTGAAATGTCATTTTGCTGTCAGACTGTTCTAAACACGGGAAACATGCGCCCTTTACAGGCATACTATAGACACCCCCCAGGTATGAAATTTAAAGGAATATTACACTTTTATTGTTTCACTTTAAGCATTATTAAAATCACTGTTTCCGAAAAAACGGCCGTTTTTAAAACTTTTTTTTTGCATTGATCCATGTCCCCTGGGGCAGGACCCAGGTCCCCAAACACTTTTTATGACAATACCATGCATATAAGCCTTTAAAATTAGCACTTTTGATTTCTCCCATAGACTTTTAAAGGGTGTTCTGCGGCTTTCGAATTTGCCGCGAACACCCCAAATTGTTCGCTGTTCGGCGAACTGGCGAACAGCCGATGTTTGAGTCGAACATGAGTTCGACTCGAACTCGAAGCTCATCCCTAGTTGTCATCACAGGGGATGGGAGTAACATCAGATACCTGGATGATGTCAAGAGGCTTCTCGTTTACTTCATAATGATGGGGCATTGTCGGAAATGTGATGCATGCCCATTTCTTAACACATGAGCCTTGAAGGAGTTGATCTCAGATGGTGTGCGCAGTCTATTCAAGCATACATCGCCCACTATTACCCTGCCTAGATCAAGTCTTTGTGCATATGGGGCATCATCAGATTCATTGCACTGTTGACATACTTTATGTACTCAGAGAATGTCTCTTCCCAGCAAGACTAAAATTTCAGCATCCATGTCCATTGGAGGAATCTCAGAAACCAGGTGCCTTAAGAGGGGATGGTGATATGCAGCTTCTGGAGTAGGAATTCCTTCCATGTTTGGTATTTGATCACACTCATCTAATGTTGGCAAGGGTATGCCCTTCCTTGCCTTGATATGGGAGACCATGAACCCATTGGCCCTTCTGCCAGAAGTTTCTACATGACCAGAACAGGTGTTGAGAGTATATGGTGTTGCATGTCCCTTTATGCCAAAGACCTCAAAGAATTTAGGTTTAACCGGGGATCTGTTGCTCTGCTCATCTATTATGCATACACCCTGGTAGCTGTCTCAGGTTGATCCTTTGAATACATATTCAATAGACATACCTTGGCATAGCATTTGTTATTAAATCCTTCTCCACAGACTTCAGTACGTGAAGATGAAACATTTGTTTTCGCTGGAGCATGGCTTTGTTGCCCCCCGCCATGATTTAAAGCAGGGTTCAATGTAGATGTCTGCTGTGAATTGTCTGGAAATGGAGCAGGATGCATAGCTGTAAACGTGCTTGGCACTACTGCAGTCTGTGCACTTGATGACAACTTTACAATTTTTAGCAAAATGGTCATAGGAAGCACAGCACCTATAGCATATTCCAAGTTTCTGGAGAATCTCCCTGCGATCTTAGACAATCTTTACCCTAAGCCCACAACATTTCTTAAGAGGGTGACATTTTTTGTGAATAGGACACTGACGATTAGGATCATTATCTCTATCACCCGGATCACTCTGGTGAGTAGGAGAGGATACGGGAGGTGAGATATCTGTCTTTTTAGCAGATACAGCTCTATTTAAGTCTTTATGTTTAGCTGCTTTGTTATCATACTTTGATGATGATGATGATGATGATGATGATGATGATGATGAAGCAGGCAAGCTAGATTCACTGAAGCTGAAGCTGGCATCATTTCTTGCCCAAGCTTGTTCAATGATGAACCTGCAAAAATATAAGAATGGAGGGAAAGATACATTATAGTCTCTTTTATATCTTGAGCCCTGTTGTGCCTATTTCTCTTGCCGGTGGTATGGCAATTTAGACACCACTGGATTCACGCCATGAGTGGTGTCCAGAAAGCTTAGCCCAGGTCGAGGAGGTTCTGCCTATGCTAACTCTAACTCCATGAGGAGGTCACTTAGTTCTTGAAGCATGTGATGACCTTTGCTACCAATTTTCAGTAAGTTTTGCAGTCTATTAAAAAAAGTGCTTTCTATGGCTTCAGAGCTATCATAGATTTGCTCAAGTCTTGCCCATGCAGCAGCAAGAGCTACATCTAGGTAGTCAACATGTACTGCTCTCAGTCTTTTAACACAATCTGCAGACTCTGGCCCTAGCCACTTTATGAGCAAATCAAGTTCCTACTTGGTAGGAGGGTGGGATCAACAATAGCAGCTTTGAAGGTTGATCTCCAAGCTTTATAGTTCTCTAGACAGTGGTCAACTCTTGAGAGGCTAATGTTAATGAGCTCACAGCGAATCATATATTTGGCGAAGTCAGACAGGTCTGATCTCTCACTCTTTGGTGCTAAAGTAACTTGTGGAACCCCTTGAGCGTGAAAGTTCTCTGTTAATAAGGGTAAGGTTTACCAGGATAAAATGATGTTGCAAGAGCATCTTGCTGTGATTTGTTCTCTAAGGCCTTTGCTGGCTGTTGCTTTAACTGTGGCTTGTTGCTGGGAGTCACCTTGTCGTAGGCAGGAGATGTTGTGGTTTGCTGTGTAGATGCACTTGCTTTGTGGACTTGAAGAGGCTCAGGCTTGTGCAAGTTGGAGGTCTCAGTGTTGAGAGTCCGAACTGTAATGTTAGTAAGCGATACAGGAGATGATTCTGTATCATTGCAAACACTATGCCTTAGCACCTATTCACTGGTGCGTTCAACTGGATCTTCCAGTTCTGCTGAATTAGAACAGTCCAAACTAGTACTATCTCCCATTGCTTGTCCAAGGACCTTCAGCCTTGCTAGGGCAGCTCCTTCCTCCCTTTTGATGTGCAGAATCTTTATTTGGGATTCTGCCTTTGCTTGGCGGGCCATGCTTTGATCTTCTATCTCTGCTAGGCGAGCTGTCTTCTCTGGTGAGCTTTGCTCTGAGCTTCTATCTCTGCTGGAAGAGTTTTGCTTTGAGCTTCCATTTCAGTTTTCTTTCTGGCAAAGGAGCTTCGCACTTTATTTGCTTCCAGACTTGCATGAGCCTCTATTAGCTTGTCGCTTAAAGTTGAGCTTCTGGAGCGAGAGGACCTAGAAGACCGTGCTGTGGGCTTAGTAAGTATGGCTTTATGAGATCTTGCCTCCTGCAGTTGAACAATGCAGAGTTCTGCCTTATCCTTAGCCTCTTAAACTAAGAGATCTCTTTGTTGGCTCAGTTCATCTGTCTTAGTTCTGCTAAAAAGTCAGTTCTGCTAAAAAGCTTAAAAAGAGTGCTTTAAGAAAGCTGTTTATTTAGCAGACAGCCGCTGGTAGTGTTCATATGCTGCAGATAAGCGATCTGTAGAGTTTCTTAATTTAGCTGGTTGATTGAAGAGTGGCAAGACTGACATGCAGTATGTAGTTTTGTCCCACAGATCTGAAAGATTGCTGGATAACTCATCTCTAGTGGTGTTCTGGTTTGCTCTTAAGTTTCTGTGTTGGTATTATTGTTCGTTTGGGTCTTACACTTTGTTCTGCGATATCTGCAGAATCTGCTCCTTGTGCATTTATGTGGTCAGAGGCATTCAGCAATAGAAGAGTCCTCAGAGTGTTCTCTATGCATTTTTTTCAAGTTTTGCAAAAAAATGGTTACTGTCTCTTTAAGAAAATGAACAGCAGCTTAGACACAGTCCAATGCCGAGAAACAGTTTTCTACATTCACAGGTGAAGTGCAGTAAGCTTGTGAGATCATGTGCTTGCACATGAAGGCGGATGGCACCGAGCTTAATTGCAGACACACATATACTCGCAAGGCTGTAGGAATTCTACCACATTTTGATTATTCTGACTCCAACTGTTGTAATATTGATTTATCCATTGCTGAGAACTATGCCTGGCCTATATAAGCAAATTTAATCAACGCAGACAGCCTTTATCAGATAGCTGAAATCACCAAAACACGTTTTTCCATCTACAATATCTTTATAGCAAGCAGGAGGCATATAGTTTGAGAATAGAAAGACAGAAAGGGCAGGTACAACAACCAAAATCAATACAAGATGGCAGTATAATACCAAATTACAGTTAGGTCCAAATATAAAAATAAAAGGAGCAACACAGTGGTGTAGTGGTTAGCACTTTCACCTAGCAGCAATAGGGACGCTGGTTCAAATCACGACCACGACACCATCTGCCCGGAGTTTGCATGTTCTCCCTGTGCCTGCGTGGGCTTCCTCCGGGTACTCCAGTTTCCTCCCATACTCCAAAGACATGCTGGCAGGTTAATTAGATCCTGTCGAAAAATTGGCCAAATATGTGTATGTGTTTGTAACCATGTCAGGACCCCATGGGGCAAAGGACCACGCTATACCGCAGATGGACACCAGCAATAAAAAGCACCCTGAGGCAATTCAGTTCACATAGGTAGCGCTATAAAAGTCACTCATTCATTCATAAAATTAAATTTAACAATCCAAATTAATTTGAAGTTCATACTTTCAGCTTTCATTCAAGGGTTTGAACATAAATATGAATGAAATTTAATAAAATGTTCATTTTTAATCAGGGGCGGACTGACCATTCGGGCACTCGGGCTTAGTCTGCAGCAGAAAATAAGCCGCCCCCGCTCCACACGAAAACCCCCGTCCTTCCGGATTAATACAGCTCCCGGCGCCGCAGCCAGCCTGCTGGAGCACGGCGCCAGTGTTCTATCAGATGGCCGCTGCCTGAGCAGGGCTCGGCTTAGGCTGAGGGAGGCTCTGTCAGCAGGGAGGGGCAGGGCAGAGAGCTTCACTGACGCTCTGACCCTGCCCTGCCCCGCCCCATGTAGAAATAAGAAGGGGTTTTGGGACTTTAAATGAGGCACAATTAAGTGGCTCCATCCCGGTAATTGGTACAATTAAACAGGAAGTTGGGACTTTAAATGAAGCGCTTGGGTAGTGGAGGTAAAGTAAACCATATATGGAGATGCATTATGAAATGTTTATTGATTATACACAATGGCAAACAATAAAAAAGTATTCATTTCATATACAGTAAAAAGTTTTAATAACCTATATGTATAGGAGATGTACACATAGCATGATAAAAAATATACACATATAGTAGCACATGATCTAGTATAGATAAAAAGAAGTAATAGAGCAATAAAGCATAATTGCTAGCAACAACATGCCTGGTGGGGACACGTGCACCCACATGGTGAATGTACATTTATTGGGTATGAAAACAATCACTATAGTTGGAAGGAGTAAAAAATATAAATAACTAAGGTTCCATGTAGGATGTAGCTGGGGCATCAAAAAGTTTTAAAGCTCGACGCGTTTCCTGGGTATTCCCCCACTCATCAGGAGCTGATGGAGTGAAATTTCCTATAGAATATATATAGAAAAAAAAAAAAATATATATATATATATATATATATATATATATATATATATAATGAACCTTAGTGTCCATATAAAAATGACAAATGAACATTAAATCTATGTAACTGTTATTGCAAAGCACACTCACCAGCTCAGGCAGCAAGTGCAGTGCGCGGAGGTGGGTGCAGGGTGGGCCAAGGGCATAGCCTCTCCACGGGAGCTGAGGCAGCATAGATATCTATAGATGCGACATCGGGCAGGAGAGAGAAACAAGATGGAGCAGAGTGTATCCAATTGCCCCGCCCCATGTAGACTCTGACTGTATGTGATTAGATCCCCGCCCCTACATTAGAAAGCCCCGCTCCCTACGGCGAAAGCCCCGCACTGCACTTTTGAGAGTGGAAGGTGAGCCCGGCTGGCCAGGTAGGTCTTTCTCCCATATTATACGGCCTGTAGACTTACTGTTATGCTAAACCATCCCTGGAAATGTTGTTTACCCCCCTGTCTAGCTGTGCATTGCTGAAAGTTTAAATTTTAAAACTGGCTACCTGATCATTTCCTAATAGTCGCATCCGCAGTCTGGTCATCTCCTGTAGTCCCATCTGCAGTCTCTGGTCATCTCCTATAGTCGCATCCGCAGTCTCTGGTTATCTCCTATAGTCGCATCCGCAGTCTAGTCATCTCCTATAGTCGCATTCACAGTCTCTGGTTTTCTCCTATAGTCACATCCGCAGTCTCTGGTCATCTCCCGTAGTCGCATCCGCAGTCTGGTTATCTCCTATAGTCGCATCTGCAGGCTCTGGTCATCTCCTATAGTCGCATTCACAGTCTCTGGTCATCTCCTGTAGTCGCATCCGCAGTCTGGTCATCTCCGTAGTCGCATCTGCAGTCTGGTTATCTCTTATAGTTGCATCCGCAGTCTCTGGTCATCTCCCGTAGTCGCATTGCAGTCTGGTTATCTCCTATAGTCGCATCTGCAGGCTCTGGTCATCTCCTGTATTCGCATCCGCAATCTGGTTTTCTCCTATAGTCACATCCGCAGTCTCTGGTCATCTCCTATAGTCGCATCCGCAGTCTCTGGTTATCTCCTATAGTCGCGTTCGCAGTCTGGTCATCTCCTATAGTCGCGTCCGCAGTCTGGTCATCTCCTATAGTCGCATTCACAGTCTCTGGTTATTTCCTGTGGTCGTATCCACAGTCTCTGGTTATCTCCTGTAGTCGCATCCGCAGTCTGGTCATCTCCTATAGTCGCATCTGCAGTCTCTGGTTATCTCCTATAGTCGCATTCACAGTCTCTGGTCATCTCCCGTAGTCCTATCCGCAATCTGGTCATTTCTTGTAGTCGCATTCACGGTCTCTGGCTACTTCCTATAGTCGCATCCACAGTCTCTGGTTATCTTCTGTAGTCGCATCCGCAGTCTGGTCATCTCCTATAGTCGCATTCACAGTCTCTGGTCATCTCCCGTAGTCCTATCCGCAATCTGGTCATTTCTTGTAGTCGCATTCACGGTCTCTGGCTACTTCCTATAGTCGCATCCACAGTCTCTGGTTTTCTCCTACAGTCACATCCGCAGTCTCTGGTCATCTATAGTCGCATCCGCAGTCTCTGGTTATCTCCTATAGTCGCATCCGCAGTCTCTGGTTTCTTCCTGTAGTCGTATCCGCAGTCTCTGGTTATCTCCTGTAGTCGCATCCGCAGTCTGGTCATCTCCTATAGTCGTATCCGCAGTCTCTGGTCATCTCCCTTAGTTGCATCTGCAGTCTGGTTATCTCTTATAGTTGCATCCGCAGTCTCTGGTCATCTCCCGTATTCGCATTCACAGTCTGTTTATCTCCTATAGTCGCATCTGCAGTCTCTGGTTATCTTCTATAGTCGCATTCACAGTCTCTGGTCATCTCCCATAGTCGCATCCGCAGTCTGGTCATTTCTTGTAGTCGCATTCATGGTCTCTGGTTACTTCCTATAGTCACATCCGCAGTCTCCGGTTATCTCCTATAGTCGCATCCGCAGTGTGGTCATCTCCTTTAGTCGCATTCACAGTCTCTGGTCACCTCCCGTAGTCGCATCCGCAGTCTGGTCATCTCCTAATAGTCGCATTCGCAATCTCTGTTTTATTTCCTGTAGTCGCATCTGCAGTCTGGTCATCTCCTGTAGTCGCATTCACAGTCTCTGGTTATTTCCTATAGTCGCATCTGCAGTCTCTGGTTATCTCCTGTAGTCGCATTCACAGTCTCTGGTTATTTCCTATAGTCGCATCTGCAGTCTCTGGTTATCTCCTATAGTTGCATCCTCAGTCTGGTCATCTCCCATAGTCGCATCCGCAGTCTCTGGTCATCTCCTATAGTCGCATCCGCAGTCGGGTCATCTCCAAATAGTCGCATTCGCAATCTCTGTTTTATTTCCTTTAGTCACATCCCCTTGTTGTATATGTTGTAATATGTTCACCCATTTATGTGGGACATTATATTATATGTATGTACACATACAGTCAATATTGACCAGGCCAGAATTCAATTGACAAAGGTTGATTTGTCCGAGCCAACTGAATTTTAACATAGCAAGGGGACAGCTGAAGACCCTTTGATGTGTTAATCTTATGCAAGTCTATTTGAACAGTTCAAAGGGTGTTCAGGTGGTATCTGTTAATCTAATCTAATTACACATATCTAAGGGGACTTGTTGATGTTGATAATGCGGGAGTGCAAATTGGGGTAGTTTATGACTACAGCTGTTCACGGCTGGGGGTTGTTGTCTGTCTGAAAGACTAAAGCAAATCAAAGTCCTAAATTGAAACGGCCAATCAAATTGCTCAACCATTCAATGTCTAGTGAATATAACATGGTGTTCAGTCTATAGTCAATATCGTCTTGTCTGTGTATGGCTGTGAGGGCGCAGACCTAGGAAGAAATGGGACTCAGAATTTTATACTCTGTCGGATTTTTTTGTCATCTGTGGACTTTGGACTTTGTTCTGTGTTGGAAGTCAATAAAGTGCATCTCTCTGGAAGAATTGGGTTGCTGTGGAAGAGTACTTACTAATTAATTATCATACCCACGATACTACTATACATATTATTATCAAATCACTACACCCCTGTCTGGTCATCTCCTAATAGTTGCATTTGCAATCTCTGTTTTATTTCCTGTAGTCCCATCCGCAGTCTGGTCATCTCCTGTAGTCGCATCCGCAGTCTGGTCATCTCCTGTAGTCGCATTCACAGTCTCTGGTTATCTCCTGTAGTCGCATCCTCACTCTGGTCATCTCCTATAGTCGCATCCGCAGTCTGGTCATCTCCTAATAGTCGCAGTCTCTGGTTATCTCCTAAAGTCGCATTCACAGTCTCTAGTCATCTCCCGTAGTCGCATCCGCAGTCTGGTCATCTCCTAATAGTCGCATTCGCAATCTGTTTTATTTCCTGTGATGGCATCTGCAGTCTGGTCATCTCCTGTAGTCGCAGTCACAATCTCTGATTATTTCCTACAGTCGCATCCGCAGTCTCTGGTTATCTCCTGTAGTCGCATTCGCAGTCTCTGTTTTTTTCCTGTAGTCGTATCCGCAGTCTCTGGTTATCTCCTGTAGTCGCATCCGCAGTCTGGTCATCTCCTATAGTCGCATCTGCAGTCTCTGGTTATCTCCCGTAGTCGCATCCGCAGTCTGGTCATTTCTTGTAGTCACATTCATGGTCTTTGGTTACTTCCTATAGTCACATCCGCAGTCTCTGGTTATCTCCTGTAGTCGCATCCGCAGTCTGGTCATCTCCTTTAGTCGCATTCACAGTCTCTGGTCATCTCCCGTAGTCGCATCCGCAGTCTTGTCATCTCCTAATAGTTGCATTCGCAATCTGTTTTATTTCCTGTAATGGCATCCGCTGTCTGGTCATCTCCTGTAGTCGCATTCACAGTCTCTTGTTATTTCCTATAGTCGCATCCGCAGTCTCTGGTTATCTCCTGTAGTCGCATCCGCAGTCTCTGGTCATCTCCCGTAGTCGCATCCGCAGTCTGGTCATCTCCTGTAGTCGCATCCGCCGTCTCTGGTCATCTCCTATAGTCGCATCCGCAGTCTGGTCATCTCCTATAGTCTCATTCACAGTCTCTGGTTATTTCCTGTAGTCACATCTGCAGTCTACTTAAAAATAGTACCTGCTGTTGCACAAATCACTTTCTTACACTTTAATTTATGATATCTATGGCTATGCATATTTATTGAATCCATATTGAGCACTATATTTGATTGGCTGTTTGCTTCTGCTGAGGCCTGGCACACACGCACAATCGCACATGATGATGACAATCACTTTAATTTTGAAAATGTACCATTGTTGCACTTTCTTTAATGTAAGTTTATTTTTCTTTATATTCTATAATAAACATTTATTTTGAACAGTGCAGAGAAATCCTGTGACGAACGCATGTAGTGTGGGCAGTGCAATATGTAGGTGGGGATTTGTGTGGGTGTGGCTTGAGTATGGGTGGGAACACATGGGCGGGGACATGGGGCCCCAGGATCTCCTATTGCCTGGGGGCCCCATGAGTTGTCAGTCTGTTTTTAATATTTTGTTGAGAATCCTTTACTGGCAATGACTGCCTGAAATCTGGAACCCATGGACATTACCAAAGACTGGATTTCCTCTTTTCTGATGCTTTGCCAGGCTCTAACTGCAGCTGTCTTCAGAAGGGATGGGCTTTATGTTCGGGTCAAACATGAGTTCGACTCGAACATTGGCTGTTCGTCGAATAGCGAATAATTTGGGGTGTTTGTGGCAAATTCGAAAGCCGCGGAACACCCTTTCAAAAGTCTATGGATCAAAAGTGCTAACTTTAAAGGTTAATATACAAGTTATTGTCATAAAAAGTGTTTGGGGACCTGGGTCCTGCCCCAGGGGACATGTATCAATGCAAAAAAAGTTTCAAAAACGGACGTTTTTTCGGGAGCAGTGATTTTAATAATGCTTAAAGTGAAACAATAAAAGTGTAATATTCCTTCAAATTTCGTACCTGGGGGGGTGTCTATAGTATGTCTGTAAAGGGGCGCATGTTTCCCGTATTTAGAACAGTCTGACAGCAAAATGACATTTCACGTTACAGGCATACTATAGACACCCCCAGGTACAAAATTTAAAGGAATATTACACTTTTATTGTTTCACTTTAAGCATTATTAAAATCACTGCTCCCGAAAAAACAGCTGGTTTTAAAACTTTTTTTTGCATTGATACATGTCCCCTGGGGCAGGACCCAGGTCCCCAAACACTTTTTAAGACAATACCATGCATATAAGCCTTGTTCACGTGTTCGAACAAATTTTTAGCCTGTTCGCATGCTCTGGTGCGAACCAAATAGGGGGTGTTCGGCCCATCCCTAGTCTTCAGTTGTTTTTTGGTTGTGGGTCTTTCTGCCTTTAGTTTTGCCTTCAGCAAGTGAAATGCATGCTCAATTGGGTTGAGATCAGGCGATTGTTCCTCTGTCCCTCATTTTGATCTGATCTATATAGTTCTGTATAAAATGCACTATTTATCTTTCAGAAAATGTTTCACAGTGCTAAATCTTTCATCCAATTTCTAAATGGTTGCATTTGTAAATTTCAAAAGCCAGTAAAAAGGAATAGTAGTGGTAAAAAAAAAAAAAAACACTTGTGGGTTTAATTAATCTTATGTTTGTGTAATTCTCCTTTAAGGGGCAGTGGCAGGTGTGTCCTATTCCTGCATACAGTTGCTAATAGGTGTACTGTACACCATTCCCATCTCTAAAAGTTAAGTGGTATGTTTGCATGTAGAGGGAGGGGTTACAGAAACCTATTTGAAAACCAACATCCTGTGAGCAACAAACAGTGATCTAAAAATTGCCAGAGATGTATACAAAGTAATCAAATTTCTTTGGGGTTGACCACATTTGTTGCAGCAGAGTTCAAATGGAGACCAATTCAGCAGAGGAACTCAGGAGTGCAGTATACCCTGTGTACAAGAACAAGCTTGTTAGTCTCTTAGAGGGAGATGAGCATGTGGATTGGACGGCTTGCAATGTACAGTGGGGAAAATAAGTATTTGATCCCCTGCAGATTATGTAAGTTTGCCCACTTACAAAGAAATGAAGGGTCTATAATTCTTATCATAGGTGTATTTTAAATGATAGAGACAGAATATCAACCAAAAATCCAGAAAAAACACATGCTACAAATGCTATAAAATTGAGCTGCAGTTCAGTGAGTAAAATAAGTATTTGATCCCCAAGCAAAATATGACTTAGTACTTGGTGGAGAAGCCCTTGCTGGCAAGTACAGAGGTATGACTTTTCTTGTAGTTGGTTACCAGGTTTGCACATATGTCAGGAGGGATTTTGGTCCACTCTTCTTAACAGGTCTTCTCTAAATCCTTAAGGCTTCTTGGCTGTTGCTTAGCAACTCGAAGTTTCAGCTCCCTCCATAAATTTTCTATAGGATTAATGTCTGGAGACTGGCTAGGCCACTGCATGAACTTAATGTGCTTCATCTTGAGCCACTCCTTTGTTGCCTTGGCAGTATGTTTTGGGTCATTGCCATGCTGGAAGACCCATCTTCAGTGTTCTGGCTGAGGGAAGAAGGTTCTCATCTAAGATTTTACAATACATGGTCCCGTCCATTGGCCCCTCAATGTGGCAAAGTCGGTCTATACTTTTAGCGGAGAAAGCATCATGTTTCCACTTCCGTGCTTGACTGTAGGGATGGTGTTCTTAGGGTCATAGTCAGCATTTTTCTTCCTCCAAACTTGGAGAGTCGAGTTAACCAGTTGCTAACCGCCGCACGCCGATTTATGTTGGCATAATGGCACAGGTGGGCAAACCAGTACGTTTCTCCCTCCCTGTGCCCGTGGCAGTCGGATTCGTTAGAGGACCGATCAGTCCTCAGGGCCAGACCAATGATTTATGGTCTGGACCTGCTGATCAGTCCTAACGAATGGAAACCTTCCCCTGTCTGTGTAAGTGTAAACACAGACAGGAGGAAGTGATGTCATCTTTCCTCATTGAGTCTTTTCGATTACAGTTAGAGGAGAGAGAACATCTAACCTTACAAAACAAAAAGCAGCTAAGTGGGACTTTATATGAGAACGCGGGGCTACCACCGCCAAGCGCCTCCATCCCTATTATTATGATAAAAAGGAAGGAAGGTGGGACTTTATATGAAGAATGTACCCCTGGAGATAACACAATATAAATGAAATTGGGCAGTATTGAGTATATTAGAACTGTGGACTAACATGACAGCATTGCAAAACAACAATTGGCAGTCATAGGTTTATTGATATAAAAGTATAACAATAATAGTAATACCATGATGCAATATTGACATAATAAGTTCATAATGTAAAACATTATAATTATATAGAACAGAATACATTGGGATATATAAAATATAACAATGGTAATAACAATGTATACTAGTAATATACTGAGTTCATATTGTACACATAAAATAGAGCCAATTTCATAAAAGCATGTCTCCCTGGTAAAGAACTGTATCTCTAGTAGGGATGAGCCGAACACCCCCCGGTTCGGTTAGCACCAGAACCTGCGAACGGACCGAAAATTCGCACGAACGTTAGAACCCTATTGACGTCTATGGGACTCAAACGTTCAAAATCAAAAGTGCTCATTTTAAAGTCTAATTTGCATGGTATTGTCCTAAAAAGGGTTTGGGGACCCGGGTCCTGCCCCAGGGGACATGTATCAATGCAAAAAAAACTTTTAAAAACGGCCGTTTTTTCGGGAGCAGTGATTTTAATGATGCTTAAAGTTAAAAAAAAGTGAAATATTTCTTTAAATATCGTATCTGGGGGGTGTCTATAGTATGCCTGTAAAGTGGTGCGTGTTTCCCGTGCTTAGAACAGTCCCTGCACAAAATGTCATTTTTAAAGAAAAAAAAGTCATTTAAAACTGCTTGCGGCTTTAATGTAATGTCGGGTCCTAGCAATATGGATGAAAATCAGTGAGACAAACAGCATGGGTACCCCCCAGTCCATTACCAGGCCCTTTGGGTCTTGTATGGATATTAAGGGGAACCCCGCACCTAAATTAAAAAAAGGAAAGGCGTGGGGCCACTAGGCCCTATATACTCTGAACAGCAGTATACAGGCGGTGCAAACAAGACAGGGACTGTAGGTTTGTTGTTAAGTAGAATCTGTTTGTAATTTTGAACTGGTACATTTTTAACGTGTTTAGCTCCAGCCAAAAAAATCTATTTTAAGCTTTTTGGAAAACATAGGGAAGGGTTATCACCCCTGTGACATTTGTTTTGCTGTCTGTGCTCCTCTTCAGAAGATTTCACCTCGTTTTTTGTCCCAATGACAAATGTTTTTTGAAAATTTGGGTTTTTTTGTGAAGCAAGGATTGGTGATAAAGCATCAGTGGAAAGGAGAAACGTTTTTCCCATATTAACTCTTACAGGAGAGAATTTCCCTTCCTAGGGGTAGATTTCATCTCACTTCCTGTTGTCTCCTTCCGTTTGCAAGTAGGAGTCGTTTGTAAGTTGGATGTTTGAAAGTAGGGGCCTGCCCTATATACTCAGCAGAAATTTGGGCCTTAGGTGTTGTTGTGGCCACAACACTGTAAGCCCTCACAGGGCCCTGCTGTGAAATATTAGATCAAGAATTGTAATTACATGCCCCTGTTGAACAGGGGCAGAAAAATTGGGCCTTTGGTGGTGGTGCTGGTGCCACAACACTGTAAGTCCTCACTCGCTCTTGGTGGGCGCAGAAACGGGCCCTGCTGTGAAATATTAGATCAAGAATTGTAATTACATGCCCCTGTTGAACAGGGGCAGAAAAATTGGGCCTTTGGTGGTGGTGGTGGTACTGGTGCCACAACACTGTAAGTCCTCACTTGCTCTTGGTGGGCACAGAAACGGGCCCTGCTGTGAAATATTAGATCAAAAATTGTAATTACATGCCCCTGTTGAACAGGGGCTGAAAAATTGGGCCTTAGGCACTGGTGCCACAACACTGCAACCCCTCACAGATACTCTAGTTGGAACGCAGAAACGAGCCCTGCTGCAAAGTATTGCATCAAAAATTGTAATTACACGCCCCTGTTAAACAGGGGCTGAAAAATTAGGCCTTAGGCACTGGTGGTGGCGCCCAGAACCAAAAATGTTCTTACAAGCTATCAGCGTGATCATTGAAGAGGAAGAGGATAATTACTCAGGATAGTCACTCAGCATCAGCATAGGCAGTCTTTGAAGGGATCTGAGATTTCAAAAAAAATTATTCGGTTACATCAGCATCAGGTGCTTGGTAGATGGTGCTGATCCAAGACTGATTCATTTTTATGACGGTCAGTCGATCGACCGAGTCGGTGGACAGACGCACCCTGTGATCGGTTACAAAGCCTCCAGCAGCACTGAATGTGCGTTCCGAAAGAACGCTGGATGCAGGACAGGCCAGTAGCACAATTGCACACTGTGCAAGCTCTCAGCCATGTACAAGTCCATGTGTTTCTTGGGACTGATCCCTTAAAGACTGCTGCTGATGCTGAGTGCCAGGCTCCACCTCCATACTGACACAATCCTCCTCCTCCTCGTCCTCTTCCTGTGTGATCGGTGGGCACGCAGAAACACTGTCTGGATAAAGGGGGCCTTGAGAGCTAAGGAAGTCCTCCTCTTCCTGCCTCTGTTCTGCCTCAAGTGCCCTGTCCATTATTCCACGCAGCGTGTGCTCCAACAGGTGGACAAGGGGGACAGTGTCACTGATGCATGAATTGTCACTGCTCACCATCCTCGTGGCCTCCTCAAATGGTGACAGGACAGTGCATGCATCCCTGATCATGGCCCACTGGCGTGGGGAAAAAAAAGAAGCTCCCCTGACCCTGTCCTGGTGCCATAGTCGCACAGGTACTCATTGATGGCCCTCTGCTGCGTGTGCAGCTGCTGCAGCATGGCCAACGTTGAGTTCCACCTGGTGGGCATATCACAGATTAGGCGGTTCTTGGGCAGGTTAAACTCCTTTTGGAGGTCTGCCAGCCAAGCACTGGCATTATATGACCGGCGGAAATGCACACAGACTTTCCTGGCCTGCCTCAGGACATCCCGTAAGCCCGGGTACCTGCCCAAGAACCGCTGCACCACCAAGTTAAGGACGTGAGCCAAACAGGGCACATGGGTCATTTGTCCCTGGCGGAGGGCAGAGGGGAGGTTGGTTCCATTGTCGCAAACTACCATTCCTGCCTTAAGTTGGCGTGGCATCAACCACCTCTGTAGCTGCCCCTGCAGAGCTGACAGAACCTCTGCCCCAGTGTGGCTCCTGTCCCCCAAGCACACCAGCTCAAGCACCGCATGGCATCTTTTGGCCTGCATACTTGCGTAGCCCCTTGAATGGCTACAGAGCACCGCTGGTTCCGAGGACAAAGCACAGGAAGAGGTCATGGAGGAAGAAGAAGAGGAGGGGGTGGAGGAGAGAGGTGTGTCACAATCATTAGTAGTGGCATTTTGGAGGCGTGGTGGCGGAACAACCTCCAACACTACTGCACCTTGTCCTGCATGCTTCCCAGCTGCCAGCAGAGTCACCCAATGCGCGGTGAAACTTAGGTAACGTCCCTGTCCATGCCTGCTGGACCATGAGTCAGCGGTAATATGCACCTTACCGCTGACTGCCCTGTCCAGCGAGGCCAAGACATTGCCTTCCACATGCCGGTAGAGAGCCAGAATTGCCTTCCGTGAGAAAAAGTGGCGTTTGGGTACCTGCCACTGAGGAACCGCACATTCCACAAACTCACGGAAGGGGACAGAGTCTACCAACTGAAAAGGCAGCAGTTGAAGTGCTAGCAATTTTGCCAAGCTATCATTCAACCGCTGGGCATGTGGATGGCTGGGAGCGAACTTCTTTCGGGGGTGCAGCAGCTGGGGCAGGGAAATTTGCCTGGTACAATCTGACGTCGGTGTTGCATATTGCCCACAAGTACTTGACTGTGACACACCTAATTCTACACCTTCATTCCTCTCAGTGCAGGTCTCAGAGAGGACTGAAGGTATAGTGGGGTTGGAGATCTCGGCTGATGAGGAATAGGGATGAGCTTCGAGTTCGAGTCGAACTCATGTTCGACTCGAACATTGGCTGTTCGCAAGTTCACCGAACAGCGAACAATTTGGGGTGTTCGCGGCAAATTCGAATGCCGCGGAACACCCTTTAAAAGTCTATGGGAGAAATCAAAAGTGCTAATTTTAAAGGCTAATATGCAAGTTATTGTCATAAAAAGTGTTTGGGGACCTGGGTCCTGCCCCAGGGGACATGGATCAATGCAAAAAAAAGTTTTAAAAACGGCCGTTTTTTCAGGAGCAGTGATTTTAATAATGCTTAAAGTCAATCAATAAAAGTGTAATATCCCATTAATTTCGTACCTGGGGGGTGTCTATAGTGTGCCTGTAAAGGGGCGCATGTTTCCTGTGTTTAGAACAGTCTGACAGCAAAATGACATTTTGAAGGAAAAAACTCATTTAAAACTACTCGCGGCTATTGCATTGCCGACAATACACATAGAAGTTCATTGATAAAAACGGCATGGGAATTCCCCAAAGGGGAACCCCGAACCAAAATTAAAAAAAAAAAATGACGTGGGAGTCCCCCTAAATTCCATACCAGGCCCTTCAGGTCTGGTATGGATATTAAGGGGAACCCCGGCCAAAATTTAAAAAAAAAAATGACGTGGGGTTCCCCCTAAATTCCATACCAGACCCTTCAGGTCTGGTATGGATTTTAAGGGGAACCCCGCGCCAAAAAAAAAAAAAAAAACGGCGTGGGGTCCCCCTAAAAATCCATACCAGACCCTTATCCGAGCACGCAACCTGGCAGGCCGCAGGAAAAGAGGGGGGGACAAGAGTGCGGCCCCCCCTCCCTCCTGAACCGTACCAGGCCACATGCCCTCAACATTGGGAGGGTGCTTTGGGGTAGCCCCCCAAAACACCTTGTCCCCATGTTGATGAGGACAAGGGCCTCATCCCCACAACCCTGGCCGGTGGTTGTGGGGGTCTGCAGGCGGAGGGCTTATCGGAATCTGGAAGCCCCCTTTAACAAGGTGACCCCCAGATCCCGGCCCCCCCCTGTGTGAAATGGTAAGGGACCCCTACCATTTCACGAAAAAAGTGTCAAAAATGTTAAAAATGACAAGAGACAGTTTTTGACAATTCCTTTATTTAAATGCTTCTTCTATCTTCCTTCATCTTCTGGTTCTTCTGGTTCTTCTGGCTCTTCTGGTTCTTCCTCCGGCGTTCTCGTCCAGCATCTCTTCCGCAGCGTCTTCTATCTTCTTCTCCTCGGGCCGCTCCGCACCCATGGCATGGGGGGGAGGCTCCCGCTCTTCTCTTCTTCTTTTCTTCTCTTCTTCTCTTCTTCTTTTCTTCTTTTCTTCTCCGGGCCGCTCCGCAATCCATGCTGGCATGGAGGGAGGCTCCCGCTGTGTGACGGCGCTCCTCGTCTGACAGTTCTTAAATAACGGGGGGGGCGGGGCCACCCGGTGACCCCGCCCCCCTCTGACGCACGGTGACTTGACGGGACTTCCCTGTGACGTCACGGGGAATGCCACAGGGAAGTCCCGTCAAGTCACCGTGCGTCAGAGGGGGGCGGGGTCACCGGGTGGCCCCGCCCCCCCCCCCCGTTATTTAAGAACTGTCAGACGAGGAGCGCCGTCACACAGCGGGAGCCTCCCTCCATGCCAGCATGGATTGCGGAGCGGCCCGGAGAAGAAAATGAAGAAGAGAAGAAGAGAAGAAAAGAAGAAGAGAAGAGCGGGAGCCTCCCCCCCATGCCATGGGTGCGGAGCGGCCCGAGGAGAAGAAGACAGAAGACGCCGCGGAGGAGATGCTGGACGAGAACGCCGGAGGAAGAACCAGAAGAGCCAGAAGAACCAGAAGAACCAGAAGATGAAGGAAGATAGAAGAAAGAAGAAGCATTTAAATAAAGGAATTGTCAAAAACTGTCTCTTGTCATTTTTAACATTTTTGACACTTTCTTCGTGAAATTTCACACAGGGGGGGGGGCCGGGATCTGGGGGTCACCTTGTTAAAGGGGGCTTCCAGATTCCGATAAGCCCCCCGCCCGCAGACCCCCACAACCACCGGCCAGGGTTGTGGGGATGAGGCCCTTGTCCTCATCAACATGGGGACAAGGTGCTTTGGGGGGCTACCCCAAAGCACCCTCCCAATGTTGAGGGCATGTGGCCTGGTACGGTTCAGGAGGGAGGGGGGGCCGCACTCTCGTCCCCCCCTCTTTTCCTGCGGCCTGCCAGGTTGCGTGCTCGGATAAGGGTCTGGTATGGATTTTTGGGGGGACCCCACGCCGTTTTTTTTTTTTTTTTGGCGCGGGGTTCCCCTTAAAATCCATACCAGACCTGAAGGGTCTGGTATGGAATTTAGGGGGAACCCCACGTCATTTTTTTTTTTAAATTTTGGCCGGGGTTCCCCTTAATATCCATACCAGACCTGAAGGGCCTGGTATGGAATTTAGGAGGACTCCCACGTCATTTTTTTTTTTTAATTTTGGTTCGGGGTTCCCCTTTGGGGAATTCCCATGCCGTTTTTATCAATGAACTTCTATGTGTATTGTCGGCAATGCAATAGCCGCGAGTAGTTTTAAATGAGTTTTTTCCTTCAAAATGTCATTTTGCTGTCAGACTGTTCTAAACACAGGAAACATGCGCCCCTTTACAGGCATACTATAGACACCCCCCAGGTACGAAATTTAAAGGGATATTACACTTTTATTGTTTGACTTTAAGCATTATTAAAATCACTGCTCCTGAAAAAACGGCCGTTTTTAAAACTTTTTTTTGCATTGATCCATGTCCCCTGGGGCAGGACCCAGGCCCCCAAACACTTTTTATGACAATAACTTTCATATAAGCCTTTAAAATTAGCACTTTTGATTATTCATGTTCGTGTCCCATAGACTTTAACGGTGTTCGCATGTTCGAACGAACTTTTTTCCTGTTCGCATGTTCTGGTGCGAACCGAACAGGGGGGTGTTCGGCTCATCCCTAATGAGGAACAATGAGAGGTCCTTTTTGTTCTTTGGTGTGGGTCTTTTAAATACGCTTGCCAATGAACTGCATGGCAGGTCAACATATGTCTGGTCAAGCATGTGGTGCCCAAGCGGGAGATGTTTTGGCCACGCGAGATACGCTTGAGGCATATGTTGCAAATAGCAGCGGTGCGATCTGATGCACTCGTCTCAAAAAAGGCCCACACCAAAGAACTTTTTGAATAACGCGCAGAGACTGCAGCGCCCTGCACATGCGGAGCTTTGGGGTGTGATGCAGTCAGTGTGCTGCCCTTAGGCTGGCCCCTGGAGGGCATCCTGCCTCATTGGTGATGTGCTGCCTCCTTCTCCTCCCCCTCCTCTCTCCTATCAGGCACCCACGTTGAGTCAGTGACCTCATCATCCCCTCCCTCCTAATCACTGGAGCAAACCTGGCAGTATGCTGCAGCAGGGGGAGCATGACTGCCAGATTGCTGTCCTTCTTGGGCACCCCCTCTGTCCGTGCTCACGTTACTGCCTTCATCTAGCTCAGTATCATCATCAGAGCCTTCCAAACGCTGGGCATCGTCCTGGAGCATGTACCCAACACTGTAGTCAAACAGTTCGAGGGACTCCTCAGGAGGACATGGTGGGGCTAGGGAAGGAGTCACTGATGACATTGAGCCGAGGGAAGAGGCCGCTGCTTTGCCCGACAAAGTACCCTGAGCATGGGTGAGAGAGGATGAGGAGGATGAGGACGGCTTGGTCATCCACTCGACCAAGTCTTCCGCATGTTGCGGCTCAACATGGCCAGCTGCCGAAAAAAAGGCCCTAAGCTGGGATATATATATATATATTCCCTTGTTTATTGCCATATTCCCATTGTTTCCCCCTTTTTGGTGACTAGCGCCCCTCAGCCTGGTACTGACTGTTTTATACCCACTGTCAGCCTGTATTACCCCACATAATTGTAAACCTTGCTTTATCTATCCCCAGTGTGTTGCATTTATACCTTTTTGTCACCTGTGGATTAATCCCTTGTATATCTGTGGATGGTAATTTTGATATAAATTTTGATTTCAGCTGCTGCTGTGACCTCCCCCTCTCTTTATACATTAATGGTTCCAGCTTCAAGGGGCTCACATTGCTAACAGTCTATGGTCCTTTCTGACCTTTCTGTTTTACGGTCCTCTCAATGTGATGTCCTCACCTACCCCAGCTCATGCGTCTTTTAACCAATTAATCTCCAAGTGGTGAGTGCCAGCCCCAACATCTGTGTGCAGTTCCTTTTAGCCTTCTACCTGCCTCTTACATATATGGAATTACTGGGTACTTTTTTCCTCTTGACCCCCCACTGTTCCCTCCCTCCCTCACCCCCCTTTTTTCCCTTCCCCCCCCCTCCCCCTTTCCTCTTCCCCTCTTCCTCCGCACTTTTATTTTCAAGCAACATCACAAAAAATTCTTTGCACAATGGTTTCGGAATTTTTGATAGCTATTACTGGCACTCCTACATTCCATCTTTTTCTGGATATTTTAGTCTGGTGATCTGTAACAATTTAATCATTCAAAATTTATCCACCAGAGGCTGTTTGCCATCCCCTGTGTCCGCCGCAGGGGGAATTACATGGGGCCTTACATACCCACAGAGAATCCCTGAACGGGTGAGCTTATCCTTATTGTTTACAATCTGTATGTAATGGTTTATTGTATCATTAATAATTTTGCTGCGATAATAACTTCATTATACACTTGTTGAGTTGTTTGTATTTGTTACAACTATTTTATGTTGCACTATAGATATGGCTCTCCTGAGGAAGCGGTGAAAACCGCGAAACCGGTCGAGAATTCAAGCTATATATTTATCTACCATCAAAAATTGGGTGTAATCCATATGGTTGTACATATTGTCCTTGTTTCAAATCGCAACTGTATGTGATACTGTAATAATTTTTTAACACTGTTTCTATTAAAATTGAAATTTTACAAAACCTGTTATTCCCCTCTTTACCCTTCCTTGTTTAGTACATAGTTATACTGAGTACCGCAATAGTCCCCCTTTTTCTTCCTGTTGGGGGGTGGAGACATTGGCTGACAGGAGCAGCTAACTGCGGCCGTCCCCCTCCCCCTTCCTCCCCTTGAACATATATATATATATATATATATATATATATATATATATATATATATATATATATATATATATATATTGATACTGCAGCTAGCAAAATCAACTGCCTGCCTGTAGAATGAGAACACCACCAATCTTCTACAGGTAGCTTTAGTTGAACACTGTGCAGAGCTTGCCAAAAAATAACTTGTAGCTTATTTAGCTGCCTGCGGTAGTGATAGGATCAGGAAAAACACCACCAACCTTCTAAAGGTAGCTTTAGGTGAACACTGTGCAGAGCTCGCACTACACTAACTTGTAGCTTATTTAGCTGCCTGCGGTAGTGATAGGATCAGGAAAACACCACCAACCTTCTACAGGTAGCTTTAGGTGAACACTGTGCAGAGCTCGCACCACACTAACTTGTAGCTTATTTAGCTGCCTGCAGTAGTGATAGAATCAGGAAAGCACCACCAACCTTTTACAGGTAGCTTTAGCTGAACACTGTGCAGAGCTCGCAAAAAAATAACTTGTAGGTTTAGCTAAACACTGTGAGGAGGACGCACTACACTAACTTGTAGCTTTAGCTGAACACTGTGCAGAGGTCTCACTACACTAACTTGTAGCTTTAGCTGAACACTGTGCAGAGGTCGCACTACACTAACTTGTAGTTTTAGCTGAACACTGTGAACAGGACGCACTACACTAACTTGTAGCTTTAGCTGAAACTGTGCAGAGGTCTCACTACACTAACTTGTAGTTTTAGCTGAACACTGTGAGCAGGAACGCACTACACTAACTTGTAGCTTTAGCTGAACACTGTGCAGAGGTCTCACTACACTAACTTGTAGTTTTAGCTGAACACTGTGAGAAGGACGCACTACACTAACTTGTAGCTTTAGCTGAACACTGTGCAGAGGTCGCACTACACTAACTTGTAGTTTTAGCTGAACACTGTGAGGAGGACGCACTACCCTAACTTGTAGCTTTAGCTGAACACTGTGCAGAGGTCTCACTACACTAACTTGTAGTTTTAGCTGAACACTGTGAGGAGGATGCACTACACTAACTTGTAGCTTTAGCTGAACACTGTGCAGAGGTCGCACTACACTAACTTGTAGTTTTAGCTGAACACTGTGAGGAGGACGCACTACACTAACTTGTAGCTTTAGCTGAACACTGTGCAGAGGTCGCACTACACTAACTTGTAGTTTTAGCTGAACACTGTGAGGAGGACGCACTACACTAACTTGTAGCTTTAGCTGAACACTGTGCATAGGTCACACTAAACTAACTTGTAGCTTTAGCTGAACCATGTGAGGAGGACACACTGCCCTAACTTGTAGCTTTAGCTGAACACTGTGCACTAAACTAACTTGTAGCTTTAACTGAACACTGTGAGGAGGACACACTACACTAACTGTAAATAGTCTAGCTGCCTGACTGTGGTACTAATAGGATCAAAAGAACACCAGCAATTTTCTTCAGGTAGATTTAAATACTGTAACAAGACAAGCCTGCCTGTCAGTAGGAAGATAACAGGAACGGATCTAGCTAAACTGAATACAGTGTGTGTGTATATATATATATATATATATATATATATATATATATATATATATATATATATATATATATATATATATATGCAACACCTGGGATGCATATATATATACACAATACACTATAAATGCAGCTAACTCACTGACTGTCCTGCCTAATCTAGCTAACTGCAGTGCAGGCGGCCTTATATAGTGTGGGGCGTGTTCTAAACCCCCTGAGCCATAATTGGCCAAAGCCATCCTGGCTTTGGCCAATTACAGCTCTCTCTACTGATGGCGTTGTGATTGGCCAAGCATGCGGGTCATAGTGCATGCTTGGCCAATCATCAGCCAGCAATGCACTGCGATGCTGCAGTGAATTATGGGTCGTGACGCGCCACACGAATTTGGCGCGAACGGCCCATAACGTTCGCAATTCGGCAAACGATCGAACAGTCGATGTTCGAGTCGAACATGGGTTCGACTCGAAAGCGAAGCTCATCCCTAATCTCTAGTTCATTGGTATGATCCAATTAGTAAGTGTGGTGATAACTGGTATAGCAGAATATGAGCGAAAAGGCATCTATTGGCTCTTCACATTTCGTGGCGACTGCCACTCTTCAGGAGCAAGTATGGGGTAGATGTTTATAAGTATTCAAACACATAATTAATTTATAAAAAATGATAATTATTATAAATAGGAAGAGAAGAGGGGAGATATCCCCAAATTACCAAGACTACTTACAGAAATGCCAATGAGGCTGGATGCAGGTATGGAGGCTCGGAGGGCCGACCAGACACAATGTCAGTCCCAGGAGCTGAGGTGGACAAACCCGAGCGTAGATGGATTGCCAAAGGGAGACAATGTTCCCCAGGGAAGGGCCCCCATGGATGAAAAAGGGAAAGGATGTGATCCACGGAAATATGACAATCTATAAAGAAGGAGGTATATAGTAAGATGTGTGGGATAAAGCAGTAGGTGTATTACAAAAGGTGACTGGTAGTATCAAAAATGTTAATGGGAAAACTAAAATTAAAATTGTGATGCAGGAACCATCAAGTGATAAGGAAATGTCATGGGGAATACCTACGGTGCAGAGTAATAGAGATAACATAAAAGCCCCCGTTGTATTAGCAAAAATATTGAGAAAGTGAAATTAGCTAAATAACCCCGAAGCTGGGGTATTGATAATGAAGATAGGGAAGGATTGGAGCAAAAGTGGTCATGGGTGAAAAAGAAGGGTAAACCAAAAAGATACCTGGAATACAGTGAAGCTAATGGAATCCAAAATGCACCATAACCATGGGGGGTAGCAGCCCTGAAGGGAACATGAATCAACTGAGAGGAGTATAAATATACTCCAATAGGATGGGGGGTGTGTCCACCAACGCCATGTTCGCGGCCACTGGGAGGGCGCCAGAACAGCGAGCGGCATACGCCAGCCCCCGTCCGGCGCTGGCCACCTCGTGGAGGACGTAAGATGGAATCACACAGCGTCGACGCGTCAACGTCACTGGTATGCGATGCTGCGCGAGCGGCGTTGGAGGCGTGACGTCGATGCGCAATTGGGCGCCCGCCCAATCCTCGAACATCCCAGTGGGGAATAGAGGAGAAGGGCAGGGCCCCAGGAGCGCATCGCAGCTCCAGGAACTAAGCAGAATCCGTCTGGAAACACCCCGCCCTGAACATAGCCCAGTCCAGCAATCAAAAAGCATACCAAGTGGCCATAACAATATGGTAAATAGCATAAGGCTGAACTCCTCAAATCCTATAGTAATATATATGTAACCTTGAGTTAAACAACACTACACTAACACCAGTACACTTGCCACCCCCCAATCAACCCCCAATCGCCCCCCCCCCCAGTTAACCCCTTCACTCCCTGTCACTGTGTCACCTGGGCTAATATATGACTGGGCTATTAATATTTCTGGCTATGCTCCATTTCGGAAAGACAGGGTAAAATGGAGGGGTGGTGGAGTCTGTCTCTATGTGATAAGTGATCTCAAAGCGAGTGTGATGAGGCTGAACCATTATGGGTGGAGCTGCACATGGGTGTGCGTACTACAAAGGCTATCATTGGAGTTTGTTATAGGCCACCCAATGTTAATGAGGAGGTGGAGACTAAGCTGCTTGCACAGATAGAAAGGGCTGCAGGGTGTGGGAGGGTGATAATAATGGGGGATTTTAACTACCCATACATTGACTGGAGTAAAGGCACTGCAGGTTAAAAAGCAGTTAAAGGGCAAAAATGTATAAATCTAATACAGGACAATTTTATGGTCCAGTTCATAGAGGCCCCCACTAGGAATGATGCTCTGCTGGACCTGGTAATCTCAAACCATGCAGAGCTTTACTAATGTTTATATAAAAGAAAAGCTGGTTAACAGTCACCATAACATTATTTCATTTAATATTAGCTGTAAGCAACAAACACATACTGGAAAGATAAAAACACTTAACTTTAAGCACTTGCGGACTGCCAACCGTACATATACTGCGACAGGGCGGCCGCTTTGTGCCAGCTCACATACCTAGTATGTGATTTGACACTTCCCTGTCTGGGGCGTTGAAGTCAGTGGCTGGTGAGACACTGGCTAGTATCAGAGCCAGATACACACAGGTAACATACGCTGCGATCGTTAGAGCGAGAGCAATAATTCTAGCACTAGACCTCCTCTGTAACTCTAAACATGTAACCTGTAAAAAATTTTACAGCGTCGCCTATGGAGATTTTTAAGTACTGAAGTTTGGCACCATTCCACAAGTGTGCGCAATTTTAAAGCGTGACGTGTTATGTATCTATTTACTTAGCATAACATCATTTTTCACATTATACAAAAAAAATAAAAAAATTATCGGGCTAACTTTAATGTTTTTTTAGTGTTTTTTTAGAGTACCTGTATACAAATAATTTTATATTTTTTTTAAGGTAATTTACTATATTTTCAAAAGCTGTACTCAAGCAGGTGGCTTAATGGACAAATTACTGAAGTTTGAAGTTATAACTTCAAACCAGTAATTTCACAGTAAATTTATACACTTTTTAAATTATTATGTTATAACATATAGCATAAAAATATAGGATTTAGCTTGATTAAAACAGTACCTTTTCAGCAACAGGTTCTCAATCTCCCTCTTAACTGTGTGAGAAAAACCATGGGATTGTGGGTAAATCTTATACCCATAAATCCATATTTTTTCCTTCTAGTTAAGAGGGCTGGGCTGGAAGGGAGCATGTTTCTTTTAGACACATGCCCCCTTCTATGTGACTGCAGTGAGGGGCGTGCCTCCATTGCAGCATTTTTATTGGACAGTTTGGGCCAATGTTACTTTGCCATTGGTCTAAGACTCCAAGCTGTCCATTGAGCTCAGTGTCTCTGACAAGAAGCGAGCAGAGGCACTATGAGCTCATCCTCTCAGTCTGCTGCAAACAGAGTGTGCCGTATTTAAACTGGCCACTCTGTATGTAGCTTCTGACAGGCTGCACAAGGAGCCCCATATCTCTGGAACCATAGGTCATATGAGCTCCAAATTTTGACTTCAGCTACCTACTCCCCAAAATTTAGGGTCTCTGTGACCTCAGGTCGCCGAGCTACGACCCTTGAAGCTTGATCTTATTTTTTTTTATGTTCATGGCAGGTGAGGCTCAGGATCCCCTGCCTCCCCTGACTGCACATCTCTGCTGGCGACCCACTCCTGCTGTGATCACACACAGGCAGGTATCACAGACTCAATGTCCGCCAGCACCCTCTGATTGCACAGTAATTAGTTTAGTGTCAGTCTGGGGATAGTGTGAGTGTAGTGAGGAGGACCATCATTCAGCTTTGCATAGTGTGCAGCTCGAGTAGGGACAGCTCAGATAGTTTCACTGCAGTGTAGTGAGACCATGTCAGTAATCTTTACATTTGTGTATAGCTAGAGTAGGGACGGTTCAGATAGCGTCAGTGTGGTGACAGTTGAACATCATCTATCTGATTGCGCTACTGCTAGTTTAACGACATTTACTTCTGTGTGCGTTACTGCCAGTTTAACGTCATTTACTTCTGTGTGCGTTACTGCCAGTTTAACGACAGTTTAAAGTGCACCAAACACCTCTTTACATTGATTAAAGTGCATCTGCATACAGATATCAACTTCTTTACGTTTGCTTATAAGCACTGCCCCCTCCCTCCCAATAATGTCTGGGAGGACAACAAGGAAAGGCAGCTGTTCCCTTGGCCCTGTAAGGGGGCCAGCAACAAATGTGTCCACAGGCAAAGGTGGACGAGGTGGTCAGTCCTCAGGCAGGGCATCATTTTCTCTGTTTAGTGAGTTTGACCGTGCCATCCAGCCACAGCATGCAGAGGAGGTGGTGGTGGACTGGCTTACTAAACCTTCCTCATCCTTCTCATCCTCTGTCACGCAAGCAGAGACAAGTGTGCAGACCCTGCAGTTGCCAGAGTGGATAAACCTGCCTCCTTGTCTACATCTATTCCCGCTATAGCCCCAACATCAGCCATTGAGGAGTCAGCTAAGTTATTTGACCACAGCGTCAGCCACTTGCTCCTTGATGATGCCCAGCCATTACTGGATTCAGATGTTGGTTCTGAGGTTGGAGGATGACAGGAACATGAGCCTAGAGAGAGGGAGGAACACTGGTAGACAAATTGGCATTCATGTTCCACAAGCCACAGCGTATTGCCAATTTGTCTCCAGTGGTAATTATGAAGATGGAGGAGATGGAGATGATGATGATGAGGTCACTGATGCGACTTGGGTGCCAGATAGAGCAGAGGAGGAAACTGAAGGTGAGGCGGCACAACCCCAATGAGGCCGACATCAAGAAAGAGTAGAGAGCAGCCACCCTATTCCATCACATTCTGCAGCTGTTATCTCCCCAAAGCTCAGCTGTCTGGGCCTTTTTCAGCACATCTGCAAACTGTGTCTCAGCTACATCAAACATGGCAAAAACACCAACCATTTGGGTACCACATGCCTAAAAAGGCATTTAACGTCCAACCACTCAGCCCGTTGGCAAGAGCACCTAAAAGCCACACAAAAGGGGCACAAATCTGTCCCTCCTCCTCCTCCTTACCCACTTCAGTCTGCCCCTGTGATACCGAGTCATTACCTTTCATCAGCCTCCACTGACAGGGATGATAGTATAGCACAGGGTGTCCCAGGTCCTAGCAGCACATCTGCCAGCAGCACACCACCAGCTGCAGACTGTAGCTGGCAAATTTCTCTGCCCCATCTGCTGCAGTGGAAAAAAAATACAATCCCTGCCACCCACATGCCCAGCGTCTGAATGCAAGCTTGTCAAAGCTGTTGACTCTCCAACTTCTGCCTTTCAGCCTGGTTGATTCTGCCCCCTTCCGTGAATTTGCATAATGTGCTGTACCACAATGGCAGGTTCCCAGTTGCTACTACTTTTCACGTAAGACCATTCCGTCTCTCTACCATCACATAGAAGGGAATGTTCTGGCATCGTTGGGCAAGGCAGTCAGCCATAAAATCCACCTTACTGCTGACACGTGGTCCAGCAAGCATGGGCAGGGACGATATATTTTGTTCACAGCACACTGGGTAACGCTGCTTGCAACTCGAAAGGATGCAGGACAGGACTCGGTAATGGCTCAAACCTCCTGTTCGTCCTTAGACTGGGAAAGTTGACACATGTGCCATGCCTGGCACATGTCCTCAATTTGGTGGTGCAGCGTTTCCTAAGTACGTACCCAGGGTTGCAAGATGTACTAAAGCAGGCCAGAAGAGTCTGTATCCATTTCAGGCGGTCATACACAGCCAGTGCTCGGTTGGCTGAAATTCAGCGGGAATTCCACCTGCCTGTAAACCACCTGATTTTTGACATGCCCATTAGGTGGAACTCAACTTTGGGAATGCTGCAGCGGCTATACATGCAGCAGAGGGCCGTCAACGAGTACCTGTGCCAGTACGGCACGACGACAGGCTCAGGCCATCTCGGCTTTTTTTCCCCACGCCAATGGCTGATCATTAAGGATGCATGCACTGTATTGTCACCATTTGAGGAGGCCACAAGGATGGTGAGCAGTGACAGTGCATGCATCAGTGACACAATCCCTGTTGTGTTCCTGCTGGAGCAGGCTCTGTGTGGCATTATGGACAGGGCACTGGAGGCAGAGCAGCAGGAGGAAGAGGAGGACTTCCTTTCCTCTCAATGCCAACTTTATCCAGACAACATCATTCCTATGTCACAGAACACACAGGAGGAGAGAGGGGAGGAGGATGAGGAGGTGGATTCTGGCACTTTCATAGGCTTCGAAGAAGAGGAAGACATGCGTCAATCTGTAAGCGATGCCTTTCCAACCCCTGGACCCTTGGGAGTAGTACATGGCTGGGAGGAGGAAGATCCAGATGCTGTCATCCTGAGTGACCCAGAGAAGTCTGCTTCTCAAGCCTTGGCAAATTTGAAGCACATGGGCAACCTCATGCAACCTCAAGCCTGTGAAAGGACCCAAGAATACGTGGCATAAAGGAGAAGGATGATAAAGTAATCTATGCAATAACCTACAATATCCAATATATCCTACATAACTATTGCATACATGTATTAACTTGCCTATCCCTATAAATTAGCTAGCCTATAAGAGTCTGATAAGCACAATGATTTAACAAATACATCTGCTTAGTAAACAATGTTACATTTATTTCCCAAGAAAATGTGAATATACTAAACAGCAGAATTAGGAAAACTAACATAAAGGTATAAACCGAAATTACAATGTTACAAAGCTTACAATCAGAACACAATACAAGAATATACTTTTCACATCCTCTAAAATAGACTCCTCGGCTGGTCTCAAGATGTTGAAAGAGCTCTGGGCCACATGGCTTAGGCCCAAGCCAGCATTTAGATCAAGGTCTCAAGATGGCAGAGCCACCAGGCTCATGAGACCAGCATCGGAAGAGAGAGAGAGAGAGAGAGAGAGAGAGAGAGAGAGAGAGAGCAAATTGCCTGTGTGTGCTCCTTTTTACTCAAACATATACGCCCACTCGTAGCCACCCCCACTTACCTCCTCCCCATAAATTTTGCCAAGAGGTATTCCTAATATCTATCCATTCTCAAGGAAGCATGCTGAATTGTCCACTAGGGGGCAGCACTTGTCCATGAATCGCCACTGTCCGACCTGGGTCAAATCTTAGCTTAGCCCATCAATCATCTTGGCAGCAGTGGCTCTCTTTGAAGCTTTGTTTGCAGACGTGCTAATCGGGAATTCTCATAGACAGACCTGAGTCAGTATTGTCATGCAGAGTTAGGCTTAATTGGCTACACTCCAACCTAGGCCACCTGGCTGTATCAACCAGGAAGTAAACCTCCAGAAATATGATACTAATTCATTTGAACTCCAACATATCCCACTTTGCGCCTAAAGGGCGCTTACCACCCTTTTTCATACCCGGCTCCTATGGAACAGTTCATAACTGTCTTAACGTGTTAGGTTTTTCCAACAGGTCCTTAAGAAACAGCTCCTATGGAACAGTCCATAATGGTCCTAATGGGTCGCTTTTGCCACTGAGTGACCAGAATCACCATTCTATATCTTCGGTATCTTCAGGACAGGGTGCATTACAGGCAAGGGGTGTCCATTCACTTACCATTCACCAGCACACATTCAGAGCAAAATATCAACCAGCTTTCAGATACAGAATCTTGAGGAGGGCCTTACTCACCCATATTTCTAACCTAAAATACACATAGGTCACACTATACCATAACACAAATCACCCCATTACCATAATATATACATATATATGTGACCCAACCTCCTATAACCCTTTACTGTAAACACGGGTCAGGATTAGTCAGGCTTGCTCACAATGGTCTTTCCAACCGCAACTTGCATGTCTGCGGTACTTCAGGGCTCTGAATTGGCAGCAAAGTCTCTCACTTGTACGAAGAGACCTTACCATCAATTCGTCCCTCAGCTTGCATAGATAAGTGGGAGACCCTTCTATATAAGTTTTGAGTCTAACACATATAAATCTGAAACAATGACAAAACCCACACAATTCCATCCCTGTGCCTGGATTTCCATGACCATGCCCAGGGTATATCATGCACCTCGACCTACTGTTAGGTTGAAGGAACACCCTAGTTCCATGACTAACGTTACATCGGTATCCTTTAGGACAAAGAAAAAAACTTGTCTATGTCCCAAATAATACCCAGGTGCTTCCTTCCCAGCAATGATCTCTCCATCCAGAACACAGAGTGAAATACCTTGCCAATATTTCTCATTCACCATTGTGTATTGACCTGGCATGCAAAGGACATCATGGTCATGCTTCCGACTGAGGGAAATATCAACCTTCCTCCAGCTTCCATCTTCTCTGATCACATGTTGATAATTTAGCCTCAAATGCAACAAGATAGAATCAGTCAGTATTAGCACTAAATTGTCCATGAGAAAAAAACAAGTAATAATCTGAATCTTTTTGTTTGTCCCTTCTCTCCTGAAGGTTTATCACAACAAATTTGGGGTGTGGTGTGGCACAGAAACTGCCAATCAGATGAACATCTGTCATCCATGTTCCAGAGACCTCTCCAATCTCACTCCACCAGGACAGCAGAATCAAATTCTTATCCATAATATCTGCTCGCTTGCTACGTTTATTTATAGTTCCTTCCTTGGAACCCTGGAACCTACTATCTCTGGCTTCTGCAAATCTGACCAAACTATCAAAACAACCATGACTTCTAGGATGAATCCACTCTAAAATGGATCCCCATGGCATGATCAAAAATTTAAAAACAAAACGAACGTCAATGTTGTTTCTCAAAAATTCTCAATTTAAACACTTAAAAAAAACAATGCATTTATCTGTATCTTAAGACCTATGCACTAACTCCCCTTTCAGGTGGACAAAGCGTGAACCTTTTGGAACTCTTTGCACCTGAATGAAAATAAAAACAAAGAAAAAAAATGAACTCCAGAGGCTAGAATGGATAGCTACCAACTCTTGTCTTAAACAAACAAAATGTATCCAGCTGGAGGACATATCCCATGACCATCTATTCAGCTGCTAACTGAGGGAATAGCCAATTACCCCCTTTTCAGGTGGACTAAACATAATCATTTTTCCACCTGAACAAAACAAAAATAAAACAAATGAATAAACAAATAACAAAAATAAAAAAAATAAAAACAAAAAATTAAAAATAAAAAAAATAAATAAAAAAGAATTAAAAAAAAAAATCAAAATTTCTTTAAAAAAAAAAATTTAAAAAAATTCAAAAACAAAAATGAAAAAAAAATTCAAAAAACTAAAAAAATTAAAACTAAGAGAAGAGAAAAAAAAGTATCATAACAAAAAAAAATGTTTAAAAAAAAAAAAAAAATAACGATTGAGAGGCTTATCCTTGAAAATACTAAAAATATATCAAGGTCCTCTATCATATTTAAAACATAAAGCTCACATCTAAATCTTATTCATAGCAAGGAAACATTGATGAGCAAATTCTTACCCTCCATGCAGCTCACTAAATGCTGCTAACATTGTTTCCCCCAGTGCTACATTTGAATACCCATGCGGCTACCTCCATTTTGACTTTACGCAACTGTTCTACATATTGATGAATTTCAGTTTGTAGTCTCCGCATTTGGGTCTTAAAAGGGAAATGGGTTTGATTACTATGGCCTCCATGCTTTGGATTGCTATCCCATCTGGCAGAATAAACTTCATAACACCTTGGGGTCGTTTTAGGGTGGTGCGATCTTCTTTTGATACCATTATTCGCTGCCCAACAATATTTTGCGATGTGACCCCCCCTTTTACACTAAAAACATTTGAGCGCTGGTCTCCCTGCATAGGCCCTTTTTTGAGCATATGGCGCTGGAAACTCACATTGCTGGATAATATTACTATGATTACTATGATTGGAATGAACAGACTTTATACTTTCATCGTCTGAGGAGTCATCAGAAATTTCCACTGTTTCTACTCCTGAATCAATTTCAAGCGCAGTTACGGTACTTTTATTTAAATCTCCAACAGTGATTCCTATCATAGTAACATAATTTGCAGCAACAATAGCATCTGCTTTTTCTGCATGTTGTTTCACTTCTATCTTTGCTGTGTACTGAGCATTTGCAGAGGGTACCTCCACCATTGCACATTCGGCTTTATCTAATATCTTCCTAAGCGGTATTATAATACACTCATTCTCTGATTCTCGATAATTCAAAGCGGCAATGCAACCTTCCCTCTGTTTACAAGTTTCCTCTAACATATTAACTTTCTGTTTCAATACACATTTCTCAGTCACTAATTGTTCAATGTGATCATGAACATTTGCATCTGCCTTTTCAACCATAACTCATATATTCTTAGTTACACTTTGTTCCAATAATTGTTTTCTCTCACTATACCATTCTAATTCCTTTTATTCCGCGACGTCTTTCATTTTCAACAACATGCATACAATATTGGCCATTCTCTCCTTCTTGCCTTTTTTTGAAGACTTTTTATATTTTGCGGTATCATTATGATTATTACATTGTTTCCAGGAGGTCATTGAATTGGTGTGTTAACGCATTTTTTTGTATAGTATTAAATTGAACACAGGCATTTTTTTTAAGAAACTCATCAATGATCTCCATTGTTATGCTAATTCGCAACTAGCTACACTAAAACCTGTTTAGCCTGTTTTTACAACAGTTGCTTACAATGCACACAGACAAAAAAAAATAGATACAAAGCCGTTTAAAAACAAATTTGTTACAGAGAGCACACTCTTAATCAATGCTCTCCTCTCTTAAATTGCAGGCCACATTGAGCTTCTATTGGAACAGAGAGGTATTTCACCCTCACATGGGTATAAATAAAAAAAATAAATAAATAAAAAAACTTAAAAAAAAAAAAAAAAAAATAAAAATCTATATTTCTCCCACTTTTTCCTCAAAGATGTATGGTAATTCCTGTCAATCTAACCATGAGTGATCAGTCCCTCCCTAGCTGGCAAAATTGTTCAGCTACACAGGCCTATAACAATTTGCATTAGTAATACAATAAACATTACATATAAACATATATCAGCCAAAAATCTCACCAGATTTTGCGTGTCCGCTCACAGATGAAATATTACATAGAACTTTCAGGACCATCCAAGCAGGGCTTGCGAATTCACAACCAGCGCAAATCTTTATCCATGGTAAAGTTCTACTCCTAGTTCCTTCAGTTCTAGTTATAGGGACAAAAATACATTAGGTTTTGTGGATTCCGTGTAAAAATAAATCTCACACGCTTTCTGGGGTGCTAAATGAAGTAATCTATGCAATGAAATACAATCCAATATATCCTACATAACTATTGCATACATGTATTACCTTGCCTATCCCTATAAATTAGCTAGTCTATAAGAGTCTGATAAGCACAATGATTTAACAAATACATCTGCTTAGTAATCAATGTTACATTTATTTCCCAAGAAAATATGAATATACTAAACAGCAGATTTAGGAAAACTAACATAAAGGTATTAACAGAAATTACAATGTTACAAAGCTTACAATCAGAACACAATACAAGAATATACAGTGGGGACGGAAAGTATTCAGACCCCCTTAAATTTTTCACTCTTTGTTATATTGCAGCCATTTGCTAAAATCATTTAAGTTATTTTATTTTCCTCATTAATGTACACACAGCACCCCATATTGACAGAAAAACACAGAATTGTTGACATTTTTGCAGATTTATTAAAAAAGAAAAACTGAAATATCTCATGGTCCTAAGTATTCAGACCCTTTGCTCAGTATTTAGTAGAAGCACCCTTTTGATCGAATACAGCCGTCTTTTTTGGGAAAGATGCAACAAGTTTTTACACCTGGATTTGGGGATCCTCTGCCATAGCTCCTTGCAGATCCTCTCCAGTTCTGTCAGGTTGGATGGTAAATGTTGGTGGACAGCCATTTTTAGGTCTCTCCAGAGATGCTCAATTGGGTTTAAGTCAGGGCTCTGGCTGGGCCATTCAAGAACAGTCATGAAGTTGTTGTGAAGCCACTCCTTCGTTATTTTAGCTGTGTGCTTAGGGTCATTTTCTTGTTGAAAGGTAAACCTTCGGCCCAGTCTGAGGTCCTGAGCACTCTGGAGAAGGTTTTCGTCCAGGATATCCCTGTACTTGGCCACATTCATCTTTCCCTCAATTGCAACCAGTCGTCCTGTCCCTGCAGCTAAAAAACACCCCCACAGCATGATGCCGCCACCACCATGCTTCACTGTTGGGACTGTATTGGACAGGTGATGAGCAGTGCCTGGTTTTCTCCACACATACCGTTAGAATGAAGGCCAAAAAGTTCTATCTTGGTCTCAGACCAGAGAATCTTATTTCTCACCATCTTGGAGTCCTTCAGGTGTTTTTTAGCAAACTCCATGCGGGCTTTCATGTGTCTTGCACTGAGGAGAGGTTTCCATCGGGCCTCTCTGCCATAAAGCCCCGACTGGTGTTGGGCTGCAGTGATGGATGACTTTCTACAACTTTCTCTCATCTCCCGACTGCATCTCTGGAGCTCAGCCACAGTGATCTTTGGGTTCTTCTTTACCTCTCTCACCAAGGCTCTTCTCCCCCAATAGCTCAGTTTGGCTGGACGGCCAGCTCTAGGAAGGGTTCTGGTCGTCCCAAACGTCTTCCATTTAAGGATTATGGATGCCACTGTGCTCTTAGGAACCTTAAGTACAGCAGAAATTTTTGTGGCCAGATCTGTGCCTTGCCACAATTCTGTCTCTGAGCTCTTCAGGCAGTTCCTTTGACCTCATGATTCTCATTTACTCTGACATGCACTGTGAGCTGTAGGGTCTTATATAGACAGGTGTGTGGCTTTCCTAATCAAGTCCAATCAGTATAATCAAACACAACGGGACTCAAATGAAGGTGTAGAACCATCTCAAGGATGATCCGAAGAAATGGACAGCACCTGAGTTAAATATATGAGTGTCACAGCAAAGGGTCTGAATACTTAGGACCATGTGATATTTCAATTTTTCTTTTTTAATAAATCTGCAAAAATGTCAACAACTCTGTGTTTTTCTGTCAATATGGGGTGCTGTGTGTACATTAATGATGAAAAAAATGAACTTAAATGATTTTAGCAAATGGCTGCAATATAACAAAGAGTGAAAAATTTAAGGGGGTCTGAATACTTTCCTTTCCCACTGTACTTATCACATCCTCTAAAATAGACTCCTCGGCTGGTCTCAAGATGTTGAAAGAGCTCTGGGCCACATGGCTTAGGCCCAAGCCAGCATTTAGAGCAAGGTCTCAAGATGGCAGAGCCACCAGGCTCATACAAAGACCAGCATCAGAAGAGAGAGAGAGAGAGCGCAAATTGCCTGTGTGTGCTCCTTTTAACTCAAACATACACGCCCACTCGTAACCACCCCCACTTGCCTCCTCCCCATAGATATTGCCAAGAGGTATTCCTAATATCTATCCATTGTCCAGGAAGCATGCTGTGTTGTCCACTAGGGGGCAGCACTTGTCCATCAATCGCCACTGTCTGATCTGGGTCAAATCTTAGCTTAACCCATAAATCATTTTAACAGCAGTGGCTCTCTTTGAAGCTTTGTTTGCAGATGTGCTAATCAGGAATTCTCATAGACAGACCGGAGTCAGTATTGTCATGCAGATTCATGTTGAACTCCAACAGATGATTACTGGTTGGCAACCCTCCTTGACCACCGTTATAAGGGGAAGGTCTCAGAACTCATCCCGTCCCCACAGAGAGTGCAAAAGATAAAATCTCAAGGACATGTTAAAGAGGATTTTATTGAACATTTTTCCTGACTCCAGTAGGTTACAGTGTGGTGGAAAATGTCGTTTTGAGTCTTCTGCTGGTCAAGAGAGGAGCTTTAGAGAAGGCGTCCGCCTGAGTGAGGCATTTCAGAATTGTTTTAGTCCTCGCCACCCAAGGTTGTCAGCTTCCACATTCCATAGGCAGAATCTGCATCACATGGTGGGCGATTACCTCGGGGCTCAAACAGAGATGGAGAGCTTTTCAGCTGAAGACCCACTGACTTACTGGGTCATGAGAACAGACCACTGGCCAGAACTTGCCCAGTATGCTATTCAGTTGTTGGGCTGCCCTGCATCCAGCGTGCTTTCAGAACGGGCATTCAGTGCTGCAGGAGGTTTTGTTACTGATCATAGAACGCGTCTGTCCACAGACCCTGTGGACCATTTGACTTTTATAAAAATGAATCAGTCCTGGATTACCAGCTATGAAGCACCTGATGCCGATGTCACTGATTAAGTCTTTTTGAGATGTGGAATCTCTGCAGGACTTCAAGGCTGCCTAGCTTTGAGGGTGTTCAATCATTTCATCTGGAAGAATGTTTTTGGTATAGGTTTCATGGGCACAATTAACACCCAAAGACCATTTTTTTCAGCACCTGTTTGACAGGTGCATATCTTTGCTATTTTTTTACAGCGAGGCCAATTCTTGCTTTCATCAAGCGTACCTCTATAGGGTTACGGTGGGAAGGCACCCCCGACACCCAAAGAGTAATTTTTCTGCACCTGTTTGACAGGTGCATATCATTGCTATTTTTTTACAGCAAGGCCAATTCTTGCTTTCATCAAGATTACCTCTATAGGGTTACGGTGGGAAGGCACCTCCGACACCCAAAGAGTCATTTTTCAGCACCTGTTTGACAGGTGCATATCATTGCAATTTTTTTACAGCAAGGCCAATTCTTGCTTTCATCAAGAGTACCTCTATAGGGTTATGGTAGGAAGATGCCCCCGACACCCAAAGAGTAATTTTTCTGCATCTGTTTGACAGGTGCATATCATTGCAATTTGTTACAGCAAGGCCAATTCTTGCTTTCATCAAGATTACCTCTATAGGGTTACTGTGGGAAGGCGCCGCTGACACCCAAAGACAATTTTTTACGCACCTGTTACTTCTATCCAAAGTCAAAGTGACGCCAGAATGTATCCAAAAAATCTCTAATCTTCTTCCCAGTGCACTACATTGTGGTCTCATCATACACAGTGGCTCCCCAGCTGTTGCTGAGCAAACTAAAGGCAGCTTGCAGGGAAAATGTCATTTTTTGGGTTTTATAAATGCAATTATTGCTGCAGCAGATTCTAGACATGGTACAGATCTGCCACTTTACAGGTAGACTAAGGGGATTCCCCAGGCACTATATTGGAAGGAATTTTTCATTTTTATGCTTTCACTTTAAAAATTAAAAAATCACTGCTCATTTAAAAATGACGTTTTTCGGGGGGCAGGAGGCGGAGCCTAGCAGAGCAGACATGCATTGTTAGAGCTCCACACCGCTGAGGAGAGAAGAGAAGGACAAAGCGGAGCCTGCAGGCTCAAAAGGTATCCATTTGAACCTTTTTGCCCCAGGGAACAAACTGTGAAAGTTTGGGCAGGAAATATGGTACTGGGAGGAAACCGTGGCAGAAATAAAAATCACCTCACAAAGAGCTCACAGGCACTCACTGCAGCTGAAGCAGCTCCAGTCACCTCACAAATTACAGCATCAGGGCGCTCTCACAGACAGAAAATGTCACAGCAAGACTCTCCATTTGAGTCAGATACAGAACAAATCCTCTCACAAACTTCTCCACAAGCCTCCTCAGTATCCCCAGTAATATTATTACAATTTGAAAAGATGCTTCATAAGGCTTTAAAACAAACCTCAGACCAAATAACAAAAAGCCTAACCAAAGAAATAAGAGAGCTGGGAAACCGCACCGCAGCTTTAGAAATAAAAATGGATGAAATTGAAATTACAACCCAAGAAAATATAACAGAATTGGAACAATTAAAAAAAGAGAATTTAATACTTCAAACTAAGCTCGAAGATTACGAAAATAGAGCCAGACGTTCAAACTTACGCATAAGGGGAATACCTGAAACTGTGACAGACCTGCAATCTACTATTACTGCTCTATTACAAGAACTAAAGCCAGATATCCCTATTGAACGTTTAGAACTGGACAGAGTACACAGAGCCCTCACAGCCAAAAAGAAAGATGGACCCCCACGTGATATAATCACAAAATTTCATTATTACAGAACGAAAGAACAAATACTAATTGCTGCAAGAGAAAAAAAGGAACTTAATTTTCAAGGACACAATTATCAAATTTTTGCTGACCTATCCCAACTTACTATTACTAAAAGACGATCCATGAAACCCCAACTAATGGAACTGCAACGCCACAACATTATGTATCAATGGGGCTTCCCCTTTTCAGTCAGATTTAACTACCAAGGTACAATTTACAGAAGCAGATCAGCAGATGAACTACAACAAACCCTTTTAAAATTAAATCTGACAGAACCCACAAGCAGCAACACTCCCACACGCAGAAGAATGGAGTCATCTTCACCTTCAGGCAGCACCCAGAAAATTTCAGAACAAAATGGGAATCATCATTCTCACAAAAGAGGCCGTTATGCCACATCATCCATGGACCAAGAAGATTCAATGGACTGACATCCTAATTCCTGATATCTCTTCATTTATTATACTAAGAGATGGTTCTCTATAAAAAACCTATATTTATAACTGAATGTAACTGCATTCTGATAGTCACACACTGTGTGGGATCATGTTACATTCCAGTTATATTTCTTATTACTTCTGATTCATATAGCCTTAGAATATATAAGTGAAATAAGGAAATTCTTGTTCAGTTATATATTATCAGGTAATAACAATAGATTTATTACTTTTTAGGACAAATATGTTCAATAATCCAGAAGTAATGGAAGCTTTTTCTTTCTTTTCTTAAAACAAATATATTATTATCTAACTAGTTCCTAGAATTATGTTTTTGTTTATTCTAATCTGAAGCAATACAACCTCAATTTTATGAGTTAACATATCTAAACAGTTACATATGAATAAAATATGTAATTGTTTACTCTAAAAGGGTTAAAATCCCAAAATAATTCAAACTATCTTCATCAATACCAAAGTTATTAACAGTACCTTTCTAACTGAATTATTTAGCCTAGGGCAAGGCTAACCATATACAACCACCCTGGAATAAATAATTTCAACAAAAACTATATTCTGCACTCCAATTAATGAAACATCATTTTGATGTCTTTTGACATAGCACTTCTCTCCTGTAAGCGGAAGATCCGTGTACCCCCATTAGCCCTCCTCATTCTCCCAACCATATTATGTGGGAGTGTGACGAAGGCACTAATTCCCCTGAGAGAGATATTTATTCTCTTTCACGGGTAAATTGTGATTACTTGCAAAAAATAATTTATACAATGTATCATCTAATCTCGTATGTTTTTTGTTTACTCTTTACTCCAGAATTCACTGGTTTCTTTTCTATCTATTCATCTCTTCAGTCCACACAGGTTGATCTGCGCAGTCAGCTCTGCATAACAAAAAGTAAGTCAAAACTATTTGATCTATTGCCATGGCACCACTGAATATACTTTCCCTGAATGTTCAGGGAATAAATGTCCCTCAAAAAAGGACCAAAGCCTTCCGTACTTTCCATAACAAGAAGGCTCACATAGTATGCCTCCAAGAAACACACTTCACCAAAGATTCTACTCCAAAATATATTTCTCCTTTTTATCAACAAATTTACACGGCTTCTGCCTGTACCAAGCAAAGGGGAACTCTAATTGCATTTCACCGATCCACACCATTCACCTTATCATCAGAAATTAAAGACCCAGAAGGTAGATACTTGATACTCATGGGTTATATAATGGATACAGCAATCACGGTGATTTCCTACTACGCTCCTAACAAACAACCTACACCATTCCTCTCACATATATTACAAGTGATTAATACACACAAAATAGGAACAGTGATAATGTGTGGGGATTCGAACCAGGTCCTCCTCCCATTTCTAGATAAATCACCTTTTACACCATCCAAAATAACCTCTAGATTACCTTTTTCTCAACTTCTTTCCAAATACAATCTGGTAGATTCATGGAGAGAAAGTAACCCAATGAAAAAGAAATTCACTTATTTCTCGCACCCTCATCAAACCTTCACCAGAATAGATCATATTTTTCTAACAATAGGAATGATACCAGAAATTATTGCATCAGATATAATTCCGATTCCGTGGTCTGACCATAATGCAGTATACACTACTATAGCCTCAGCCATACCAAAAGCGCATGACCCAACGTAGTACTTACCGGACATAATGCTCAAACACCCACTACATCAGATGGCCATTGAACAAGCTTTAAAGGAATACATATCAATTAATAATACAACAGACATCTCCCCAATAACACTGTGGGAAGCTCATAAGCCTGTCTTGCGTGGTACAATACAAAGACAAATGGCACTATTTAAACGGGAACGCAAAAATCTAGCAAAAAAACTAGAACTCAATTTTAATGCAGCCTACATATCATTCCAAGATAATCCATCTCAGAGTACAAAATCTCATCTGGAAAAATCTAGATTGGAATACGATCTATTTCTCACGGAGTCAGTTGATAAATCCCTCAAACGCTCCAAACACAATTTCTACATGAATACAAACAAACCAGGTACATATTTGGCTCGGGCATTAAATTCAACTAACAAATCTTTCAAACCAATACGTTTGAAATTATCAAAAAATGTTTACACTTGTAATCCAGTTAAAATAGTCCATAAATTTCACTCACATCTCGCAACTTTATACAAGACAAACAATGAATTTAATCCTACAGAGGCTGAATCCTTCTTCTCAAAAATAACCTTACCTGAGTTATCTCAAAATCAAAAAAGCAGTTTGGATGAGCCTATAACTATAGATGAAGTTGCTAACGCCATAAAAGACCTAAAACTTAATAAAAGACCAGGCCCAGACGGCTACTCGGCTTTATACTATAAAACATTCTCAGAAATACTCTCTCCCATTCTCACTGAAACTTTTAACAAACTTCTAGATGGACATTCTTTTCGGCAAGAAACACTAATGGCAATTGTTTGTATGATCCCAAAACCCCTTTCTGATGATACTTCCTGTGTGAATTATCGGCCTATCTCTCTGTTAAACCTCGATATTAAATTATTAGCAAAAATAATAGCAAAACGCCTCAATAGCATTATAGGAAAATTAATACAGAGATCAAGTAGGCTTCATGCCAAATAGACAGGCAGGCGATAATATACGCAGGGCAGTGTTATTGGCACATATTGCTAAAAAACGGAAAATCCCTTTATGTTTTCTGTCTCTCGATATTAAGAGGGCATTTGACACAGTATCCTGGCAATATATGCAATATTCATTACAAAAATGGGGTTTTGGACCCCACTTTTTAACATGGATCAAAGCATTATATAATAAACCCAAAGCCTATATAAAATATGCTGGATACAAATCTGAAGCCTTTAATATCGAAAGAGGTACCCGACAGGGTTGCCCATTATCTCCCTTATTATTTGCCCTTATACTCGAACCCATGGCCCAATACATCAGAACAAACCAAACTATAACTGGCATTGAAGTAGGAGGTATTACACACAAATTATGTATATTTGCAGACGATATATTACTTTTTCTATCATCACCACAGGTCTCTGGTCCTAACTTAATACCAGCTCTTGATGGGTTTGCAGCCCTATCTGGCCTTATGATTAATCCTAAGAAATGCCTAGTGCTTAATATTTCACTCACAATCATGGAATTGATCCCGGCTAGGGCTGCACTCCCATTCACATGGGCAGAAAAATCAATCCCATATCTTGGAATTCATTTAACAGCATCTCATTCTGACTTATTCTCAACCAATTATCCTCCTGTATTAAGACAGATCACAAATCTAATAAAACAATGGTCGCAACTTCCTTTATCCTGGATAGGGAAGATTAATGCAATCAAAATGACTATTCTACCCAAATTGCTTTATCTATTCAGAGTCCTCCCTATTCCAATTCCTTCCTATTTTTTGAGAATAGTACAAAAAAGAGCAACTTCGTTTATATGGGGCTCTTCTAAACCACGTATACCTATACACACACTACATCTTCCCAAAAATAAAGGAGGCCTGGGATACCCTAATTTTACTAACTACTACAGAGCAGCACATTTGGCCAGTCTGTCCAAATACCATGCAAAACAGGAAATCCCATTATGGGTATTTATAGAGGCTTCAGAAAATGACCCTCTATTAATATCAAATTTATTATGGCTTGATCCTAAAGACCGCTTTAAAATTCAAAATTCCATAACTAAACACTTCTTATCTCTCTGGGATAAACTAAAAACCAAATATCAGTTACAATCTCCACACAATCCTCTCCTTTCTTTTATCAGAAATCCGGCCTTTTATCCGGCATGGATCTACCCAAATTCTTTTAAAGCTTGGACAACATCAGGCATTCAGACACTAAATGACTTCATAGCATCTAAATCATTCCTTTCATTCCCATCGCTTAGAGAAAAATATGATCTACCAAACTCTGAGATATTTAGATATCTCCAAATCAAAAATTTCTATACACCATTCCTAAAGGGGGATACACCATTATCCCAATTATCCATTTTTGAATCAATCTGTACAAAAGATCCATTTGCTAAAGGTACAATTTCATCACTTTATAATCAATTATATGGAGTAGCAAATCTTAATAGACCCTCTTACGTTCAGAGGTGGGAGGAGGACCTGGGACGAACTTTAGAAGACACGGACTGGTCTAACATATGGCTCACATCTAAGTCATCTTCACCCAACATCTTAGCACTGGAGACAAATTATAAAGTCCTAACTCGCTGGTACCTTGTACCCGCTAGAGTGGCAAAATATTCACCTAATACCTCAGCTCTTTGTTTTCGAGGATGCCCAGAAATAGGCACACATTTACACATATGGTGGACGTGCCCAGTAATCCAAACCTTCTGGAAGGAAGTCTTCGTGATTGCATCTAAAATATTTTAAAAAATAATACAACCAGATCCATATTTAACTTTACTTAATCTAAAACCGGAATGGTTAACACTCTCTCAATTCAAACTTATGATCCAACTAATAACGGCTGCAAAACAAACAGTGGCCAAGGCATGGAAATCTCCTACATTGGTACTAGCAGAAACAATTCACAGAATGAATAATACTAATCCCATGCTAAGATGGTAGCCATCGATCAAATTCAAATTCCAAAATTTGAAAAACTTTGGCATCCTTGGATAAAACAACAGTTCCTGTCAAACTTCAATGACTCTGTCCTGTTGCCATGGTAACAGATTAAATGACTTACAGAGACACCCATTCTAAGGCTTCAAAGAGAACTAAAAAGAATAATAAACTGACGAGCGAGACAACCTTGTGGACCATACCTCTACCTTTCAACCCTTTTTCTTCTTTCTCTTTCCTTTTCTCCACCTTACGATTAAAGCTCATTATCAGAATTTATTTGACCTATATACACACTACTTGTAAACAATATGTATAGTAGGTATAAATCATTTAAATACCTACAAAAGTAACTAAGGAAATGATATATATCTTTAATTTAGGTTTACGTGAACCCAATGTTTAATATTTGAAATTTCATGATATTTACCTATATAAACCCTACTGTAAAACAATGAGCTTACTTTATAGATCCTTGTAAACTTACTTTATGTATCTTTATAACATTGTATACTCAATAAACTTCTTTTGACAAGGAAAAAATGACGTTTTTCACAAACTTTTTTTTTATTGATACATGTCCCCCAGGGCAGGACCCAGACCCCTATAACCATTGTATGCCCAATTACTTGCATATAAGCCTTCAAAATGGGCACTTTGGATTTTTGATGTTCGCGTCCCATTGACTTTAATGAGGTTGGTTATTCGGGTCCGAACTTTCATGGTGTTCGAAAGTTCGGGTGCAAACCGAGCAGGGGTCCGTTCGGCCCATCCCTAGTGGTGTACACCAAGGTTCAGTGTTGAAGTCTTTGCTTTTTAATATATATATAAATGATATTGGGTCTGGGATTAAAAGTACCATTTCAGTCTTTGCAGATGCAGATGGCACCAAGCTATGCAGTTGAATAATGTCCTTACAGCATATCTCCAATTTACAAGCCAACCTCAATGCACTCTTTAATTGGTTAACCATGTGGCAAATGAGGTTTAATGTTGCTAAATGTAAAGTTATGCACTTTAATGGAGAAGGATCTGGGTGTTCTGGTAGATCATAAGCTTAATATTGGCATGCAATGCCAAGTTGCGGTTTCCAAAGCGAGCAAAATCCTTTCTTGTATTAAGAGAGGTATCATTTTTACCCCTGTACAAATCATTAGTAAGACATCATCTGGAATATGCAGTTCCGTTTTGGGCACCAGTTTACAAAAAGGATATTGGGGAACTGGGGAAAGTGCAGAGAAGGGAAACAAAACTGATAAGTCATGGAGGAGCTCAGCTTTGAGGAAGGTTTAGAGAAACTGAATGTATTCTCTCTTGAGAAGAGGAGATTAAGGGAGAATATGACCACCATGTATAAATACATAAGTGGTCTATATAGTGTACTTGGTGTTGAGTTTTTTACTTGAAGGTCATCACAGAGGACAAGGGGACACTCTTTACGTCTGGAGGAAAGGAGATTTAATCTTCAAATACAGAAAAGAGAGCTGTGAAAATGTGGAATAGACTCCCTCAAGAGCTGGTTCTGTCCAGCTCAGTAGATTGCTTTAAAAAGGTCTGGATTCTTTCCTAAATGTACATAATATAACTGGATACTAACATTTATAGGTAAAGATCCAGGGAACATCTGATTGCCTCTTGGGGTATCAGGAAGGAATATTATCCACTGCTGGGGAAAAATTGGACCATGGTTTGCTGGGGTTGTTTGCCTTCCTCTGGATCAACTGTGGGACTGTATATAAAGTTTTTTTTTTTGTTTTCACCTTTTTATTAGTTGAATTAGATGGACTTGTGTATTTTTTCAATGAGACTAACTATGCAATCCTGTTATGCACACAAAAAAACTTCAAGCTCCTTTTGCGATGGTACAGGGACCCTTCATCACTACACCGGATGTTACCTTCCATGCCTGTTGGCGATGTGGCTCTGCTATGGGCACTTATCTTTATATCTGGTGGGACTATGTCAAGATACAACCCTTTTGGTCACAGGTTTTCGCTGTTTATAATAGTCTATGATGAGTTTTTGGTCCCCTACACCAAAGATAGTGCTCCTTTCTATTCTTCTGGGCTCGATTACATCCCAGAAACAGAGCCTGCTACATTTTTTCCTATCAGCAGCATTCCAACTTATATTGCTATTTTGGAAGACAGTTGTCACCCCCCCATATCTTTATGGGTCTCCACAGTGAACGACATTATGCGCATGGAGAAAATGCTGGCGTTAGACAACGATACCTCTCTGATGACCAATCTTCACCTCTGATGACCTCAAGGAGATCCTATCCTCCAACAGTGGCCCAGTGGCCGCATCGTCTCAATCCTCCAGAAGGATGGAGTAGAGACACCTTTAGCGACCTATCACGATTACCCTAAAAGTTGGCTTAGGTACTGCCCTCTGATTGGTAGCCTCCTTTTACAATTATTTTGGCCCTCAGGATTCAATCACGTTCTGATCTCCTTTCTTTGTCTTTTACCTTCTTTTTCTCACTTTCAACCAATGGGTTGTCATTCTCCTCTTTCTATTCTTTTTTTCGTTCCTCTTTTTATATATATTTTATTGTGCCACGTTGCCTTCAGTTACTTTAGGCATTGGCTTTACTAATTCAACCACAAAATTGCTTACTTACCAGCCTAATTGAAAAGTATATGCTCTAACCAGTCTTTTTTTCTGTCCTTAATAGTGTAATTTGTTAATTGTGATTGTGCTCCATGTTTACAGCCCTTTTCTTGCCTTGAAGTGGCATTATCTTTCACTGTTATTTTGTAAAACCAATAAAGACATATTTGGCTCTAAATGACTATGCTGGGAGTTACAGTATCTCACAAAAGTGAGTACACCCCTCACATTTTTGTAAATATTTTATTATATCTTTTCATGTGACAACTTCGAAGAAATTACACTTTGCTACAATGTAAAGTAGTGAGTGTACAGCTTATAGAACAGTGTAAATTTGTTGTCCCCTCAAAATAACTAAACACACAGCCATTAATGTCTAAACCGCTGGCAACAAAAGTGAGTACACCCCTAAGTGAAAATGTCCAAATTGGGCCCAATTAGCCATTTTCCCTCCCCGATGTCATGTAACTCCTTAGTGTTCAAGGTCTCAGGTGTGAATGGGGAGCAGGGGTGTTCAATTTGGTGTTATCACTCCCACTCTCTCATACTGGTCACTGGAAGTTCAACATAGTTACATAGTAGGTGAGGTCGAAAAAAGACACAAGTCCATCAAGTCCAACCTATGTGTGTTTATATGTCAGTATTACCTTGTATATCCATGTATGTTGTCGTCGTCCAGGTGCTTATCTAATAGTTTCTTGAAACTATCAATGCCCCCCCCCTCCCCGCTGAGACCACCGCCTGTGGAAGTGAATTCCACATCCTTGCCTCTTACAGTAAAGGACCCTCTACGTAGTTTAAGGTTAAACCTCTTTTCTTCTAATTTTAAAAAGTGGCCACGTGTCTTATTAAACTCCCTGCCGCAAAAAAGTTTTATCCCTATTGTGGGGTCACCAGTACGGTATTTGTAAATTGAAATCATATCCCCTCTCAAGTGTCTCTTCTCCAGAGAGAATAAGTTCAGTGCTCGCAACCGTTCCTCATAACTAGGGATGAGCCGAACACCCCCCTGTTCGGTTCGCACCAGAACATGCGAACAGGCAAAAAAATTGTTTGAACACGGTTAAAGTCTATGGGACACGAACATGAATAATCAAAAGTGCTAATTTTAAAGGCTTATATACAAGTTATTGTCATAAAAAGTGTTTGGGGACCATGGTCCTGCCCCAGGGGACATGGATCAATGCAAAAAAAGTTTTAAAAACGTCAGTTTTTTCGGGAGCGGTGATTTTAATAATGCTTAAAGTGAAACGATAAAAGTGTAATATTCCTTTAAATTTCGTACCTGGGGGGGTGTCTATAGTATGCCTGTAAAGGGGCGCATGTTTCCCGTGTTTAGAACAGTCTGACAGCAAAATGACATTTCAAAGGAAAAAAAGTCATTTAAAACTACTCGCGGCTATTAATGAATTGCCGGTCCGACAATACACATAAAAGTTAATTGATAAAAACGGCATGGGAATTCCCCACAGGGGAACCCCGAACCAAAATATAAAAAAAAAAATGACGTGGGGGTCCCCCTAAATTCCATACCAGGCCCTTCAGATCTGGTATGGATATTAAGGGGAACCCCGGCCAAAAGTTTTTTTTAAAAATGGTGTGGAGTTCCCCTCAAAATCTATACCAGACCCTTCAGGTCTGGTATGGATTTTAAGGGGAACCCCACGCCCAAATAAAAAAAATGGAGTGGGGACCCCCCAAAAATCCATACCAGACCCTTATCCGAGCACGCAACCTGGCAGGCTGCAGGAAAAGGGGGGGACGAGAGAGCGACCCCCTCCTAAACCGTACCAGGCCACATGCACTCAACATTGGGAGGGTGCTTTGGGGTAGCCCCCAAAACACCTTGTCCCCGTGTTGATGGGGACAAGGGCCTCATCCCCACAACCCTTGCCTGGTGGTTGTGGGGGTCTGCAGGCGGGGGGGCTTATCGAAATCTGGAAGCCCCCTTTAACAAGGGGACCCTCAGATCCCGGCCCTTCCCCCTGTGTGAAATAGTAAGGGGGTACAAATGTACCCCTACCATTTCACAAAACAAGTGTCAAAAATGTTAAAAATTACAAGAGACAATTCCTTTATTTAAATGCTTCTTCTTTCTTTTATCTTCTATCTTCTTTCTTCTACCTTCCTTCGGTTTCTTCCTCCACCTTCTTCTTCTTCTGGTTCTTCTGGTTCTTCCTCCGGTGTTCTGGTCCGGCATCTTCCTCCGCGGCGCCGGAGTCTTCTTCCCTTCTTCTCCGGCCGCTCTGCATCCACCATGATGGGACCCCGCCCCCCTCTGATGCGCGGTGACTTCCCTGTCCTCCCCCTCTGACGTCACGGGGAATGCCACAGGGAAGTCCCCGTCAAGTCCCGATACGTCAGAGGGGGCGGGGTCACCAGGTGGCCCCACCCTCCATTATTTAAGAACCGTCAGAAGAGGAGAAGCGTGACACAGCGGGATCCTCCCATCATGGTGGATGTGGAGCGGCCCGAGAAGAAGAAGGGAAGAAGACGCCGGCGCCGCGGAGGAAGATGCCGGACGAGAACACCAGAGGAAGAACCAGAAGAAGAAGAAGATGGAGCAAGAAACCAAATAAAGATAGAAGATAGAAGATAGAAGAAAGAGGATAGAAGAAAGAAGAAGCATTTAAGTAAAGGAATTGTCAAAAACTGTCTCTTGTCATTTTTAACATTTTTGACACTTTTTTTGTAAAATGGTAGGGGTACTTTTTTAGCCCCCCGCCCGCAGAACCCCACAACCACCAGGCAAGGGTTGTGGGGATGAGGCCCTTGTCCCCATCAACATGGGGACAAGGTGTTTTGGGGGGCTGCCCCAAAGCACCCACCCAATGTTGAGGGCATGTGGCCTGGTATGGTTCAGTAGGGGGGTGCTCTCTCGTCCCCCCCTCTTTTCCTGCGGCCTGCCAGGTTGCGTGCTCGGATAAGAGTCTGGTATGGATTTTTTGGGAGACCCCACGCCATTTTTTTTTTAAATTTTGGCGCGGGGTTCCCCTTAAAATCCATACCAGACCTGAAGGGTCTGGTATAGATTTTGAGGGGGACCCCACGCCATTTTTTTTTTACATTTTGGCCGGGGTTCCCCTTAATATCCATACCAGACCTGAAGGGCCTGGTATGGAATTTAGGGGGACCCCCCCACGTCATTTTTTTTTAAATTTTGGTTCGGGGTTCCCCTGTGGGGAATTCCCATGCCGTTTTTATCAATGAACTTTTATGTGTATTGTCGGACCGGCAATTCATTAATAGCCGCGAGTAGTTTTAAATGACTTTTTTTCCTTTGAAATGTCATTTTGCTGTCAGACTGTTCTAAACACGGGAAACATGCACCCCTTTACATGCATGGTATAGACACCCCCTAGGTATGAAATGTAAAGGAATATTACACTTTTATTGTTTCACTTTAAACATTATTAAAATCACTGCTCCTGAAAAAACGGCCATTTTTAAAACTTTTTTTTGCATTGATCCATGTCCCCTGGGGCAGGACCCAGGTCCCCAAACACTTTTTTGACAATAACTTGTAAATAAGCCTTTAAAATTAGCACTTTTGATTTCTCCCATAGACTTTTAAAGGGTGTTACGCGGCTTTCAAATTTGCCGCGAACACCCCAAATTGTTCGCTATTCAGCGAACTGGAGAACAGCCGATGTTCGAGTCGAACATGAATTTGACTCGAACTCGAAGCTCATCTCTACTCATAACTACTCATATCCTCCAGACCCCCTATTAGCTTTCTTGCTCTTCTTTGTACTCGCTCCATTTCCAGTACATCCTTCCTGAGGACTGGTTCCCAGAACTGGACAGCATACTCTAGGTGCGGCCAGACCAGAGTAATGCGGGAGAATTATCGTTTTATCTCTGGAATTAATCCCCTTTTTAATGCATGCCAATATTCTGTTTGCTTTGTTAGCAGAAGCTTGGCATTGCATGCCATTGCTGAGCCTATCATCATCTAGGACCCTCAGGTTCTTTTCCATCCTAGATTCCCCCAGAGGTTCTCCCACCCAGTGTATAGATTGCATTCATATTTTTGCCACCCAAATGCATTATTTTACATTTTTCTACATTGTACCTCATTTGCCATGTAGTTGCCCACCTGAATGCTGATGATGATCCCTCAACCTTCTACTTTTTGAAGGCCTTCTCCTTTTCTTTTATATGCATTTTTACATTGTAGTTAAGCCATCCAGGATTTTTGTTCGCTCTTTTAAATTTATAACCCAATGGGATGCATTGGCTAATGCCCTTATTTAATATGCTTTTAAAGCAAACCCATCTCTCCTCCGTGTTCTTTGTTCCTAGGATTTAATCCCAATTTATGCCTTCTAGCAAGGTTTGTAGTTTAGGGAAATTGGCTCTTTTGAAATTCAGTATCTTTGTAGTCCCCTTATGTTTCCTATTTGTGTGATTTATACTGAAGCCAATTGACCTGTGATCGCTGTTACCTAAATTGCCCCGTATTTCCACATCCGTGATCAGGTCTGTATTGTTGGTAATCAGTAGATCCAGTAATGCTTTATTTCTAGTTGGAGCGTCTACCATCTGACCTATAAAATTGTCCTGCAAGACATTTAGGAACTGGCGAGCCTTAGATGAATGCGTGGTTCCCTCCGCCCAGTCTATGCCTGGATAATTAAAATCCCCCATTATGATAACGCTTCCAATCCTTGCTGCTAATCCAAATTGTGATAGGAGATCTGTCTCCCCTTCCTCCCTCAGGTTAGGGGGCTTATAGCATACTCCCGGTATTATTTTCCCCTAACGTCATCCCTTTGGAGCTCTACCCATCCTTAGCTCCCTTAGTGATGTCATCTCTCACATTCACTTGTACATTATTCTTGATATATAGGCATACCCCTCCCCCTTTTTTACCCTCTCTATCCTTGCGATAAAGGGTATACCCTTGAATGGTTGCCAGCCAATCATGAGAGCTGTTGAACCAGGTCTCTGAAATTCCCACAAAATCCAAATTCTCCTCGTACAACAGTATCTCTAGTTCACCAACCTTGTTCGCCAGGCTCCTGGCATTGGTGAACATGCCACGTAGTTTAGACTGGTCGCATATTATCCTCTTATTGGGTGTTCTGAGATTGCAACCAGGACTATACTTACCTTGGGTTTATGTGCTTTGGTCAACCTACCACTAATGCCCCCAATACTACCCTGGAATATGTTCCGCGCTGACCGCTGACTATCTCTACCTCTGGATCCCCCCCGTCGCCTAGTTTAAAAACCCCTCTAACTTTCTGGCCATCTTCATTCCCAGCTGATCTGCATCCTCCTCATTTAGGTGCAGTCCATCCCTTCTATAGTACTGGTTATCGAAGTCAGCCCAGTCCTCCAGGAACCCAAACCCCTCCTTACTACACCAGCTCCTCAGCCACTTGTTTACTTCTCTAATCTCCCTCTGCCTTTCTGGTTTGGCTCGATGTACCGGTAGTATTCCTAAGAATACTACCTTGGAGGTCCTTTTCCTCAATTTAGCTCCCAAGTCCCTAAAATCGTTCTTTAGGACACTCCATGTGCCTCTGACTTTGTCATTGGTGCCAACGTGCACCATAACAGCTGGGTCTTCCCCAGCCCCTCCCAGTAATCTGTCCACCAGATCCCAGATGTGCCGAACCCAAGCGCCCGGTAGAGAACATACAGATCGGCGCTTCAGGTCTTTATTACAGATTGCCCTCTCTGTCCTTCTAATAATTGAGTCCCCTACCACCAGAATCTGTATTTCCTTTCCCTTCCCTTCCCCCCACTCTCACTGGAGGAGTTCTTCCCCCGGCAGCTAGGAGAGTCCCTCAGCTCCAGCAGTGCTGGTCCCTGACTGGTTTCACCAATGTCACTCAATGGAGTGTACTTATTGGGATGCTCCAGCCCTGGATCAGCCTCCCTGGCACTTCACCCTCTACCCTTCCTGCCATGTATGTTTCTGGCTCTCCTTTAGTATGGAGGGACTTCTCAGTCCTGAGAGTTGCTTCCCCAGATTCAGAACCTGGGCTTCCAGGGAAACAATGTGCTTACATTTTGCACAGCGGCATTCACCCTCGATTGGATGATCAAGGAACGCATACATGCGGCAAGATGTACACTGATTCACCTCTTCACACCCATGAGGTGCCATGGTACGTCATGGCAAAGAACTCTCTGAGGATCTGAAAAAAAGAATTGTTGCTCTACATAAAGATAACCAAGGCTATAAGAAGATTGCAAAGACCCTGAAACCGAGCTGCAGTACGGTAGTCAAGACCATACAGCGGTTTAACAGGACAGGTTCCACTCAAAACAGGCCTCACCATGGTCAACCAAAAAAGATGAGTGCACGTGCTCAGCGTCATATCCAGGAGGTTCTTTTTGGGAAATAGGTTAGGTTTCTAAATGCAGATTTTCCTTATTTCTTTTTTTTTTTTTTGTTTCGGGTTTTTGTTTAGCCAGTTACTTGTTTGAACGTGTGTTATCACCACCGTTGCACAACAAAATTAAGCCACACTGGGTTCTAGAACCTACTGAATCAAGTTTTCTTGGGACCAGAATAACCCTCTTCTCCACAACACATGGAACATTATGGAAAGCTACGATTGGTGGCCCTCTCTCCTCAGTCATCTCTCTGGGAACCTTCAGATATTCTTATGGTCCCAACGCAAGGACTGCCTTACCGCCTTGCGCTGCAAGAACTGCTCATCATACCGCAACCAAGCCGTACCTCCGTATACCTGATATGCCTCGCCGATAGCATCCAAACAACCAAATAACTGAACAGTTCTTCAGAGCCTTCTCCCCAATAACACTTGCCAAGATCGCAAAGGCCTGCAGCCAATTTGTAATGGTTTGGGGGATCAGCCGATACCTATGCTTCTCCTGCTCCTCCTTTATGCTCTCATCAAGCTTCACCCTATCCAAATTTACCTTTTCCAAGGGGAGCGATGAAAAAATTTCCACATACTCCCCTTTCCATATCTTGTCCTTCAGCTCCACCTTCAATGGGCCCTTGAAGCACACATAGACTTCACATTTAACAGAACCTGGCAAACGGATCCTATCCACCCCTTTGTCGCTCTCCTTCCCCCTAGCGTCAGAAGGCACATGACTGCCACCATGATAGGTGCAGACCCAGAATCTGACGGTGACATAGCACCCCTGGACAAGGTCGCAGCCCTATCCACCTCCGATACAGATGTTGCCCGAGCAACCTGCGTACCCCCCACAACCGCAACATCCACGGACACCCCAGCTTGCACAACCGACCCCTGTCCCTCGGGGGCCCAAGCCACCGCGGGGGATCTTGCCGCAGAAGAGGGCTCAAGCCGCAAAAGCACATCCCTCAAACTGGACAACAGCGACCTCAATTCTGACCCCCTGGCTCCACCTTCCCCAGGCACATACTCACTCACGCCACTCAATACAGAAACAGCACCAATGTCCCCCCAGAAGTTGCCCAGAAGTAGATATCCACTTACCAGGCTGCACAGGTACATCAACTGTCGGTCCCTGGGAGGCTCATCCTAGGCCAAGTCACTCAGCTCCCCCTCTGACCTGACCACCTCATCTTCAGCTGGCATGGAAGCAACCCAGCTCTGGCATTCTCCCCACTGTGCAGCGGGACCGACGGTCTGCCCACCGCTGATATAATTGCCAACGGCATCTCATTGTAGCCTGGGCTGCCATGGAAACTGACCTACAGGGCTCTCCTGCTCTGTGGTGAATGCCGCTCCCATGGCCACACTGCTGGGTCTCTGTTCCTGCCTGGGAGCATTGGCTACCAGCCAGGGCCGACCTCGGGTCCAGGTAAGCAGAGGAAGCAGGGGGGTGACACACGGCCCAGCACATGATGGTTGCCCCCCTAAAGGGTTCTGCCAACAGTCAGGATTCCTCTCAGGCCTCACCTCTGCCGTGACAGAGCGGTGCGTAGGCGATAGGCCCAGAGGGTCCCTAGAGGGGCATCCTGAGCAGTGCTGAACCCTGGGAGTGACCTCTGGACTGAAGCGCTCCAGAGGCCTAGACCTACGCGCATGTGTCTAGCAACCCCCCTGTGCTGGACTCCCACAAGCAGTTCCTGAACCTGACGCTGCAGACAGTCACTGCTGTCCCTAGCTGCCGCAGCCCCAGGGGTGATGCTAGGTGGCAAAAAGACCGGGGGCTTCAGCCCGAAGGTAAATTTGATAAGCCCTACCACATTTTAAAGTAAGTCCAGCCCATTCTCCACCCAATGCCCCCCTCACCCCACAGCATAACGTCATTATTTTCTTATTCATAAAAGGGAAATATACACACATACACACACACACACACACGTGCAAATTCCGGTTAAGAGTTGTAAAAGTGGAGCAATCATCAAGGGGGAATGTGTGGGGGGAGGAACTCTGGTGACCAGAGACCACCTTCCACAAAAAGAATACACTAAGGTAAGGGGGGTTACTGATATAAGGGAGAAACCTTTGTATTAGTGCCCCCTTACATTATTGTATTCACCTTCCCCTTACATCAGTGACCCCCCTCAGACTGTCACTGACATCCTATCAGGTGCACCATGCAGGGCTCAGTCAGAGGGATCCAGGTTGGTGGCTCTGGTTTTATCCTATAGTCTCCTCTCTACAGTCCACACACATCTGACTTCTCCAGTGACTCCCATCCTGGCGGCACTGCCACTCTTAACTCCTCTCCAGACTTACCCTCAGAGACTGCAGACATGATTTATCAAGAGATAAGAGACAAGAGACAAGAAATAGTCAGATGTTGCGGACATGATACAAGAGATGGTTAGAGGCTGAGGACATGGTACAGGAGTTGACAGAGGCTGCAGCTATGATACAAGAGATCAGTGCATCAATGCAGCCTCACCAGTGCCCATCAAATGCAGCCTACCACTGCCCATCAATGCAGCCTCATCAGTGTCCATCAAATGCAGCCTATCAGTGCCCACCAAATGCAGCCTATCAGTGCCCACCAAATGCAGCCTACCAGTGCCCATCAATGCAGCCTACCAGTGCCCACCAATGCAGCCTAACAGTGCCCACCAATGCAGCCTACCAGTGCCCACCAATGCAGCCTACCAGTGCCTGGATGGATCACACACAGAGCGGCGATCTCCCGCTGTGCCACCGTCAGAGCTTGGATTTGAATATCCCGGCAGCCACTGTCACAAAGTCCCGCCTCCTAGACCTGCTCCTATGATACATGTCACACTGATTCAATTGGATCAGTGTTCCGTCTATCACAGGAGCCAGTATATATGAGAGTTGGGACTTTGTTACAGCGGCCACCGAACATTTAAAACCTAAGCTCCGTGACACAGCGTGAGATTCCCGCTGTGTATAACATGACGTAAAACAAGGAGAGGAGGAGGGAGGGGAGGACTCTAGCACTTGAGCTTCGAGCCCAGGCCGCCCAGGATCGACCGGTACCGCTGCAGCCACAGCTGATTTCCAGCTATCCCGATAGGCCAGTCCGGCCTTGGATGTGCAAGCTGCATATTATAGCCCAGAGTTCCTGGCCAACCCCAGGCCTTGGGATTCGGGGCTAATAATTTTCAATGAAACCTGGAGCTTTTTTGGGGCCCACTCTGGGCTTCAGCCCGGGTCAGCCCCCCTCCCGACTCCACTGCAGAGCCCTCAGCTAACGAAAGTTATAAAAATGAAAGTGTGACAGCGCTGCAATAGTACAATATATAATATGCCAAATGGTGCAATATATAATGAAAAAATGTCAAATAATCAATATATGGAGAATCCTTCACAGTGATATTTCTTCTAAAAAAGTTATCCTGAGTGCTCCCACTACCGCATGCAATGGCCGCTCATCTCCTTTATGCGACCCCAAGGGGTCAAATACGCCTTTGCACTTAGTGCCAATAAACCCTTCAAGTAATCCTTTGTAATCTTTAATTGGCTCAAACGACACGATCAATGGCCAGCATAAGTCCCATCCACTGTGCTGCTTTCATGTTTAAGACCAGTAGATGTGGCAATACATATGAAAGAACAAGAAAAAGTGCCTCTTATAGTGCAGTAACCGAGGGGTTAAATAATGAAACCTCTCCACCCCAGCTAGCAATAAACTCACATTTATTAAAACAATTAAAAGCATAGGAAAAACAAATCTGAACAGTCTCACTCAGTAGATCAGTCCACCGCCAGGCTCCAGCTCTACTAGTTTTGCCACCTCCCACGTGGCTTCATCTGGAGGTTAACGAAAGTTGTTTGTCTCTCAAGGTCTGAATGCAGATGTTTTCTCAAACACGCTCTTCTCTGAGTGATAACTTCCTAAGACCCTCCTACTGATCCCCTTCCTGCAGTAACACCCTCTACAGTCCTCCCAACCAATCACGTGAGCGCTCACTTTAATAATACTTCCCACTGACCAGAAGTCCTCTTCTTATGCCAACCCCTTTTTAACCCTGTAATGCCGGCCTTCCGTTTATGCCTTCTTCTTTCAACTCTGGACCTATCTTTACCAACATGTTGGCAAAAAGTTTCACGACTTTGAATTTGCGGAGGAGCATATTGTATATTTGGGCGTTTGATTGGGTAGTTGTAATTCTAAAAAGGGCTATATTGTGGACAAGACAGAGGCACACAATTTGGCCCTGGTGGTATGCAGTTAGTGATTGATAGCCTGGAAGGCCCTGGTTGTTGCTGTAGAAACGCGGTGCTTGTATTTTGTTGCTCAAGTGATAAAACAGGGTGTGTGGCTGTTTGTCTCTGATATGAGACATTGACGTGTAAAATTTCCTTACGTATCTCTCTTACCAGCGAAACCATGCACATGCTTCATTTGAGTACTAAGGGATTTTTCAAAAAGGTGGTGTTCTCCTAAATCCCTATCTTGGCTTGCCAACAATTGCTTTACCTTAATAAACTGTTGTGCATCAGGTGAATCTTTTTTTTTTCTTAGCAGCTTTTTTTTTGGACTGCGGTACTGTGGGTGTACTTTCCGTAACTTCGCCCTCTGGTCTAGGATCAGATTCATCCTCACTTCCACCATCATCATCAAAATTACTTTCAGTCCTGTAAAAATCAAACAAGAAGAGTTAATTAACATTAATGGATATATTAATTTAATTTAGATTATATGTAGTGCTACTCCTGTAGGAGCCGCTGGTGAATGTTGGCTATTTCCCACCCTGAACAGCCAGGAACACAAATTTTCCATACACTCCATTTTGTTTGTTTTTTTTATTAGGAGGATTTGAACTTGGATTGGGAAGGGTTAATATGGGATGCCCAATTGATCAGCAGAACTCTTCAGGGACTTGACCTATATACATCGGGTATATACACACTCCTCTTTAGCTAGCACTTTTTTGATCTAACACAGACTCAGTTAGATCCTTAAGAATGCCCTTTGCAGGCAGGGACCCGCGGCCCCTTTTGGTGCAGCATAAATAGGGAGGTCTTTGGTGCTTGCGGTCCTTTTCCTGCTGCTTTTTGGGAGAGCAACTTATCTGTTTTTATTGCTATATGCAAGTTTTTTAAACCTATTGCCCAAGGATTTGCCTAATGTGATTCCCTTTGCAAGTTTTACTTGTTATTTTTTTGAATAAATGTTTTTTATGGGTTACACTATGGGAGTATATGCTTTCTGTTTTAATTTTTCCCCGTGCTGATGAATCAAACCTATGATATAGAGACGGGTGGGGGCCATATTCCCCTCACTCGCCTGCATGTCAGGCTAGGGAGAGGATCTGACGGCTCCGGCAAGCGGCGGAGGGCACCGCAGAGCGGTGGGAGGGGGGCCCCCTCCCACACCGATAAAAGTGCCACGCCGATAAAAGTGATCTTGCGGCGAATTCACAGCAGAGACCACTTTTATCTTGAGGCGGACTGCCCGCTGAAGAAGAGGATACCAGGGTTATGGTAGCTAGCTGCTACCATAACAACGGTATTCCTCTTCAAAGTAGCGACGTAAAACGACGGCGGCGGTCCGTAAGTCGTTAATACTTGGTGTCACGGAACGCCCCACACTCCGCTTGAGTGCTTCCGTCATATACCGCTTCCTAAGTCCTGGAACACGGGTCCAATGGATCTGGCCATAGGAACCCCAAGAACTAGACAACACCAGTCTTGGAGTACATCAGAACTGCCTTTATTTTGAGATCTCACAGACCTTTTTATGTCAGGGATGACTCAAAGCTAACCTAATTAACATGACCTAATTTACTACGAAATGTACCCAGACCAGATGACAGTCTTGTGGGCACCGGGCTTCACACATTAATACAATTAACAATACAAACAACAATCTCCCCCCTCCTCAGCCTAGACCATTCGTCTATTAGCCAGGGCTGGTGGCTAATGTGATCAGCTCTCTCAATTAACATAAACAACAATGGGTGAAAAGACTCTTAGAGCCACACTAAACACATTATAGCAGAGTTGATGACATTAGCATTTAACAGTACGAGTCCCAATGGTATAAATCAGTCACCATTCTAATATGGCATATAAAGGGTTCCAGAGTCTGTGTGTTTTGGGGGGACATGGAGCTGAATCCATAGTAACATCAACCCCAGGGTCCCCAGGCATACAGCTCACAGAGAGCACCATTCCCCCAAATGCTAGGGCCCATAATCGGTGGGCAACAGGCCTGCATACAGTCCTCTCCAACAGCCTCCGTCCCGGCCAGGTCCGTGACATTTCTCCCCTTTCGGCAGGAGACTAACACAGGAGGAGACCCCAGACGGGTTGACTCCGAAGTTAGTAAACAGCTCCAGTCCTCTACTGCCTGTACCCACACCGTACCCCAAATAAATTATTCCAAACAGAGTATCACTCACCCAGCCAACCTCTGCCTCTCTCAGAGAACATATCTGCCGCTGGGGAGAGGCCCGGACTGGCTCTTCTCCCTGGAATCCTTTCTGCCGCTGGAGAGAAGACAGGGGGACTGGGCTCACTCCATCCTGCTGTTGGGGATCTGGGCCGACTGCCCAGCATTCCTGGGGTATACAGGTGGGGACTGAAGCCCCATCAACCGACACCAGATCAAGCTGCAGTTGTGAGGTGATGACTGCATTCTCTCCTTGGACCTCCACAATTGCTGCAGGTGTGGGGCAGAGGTCTTGGACCCTCTGTCCGGTTGCCAGCACTTCTGCTGGGGGTTTGCCAGGTGGTTCCTCCTCTACAGAAACGTCTATTAAATCCCCAGTCTCTGGAATTGGTAAAAGTGTGGGACAGAGGTCTTGGACCCTCTGTTCAGTTACCATATCTTCAGCTGGAGAAGTTTGTTTTAACTCCATAGATGCTGCTGGCAGAAAATCACATGTCCCTGTCAGTGTTGTGGGAGAAAGGCTGACTACCTCTTCTCTCAGTAAGGCCGAAGCCACTGTTGGTGCTGGGCAGAACACAGTGAACTTTGGCCCTGATAGCAGCTCTTCTGCTGGAGGCTCATCAGGTTGTTCTTCCTCAGCAGAAAAGTCTATCAAATCCCATGTCTCTGCAACTGATGTCTGGGAATAGAGGTTCACCATCTCCTGTCCATGGAACCCAGAAGATGCTATCATTTCTGGACAGAGGTTAGCAGAGCTCTGCCCTGTTGTCAGCACTTCAGGTTTGGGGACGGCAATCTCCGGATTTTCCACTGCCGATTCTCTGGCATGCTGCTGAACTTGTTCTAGCAGTTTCCTGTATGCCCTTTCCAGATGCTGTTCCTTCCTTAGCAAATGGTCCAGATCAGGTTTGAGCTCTGAGACCCCTGCAAGACCGAGCATAGACTCTCTATAGTCTCTCATGTCCTCAAGGTCAGGTTCCCCCTCATCGCCAAACATAAAAAGATCTGTAAGGTTCTCCCACAGCAATCCAGGGCCGCCAAAGTCATATCCCTCCGGAGAGCATTCTGTTGTCTCCCCTAAATATCCCTCCTCTGCGTGCCATTGCAGAGCCCGATAACGATTGTCCAGCTCTATCTCCTGCTGGACCAACCTGTCCAACTCAGTCACCCATTGCTCCTGGGGCTGCTCTCCCAGGAATGCCATCCGCAATGCCCGTTGGTCACTGGCCCGTTGCTCTTGGGTTTGAAAGCACTTGCCCTGTTTTATACCAGCGAGACGGAGGGCTGCATTCCAGAGCTCCACCCGAATCAGCTGCCTGAGCTCCAGGTATTCATCCTCAGACACAGTCCTGGTGTACGTTGAAAGGATGATCCGCAGCAGCCCCGGGAATTCTGATGCCAGGTCCATATCTCCGCTGGGGTGACTGAAGTCTGCTATGCTGATCTTGGATCCAGTTGGAGGTTTGGATGTCCCAGACTTCAGACTTCAGGAAGCTTTCCCGCTGCTTGCCACCAATGTCACGGAACGCCCCACACTCCGCTTGAGTGCTTCCGTCATATACCGCTTCCTAAGTCCTGGAACACGGGTCCAATGGATCTGGCCATAGGAACCCCAAGAACTAGACAACACCAGTCTTGGAGTACATCAGAACTGCCTTTATTTTGAGATCTCACAGACCTTTTTATGTCAGGGATGACTCAAAGCTAACCTAATTAACATGACCTAATTTACTACAAAATGTACCCAGACCAGATGACAGTCTTGTGGGCACCGGGCTTCACACATTAATACAATTAACAATACAAACAACAATCTCCCCCCTCCTCAGCCTAGACCATTCGTCTATTAGCCAGGGCTGGTGGCTAATGTGATCAGCTCTCTCAATTAACATAAACAACAATGGGTGAAAAGACTCTTAGAGCCACACTAAACACATTATAGCAGAGTTGATGACATTAGCATTTAACAGTACGAGTCCCAATGGTATAAATCAGTCACCATTCTAATATGGCATATAAAGGGTTCCAGAGTCTGTGTGTTTTGGGGGGACATGGAGCTGAATCCATAGTAACATCAACCCCAGGGTCCCCAGGCATACAGCTCACAGAGAGCACCATTCCCCCAAATGCTAGGGCCCATAATCGGTGGGCAACAGGCCTGCATACAGTCCTCTCCAACAGCCTCCGTCCCGGCCAGGTCCGTGACACTTGGTGTCACCTGGTGGGGGAAGCACTACGAATTGTGATTGCGGGGACACTGGTGGAGCAAGTGAATAGTGGATGATTTGTTTCCTTTGGACTTTCTTGTTTCACATATAATTTTCCATTTTAGCCCTTGTGAATGGGCTTTTTTGCACACTTTACATATTTGGTGTGATCTTTATACATGTTATTTCACCTAACAAGTTTGATGTCATTATATTGATTTATTTTTGTGTTTTCACAATATTGAGTTAATTTTTTAGCCCTGGTTCATATATTTATCACAACATCTAATGAGGTGCTACTCCAAGAGAAATCTTAATGAAAAAAGGAGAATATTTCATTATTATCTCCCCCGGCCTCTGCGCCTTGAGGAATGTGTGTTTAGCATTCTTGCCAATAAATGGCAAAATTATTAAAAATCGAAAATGCATGTAGGGTTGTTAAGGCTGCATGTGTTTTACATAATGTGGTCAGCGACAACAGCAACATAATGTGGTAAGAGAATATGATGGTGTTCATTTTGAGGACACGCTGGGTCATGATTTAGCTCTTGTGGAATGGCCTACTGTGCGTGGTCCAACACACAGGATCAACACAACACAATATGTAGGATCATTTTGCTGATTATTTCTTGACACCTGCGGGAGAACTGAGCTGACAAAGGAAGATGATTTAAATGTATTCTGTCATGACAAATATTATGGTTGTTAAAGTGTTTTTACCCTAACATTTCATATTCCTGATATATGCCTGCTGTACCATGTACTTGTATGAAGCCTCCTGTTCTCTTTGTATTGCTTCCTATGTGAGATACCTGGTGTTCCTGCCAGTCCCTCTGCAATTGAATGGGATGTTTTACTTGTTTTTCAAGGTAATCATTTATTTTACATTATGGGCAGTATGATGTTCTCTTTGAGTCCATGAATAAAAATTATTTGAAGAGTATAAATGGTCTCTGTGTTTTTTGTTGGCTTTGGTTTGCACCCACTATTGGATGACAGTACACACAAAAAAAAAAAAAATCATATCTTGTGTACATGCTTAACCACTTAATTCCCTGAGGATTCGGCAGCTCAATGCCCGGCATACTTTTTACAATTTGGCACTGTGCTGCTTTAACTGGTAATTGTGTGGTCATGCAATGTTATACTCAAACGTAATTTGCGTCCTTTTTTTCCCACAAATAGAGATTTCTTTTGATGATATTTGATTGCCTCTGCGATTTTTATTTTTTGCGATATAAACGGAAAAAGACTGAACACTTTGAAAAAAATAATATTTTCTACTTTTTGTTATTAAAAAATAAAAATAAAATAAACTCAATTTTAGTCATACATTTAGGCCAAACTGTATTTCCTTGTCAAAAGAAGTTTATTGAGTATACAATGTTATAAAGATACATAAAGTAAGTTTACAAGGATCTATAAAGTAAGCTCATTGTTTTACAGTAGGGTTTATATAGGTAAATATCATGAAATTTCAAATATTAAACATTGGGTTCACGTAAACCTAAATTAAAGATATATATCATTTCCTTAGTTACTTTTGTAGGTATTTAAATGATTTATACCTACTATACATATTGTTTACAAGTAGAGTGTATATAGGTCAAATAAATTCTGATAATGAGCTTTAATCATAAGGTGGAGAAAAGGAAAGAGAAAGAAGAAAAAGGGTTGAAAGGTAGAGGTATGGTCCACAAGGTTGTCCCGCTCGTCAGTTTATTATTCTTTTTAGTTCTCTTTGAAGCCTTAGAATGGGTGTCTCTGTAAGTCATTTAATCTGTTACCATGGCAACAGGACAGAGTCATTGAAGTTTGACAGGAACTGTTGTTTTATCCAAGGATGCCAAAGTTTTTCAAATTTTGGAATTTGATTTTGATCGATGGCTACCATCTTAGCATGGGACATTGTATTATTCATTCTGTGAATTGTTTCTGCTAGTACCAATGTAGGAGATTTCCATGCCTTGGCCACTGTTTGTTTTGCAGCCGTTATTAGTTGGATCATAAGTTTGAATTGAGAGAGTGTTAACCATTCCGGTTTTAGATTAAGTAAAGTTAAATATGGATCTGGTTGTATTATTTTTTTAAATATTTTAGATGCAATCACGAAGACTTCCTTCCAGAAGGTTTGGATTACTGGGCACGTCCACCATATGTGTAAATATGTGCCTATTTCTGGGCATCCTCGAAAACAAAGAGTTGAGGTATTAGGTGAATATTTTGCCACTCTAGCGGGTACAAGGTACCAGCGAGTTAGGACTTTATAATTTGTCTCCAGTGCTAAGATGTTGGGTGAAGATGACTTAGATGTGAGCCATATGTTAGACCAGTCCGTGTCTTCTAAAGTTCGTCCCAGGTCCTCCTCCCACCTCTGAACGTAAGAGGGTCTATTAAGATTTGCTACTCCATATAATTGATTATAAAGTGATGAAATTGTACCTTTAGCAAATGGATCTTTTGTACAGATTGATTCAAAAATGGATAATTGGGATAATGGTGTATCCCCCTTTAGGAATGGTGTATAGAAATTTTTGATTTGGAGATATCTAAATATCTCAGAGTTTGGTAGATCATATTTTTCTCTAAGCGATGTGAATGAAAGGAATGATTTAGATGCTATGAAGTCATTTAGTGTCTGAATGCCTGATGTTGTCCAAGCTTTAAAAGAATTTGGGTAGATCCATGCCGGATAAAAGGCCGGATTTCTGATAAAAGAAAGGAGAGGATTGTGTGGAGATTGTAACTGATATTTGGTTTTTAGTTTATCCCAGAGAGATAAGAAGTGTTTAGTTATGGGATTATGAATTTTAAAGCGGTCTTTAGGATCAAGCCATAATAAATTTGATATTAATAGAGGATCATTTTCTGAAGCCTCTATAAATACCCATAATGGGATTTCCTGTTTTGCATGGTATTTGGACAGACTGGCCAAATGTGCTGCTCTGTAGTAGTTAGTAAAATTAGGGTATCCCAGGCCTCCTTTATTTTTGGGAAGATGTAGTGTGTGTATAGGTATACGTGGTTTAGAAGAGCCCCATATAAACGAAGTTGCTCTTTTTTGTACTATTCTCAAAAAATAGGAAGGAATTGGAATAGGGAGGACCCTGAATAGATAAAGCAATTTGGGTAGAATAGTCATTTTGATTGCATTAATCTTCCCTATCCAGGATAAAGGAAGTTGCGACCATTGTTTTATTAGATTTGTGATCTGTCTTAATACAGGAGGATAATTGGTTGAGAATAAGTCAGAATGAGATGCTGTTAAATGAATTCCAAGATATGGGATTGATTTTTCTGCCCATGTGAATGGGAGGGCAGCCCTAGCCGGGATCAATTCCATGTTTGTGAGTGAAATATTAAGCACTAGGCATTTCTTAGGATTAATCATAAGGCCGGATAGGGCTGCAAATCCATCAAGAGCTGGTATTAAGTTAGGACCAGAGACCTGTGGTGATGATAGAAAAAGTAATATATCGTCTGCAAATATACATAATTTGTGTGTAATACCTCCTACTTCAATGCCAGTTATAGTTTGGTTTGTTCTGATGTATTGGGCCATGGGTTCGAGTATAAGGGCAAATAATAAGGGAGATAATGGGCAACCCTGTCGGGTACCTCTTTCGATATTAAAGGCTTCAGATTTGTATCCAGCATATTTTATATAGGCTTTGGGTTTATTATATAATGCTTTGATCCATGTTAAAAAGTGGGGTCCAAAACCCCATTTTTGTAATGAATATTGCATATATTGCCAGGATACTGTGTCAAATGCCCTCTTAATATCGAGAGATAGAAAACATAAAGGGATTTTCCGTTTTTTAGCAATATGTGCCAATAACACTGCCCTGCGTATATTATCGCCTGCCTGTCTATTTGGCATGAAGCCTACTTGATCTCTATGTATTAATTTTCCTATAATGCTATTGAGGCGTTTTGCTATTATTTTTGCTAATAATTTAATATCGAGGTTTAACAGAGAGATAGGCCGATAATTCACACAGGAAGTATCATCAGAAAGGGGTTTTGGGATCATACAAACAATTGCCATTAGTGTTTCTTGCCGAAAAGAATGTTCATCTAGAAGTTTGTTAAAAGTTTCAGTGAGAATGGGAGAGAGTATTTCTGAGAATGTTTTATAGTATAAAGCCGAGTAGCCATCTGGGCCTGGTCTTTTGTTAAGTTTTAGGTCTTTTATGGCGTTAGCAACTTCATCTATAGTTATAGGCTCATCCAAACTGCTTTTTTGATTCTGAGATAACTCAGGTAAGGTTATTTTTGAGAAGAAGGATTCAGCCTCTGTAGGATTAAATTCATTGTTTGTCTTGTATAAAGTTGCGAGATGTGAGTGAAATTTATGGACTATTTTAACTGGATTACAAGTGTAAACATTTTTTGATAATTTCAAACGTATTGGTTTGAAAGATTTGTTAGTTGAATTTAATGCCCGAGCCAAATATGTACCTGGTTTGTTTGTATTCATGTAGAAATTGTGTTTGGAGCGTTTGAGGGATTTATCAACTGATTCAGTGAGAAATAGATCGTATTCCAATCTAGATTTTTCCAGATGAGATTTTGTACTCTGAGATGGATTATCTTGAAATGATATGTAGGCTGCATTAAAATTGAGTTCTAGTTTTTTTGCTAGATTTTTGCGTTCCTGTTTAAATAGTGCCATTTGTCTTTGTAATGTACCATGCAAGACAGGCTTATGAGCTTCCCACAGTGTTATTGGGGAGATGTCTGTTGTATTATTAATTGATATGTATTCCTTTAAAGCTTGTTCAATGGCCATCTGATGTAGTGGGTGTTTGAGCATTATGTCCGGTAAGTACCACGTTGGGTCATGCGCTTTTGGTATGGCTGAGGCTATAGTAGTGTATACTGCATTATGGTCAGACCACGGAATCGGAATTATATCTGATGCAATAATTTCTGGTATCATTCCTATTGTTAGAAAAATATGATCTATTCTGGTGAAGGTTTGATGAGGGTGCGAGAAATAAGTGAATTTCTTTTTCATTGGGTTACTTCCATTATATAACCCATGAGTATCAGGTATCTACCTTCTGGGTCTTTAATTTCTGATGATAAGGTGAATGGTGTGGATCGGTGAAATGCAATTAGAGTTCCCCTTTGCTTGGTACAGGCAGAAGCCGTGTAAATTTGTTGATAAAAAGGAGAAATATATTTTGGAGTAGAATCTTTGGTGAAGTGTGTTTCTTGGAGGCATACTATGTGAGCCTTCTTGTTATGGAAAGTACGGAAGGCTTTGGTCCTTTTTTGAGGGACATTTATTCCCTGAACATTCAGGGAAAGTATATTCAGTGGTGCCATGGTAATAGATCAAATAGTTTTGACTTACTTTTTTTATGCAGAGCTGACTGCGCAGATCAACCTGTGTGGACTGAAGAGATGAATAGATAGAAAAGAAACCAGTGAATTCTGGAGTAAAGAGTAAACAAAAAACATATGAGATTAGATGATACATTGTATAAATTATTTTTTGCAAGTAATCACAATTTACCCGTGAAAGAGAATAAATATCTCTCTCAGGGGAATAAGTGCCTTCGTCACACTCCCACATAATATGGTTGGGAGAATGAGGAGGGCTAATGGGGGTACACGGATCTTCCGCTTACAGGAGAGAAGTGCTATGTCAAAAGACATCAAAATGATGTTTCATTAATTGGAGTGCAGAATATAGTTTTTGTTGAAATTATTTATTCCAGGGTGGTTGTATATGGTTAGTCTTGCCCTAGGCTAAATAATTCAGTTAGAAAGGTACTGTTAATAACTTTGGTATTGATGAAGATAGTTTGAATTATTTTGGGATTTTAACCCTTTTAGAGTAAACAATTACATATTTTATTCATATGTAACTGTTTAGATATGTTAACTCATAAAATTGAGGTTGTATTGCTTCAGATTAGAATAAACAAAAACATAATTCTAGGAACTAGTTAGGTAATAATATATTTGTTTTAAGAAAAGAAAGAAAAAGCTTCCATTACTTCTGGATTATTGAACATATTTGTCCTAAAAAGTAATAAATCTATTGTTATTACCTGATAATATATAACTGAACAAGAATTTCCTTATTTCACTTATATATTCTAAGGCTATATGAATCAGAAGTAATAAGAAATATAACTGGAATGTAACATGATCCCACACAGTGTGTGACTATCAGAATGCAGTTACATTCAGTTATAAATATAGGTTTTTTATAGAGAACCATCTCTTAGTATAATAAATGAAGAGATATCAGGAATTAGGATGTCAGTCCATTGAATCTTCTTGGTCCATGGATGATGTGGCATAACGGCCTCTTTTGTGAGAATGATGATTCCCATTTTGTTCTGAAATTTTCTGGGTGCTGCCTGAAGGTGAAGATGACGCCATTCTTCTGCGTGTGGGAGTGTTGCTGCTTGTGGGTTCTGTCAGATTTAATTTTAAAAGGGTTTGTTGTAGTTCATCTGCTGATCTGCTTCTGTAAATTGTACCTTGGTAGTTAAATCTGACTGAAAAGGGGAAGCCCCATTGATACATAATGTTGTGGCGTTGCAGTTCCATTAGTTGGGGTTTCATGGATCGTCTTTTAGTAATAGTAAGTTGGGATAGGTCAGCAAAAATTTGATAATTGTGTCCTTGAAAATTAAGTTCCTTTTTTTCTCTTGCAGCAATTAGTATTTGTTCTTTCGTTCTGTAATAATGAAATTTTGTGATTATATCACGTGGGGGTCCATCTTTCTTTTTGGCTGTGAGGGCTCTGTGTACTCTGTCCAGTTCTAAACGTTCAATAGGGATATCTGGCTTTAGTTCTTGTAATAGAGCAGTAATAGTAGATTGCAGGTCTGTCACAGTTTCAGGTATTCCCCTTATGCGCAAATTTGAACGTCTGGCTCTATTTTCGTAATCTTCAAGCTTAGTTTGAAGTATTAAATTCTCTTTTTTTAATTGTTCCAATTCTGTTATATTTTCTTGGGTTGTAATTTCAATTTCATCCATTTTTATTTCTAAGGCTGCGGTGCGGTTTCCCAGCTCTCTTATTTCTTTGGTTAGGCTGTTTGTTATTTGGTCTGAGGTTTGTTTTAAAGCCTTATGAAGCATCTTTTCAAATTGTAATAATATTACTGGGGATACTGAGGAGGCTTGTGGAGAAGTTTGTGAGAGGATTTGTTCTGTATCTGACTCAAATGGAGAGTCTTGCTGTGACATTTTCTGTCTGTGAGAGCGCCCTGATGCTGTATCTTGTGAGGTGACTGGAGCTGCTTCAGCTGCAGTGAGTGCCTGTGAGCTCTTTGTGAGGTGATTTTTATTTCTGCCACGGTTTCCTCCCAGTACCATATTTCCTGCCCAAACTTTCACAGTTTGTTCCCTGGGGCAAAAAGGTTCAAATGGATACCTTTTGAGCCTGCAGGCTCCGCTTTGTCCTTCTCTTCTCTCCTCAGCGGTGTGGAGCTCTAACAATGCATGTCTGCTCCGCTAGGCTCCGCCTCCTGCCCCCCAGGCCAAACTGTATTTAGCCACATGTCTTTGGTTAAAAAAAAGTCAAAAAGCGTATATTTATTGGTTTGCGCAAAAGTTATAGCGTCTACAAACTAGGGTACATTTTCTGGAATTTACGCAGCTTTTAGTTTATGACTGCCTATCTCATTTCTTGATGTGCTAAAATGGCAGAGCAGTACAAACCACCCCCAAATGACCCAATTTTGGAAAGTAGACACCCCAAGGAAATCCCATGTTGAGCCCATTGAATATTTTTCTTTTTTTGTCACAAGTGATTGAAAAATGACAAAAAAAAATTACACAAAGTTGTCACTAAATGATATATTGCTCACACATGGCATGGTTAAATGTGGAATTACACCCCAAAATACATTCTGCTGCTTCTCCTGAGTATGGGGATACCTCATGTAAGACTTTTTGGGAGCCTAGCCCCCAAAAAGCAAGCATCGCCTTCAAGATTTCTAAGGGTGTAAATTTTTAATTTCACTCCTCACTACCTATCACAGTTTCAAAGGCCATAAAATAGCAAGATAGCACAACCCCCCCCCCCCAAACAACCCCATTTTGGAAAGTAGGCTATTTGATGAGAGGCATGTTGAGTCCAAGGAATATTTTATATTTTGCCACAAGTTGTGGGAAAATTACATTTTTTTTTTTTTTTTGCACAAAGTTGTCACTAAATGATCTATTGCTCAAACATGCCATGGACATATGTGAAATTACACCCCAAAATACATTCTGCTGCTTCTCCTGAGTACAGGGATACCACATATGTGGAACTTTTTGGCAGTCTAACCGCGTACAGAACCCCGAAAACCAATCACCGCCTTCAGGCTTTCTAAGGGCGTATCAGTTTCGGAGGCCATGAAAGCTATCTGCTGAGGCATGTTGAGTATTTTGCAGATCTCACTTTTTGTCACAAAGTTTTAAAATTTGAAAAAAGAAAAAAAAAATTTTCTTTTCTTTTTTCATTTTCAAAAATAAAATGAGATCTGCAAAATACTCACCATGCCTCTTAACAAATACCTTGGGGTGTCGACTTTCCAAAATGGGGTCATTTGGGGGGGGGGGGGGGTTGTGCTATCTTGGCTTTTTATGGCCTTCAAAACTGTGATAGGTAGTGAGGAGTAGAATTTACACCCTTCAAAATCCTGAAGGCGGTGATTGGTTTTTGGGGTCCTTTACGCATCTAGGCTACCAAAAAGTCTCACACATGAGGTATCCCCATACTCAGGAGAAGCAGCAGAATGCATTTTGGGGTGTAATTCCACATTTAACCATGCCATGTTTGAACAATATATCATTTAGTGACAACTTTGTGCAAAAAACAAAAGTGTAATTTTCTCGAAACGTGATAGAGATATAAAAAACGTGTGACAAAATATATGGACTCAACATGCCTGGGGTGTCTACTTTCCAAAAAGGGGTCATTTGTGGGGGTTTTGAACTGTCCTGTTTTTTTTTGCACAACATTTATAAGCTTATGTCACACATCACCCACTCTTCTAACCACTTGAAGACAAAGCCCTTTCTGACACTTTTTGTTTACATGAAAATGTTTTTTTTTTTGCAAGAAAATTACTTTGAACCACCAAACATTATATATTTTTTTTAAAGCAAAGGCCCTACAAATTAAAATGGTGGGTGTTGCAATTTTTTTTTCACACAGTATTTGCCCAGCAATTTTTTGGGAAAAAACACACTTTTTTTAATTTTAATGCACTAAAACACACTATATTGCCATTTGATGAAATAAAAAAGATGATCTTATGCCGAGTAGATGGATACCAAACATGACATGCTTTAAAATTGCAGTGGCGACAAACTACATACATTTTTAAAAGCCAGGTTACCATTTTAGATTTACAGAGGAGGTCTACTGCTAAAATTACTTCCCTCGATCTGACCTTCGCGGTGATACCTCACATGCATGGTGCAATTGCTGTTTACATATGACACCAGACTGACGCTTGTGTTCGCCTTTGCGCGTGAGCACGGGGAAACAGGGGTGCTTTTTTTAATTTTAATTATTTATTTTGCTTTTTTATTATTTTATTAAACTGTTACATAGTTACATAGTTAGTCAGGTTGAAAAAAGACACAAGTCCATCCAGTCCAACCATAAAAAAACAAAAAAAACAAAAAAACAATATACCCAATACTATACCCACAGTTGATCCAGAGGAAGGCAAAAAACCCCAGCAGAGCATGCTCCAATTTGCTACAGCAGGGGAAAAAATTCCTTCCTGATCCCAGAGAGGCAATCGGATTATCCCTGGATCAACTTTACCTATAAATGTCAGTACCCAGTTATATTATGTACATTTAGGAAAGTATCCAGGCCTTTCTTAAAGCAATCTACTGAGCTGGCCAGAACCACCTCTGGAGGGAGTCTATTCCACATTTTCACAGCTCTTACTGTGAAGAAACCTTTCCGTATTTGGAGATGAAATCTCTTTTCCTCCAGTCGTAAAGAGTGCCCCCTTGTCCTCTGTGTTGACCGTAAAGTGAATAACAACACCAAGTTCACTATATGGACCCCTTATATATTTAAACATGTTGATCATATCCCCCCTTATTCTCCTCTTCTCAAGAGTGAACAAATTCAGTTCCTCTAATCTTTCCTCATAGCTGAGCTCCCCCATGCCTCTTATCAGTTTGGTTGCCCTTCTCTGCACTTTCTCCAGTTCCCCGATATCCTTTTTGAGAACTGGTGCCCAAAACTGTTCCTTTCTTTTTTTTATAATCTTTATTGTTATCTCAGGGAATGTAAATATCCTCTATGATAGCAAAAGGTAGTGAAAATTGGGGTCTATTAGACCCTAGATCTCTCCTCTGCCCTAAAAGCATCTGATCACTCCAAGATCAGTGTGATAAAAAGCTTTGCCAATTACCCAATGGCGCTGTTTATATCCGGTAAAACCTAAGTCGTGAAATGCTCGTAGCTTCCGGTTTCCTAGGCCATAGAGACAATTGGAGTCATTCTGGTCCCTTATCAGCTCTATGGTCAGCTGGCTGAACCACTGGCTGCATTCTCGGATTCCCTGTTGGGACAGGAGAGCCCAAGAAAACCATGGAAGACGATGGGGGGGGGGACATTCCCTCCCACTGCTTATAAAAGCAGTCTAGAGGCTAATTAGCCACTAGGATTGCTTTTATATGAAAGCCGACCCCTGGCTGAAAAGAATGATATGAAGATGATACCTAAACCTGCAGGCTTCATTCTGGTATAACCACTCAAAGTCCAGCAACATACCAGTACGTTGCTGGTCCTTCTTGGGCATACATTGTAATGTTCTTTTTTTTGAAAAAATTAAAAATAGGGAGTGGCGCTGTTATAGGAAAAGTGTATCAATATAACAATTCTTCTTCTTGAAGATATAAAGTGACAAGTGCTAAAAGTTATTATAAAAATAATAAAGTGTATCAATGCAATAATTTTTTAGTTGTAAATATAAAGTGATAGGTGCTGAATTGTGCAAGAGAGGATGGTGAACAATGAGAACTCAGTCACTATATCATATAAGTGAAAAAACGCACAAAAAATATAAAAGTGACATGTGCTTATAGGTCCCATATAAATTAGTCCTTTGGATCAGGGATCTAAAGTGACAGGTGCAAAGATATATTAAATATATGTGCAATAAAAATCAATATGCAATAAAAAACAGAAATTAAAAATATATTATAATTCATCAACTCGCTGTGTATTAGGTAAAAACATATTTGATATATAGAAACAAAATCAGAATCTTCATAAAGAGGACGTAACGTTTCTTCCAATGTGTTTGAATGTCTCCTTTGCAATGGAATATAGGTGAAGAAGTGCAGTGATTGGTGGCAATATCCCCCTTATGTGATTGCACTCACCGGAGCGCCCTACCTCTGCAGGGTGCGAGCGTAAGATGTTAATCCCCAGGTGCCAATATCCTTCCAGCTCCCAATAGCACGATCCAGGGTCGTGGGGGAAGGAAACGCCACTGGCTCCTATTTCAATGGAGATCCTGGCCAGACATCCACATGATATATTTCATAAAACGAAAGCAAAAATAGTCCACATAGCGTGACTCCGTTTCATGCGTTTATTGTAAAAAATATGTGTATATCCAAGGAATAGACTTTATAAAATGAGGGTTTAAAAATAGGATCGTCCACCCTTCTCTGCAGGTGGACGACCCTGGATCGTGCTATTGGGAGCTGGAAGGATATCGGCACCTGGGGATTAACATCTTACGCTCGCACCCCTGCAGGGGTAGGGCGCTCCGTTGAGTGCAATCACATAAGGGGGATATTTACATCTAAAAAATTATTGCATTGATACACTTTATTATTTTTATAATAACTTTTAGCACCTGTCACTTTATATCTTCAAGAAGAAGAATTATTATATTGATACACTTTTCCTATAACAGCGCCACTCCCTATTTTTCATTTTTTCATTTGTTTTTCGGGTTTCACTTAGGTGTTCCCTGTTTATATAGGGGGCAGCAGTTTCTAATATCCTGAAGCGCGGATCTTTTGATAAACAATGTTCTTTTTTTCATGCAGCCTGTGGGCTGAAAGAAAAAAAGAGATTGATTGGTGGGTATGCCCACCATTAGAATACTGCCCTTCATCCACCCACTTCTAATGATGGGCATACATGCACCATTTTTATTTTAACTGTGGTGATGAAATCACCTCCGACAGCACTGGCGTCACGGCTTTACGTATTGTGGAAGCAAACGCTGTTGCTGTCAAGATAAATAAACCCATGCTGCAGCTGAATGGCGTACCTGCTAAGCAAATGAAGGTTAACAATAAAACAAACATTACAGTATAACATACCATACATGCAAAGCAAATACAATAAAACATAGTAAAAATAAAACAGAGTGAGAACGATAGATATAGAACAATAGTGAGCGAACAGTAGAGAGCGAACATAAGAGAGAGAACAATAGAGAGAGAGAAGAAAAATACAGCCACAACTATTTTTGGATTTTTTATTTTATATTTTTTTGTGTTTTTGTGTGTGTGTTTTTTTTCTCACTTTTTTCACTTTTATAAAAACTGTAAAAAAAAACTGTAAACTGAACATTGCAGATTTAGGTCTCTCAAAATGTGACATCTTTCGAGACCCTGAGACCCTGTGTTAGTGTGCCTAGGACTGTGTGGTGCTGTACCCTACGCTAATACTCAACTAGTGTGTGGTAGTGTTTGAAACATTCACAATGCAGAGACCAGGTTGGTCAGGACAGGAGGGGCAATAAAAGTGTGTGTCACACCTAAATCCGCGTTTGCTGCAGACACGACATCTTCTTTGGGATGTTCTTTGGGTATTGGTACCAGGGAGGACATAAGGAAAATGCCTCTCATGCAGCCGGCTCACTGCATTTGCTTTGCGTTGGGAAGTTGGGCAAGAGCACCTTATGGAAACAGAAGGGCTCTGATGATCTCTTCCTGGAATTTAAGGAATGATCCAGTCCGTCCTGAAACATTGTATAGCACAAAAGCGTTCAGCAAAGCCAATTGAAATAAATAAACAGATGCCCCTTATGTGACATCATAAGGGGGCGTGGTCACCGGGTGACATCACCCAGTGACCACGCCCCATGCCTATATAAGTCATTGTGCACCGCTCACACCACATTACAGCGGGAGAGAGCGTCATGTCAACATCGGAAGAAGAGAAGAGGGAACAAGACAACGGAGAAGACCGGGCCACCGCTAGCAAAAGAGGGGCAAAAGAGCAGAAGATAGCGGAGGAGCCCGGTAGAAGAACCGGAAAGCGGGAGAAGAACCGGACACCGGGAGAAGAGGCCGGAGAGTGGGAGCAGTCGGAAGAGACCCCCGAAGTCGGAAGAAGACCCCCAAAGCTGCCTAATAAATTACTTTAAAAACCTGTCTAGTGTGTTTTTTCATTGACACTTTTTTCCCCAGGTGAATGGGTAAGGGTACGATGTACTCCATACTAGTTCGCATAGGGTGGGGGGCCGGGATCTGGGGGCCCCCTTATTAAAGGGGGCTCCCGGATTGCGATAAGCCCCCCGCCTGCAGACCCCGACAACCAACGGCCAGGGTTGTTGGGAAGAGGCCCTTGTCCTCATCAACATGGGGACAAGGTGCTTTGGGGTGGGGGGGCACAGGGCGCCCCCCCCCACAAAGCACCGACCCCGCCATATTGAGGGCATACGGCCTGGTACGGGTCAGGAGGGGGGGCGCTCGTCCCCACCCCCTTTCCTGACCGGCCGGGCTGCATGCTCAGGGTCTGGTATGGATTTTGGGGGGACCCCCACGCCGTTTTTTTGGCGTAGGAGGTTCCCCTTAAAATCCATACCAGACCTAAGGGCCTGGTATGCCCTGCGACGGGGCTCTCAAGGTGTCAATCTCGCCGATAAAAGCGTCGAGATTTACTTCCTTTTCTAGTCCCGTTGTACCTCATCACGTTCAAAATGAACGGACTTTAGACCATGTGTGGGCAAGTCCGTTCATTTGGAAGTCTGCCTTAACTCCGTCAAAAGTCCGTCGAGAAGACTGGTGGACCTAGTCTGCCGGGAAGTCCGGTCGTGTGTAGGCAAGTCCGTTCGTTCGGAAAGTCCATCGTAAGTCCGCCGGAAGTCCGTCGGGAAGACCGTCGGACCTAGTCTGCCAGAAAGTTTGATCAGGGGGTTAAACCTTTATTGGGTAAAATACAGCGGGTACCCTGATGCTATAAAAAATAAACTAGCTAAACTGCGTCACCCGTGACACTTATACTGTGATCACAGGTGACGGGGGTGATCAAGGGGTTAAACCTCTATTGGGGGGTTAGGGGGGGTCCCTAGACCTATCTGGGCCTAAGACCAATTACCCTAACACTGATTTTTGTCACTAATGACACCAGTACAGCGATCAAAAAAAAAATCTGAATGCTGTACTGGGTGACACAGTGACAGGTGGTGAAGGGGTTAACTGGGGGGGTGATTGGGGGGCGAATTGTATGCCTATGTGACCTGGTGTCAGTGTAGTGTTGTGCAACTCACTGTTAGATGCTCTATCCTCTCGTTCTGGAATGGAAAAGATCGACACGACGAAAGATGACATCACTTCCCCTGTCAGTGTTTACAGTTACACAGACAGGGGAAGGATTTCATTCGCCAGGACCAATCACCAGGTCCAGGCCAGATTTCATTGGCCTGGGCCTAGAGATTGATCGGATCTGGATCAAATCCGATCGTCGCGGTAGGTGGTGGGACGCACGTGTGTATAGCTACAACGATTCGTGCAGCCGGGCCAACCTGCCACAGTATAACCGGAATTGGTTAAAGTGTTATGTAGCACCCTCTACCTAGGTAGGTGCTAGAGGTAGATTTTTGGTGAGTACAGGTAAATTTAGGCAGCTAGGCCTGTTTGTTTTGATCTGTGTGGGCTGGGAGAGGCTCAGAGTAGGCTGGTGACTCACAGATAGCATCACTTCTTGGTTACCTCCCTCTGGTTTCTGGAGGATTCTAGAAGAGAGGAGGGGAAGAGAGGTGTTGCTGTCTGAGGTGCCTCAGGGAGCCCTGACCAATCCCCATGTAGGATTGGTAGGGGGGGAAGGCCTCCTTGATATACCCAGGGTCAGCCCAGCTGGGGAGTTGTTGTTGGGTAGAAGAACTGTGGATGGAGTGCTAGACTGTCGGGGCCTTTGAGAGCACTCCCCAGTCTGGGGGGTAACCTTGGGCCTTGGACTCGGGTGCAGGAAGGATCCCTTCAAGAACGCTTAGAGGATCTGGACAGGAGGCACAGAGAGGAGTCATAGTGGACAGAGGGAGCTAGTACTGCCGGGCAAGTCTTCAGGAGGAAACCACTGATGTGTGTGTCCAGGAGAGCCATTGAGTGACAGGCACAGTCGAGAGGACTGGGGAGGCATGCCTGAGAGGACTGGTAGTGTGCAATCTAGGATGAGTGCAGAGCCAGCAGTAAGGACTGTGATGTCACGGGCAGTGGAGTTGGGCAGCTGCAGCCAGGAGGGCTGGCAGGGCCTGAAGAGGGATTACTGGGAGCAGTAGTCCATCATAGGTCAGCTAGCGCACTAAGGATTTGTTCTATTTTGCTACATCAAAAGGGACCCACGGTCCCTGCCTGCAAATGGCTATTCCTGAGGTCTGACTGAGTCAGAGTTGGGCCTAACCATGTGCTAGCTGTGCCTGTAGTCAAGTGTTGTGCAGGAGGAAGAGAGAACGGTAGTCTGCAAACAAGTGATGTGCAGGAGGAGTTTGGAGAAGTGTCTTATACAAAGAGTGTTTCACAGTCCCCAAACCATCTCCCAATACAACAGCATTGTGGACAAGCTGCACAAGCTCAGTTTGGTGTATATTGCTAGAGAGCTTTTTTTTTGCTTGGCAGAATGCATGTGATCAGCACAGGGCCAATCAGCACTGTCCAGTCAGAGGGTCAGGTGTCCTGCAGCCTCATAGGACAGTCAGAGTAGAATGAAAACTCCTCCAATAAGCTTTAACCAGACACTGATATAAATTACAAGACTGCTATATACTGCTGATGAGAAAAGGTATTTAGCAGTTTATATTTACTTAAATAATTAAATTTCCATGCTCTGTGTACTGTGGGAGACCAGAAATAGTGAATGCAGGGTCCTGGGTTTAGTTACACTTTAATATTATTTTATGTACATATATATATATACTCATTGGATAGAATTGACATGAACTTACCTTTAGTTGTTTTCTCACCAATGGAAAGCTGGTCTCAATCTCAGATAGTTGCAGACACAATGTACTCCCAAGCTTAGTTCTTTTTCACCCGGTTGGCATAGTTTGGATCAGATGGGTTGTACAGCTCTAGATGCTCTCGGACCTCATGTTCAATGTCCAGCCTGCTGCCTCTGCCTGTCTCCCTGTGTTCTCTGCCTCTCTCCTTGTGTTCTCTGCCTCTCTCGCTGTGCTCTCTGCCTCTCTCGCTGTGCTCTCTGCCTCTCTCTCTCTCTCTGCCTCTCCCTCTGCCCCTCTCTCTTTGCCTCTCGCGCTTAATGCAAATCAAATAAGCTTTATTGGCAGTACCACATACATGTTAGCATTTGTGCATGAGTTTCTATAAGAAAAAGGAGGGAGGTGGGGGTAATGGGTAATATAAAGTGGAATGGGCAAAAGTCTGTGTAAAGGATTTTTAAGTCCTCAGTTTTTCATGTACCTCTCAGTCTGTGACACCCTGTCACATATTGGGCAGCTATTTTTACCATTGGCTCCTCTTCTTCCAGTAGAAATTGGAGTTTCCTCTTCTCCTCTATAGAATTGAAGTCTGGGATGAGAGTGGAGAGTCTCTGGAAGTGTGTGTCCCTCACTGATGAGTACTTTGGGCAATGTAGCAGGAAGTGGTCCTCATCCTCCAGGACCCCCTGGGCACATTGGTGGCACAGTCTACTCTCCCTGGGCTTGTAGGTCTGTCTGTGCTGTCCTAATTCGATTTCCAGGCTGTGGGCACTCAGTCTGTACAGGCTCAGGGTCTGTCTGTCTTTGGGGTCTTGTAGCACCTCCAGGTACGGGGCCAGTTTATAGTCTCCCTCTCTGCCTCTGCCTCTCTCTCTGTGCCTCTGTCACCTCTCTCTCTTGCTGCCTCTCTCGCTCACTGCCTCTCGCTCACTGCCTCTCGCTCTCTCTTTCCCTCTCTGCCCCCTCTCTCTTTCTCCCCCTCTCGGTTCAATTAAGCTTTATTGGCAGGACCAAATACATGTTAGCATTGCCAAAGCAGTTGAGTTTCTATAAGAAAAACGAGGGGGGGTAATGGGTAATATAAAGGGGAATGGGCATAAATCTGTCTCTCTCTCTCTCTCTCCCTCTCCTTCTCTCGCTGCCCCCTCTCTCTCTCTCTATGCCCCTCTCTTTCTCTCTCTTTCTCTCTCTCTAGAATTGCATGTAGTTTATTCCAGCTTTGAGAGATACAGAGGATGCATTTTTTTGCAGGCAAGCATCACTTCTGATTCTTCTATCTGACTGGAATTAGACTGACTAGCATCATTGTAAAGAAGGTAAAGAGTATTAAGCTGTGATCTTTAGAAGCACGGAGGGGGGCACAGAGAAACATACAAAACAAACATTAGAAAATTTTAATAACCACATCAAAGTAAAGTTTTATACAACTTCAGAAGCTACATTTCTAGTGCTGTAGCCCTTGAGCTCACTTAAAGTGGATCTTCACTGCAACCCCAGGAGGAGACTGGCCGTGTGAACAGCTTGCTCCTAATAGTGGATATATATATGCCACCAACGCCACGTGAGTGAGCTAATAGAGGGAAGGAGTCTGCACTTGAGCTGAGTATGCACTCAGTGAATGGCGCGGAAGCTCCTTCATAATAGAACACGAGAGTGTTACTCTGGACGATGACGTCATGACTGTCATCACATGCACGGCGTGAAGAGCGTGGCGCCGATGTGCGAAGAGGCATCCTCCCGAACACTGAAAGTGTAAGGGGAGGATGGGGAGGACCCACTGGGCGTATCGCAGCTCCTGCCACAAAGAAAGATCACAGCGCCATCCAGGCGTCCAATAAACCACAAAGACACACAACACTGACCAGGTAGCAAGTATGCATTGGACACCTGGACATAAACAATCATGTGAAGACACTAGAACGGTGCCGTGAATATTGCCTGTAAATAGTACCATGTACACGACTGATAAATACAAGTATAGAGTGTGTGCAAGTGTCCCCAATATATGAACCTTACAAAAGGCACCCTATCAATGAGGGCAAACCTCACACAAAGATGGCAGGGGAACACTGCCAATCCCAATTTTCAATTGCTTCCATCCCTGTACATATAGAAAGGAGGGGGGGGATTGGGACTTTGAATAAAGCACAATCAAGTGCCTCCATCCCTGGTTTAAGTTGAGAATAGAAGGGAAATTGGGACTTTAACCACTTCAGCCCTGGAGGATTTGGCTGCTCAATGACAGGAGCACTTTTTACAATTTGACACTGCGCTGCTTTAACTGGTAATTGCGCGGTCATGCAATGCTGTACCCAAATGAAATTTGCGTCCTTTTTTTCCCACAAATAGAGCTTTCTTTTGATATTTGATTTCTTCTGCGATTTTTATTTTTTGCAATATAAATGGAAAAAGACCGAAAATTTTGAAAGAAAATAATATTTTCTACTTTTTGTTAGAAAAAAATTTAATAAACTCAATTTTAGTCATACATTTAGGTGAAAATGTATTCAGCCACATGTCTTTGGTAAAAAAAAATGTCAGTAAGCGTATATTTATTGGTTTGCGCAACAGTTATAGCATCTACAAACTAGGGTACATTTTCTGGAATTTACGCAGCTTTTAGTTTATGACCACCCATCTCATTTCTTGATGTGCTAAAATGGCAGGGCAGTACAAACCCCACCAAATGACCCGATTTTGGAAAGTAGACAGCCCAAGGAAATTGCTGAGAGGCACGTTGAGCACACTGAATATTTTATTTTTTGTCACAAGTTTCGGGAAAATTACAATTTTTTTTTTTTTTGCACAAAGTTGACATTAAATGATCTATTGATCAAACATGCCATGGGCATATATGAAATAACACCCCAAAATACATTCTGCTGCTTCTTCTGTGTACAGGGATACCACATGTGTGAGACTTTTTGGGAGCCTAGCTGTGTACAAGACCCCGAAAACCAAGCACCGCCTTCAGGCTTTCTAAGGGCGTAAAATGGTGATTTCACTTCCTCACTGCCTATCACAGTTTTGGAGGCCATGAAATGAGAAGATAGCACAACCCCCCCCCCCCCCAAACTACCCCATTTTGGAAAGAAGACACTTCAAGCTATTTGCTGAGAGGCATGTTGAGTCCATGGAATATTTTATATTTTGCCACAAGTTTCGGAAAAATTAAAATTTTTCTTTTTGTTTACACAACATTGTCACTAAATGATATATTGTTCAAACATGGCATGGTTATATGTGGAATTACACCCCAAAATACATTCTGCTGCTTCTCCTAAGTATGGGGATACCACACGTGTGGAACTTTTTGGCAGTCTAACAGCGTACAGGACCCCGAAAACCAATCACCGCCTTCAGGCTTTCTCACAGTTTATCACAGTTTCGGAGGCCATGAAATGCCCAGATAGCACAAAACCCCCCAAATGTCCCCATTTTGGAAAGTAAACACCCCAAGCAATTTGCTGAGAGGCATGTTGAGTATTTTGCAGATTTCGCTTTTTGTCAAAAAGTTTTGAAAATTAAAAAAAAAAAAAAATTTTTTTCTTTCTTCATTTTCAAAAATAAATGAGATGTGCAAAATACTCACCATGCCTCTTAGAAAATACCTTGGGGTGTCTACTTTCCAAAATGGGGTCATTTGGGGGAGGGGGGTTCGTGCTATGTGGACATTTCAGGGCCTCCGTAACTGTGATTGGTAATGAGGAGTAAAATCACAATTTTACGCCTTTATAAAGCCTGAAGGCCGTGCTTGGATTTGGGGTCCTGTACGCAGCTATGCTCCCGAAAAGTCTTACACATGTGGTACCCGCTTTTCTAATCACTTGAAGACAAAGTCCTTTCTGACACTTCTTGTTTACATGAAAAAATATTTTTTGCAGGAAAATTACTTTGAACCCCCAAACATTATATATTTTTTTTTAAAGCAAAGGCCCTACAGATTAAAATGGTGGGTGTTGCAATTTTTTTTTCACACGGTATTTGTGCAGCGATTTTGCAAACGCAATTTTTTTGGAAAAAACACACTTTTTTTAATTTTAATGCACTAAAACACACTATATTGCCCAAATGTTTGATGGAATAAAAAATATGATTTTATGCCGAGTACAAGGATACCAAACACAACATGCTTTAAAATTGCGCACAAACGTGCAGCGGCGACAAACTACATACATTTTTAAAAGCATTTAAAAGCCTTTACTGGTAACCATTTTAGATTTACAGAGGAGGTCTACTGCAAAAATGACTGCACTCGATCTGACCTTCGCAGTGATACCTCACATGCATGGTGCAATTGTTGTTTACATATGACACCAGACTGAAGCTTGCGTTCAGCTTTGCTCGTGAGCACGGGGGGACAGGGGTGCTTTTTTTTTTCTATTATTTATTTTGCTTTTTTTGTTATATTTCTAAAATGTTCCTTTCATTTTTTTGTATCAATTTTATTGTTATCTCAGGGAATGTAAATATCCCCTATGATGGCAATAGGTAGTGACAGGTACTCTTTTTAAAAAAAATTGGGGTCTATTAGACCCTAGAACTCTCCTCTGCCCTCAAAGCATCTGACCACACCAAGATCGGTGTGATAAAATGCTTTGCCAATTTCCCAATGGCGCTGTTTATATCCGGCGAAACCTAAGTCATGAAATGCTCGTAGCTTCCGGTTTCTTAGGCTAGAGAGATGATTGGAGCCATTCTGGTCTCTGATCAGCTCTATGGTGAGCTGGCGGAACCATTGGCTGCATTCTCGGGTTCCCTGTTAGGACAGGAGAGCCCGAGAAAACCATGGAAGATGGTGGGGGGGGAACGTTCCCTCCCACTGCTTGTAAAAGCAGTCTAGAGGCTAATTAGCTGCTAGGATTGCTTTTACATGAAAGCTGACCTCTGACTGAAAAGAATGATACCAAGATGATACCTAAACCTGCAGACATCATTCTGGTACAACTACTCAAAGTCCAGCAACATACCAGTACGTTACTGGTCCTTGTTGGGCATAAATTGCAATGTTCTTTTTTTCATGCAGCCTGTAGGCTGAACGAAAAAAGAGATTGATCGGTGGGTATGCCCACCATTAGAATACCCCCCTTCATCCACCCACTTCCAATGATGGGCATACATGCACCATTTTTTTTTTAACTGTGGTGGTGAAATCACCTCCTACAGCGCTGGAGTCGCTGATTTACGTATCGTGGGAGCAAACGCTGTTGCTGTCAAGATATATAAATCAGTACTGCAGCTGAATGGCGTACCTGCTAAGCAAATGGTGGTTAACAATAAAATAAAGTAACATTACAGTATAACAGTAAGACTTACCATACCTGCAAAGCAAATACAATAAAACATAGTAAAAATAAAATGCAATATGTGCCTAAAAAAATATGTCGAGGCATGCGGGCAATCCGCTCCTAATGTTAGGAGCAAATCGTTCTTCCACCCCTGACCCCATGCTTCGGCATATATGCTCTTTTTTTTAACTGTGATGGTGAAATCACCTCTGACAGCGCTGTAGTCACGGCTTTACATATCGTGGGAGCAAACGCTGTTGCTGTCAAGATAAATAAACCCATGTTGCAGCTGAATGGCGTACTTGAAAACAAAAAAAGGGTTAACAATAAAACACAGTAAACAGTAAAGTAGGGATGAGCCAAACACCTCCCGGTTCAGCACAAGAACCTGCGAACGGTATTGTCCTAAAAAGGGTTTGGGGACCCAGGTCCTGCTCCAGGGGACATGTATCAATGCAAGAAAAACTTTTAAAAACTGCCGTTTTTTCAGGAGCAGTGAATTTGATAATGCATAAGGTAAAAAAAAAAGTGAAATATTCCTTTAAATATTGTACCTGGGGGGTGTCTATAGTATGCCTGTAAAGTGGCGCGTGTTTCCCGTGCTTAGAACAGTCCCTGCACAAAATGACATTTTTAAAGGAAAAAAAGTCATTTAAAACTGTTTGCGGCTTTAATGTAATGTCGGGTCCTGGCAATATGGATGAAAATCAGTGAGACAAACGACATGGGTACCCCCAAGTCCATTACCAGGCCCTTTGGGTATTGTATGGATATTAAGAGGAACCCCGCACCCAAATTAAAAAAGGAAAGGTGTGGGGCCCCCAGGCCCTATATACTCTGAACAGCAGTATACAGGCGGTGCAAACAAGACAGGGACTGTAGGTTTGTTGTTAAGTAGAATCTGTTAGTAATTTTGAACTGGTACGTTTTTGCTCCGTGAGATCCGTGAGAATAATCCTGATGATTTCAGGAACTTTCTCCGGATGACGGACCCCGTATTTCATCGTTTGTTGGCTTCGCTGACACCCTATATCAGCAGGCAGGATATCCTGCATGAGGCAAGCCATCACTCCGGAGCAGAGGCTCGTCGCCACCCTGCGGTTCTTGGCGACAGGGAGAAGTCTGCAGGACTTGAAGTTCTCGACAGGCATCTCCCCCCAGGCTCTGGAGATCATTATCCCAGAGACCTGTTCTGCCATCATCCAGGTCCTGCAGAAGGAGTATATTAAGGTAAGATTTTTATCTTTCAATATCACATTTTATTGTATTTAACTACTTGCCGACCGCCTCACGCAGATATACTGCAGCAGAATGGCACAGGCAGGCAAAATCACGTACCTGGTACGTGATTGCCTTCCCGCGGGCGGGGGGTCCGATCGGACCCCCCCGGTGCCCGAGGCGGTCGGCTTTGGTCTGGGAGCGTTCAGAGATGAGGGGGAGGCCATCCATTCGTGGCCCCCCCCTCGCGATCGCTCCCAGCCAATCGGATCATTCCCCTGCCTCTGTATCGTACACAGAGGCAGAGGAAATGATGTCATCTCTCCTCGGCTCTGCATTTTCCGTTCCGGCGCCGAGGAGAGAAGACTGCAATGTGAGTGTAAAACACACACACATCACAGTAGAACATGCCAGGCACACATAACAACCCCCTTTACCCCCCTATCCCCCCCCGATCACCCCCTAATCACCCCCCCCCGTCACACTGACACCAAGCAGTTTTTTTTTTTTCTGATTGGTGTCAGTTTGTGACAGTTAGTGTGGTAGGGCAGTTAGTGGTAGCCCCCTTTAGGTCTAGGATACCCCCCTAACCCCCCCTAATAAAGTTTTAACCCCTTGATCACCCCTCGTCGCCAGTGTCGCTAAGCGATCATTTTTCTGATCGCTGTATTAGTGTCACTGGTGACGCTAGATAGGGAGGTAAATATTTAGGTTCGCCATCAGCGTTTTATAACGACAGGGACCCCCATATACTACCTAATAAATGTTTTAACCCCTTGATTGCCCCCTAGTTAACCCTTTCACCAATGATCACCGTATAACTGTTACGGGTGACGCTGGTTAGTTTGTTTATTCTTTATAGTGTCAGGGCACCCGCCGTTTATTACCAAATAAAGGTTTAGCCCCCTGATTGCCCGGCGGTGATATGCGTCGCCCCAGGCAGCGTCAGATTAGCGCCAGTACCGCTAACACCCACGCACACAGCATACGCCTCCCTTAGTGGTATAGTATCTGAACGGATCAATATCTGATCCGATCAGATCTATACTAGCGTCCCCAGCAGTTTAGGGTTCCCAAAAATGCAGTGTTAGCAGGATCAGCCCAGATACCTGCTAGCAACTGCATTTTGCCCCTCCGCCCAGCCCAGCCCACCCAAGTGCAGTATCGATCGATCGCTGTCAGTTACAAAACACTAAACGCATAACTGCAGCGTTCGCAGAATCAGGCCTGATCCCTGCGATCGCTAACAGTTTTTTTGGTAGCATTTTGGTGAACTGGCAAGCACCAGCCCCAGGCAGCGTCAGGTTAGTGCCAGTACTGCTAACACCCACGCACGCAGCATACGCCCCCCCTAGTGGTATAGTATCTGAATGGATCAATATCTGATCCGATCAGATCTATACTAGCGTCCCCAGCAGTTTAGGGTTCCCAAAAACGCAGTGTTAGCGGGATCAGCCCAGATACCTACTAGCACCTGCGTTTTGCCCCTCCGCCCGGCCCAGCCCACCCAAGTGCAGTATCGATCGATCACTGTCACCTACAAAACACTAAACGCATAACTGCAGCTTTCACAGAGTCAGGCCTGATCCCTGCGATCGCTAACAGTTTTTTTGGTAGTGTTTTGGTGAACTGGCAAGCGCCAGCCCCAGGCAGCGTCAGGTTAGTGCCAGTAGCGCTAACACCCACGCACGCACTGTACACCTCCCTTAGTGGTATAGTATCTGAACGGATCAATATCTGATCCGATCAGATCTGTACTAGCGTCCCCGGCAGTTTAGGGATCCCAAAAATGCAGTGTTAGCGGGATCAGCCCATATACCTGCTAGCACCTGCGTTTTGCCCCTCCGCCCGGCCCAGCCCAGCCCACCCAAGTGCAGTATCACTATCACTTACAAAACACTAAACGCATAACTGCAGCGTTCGCAGAGTCAGGCCTGATCCCTGCGATCGCTAACAGTTTTTTTGGTAGCGTTTTGGTGAACTGGCAAGCGCCAGCGGCCTAGTACACCCCGGTCATAGTCAAACCAGCACTGCAGTAACACTCGGTGACGTGGCGAGTCCCATAAGTGCAGTTCAAGCCACTGCACGTTTGTGCGCAATTTTAAAGCATGTCATGTTTGGTATCCATGTACCCGGCCTAAGATCATCTTTTTTACTTCATCAAACATTTGGGCAATATAGTGTGTTTTAGTGCATTAAAATTTAAAAAAGTTTGTTTTTTCCCCAAAAAATGCATTTGAAAAATCGCTGCGCAAATACTGTGTGAAAAAAAAAAAATGAAACACCCACCATTTTAATCTGTAGGGCATTTGCTTTAAAAAAATATATAATGTTTGGGGGTTCAAAGTAATTTTCTTGCAAAAAAAAATAATTTTTTCATGTAAACAAAAAGTGTCAGAAAGGGCTTTGTCTTCAAGTGGTTAGAAGAGTGGGTGATGTGTGACATAAGCTTCTAAATGTTGTGCATAAAATGCCAGGACAGTTCAAAACCTCCCCAAATTACCCCATTTTGGAAAGTAGACACCCCAAGCTATTTGCTGAGAGGCATGTCGAGTCCATGGAATATTTTATATTGTGACACAAGTTGCGGGAAAGAGACAATTTTTTTTTTTTTTGCACAAAGTTCTCACTAAATGATATATTGCTCAAACATGCCATGGGAATATGTGAAATTGCACCCCAAAATACATTCTGTTGCTTCTCCTGAGTACGGGGATACCACATGTGTGAGACTTTTTGGGAGCCTAGCCGCGTACGGGACCCTGAAAACCAAGCACCGCCTTCAGGCTTGCTAAGGGCGTAAATTTTTGATTTCACTCTTCACTGCCTATCACAGTTTCGGAGGCCATGGAATGCCCAGGTGGCACAAACCCCCCCCCCCCCAAATGACCCCATTTTGGAAAGTAGACACCCCAAGCTATTTGCTGAGAGGTATAGTGAGTATTTTGCAGACCTCACTTTTTGTCACAAAGTTTTGAAAATTGAAAAAAGAAAAAAAAAATGTTTTTTTCTTGTCTTTCTTCATTTTCAAAAACAAATGAGAGCTGGAAAATACTCACCATGCCTCTCAGCAAATAGCTTGGTGTGTCTACTTTCCAAAATGGGGTCATTTTGGGGGGGGGGTTGTGCCACCTGGGCATTCCATGGCCTCCGAAACTGTGATAGGCAGTGAAGAGTGAAATCAAAAATGTACACACTTAGAAATCCTTAAGGCGGTGATTGGTTTTCGGGGCCCCGTACGCGGCTCCCAAAAAGTCCCACACATGTGGTATCCCCGTACTCAGGAGAAGCAGCTGAGTATATTTTGGGGTGCAATTCCACATATGCCCATGGCCTGTGTGAGCAATATATCATTTAGTGACAACTTTTTGTAATTTTTTTTTGTCATTATTCAATCACTTGGGACAAAAAAAAATTAATATTCAATGGGCTCAACATGCCTCTCAGCAATTTCCTTGGGGTGTCTACTTTCCAAAATGGGGTCATTTGGGGGGGTTTTGTACCACCCTGCCATTTTAGCACCTCAAGAAATGACATAGGCAGTCATAAACTAAAAGCTGTGTAAATTCCAGAAAATGTACCCTAGTTTGTAGACGCTATAACTTTTGCACAAACCAATAAATATATGCTTATTGACATTTTTTTTACCAAAGACATGTGGCCGAATACATTTTGGCCTAAATGTATGACTAAAATTGAATTTGTTGGATTTTTTTTATAACAAAAAGTAGAAAATATCATTTTTTTTCAAAATTTTTGGTCTTTTTCCGTTTATAGCGCAAAAAATAAAAACCGCAGAGGTGATCAAATACCATCAAAAGAAAGCTCTATTTGTGGGAAGAAAAGGACGCAAATTTTGTTTGGGTACAGCATTGCATGACCACGCAATTAGCAGTTAAAGCAAGGCAGTGCCAAATTGTGAAAAAGTGCTTTGGTCAGGAAGGGGGTAAATCCTTCTGGGGCTGAAGTGGTTAATGTTTGATAATATATTGTATTTCTTTCTTCATTCCCTAATTACCATGATTGTAATATGCTGTGAATGTCCCCTTTGTCCTCATTCATGCTGGATTTTTATGTAATTATCTTTTTGTCCTTCATACATATTTGCCTTCACTTACCTCCCCAGCATGCCCTCCTGGCCCTATATTCACCTCATGTAGTCAGTTAACAATGTATTTTATCAGCTCCATAGTAACTCCATGTTTAAAGTTTTTGTATCCTATTATTATCTTGCTAGGTAATAGCAGAATGTCCAAATGTGCTCAAATGTGTACAGTGTGTATTTATATCTTTGTATTATGACACTTCTTACCTGTCCAGTGGGCTGCCAGTAGTGTAACCAAGGAGGGGCTGTTCCAAGTAATACCCATTATTTAGGCATTCATCTCTCAATGAAGTGGAAAGGGTTACCTGTCCAAGAGCTCCCCCCCTATAATGTTAGAAATGGCCCATTAGAGGGGTGGGGGGAGGGGGAATCTGATAGGTGTACCTTATACTTTGGTCTTAAAAAATTCCCCTTAATAAATGTTATCTTGATGTTGGCCAAGAAGTTTTGTGTCTAATCTGCTTTCCATGACAGAAATGTGGTGAGTCCTGAAAATGGCGTGATTGTGTAACCTTACAAAGCACTGTTGGGTGTTATTTACTAAAGGCAAAGACACTTTGCACTACAAGTGCACTTGAAACTGCACTGAAACTGCACTTGTAGTGCAAAGTGGATTGGCCCTTATTAAATAACCCCCATTGTCACATAAAGCAGCAATTGGAGCACCACAAAAGTGTTGTAGCGTTGAAACAATTATCCACACATTCTTGATTAACAATCTTTTTAATACCAGCACAATCACGTGTGCATTTAGAAACGGTTTTTAAAACAAACCAACATGTTTGTTGTATAACAATTTTTGGGGTGGCATTAGAAAAAGTAGAAATGTCCATTTAAGATAAAACAGGCATGTTTAAAACCAAATAGAAAGACACAAATCTTGAACTTACAAAGTTCACATTTGGTAGAACTTGAAGGCAATATCAGACATGAGTATTTAGGAAATGTGTTTGATATTGCGTTCAGATGGGGTGAAGTCACCCCCAGAAAAGCCAAATTTTGAAGATGCACACAAATTTACGAATGTCAACATGTGCTAGCTGCCATCACAGGGGATCAAGGGACGTGTTTTGGGGTGCAACCCCTTCCTTACAGCTACTTTATTATTGAGGAAGGGGTTGCACCCCCAAAACGCATCCATTGATCTCCCGTGATGGCATATAGCACATGTTGGCACATTGTGTGCATCCTCAAAATTTGGCTTTTCTACAATTTGCGCAAAAAAATTAAAAGTGTAGTACACCAGAAAAGTAAGGGCTTTGGAGGGGTTTTAAACTCTCCCCAAAACATCAATGATGTTCTTATTTTTATTAATAACATCATTGATGTTTTTGGTGATATTTTCCAAGGCAACATTACACCCCATGATCTCCCCAATCAGGATCTGTGCACTTTCCGAGGTGAAATGCCCTGGATCCACAACATCACGATCACCTAAAAAGAGAGAAACCAAAAAAAAACATGTATTATAAATATGCCGGCATCCATCTCTTACCTGAGCCTGTGGTCGCAGACACTCACCTGTTGTGGTGACTAGTTCCACCACGTCTTCTTCCTCCTCCTGCTCTTCTTGTGTTGGGGGGATTTCCCCTTCTTCCAGAGGTGGGGGGTCTCTGGTCTCCTCGGATGAGGGGTGTCCTCCAAATCTTTTCTTCCCTATGTGAAACAAAAAAGGTATACTTAGCACCCAGATATTTGATGGCAGAACTATAAATATGAAACATTGCTTGGAAGTGGGGTACAATTGTCTATTTTGGCAGAGTTCCAAGATGTCGAATTTGTATTGTCCTTTGTCAAGCTTCAATACTTAACCTGTCTTGTACAAGCTTCACAGATGGGGACCCCCCTATAGTATACACTGGAGCACCTGTGTGGGCCCCCTAATAAAAAGGGTGTTCTGGGGTCCCACACTAGTGCTCCAGTGTCCAGATGTGAAAACAGCTGCTGAGTGTCCTCTCTTTACACAGAATCTAGTTTGCATTTCATTTTAGTAACAAACACATCTACACAACCAAATTAGTTTCATACAAGTAGCCCCTAAAAAATGTGGTCAAATGCATATGGCAAAAACAATGGTGTTTTATAGTCCGAAAGAAAAATGTTTGATACGAGCGAATAATGTGCCCATGAACATGAAAGTTGACATTTTAAACTGTACAACAGTTCGGAAAAGCACATGGAGCAGCACGAACGTAAGAAACACAAAAAGAACAGAAACACAGCACAACTACTTACTCTTTTGCAGCACTCTCCGGATCTTTCTGTACTGCTCATGTTCTCTTAATTTCAGGTCCGACCACCGCTTCCTGAGCTGATCTTTCGATTGACGTACCCCAAAATTCCGGTGCAAACTCCTGACTACTTTCGCCATTATCTTGGCCTTTCTGATATTGGGGTTGGGGTAAGGTCCATACTTTCCATCATAGTCGGCCCTCTTCAGGATGTCCACCATCTCCAACATCTCCCCAAAAGACATATTTGAGGCCTTAAATCTTCTCCTTCTTGATCCAGACATTTCTGGCTCCGGGCTTTCCTCCCCCTCCTCCTCGTTGCTATAATTAGCACGCACCTGCTGTGTCTCCGCCATGTGCTCTTCCCCCACTGCGCCGAACGAAAAGGGGCGGGGAATAGACTAGAAAGAACATCAGGGGCGGGCGGAGTTACACGCATGCGCAGTGTGTATAAAGCATAACACGCGTGCGTAGTACGTACGATCTGTGTGCGGAGGAAGGAGTATCGGAGGCGCCGATCGTGATAACGAAGGAAAGAGCCAAACTTGGGCCTATACTGCTTCTAGATTGAGGCCTATATTGTAACAAGATTAGGAGAGTTTGGCCTGACATTAGGGTTTGTCTTGTGTTGTGTCTTGCAGTGAAAATGGATATCTTGAAAGATGACGACTTTATGGCAATCTTCATTGATATGTTCAGGGAGCTGCCTTGTCTGTGGCAGATAAATCACCCACATTATAAGAACCAAACAAAGAGGAAGGCAGCACTGGATCAATTGCTGGAATTTGTGAAGACGGTTATCCCCACGGCAGACATCACCTATTTGAAGATCCTAATTGGTGGCCTGAGGAGCACTTATCTAAGGGAGCACAAGAAGGTCCAGGATTCCCAGAGATCCGGAGCAGCAGATGACATCTATGTCCCCAGACTGTGGTACTATGACAGGCTGCATTTTCTGGCAGGTCAGACTGAACCAAGGCCATCACTCTCCAGTCTTCCTTCCACGCTTCCTTCCACCCCAGCTGAGGCTTCTGACGCCCAACCTGGGCCTTCCAGGCAGCAACATGTGGAGGAGCCCAGCTCGAGCCAGGTATAGCATTCCTCTGAATATTTCTGCTTGTCCAATCAATGATGTTAACTAGATGTTAGTTTGGAGTACTAATTTATGATTGTGATTGATGATGCAAAAACTAAAACCATGTCCCTTTTTCATACACAGGGAAGTCTCAGCCAGGAGGTGGCCGGGCCAAGCAGGCTGCCTGATATGCAGGTTCCTCCCCTACATCCGCAAAGACAGAGTGGCAGGAAGAAGAGGAGTACCCTGGAGGAGGCTGCCATAGGCCTCTTTTGGAAGGCTACAGAGGCCCTGAGAAGCCCACACACTGTGGAGGAGGACTTTAACATCTGCTGCCCACATTTGTGACCTTACCCATGGTCCTCCTCCTCCTTCAGGTCCTACTAGTCCTCCTCCTCCTCCTCCTCCAGGCCCTACTAGTCCTCCTCCTCCAGGTCCTACTCCTCCTCCTGCCACATCTCCAACACCTGAGCCACAGCCAGGAAGGAAGCATGGAAAGAAGACCAGAAAGTGATGACCCTGGGTCCAGTCTGGTCTGGCAAAAGATGCAGGCTCTTGTAGTACCACAGCCTGGGGACACAGATGTCATCTGCTGCTTTCTGGATCTCTGGGACTTCTGGACCAAACTGCACTCCCTTAGATAAGGACTCCTCAGGCCACCAATTTTGATGTTAAAGAATTGATGTCTGCCCTGGGGGTCCAAGGCTTCGCTAATTTCAGCTGTTTCTCCAGTGTTGCCTCCCTCTTTGTTTAGTTCTGAGCCCTTAATAAGGGATTTTTTGTTTCAATTATACTCTCCTATGTGTTTTTTTTATTCAAAAAAGGACAGTTGGTTTGTGAGGAGGCAGGTACATTTCTAAAGTACAATGTGAAATTAACAAGGGACACCAACACCAAGCAACCTCCTTGAGATTAAATAATATAAGATATCAATGGTGTTGTGGTAACTTGACACACAAAACACACACAAAAATATTATGGAGTAAAACTAAAAATAAAATAGAACAAAGATCAGACTTGAAAAAAATACAAACCTAAAAAAACAAACAAAAACAGCCTTTAACCACTTGACCACTGGGCACTTAAACCCCCTTAATAACCAGACCAATTTTCAGCTTTTGGTGCTCTCACATTTTGAATGACAATTACTCAGTCATGCAACACTGTATCTATATGAATTTTTTGTCCTTTTTTTCACACAAATAGAGCTTTCTTTTGGTGGTATTTAATCACCGCTGGGTTCTTTATTTTTTGCGCTATAAAAGAAAAAAGACTGAAAAATCTGTAAAAAAATAAATTTTTCTTCGTTTCTGTTATAAAATTTTGAAAATTAGTAATTTTTCTTCATATATTTTGGCCAAAATTTATACCGCTACATATCTTTGGTAAAAATAACCCAAATTAGTGTATATTATTTGGTCTTTGTGAAAGTTATAGCGTCCACAAGCTATGGTACCAATATCTGAAAATTGATCACACCTGAAGTACTGACGGCCTATCTCATTTCTTGAGACCCTAACATGCCAGAAAAGTACAAATACCCCCCAAATGACCCCTTTTTGGAAAGAAGACATTTCAAGGTATTTAGAAAGATGCATGATGAGTTTTTTGAAGTTGTCATTTTTTCCCACAATTCTTTGCAAAATCAAGTTTTTTTTTTTTCTTTTTTTTTTTTTTCACAAAATTGTCATATTAGCAGGTTATTTCTCACACACAGCATATGCATACCACAAATTACACCCCAAAACACATTCTGCTATTACTCCCGAGTACGGCGATACCACATGTGTGAGACTTTTACACAGCGTGGCCACATACAGAGGCCCAACATGCAGGGGAGCACCTTCAGGCGTTCTGGAGCACCCAGGCCAATTCTGACATTTCTCTCCTACATGTAAAAATCATCATTTATTTGCTAGAAAATTATATAGAACCCCAAAACATTATATATGTTTTTTTAGCAAAGACCCTAGAGAATACAATAGCGGTCATTGCAACTTTTTATCTCGCACGATATTTGCGCAGCAATTTTTGGAACGCGTTTTTTTTGGAAAAAAAACTGTTTTTTGCTTTAAAAAAAAACAAAACAGTAAGGTTAGCCCAATGTTTTTGCATAATATGAAAGATGAAGTTACGCCGAGTTAATAGATACCTAACATGTCACCTTTCAAAATTGCACACGCTTGTGGAATGGCGCCAAACTTCACCACTTAAAAATCCACAAGAACCAGACACATCCACCAGGCAGACCCATCATTGCTGGTATTGACAGTCTAACTAGTAATCTAGCCTGCTATATAGACCATTTCCTACAAGACTTAGTATCACAACTCCCATCTTACGTTAAAGATTCTGGTCATATGCTCGATATCCTCTCATCTGTCTCGTGGCAGCCGCAATACAAATGGCTTTCTCTTGACGTCTCATCTCTTTACACCTCCATAGAACACAAATACGGTTTAGAAGCAGTGGAGTACTTTCTATCAAAAAGCGATACACACCCCCTACAGACTAAATTTCTCCTCGACTCCATAAAATTCTGCCTCACTCACAACTACTTTTCTTTTGTGGGTGAGTTCTTTCGACAAACAAAAGGGACAGCTATGGGAGCAAAATTTGCTCCCAGCTACGCGAACCTATTCATGGGCCTATGGGAAGACTTGTCCATCTGGGCCAACAACCCCTTTAAGGATCAGCTTGCACTGTACACCAGATACATCGATGACATTCTGATCATCTGGAACGGATCGCATACAGATCTCAATAAATTTCTGGACTACTGCAACTCCAATCCCTTTGGCATCAACTTTACCCACGTAACTGATGACACATCACTTGTCTTCTTGGACCTCGATCTCTTTATCGACGAAGAAGGAATGATCACATCTAAAACCCATTTCAAACCCAGTGCAGGGAATTCTTATCTTCATGCCAAAAGCCACCATCATCCCAAGTGGATCCGCAACATCCCTTTTGGGCAATTCTGTAGGTTGAAAAAAACCTGCACCAAAAGAAGTGACTACGAAATACAAGGGTCCATCCTAAAAAAGAAATTCTTTGAGAAAGGATATAAAGAACATCTGATTGAACAAGCCTTCCTAAAATACTGGTCACTCTATGATGAACACCCCACAGCTACCATGGTAACAACCTTCAAAAAAACAGAGAGGAAAAAGCAGACAATGAAGGATTCCATCAGATTTAGCACACAATTCAACACCAAAGCCTTTGACATACATAGAGCCATCCAGAAAAACTGGAACATTCTCAAGCAAGATCCCATTCTCAATTCAATCTTACCACCCAAACCTGAAGTTGTATTCCGGAAAGCAAAAGACCTCAGAGGTCTAATAGCACCAAGCAGAGTACGCAAACCACTGAACCAAACCAAGACACCTACAGACCGTTGGACATCCCTGTTTGACCAGAAGGGTAACTACAAATGTGGAATCAGAAACTGTGGAGCTTGCCCTTTCATGGCACATAGAAAAAAAGAAGTCACTGGAACAGACGGCCGGAACCATAAGATTGGCCAATTCATCAATTGCGGCACCCCCTATGTGATTTACGGCCTTATTTGCCCATGCGGGCTACTATATGTCGGACGTACAACACGTCCCTTGAGGACAAGGTTTAGCGAGCACAAATGCAGCATCATCAACAGCAATATACATCATCGGTCCATAAAAAATAAGAAAAACCACAACTACTCAGTACCCAGGCACTTCAGAGAGCACCACAATGGAAACCCAACAGGTCTCAAAGTGTTTGGTATCGAAACCATCAAAAAAGACGATGATGCTGGGAGGAGATTCAAAAAACTCTGCAGACAAGAATCCTTCTGGATATTTTCTCTCGGGTCTATGGTTCCTGATGGACTAAATGAAGATCTGGAAATACATGACATCATTTAGCTCCAAGTTTACATTAGCATCCATCATCACCATTCCCCGTCTTGAGCAATTCCCACAACCCCCCCCCCAGTCCCACTCTGTCCAACCCACCCTCTGCCGACTTGTCATTCCCATCATTTTTCATCAATTTACTAATGATATGGATGATAATAATAATTAAATAATTATATTATATATAATAACCATTTTTTCCACATATATAATTTTTCTTAATTTTTACCGGTTTTGCCACTGTTACCACTTTCATTTGTAATATTACCATTTATAATAATAGGTTTATTTCTACTTTCATTTTCCATTCAATATTTTTTCATCATTCTTTCATCACCTTTTAATTTTTTTTTTTTTTTTTACTTTTTATCATTATCATTTTCATTCCAAATACTTTAATTTTATTTAATTATTTAATTTTTTATTTATTTTTCCATTTTCCTTTTCATTTTCATGTTTCATTCTCATTTCATCTATTGCTATTCCATAAATTCATTTCATTTTCATTTTCAATACATCTGTATTCTAATATACATCCCCCCCTCCCGATGCCCCTGCACACCTGAGCCGCCTGTGTGTGAGTGTGTGTGTCCGTGTGTCTCCATCCGTTCCACACGACACACACCAGACCGGCTCATTCTCCGCCTAGAGCTCTCTCTGTCTCCAGGCGCTGACAGGAGCCAGATCACGTGACCGCCCGTGGAGCGCACAACCACGCCCACCCGCCTGACGGCGTGCGCTCCACCGCTGGCCACACATACACCTCCCAGTCATCCAATCCTCTTACAGCCCACGCTCAGGCCCGCCCCCTCAACCGGCTTTATAGTAAGTATCCTCGTCTGCCATTCTCCCTCACTTAAGACAGAGTGACTGCTGCGAACACACACGGCTGCAGCATTCTCTCGTGAGACTTCTACCCCCCTCCATCCTCCATTTACTGGACAATACCTTTCCAGGAGTGCTACAAGACAAAAGATCTTCCCTCCACCCAGCCAGTGACAGGTACACAGCCTTCTCCATCTTTTTATCTAGCTACATGCCTAAATATGATTTCCTGCCAGTGCCCTGGGGGATCCCCCCTCCCCCCCCCCCCCTCCTCTAACATCATGTTCCTTTTCTCCCTCCCCCCTCCACCAGGTTCACACCACCCCATAACCAGTCTCTACATACTTAAAGGAGAACCCACACACCATATACTATCACATAGGTAGGTGTATTTTTTCTACATGACAAGGCACCAGCTTTTCCTTTGTCAATATATATATTTTCCAACTAATACAACAACCTCTTAAATTAACCCTTCTGAGTCATACACATATATATATATACATATATGCGTATGTATGCATTTTTTCTTTTTCTTTTTCTTTTTATTTTAAAAAATCTTTTTATACATATATATGTTTATATATATATTTTTTATATATATATTTTTCTCTCTTTGACCATTCATGTATACTATCCTTAAACACTGCCATATCCAATTGGGATAGATATTGTTCCTTTGCCAATTCTCTGTACACATATGAGTTCCCATTCCATCACATTCATACATCAATCCATTTTTATTCACTTATTGTGTGATTGTGTCTTTTGTTTTATGCATATTCACCCATCATGCGCTTCCTGTTTTGTTTTGTTTTGTTTATTTGATTTCTTGTTGCATTTTCTCGTCATGTGCTCCATACTGCAATTTTAGCTGATATTCTGTCTATGTGTGTAATTGCACACATATACAAATGTTCTCCTTTTTATACTGTCTGTGTATACGTGTGTGCCTGTGCATGTGCACACAGGTGCATACGCGTCTATAATTTGTACACATGTGTGTATATATATATATATATATATATATATATGTGTGTATAGATATATATATATATATATATGTATATATATATATTTCTCTTCTGTTCTCTGTTCCACCTAGAACGCTTGATGGTGGACTGGTATGGAACACAGAAAATCGCATCTTCCATTTCAGGCCGCTTTGTCCAACTAGCCATCATGTTGATGTACATACTTTGGCCTACTGGCGATTAAAGACTGCACCCTGGTTCTCAAACAGGCTCTGATGAAGAGGTCATCCTCGAAACGCGTTAGCCAACTCTAAATACCTGCCTAAACATGGGCTCTTGATATATCTTTAACCCATTTTTAATTTTTGATGTCTTTTATATTTTGTCACCTGTTTGCATGATACGTAGTATTGGTATTATTCTACTGTTTTTATTTGCTCTTTATTTCCTCTGAAATAAATTTTATAAATTTTCTATGTTTTGATGTGAGCTTGATCACGCGCCCTTCATCCATCATTCTCCACCACTTAAAAATCCCCATAGGCGACGCTTTAAAATTTTTTACTGGTTACAAATTTTGAGTTACAGAGGAGGTCTAGGGCCAAAATTATTGCTCTCGCTCTACCGATCGCAGCGATACCTCACATGTGTGGTTTGAACACCGTTTTAATATGTGGGCGGGACTTACGTATGCGTTCGCTTCTGCATGCGAGCACACGGACAGGGGCGCTTTAAAAAATTTTTATTTTTTTTTATTGTTCATTTTACTTTATTTATTTTAGTTTGACACTTTTTTCCAAAAAAAAAAATTTTTTGATCACTTTTATTCCTATTACAAGGAATGTAAACATTCCTTGTAATAGGAATATGGCATGACAGGTCCTCTTTACAGTGAGATATGGGGTCAATAAGACCCCACATCTCACCTCTAGGCTGTTCCTGAAATAAAAAAAAAAAAAAAAAAAAAAAAGATCCTGGCTTCGATCATAGCGGTGAGTCGGTAGAAGCACCGGAGGGCGGCGGGAGGGGGGGGCGTCCCCTCTCGCCTCCCGTAAGAACGATCAAGCAGTGTAACAGCCGCTACGATCATTCTTATGGTGTAGGGAATCGCCGGCTGAAAAAGATGATATCTGAATGATGCCTGTAGCTGCACCCATCATTCAGATATCCCCACACAAAGCCAAGGACATCGTATGACGGAAGGCGGGAAGTGGTTAAAACGCTTTTTTTTTTTTAACACAAAGTTGTCCATTTATACAATATTTCTAACACATAGCATGTATATACCAAAAATGACCCCCCAAAATAGATTCTCCTACTATTCCTGAGTACGGCGATACCACATGTGTGAGACTTCCACAGCCTGGCCACATACAGAGGCTGGGTACGGCTGAGCATGGCTGGGTATTGCAGAGTATCGCCGAGTATGACTGGGTATTGCAGAGTATGGCTGGGTATCACCGAGTATTGCAGAGTATGGCTGGGTATGGCAGAGTATGGCTGGGTATGGCAGAGTATTGCGGGTTATGGCAGAGTATTGCAGATTTTTGTGGGGTATTGCAGAGCATGGCTGGGTATGGCAGAGTATGGCTGGGTATCACTGAGTATTGCAGAGTATGGCTGGGTATTGCTTGATATTTCAGGGTATTTCAGGGTATTGCAGGGGATGGCAGAGTATTGCGGGGTATTCCAGGGTATGGCAGAGTATTGCTGGGTATTGCAGGGTATGGCAGAGTATTGCGGGGTATTCCAGGGTATGGCAGAGTATTGCGGGGTATGGCAGAGTATTGCGGGGTATGGCAGAGTATTGCGGGGTATGGCAGAGTATTGCGGGGTATGGCAGAGTATTGCGGGGTATTTCAGGGTATTGCAGGGTATGGCAGAGTATTTCGGGGTATTGCAGGGTATGGCAGAGTATTGCGGGGTATTGCAGGGTATGGCAGAGTATTGTGGGGTATTCCAGGGTATGGCAGAGTATTGTGGGGTACTCCAGGGTATGGCAGAGTATTGTGGGGTATTCCAGGGTATGGCAGAGTATTGCGGGGTATGGCAGAGTATTGCGGGGTATTCCAGGGTATGGCAGAGTATTGCGGGGTATTCCAGGGTATGGCAGAGTATTGCGGGGTATTCCAGGGTATGGCAGAGTATTGCGGGGTATTCCAGGGTATGGCAGAGTATTGCGGGGTATGGCAGAGTATTTTGGGGTATTGCAGGGTATGGCAGAGTATTGCGAGGTATTGCAGGGTATGGCAGAGTATTGCGGGGTATGGCAGAGTATTGCAGGGTATGGCAGAGTATTGCGGGGTATGGCAGAGTATTGCGGGGTATTGCAGGGTATGGCAGAGTATTGCGGGGTATTGCAGGGTATGGCAGAGTATTGCGGGGTATTCCAGGGTATGGCAGAGTATTTCGGGGTATTGCAGGGTATGGCAGAGTATTGCGGGGTATTGCAGGGTATGGCAGAGTATTGTGGGGTATTCCAGGGTATGGCAGAGTATTGTGGGGTACTCCAGGGTATGGCAGAGTATTGTGGGGTATTCCAGGGTATGGCAGAGTATTGCGGGGTATGGCAGAGTATTGCGGGGTATTCCAGGGTATGGCAGAGTATTGCGGGGTATTCCAGGGTATGGCAGAGTATTGCGGGGTATTCCAGGGTATGGCAGAGTATTGCGGGGTATTCCAGGGTATGGCAGAGTATTGCGGGGTATGGCAGAGTATTTTGGGGTATTGCAGGGTATGGCAGAGTATTGCGAGGTATTGCAGGGTATGGCAGAGTATTGCGGGGTATGGCAGAGTATTGCAGGGTATGGCAGAGTATTGCGGGGTATGGCAGAGTATTGCGGGGTATTGCAGGGTATGGCAGAGTATTGCGGGGTATTGCAGGGTATGGCAGAGTATTGCGGGGTATTCCAGGGTATGGCAGAGTATTGCGGGGTATTCCAGGGTATGGCAGAGTATTGCGGGGTATTGCAGGGTATGGCAGAGTATTGCGGGGTATTGCAGGGTATGGCAGAGTATTGCGGGGTATTCCAGGGTATGGCAGAGTATTGCGGGGTATTGCAGAGGGAATTGCAGAGTATTGCACAGCATTGCAGGGCATGCAGAGTAGTAGGGATGGCTGAGCATGGATGGATGGATGGCTGGATGTCTCTGTGCAGCGCTGTGGGCACTACAGATGCAGCCCACAACGCTGCAGCCATCCATCCATCCATCCGCCTCTTCGGTGACAGTGTACCGATTGGTACACAGGAGGGGAGGAGAGGGGGAGGAGAGGAACCGGCGTCATCAGATGACGCCGGTTTGTTTACATGTGATCGCTCCGTCATTTGACGGAGCGATCACATGGTAAACGGCCGCGATCAGCGGCCATTTACCGGGATCTGTGATGCGCCGGGTCCTGTGGACCCGGCGATCACGGATGCTCTCGAGTGCGCGCCCTAGGGGGCGCGCGAGAGCAGAATTCTGGGAGGACGTCCCTGGACGTCCTCCCAGAGTTAAACAACCGCCCTGTAGCCGTCATTTGGCTATGGGCCGGTTGTTAAGTGGTTAAAAAAAAAAAAAAATAATAATTTTATCAGATGTGACAAATCCAAATATATTGAGGGAGTCCCGATAAATAATAAAGAAAGAAGTTTGTGAGAAGTCTGTGTGAATATGAGCAGCAAAACGACTTCATTCTTCTCACATTATAAAGAAGAAGAGAGTGCGCTGTATTAAACCATTTTTGACATTGCACTGTGACGAAAGTGCTGTATCCATTGCGAACGCTAATTTTACCAGACCTAGCTGTTCCGTCTCGGAATTTCTTCTGAGCATGCGCGGCATTTTGTGTGTCGGAACTGGCCACACACGGTCAGAATTGACACGATCGGATTTTGTTGTCGGAAAATTTTATAGCCTGCTCTCAAATTTTGTGTGTCGGAAAATCCAATGGAAAATGTCCGATGGAGCCCACACACGGTCGGAATTTCCGATAACACGCTCCGATTGGACATTTTCCATCGGAAAATCCGACCGTGTGTACGGGGCATAAGCCCTCACAGGGCCCTGCTGTGAAATATTAGATCAAGAATTGTAATTACATGCCCCTGTTGAATAGGGGCAGAAAAATTGGGCCTTTGGTGGTGGTGCTGGTGCCACAACACTGTAAGTCCTCACAGTTACTCTTGGTGGGCGCAGAAACGGGCCCTGCTGTGAAATATTAGATCAAGAATTGTAATTACATGCCCCTGTTAAACAGGGGCTGAAAAATTGGTCCTTAGGCACTAGTGGCGGGACTGGCGGCGCCCAGAACCAAAAATGTTCTTACAAGCTATCATCATGATCATTGAGGAGGAAGAGGATAATTACTCAGTATAACAGGATAGTCACTCAGCATCAGCATAGGCAGTCTTTGAAGGGATCTGACATTTCAAAAAAATTTATTCGGTTACATCAGCATCAGGTGCTTGGTAGCTGGTGGTGATCCAAGATTGATTCATTTTTATGAAGGTCAGTCGATCGACCGAGTCGGTGGACAGACGCACCCTGTGATCGGTTACAAAGCCTCCAGCAGCACTGAATGTGCTTTCCAAAAGAACGCTGGATGCAAGACAGGCCAGTAGCTCAGTTGCATACTGTGAAAGCTCTGGCCAGTGATCCATCCTCAAGACCCAGTAACCCAGAGGATTTTCGGTGGGAAAGGTGTCCAAGTCAGATCTTGCCCCTAGGTATTCCTGCACCATGTAAAACAGACGCTGGCGATGGTTGCTGTAACCGATCATACCTTGGGGCTGCGGACTAAAAAATTGTCTGAACGCATCAGTCAGATGGCCACCTTCTCCACCGCTCCTTCTTTGACCGACTGAAGCCTCAGCAACACGTTGTCCAGAAACAGGAGTTTGTAACCTCCCAGTCTCTGGGAACGCATTGCACAGACCTTTGCAACCTTACCCTTGTAACGTGTATCAAGGAGGTTTTGCCAGCCAGTATTGTTCCTTCTCCTTGATACCAAAAATAGGAGGATCCTTCCGCAGGCTTTGCAGGATCAGGGAGGCCATGCATAGTTACATAGTTACATAGTTACATAGTAGGTGAGGTTGAAAAAAGACACAAGTCCATCAAGTCCAACCTATGTGTGTGATTATGTGCAGCGTAGGTTTGATGAGGCATTCGGTCCGGAGTCCTCTGGGTCACTAAGGACGACATGATCCGCAGCCACCTCCTTCCAGCCATGTACAAGTCCATGTGTTTCTTGGGAATGTAAATGATCCCTTAAAGACTGCTGCTGATGCTGAGTGCCAGGCTCCACCTTCATACTGACACAATCCTCCTCCTCCTCTTCCTGTGTGATCGGCAGGCACGCAGGAACGCTGTCTGGATAAAGGGGGCCTTAAGAGCTAAGGAAGTCCTCCTCTTCCTGCCTCTGTTCTGCCTCAAGTGCCCTGTCCATTATTCCATGCAGCGTGTGCTCCAACAGATGGACAAGGGGGACAGTGTCACTGATGCATGCACTGTCACTGCTCACCATCCTCGTGGCCTCCTCAAATGGTGACAGGACAGTGCATGCATCCCTGATCATGGCCCACTGCCGTGGGGAAAAAAAACCAAGCTCCCCTGACCCTGTCCTGGTGCCATAGTCGCACAGGTACTCATTGATGGCCCTCTGCTGTGTGTTCAGCCGCTGCAGCATGGCCAACGTTGAGTTCCACCTGGTGGGCATGTCACAGATTAGGCGGTTCTTGGGCAGGTTAAATTCCTTTTGGAGGTCTGCCAGCCGAGCACTGGCATTATATGACCGGCGGAAATGCACACAGACTTTCCTAGCCTGCCTCAGGACATCCTGTAAGCCCGGGTACCTGCCCAAGAACCGCTGCACCACCAAGTTAAGGACGTGAGCCAAACAGGGCACATGGGTCAGTTGTCCCTGTCGGGGGGGGGGGGGAGGAGGTTGGTGCCATTGTCGCAAACCACCATTCCTGCCTTAAGTTGGCGTGGCGTCAACCACCTCTGAACCTGCCCCTGCAGAGCTGACAGAACCTCTGCCCCAGTGTGGCTCCTGTCCCCCAAGCACACCAGCTCAAGCACCGCATGGCATTTTTGGCCTGCATACTTGCGTAGCCCCTTGAACGCCTACGGAGCACCACTGGGTCCCAGGACAAAGCACAGGAAGAGGCCATGGAGGAAGAAGAAGAGGAGAGGGTGGAGGAGAGAGGTGTGTCAGAATCATTAGTAGTGGCATTTTGGAGGCGTGGTGGCGGAACAACCTTCAACACTACTGCACCTTATCCTGCATCCTTCCCAACTGCCAGCAGAGTCACCCAATGCGCCGTGAAACTTAGGTAACGTCCCTGTCCATGCCTGCTGGACCATGAGTCAGCGGTAATATGCACCTTACTGCTGACCACCCTGTCCAGCGAGGCATGGACATTGCCTTCCACATGCTGGTAGAGAGCCGGAATCGCCTTCTGTGAGAAAAAGTGGCGTTTGGGTAACTGTCACTGAGGAACCACACATTCCACAAACTCACGGAAGGGGGCAGAGTCTACCAACTGAAAAGGTAGCAGTTGAAGTGCTAGCAATTTTGCCAAGCTAGCATTCAACCCCTGGGCATGTGGATGGCTGGGAGCGAATTTCGGCGGTGCAGCAGCTGGGGCAGGGAAATTTGCCTGGTACAATCTGACGTCGGTGTACCGAAAGCAGATTGCCCACAAGTACTTGGCTGTGACACACCTAATTCTACACCTTCATTCCTCTCAGTGCAGGTTTCAGAGAGGACTGAAGGTATAGTGGGGTTGGAGATCTCCGCTGATGAGGAGCAAGGAGAGGTCCTCTTTGTTCTTTGGTGTGGGTCTTTTAGATATGCTTGCCAACGAACTGCATGGCAGGTAAACATACATCTGTTGAAGCATGTGGTGCCCACACGAGACAAATGTTGCAAATAGCAGCGGTGCGATCTGATGCACTCGTCTCAAAAAAGGCCCAAACCAAAGAACTTTTGGAATAACATGCAGAGACAGCAGCGCCCTGCACATGTGGAGCTTTGCGGTGTGATGCAGTCAGTGTGCTGCCCTTAGGCTGGCCCCTGGAGGGCATTCTGCCTCGTTGGTGATGTGCCTCCTCCTCCTCCTCCTCCTCTCTCCTATCAGGCACCCACGTTGAGTCAGTGACCTCATCATACCCTCCCTCCTCATCACTGGAGCAAACCTGGCAGTATGCTGCAGCAGGGGGAGCATGACTGCCAGATTGCTGTCCTTCTTGGGCACCCCCTCTGTCTGTGCTCACATTACTGCCTTCATCTAGCTCAGTATCATCATTAGAGCCTTCTAAATGCTGGGCATCCTCCTGGAGCATGTACCCAACACTGTGGTCAAACAGTTCGAGGGAATCCTCAGGAGGACATGGTGGGGCTAGGGAAGGAGTCCAGCGACTGAGCCGAGGGAAGAGGCTGCATTGGCAGCTGCTTTGCCAGACAAAGTACCCTGAGCATGGGTGAGAGAGGATGAGGAGGATGAGGATGGCTTGGTCATCCACTCGACCAAGTCTTCCGCATGTTGCGGCTCAACACAGCCAGCTGCCGAAAAAAAGTCCAAGCGTGTCCCACGACCACATGCTGATGAGGATGCACTGTCTCTACGACCAGCACTGTTGCCTCTAGACACATAGCCTGCTTGCCCTCTTTTATTGGCTTGTGACTGTCTGCCTCTCCTTGTTGGCCTTCCAGATATACTAATGGCCTGCAGTGAGATGTAGCTGCTCTAAGCTGGGATATATATATATATATATATATATATATATATATATATATATATATATATATATATATATATATACTGATACTGCAGCTAGCAAAATCAACTGCAGCCTGTAGCATGAGAACACCACCAATCTTCTACAGGTAGCTTTAGATGAACACTGTGCAGAGGTCGCACTACACCAATGTTAAAATAATGTAGCTGCCTGTGGTAGTGATAGGATCAGGAAAACAACACCAACCTTCTAAAGGTAGCTTTAGCTGAACACTGTGCAGAGGTCGCACTAGACTAACATGTAAATAATGTAGCTGCCTGCGGTAGTGATAGGATCAGGAAAACACCACCAACCTTCTAAAGATAGCTTTAGCTGAACACTGTGCAGAGGACGCACTACACTAACGTTAAAATAATGTAGCTGCCTGCGGTAGTGATAGGATCAGGAAAACACCACCAACCTTCTACAGGTAGCTTTAGCTGAACACTGTGCAGAGGTTGCACTACACTAACTTGTAGCTTTAGCTGAACACTGTTCAGAGGACACACTACACTAACTTGTAGCTTTAGCTGAACACTGTGCAGAGGTCGCACTACACTAACTTGTAGCTTTAGCTGAACACTGTGAGGAGGACGTACTGCACTAACTTGTAGCTTTAGCTGAACACTGTGCAGAGGTTGCACTACACTAACTTGTAGCTTTAGCTGAACACTGTGCAGAGGTCGCACTACACTAACTTGTAGCTTTAGCTGAACACTGTGCAGAGGACGCACTACACCAATGTTAAAATAATGTAGCTGCCGGTGGTAGTGATAGGATCAGGAAAACACCATCAACCTTCTAAAGATAGATTTAGCTGAACACTGTGCAGAGGACGCACTACACTAACGTTAAAATAATGTAGCTGCCTGCGGTAGTGATAGGATCAGGAAAACACCACCAACCTTCTACAGGTAGCTTTAGCTGAACACTGTTCAGAGGTTGCACTACACTAACTTGTAGCTTTAGCTGAACACTGTTCAGAGGACGCACTACACTAACTTGTAGCTTTAGCTGAACACTGTGCAGAGGTAGCACTACACTAACTTGTAGCTTTAGCTGAACACCGTGAGGAGGACGTACTGCACTAACTTGTAGCTTTAGCTGAACACTGTGCAGAGGTTGCACTACACTAACTTGTAGCTTTAGCTGAACACTGTGCAGAGGTTGCACTACACTAACTTGTAGCTTTAGCTGAACACTGTGAGGAGGACGCACTACACTAACTTGTAGCTTTAGCTGAACACTGTGCAGAGGTCGCACTACACTAACTTGTAGCTTTAGCTGAACACTGTGAAGAGGACGCACTACACTAACTTGTAGCTTTAGCTGAACACTGTGAGGAGGACGCACTACACTAACTTGTAGCTTTAGCTGAACACTGTGAGGAGGACGCACTACACTAACTTGTAGCTTTAGCTGAACACTGTGCACTATACTAACTTGTAGCTTTTGATGAATATTGTTCAGAGGACGCACTACACTAACTTGTAGCTTTAGCTGAACACTGTTCAGAGGACGCACTACACTAACTTGTAGCTTTAGCTGAACACTGTGCAGAGGTCGCACTACACTAACTTGTAGCTTTAGCGGAACACTGTGAGGAGGACGCACTACACTAACTTGTAGCTTTAGCTGAACACTGTGCAGAGGTCGCACTACACTAACTTGTAGCTTTAGCTGAACACTGTGCAGAGGTCGTACTACACTAACGTTAAAATAATGTAGCTGCCTGCGGTAGTGATAGGATCAGGAAAACACCACCAACCTTCTACAGGTAGCTTTAGCTGAACACTGTGCAGAGGTTGCACTTCACTAACTTGTAGCTTTAGCTGAACACTGTTCAGAGGATGCACTACACTAACTTGTAGCTTTAGCCGAACACTGTGCAGAGGTCGCACTACACTAACTTATAGCTTTAGCTGAACACCGTGAGGAGGACGCACTGCGCTAACTTGTAGCTTTAGCTGAACACTGTGAGGAGGACGCACTACACTAACTTGTAGCTTTAGCTGAACACTGTGCAGAGGTCACACTACACTAACTTGTAGCTTTAGCTGAACACTGTGAGGAGGACGCACTACACTAACTTGTAGCTTTAGCTGAACACTGTGAAGAGGTCGCACTACACTAACTTGTAACTTTAGCTGAACACTGTGAAGAGGACGCACTACACTAACTTGTAGCTTTAGCTGAACACTGTGAGGAGGACGCACTACACTAACTTGTAGCTTTAGCTGAACACTGTGAAGAGGACGCACTACACTAACTTGTAGCTTTAGCTGAACACTGTGAGGAGGACGCACTACACTAACTTGTAGCTTTAGCTGAACACTGTGAGGAGGACGCACTACACTAACTTGTAGCTTTAGCTGAACACTGTGCACTATACTAACTTGTAGCTTTTGATGAACACTGTACAGAGGACGCACTACACTAACTTGTAGCTTTAGCTGAACACTGTGCAGAGGTCGCACTACACTAACTGGTAGCTTTAGCTGAACACTGTGAGGAGGACGCACTACACTAACTTGTAGATTTAGGTGAACACTGTGCACTACACTAACTTGTAGCTTTAGCTGAACACTATGAGGAGGAAGCACTACACTAACTTGTAGCTTTAGCTGAACACTGTTCAGAGGACGCACTAAACTAACTTGTAGCTTTAGCTGAACACTGTTCAGAGGACGCACTACACTAACTTGTAGCTTTAGCTGAACACTGTGCAGAGGTCGCACTACACTAAATTGTAGCTTTAGCTGAACACTGTGAGGAGGACGCACTACACTAACTTGTAGATTTAGCTGAACACTGTTCAGAGAATGCATAACACTAACTTGTAGCTTTAGCTGAACACTGTGCAGAGGTCACACTAAACTAACTTGTAGCTTTAGCTGAACACTGTTCAGAGGACGCACTACACTAACTTGTAGCTTTAGCTGAACACTGTGCAGAGGTCGCACTACACAAAATTGTAGCTTTAGCTGAACACTGTGAGGAGGACGCACTACACTAACTTGTAGATTTAGCTGAACACTGTTCAGAGAACGCCCTACACTAACTTGTAGCTTTAGCTGAACACTGTGCAGAGGTCACACTAAACTAACTTGTAGCTTTAGCTGAACACTGTGCAGAGGACGCACTACACTAACGTTAAAATAATGTAGCTGCCTGCGGTAGTGATAGGATCAGGAAAACACCACCAACCTTCTACAGGTAGCTTTAGCTGAACACTGTGCAGAGGTTGCACTACACTAACTTGTAGCTTTAGCTGAACACTGTTCAGAGGATGCACTACACTAACTTGTAGCTTTAGCTGAACACTGTGCAGAGGTCGCACTACACTAACTTGTAGCTTTAGCTGAACACCGTGAGGAGGACGCACTGCACTAACTTGTAGCTTTAGCTGAACACTGTGAGGAGGACGCACTACACTAACTTGTAGCTATAGCTGAACACTGTGCAGAGGTCGCACTACACTAACTTGTAGCTTTAGCTGAACACTGTGAAGAGGACGCACTACACTAACGTTAAAATAATGTAGCTGCCTGCGGTAGAGATAGGATCAGGAAAACACCACCAACCTTCTACAGGTAGCTTTAGCTGAACACTGTGCAGAGGTTGCACTTCACTAACTTGTAGCTTTAGCTGAACACTGTTCAGAGGATGCACTACACTAACTTGTAGCTTTAGCTGAACACTGTGCAGAGGTCGCACTACACTAACTTGTAGCTTTAGCTGAACACCGTGAGGAGGACGCACTGCGCTAACTTGTAGCTTTAGCTGAACACTGTGAGGAGGACGCACTACACTAACTTGTAGCTTTAGCTGAACACTGTGCAGAGGTCGCACTACTCTAACTTGTAGCTTTAGCTGAACACTGTGAGGAGGACGCACTACACTAACTTGTAGCTTTAGCTGAACACTGTGCAGAGGTCGCACTACACTAACTTGTAGCTTTAGCTGAACACTGTGAAGAGGACGCACTACACTAACTTGTAGCTTTAGCTGAACACTGTGAGGAGGACGCACTACACTAACTTGTAGCTTTAGCTGAACACTGTGAAGAGGACGCACTACACTAACTTGTAGCTTTAGTTGAACACTGTGAGGAGGACGCACTACACTAACTTGTAGCTTTAGCTGAACACTGTGAGGAGGACGCACTACACTAACTTGTAGCTTTAGCTAAACTCTGTGCACTATACTAACTTGTAGCTTTTGATGAACACTGTTCAGAGGACGCAATACACTAACTTGTAGCTTTAGCTGAACACTGTTCAGAGGACGCACTACACTAACTTGTAGCTTTAGCTGAACACTGTGCAGAGGTCGCACTACACTAACTGGTAGCTTTAGCTGAACACTGTGAGGAGGACGCACTACACTAACTTGTAGATTTAGGTGAACACTGTGCACTACACTAACTTGTAGCTTTAGCTGAACACTATGAGGAGGACGCACTACACTAACTTGTAGCTTTAGCTGAACACTGTTCAGAGGACGCACTACACTAACTTGTAGCTTTAGCTGAACACAGTGCAGAGGTCGCACTACACTAAATTTTAGCTTTAGCTGAACACTGTGAGGAGGACGCACTACACTAACTTGTAGATTTAGCTGAACACTGTTATGAGAATGCATAACACTAACTTGTAGCTTTAGCTGAACACTGTGCAGAGGTCACACTAAACTAACTTGTAGCTTTAGCTGAACACTGTTCAGAGGACGCACTACACTAACTTGTAGCTTTAGCTGAACACTGTGCAGAGGTCGCACTACACAAAATTGTAGCTTTAGCTGAACACTGTGAGGAGGATGCACTACACTAACTTGTAGATTTAGCTGAACACTGTTCAGAGAACGCCCTACACTAACTTGTAGCTTTAGCTGAACACTGTGCAGAGGTCACACTAAACTAACTTGTAGCTTTAGCTGAACACTGTGCAGAGGACGCACTACACTAACGTTAAAATAATGTAGCTGCCTGCGGTAGTGATAGGATCAGGAAAACACCACCAACCTTCTACAGGTAGCTTTAGCTGAACACTGTGCAGAGGTTGCACTACACTAACTCGTAGCTTTAGCTGAACACTGTTCAGAGGATGCACTACACTAACTTGTAGCTTTAGCTGAACACTGTGCAGAGGTCGCACTACACCAACTTGTAGCTTTAGCTGAACACTGTGAAGAGGACGCACTACACTAACGTTAAAATAATGTAGCTGCCTGCGGTAGAGATAGGATCAGGAAAACACCACCAACCTTCTACAGGTAGCTTTAGCTGAACACTGTGCAGAGGTTGCACTTCACTAACTTGTAGCTTTAGCTGAACACTGAACAGAGGATGCACTACACTAACTTGTAGCTTTAGCTGAACACTGTGCAGAGGTCGCACTACACTAACTTGTAGCTTTAGCTGAACACCGTGAGGAGGACGCACTGCGCTAACTTGTAGCTTTAGCTGAACACTGTGAGGAGGACGCACTACACTAACTTGTAGCTTTAGCTGAACACTGTGCAGAGGTCGCACTACACTAACTTGTAGCTTTAGCTGAACACTGTGAAGAGGACGCACTACACTAACTTGTAGCTTTAGCTGAACACTGTGAGGAGGACGCACTACACTAACTTGTAGCTTTAGCTGAACACTGTGAAGAGGATGCACTACACTAACTTGTAGCTTTAGCTGAACACTGTGAGGAGGACGCACTACACTAACTTGTAGCTTTAGCTGAACACTGTGAAGAGGACGCACTACACTAACTTGTAGCTTTAGCTGAACACTGTGAGGAGGACGCACTACACTAACTTGTAACTTTAGCTGAACACTGTTCAGAGGACGAACTACACTAACTTGTAGCTTTAGCTGAACACTGTGCACTATACTAACTTGTAGCTTTTGATGAACACTGTTCAGAGGACGCACTACACTAACTTGTAGCTTTAGCTGAACACTGTTCAGAGGACGCACTACACTAACTTGTAGCTTTAGCTGAACACTGTGCAGAGGTCGCACTACACTAACTGGTAGCTTTAGCTGAACACTGTGAGGAGGACGCACTACACTAACTTGTAGATTTAGCTGAACACTGTGCACTACACTAACTTGTAGCTTTAGCTGAACACTATGAGGAGGACGCACTACAATAACTTGTAGCTTTAGCTGAACACTGTGAGGAGGACGCACTACACTAACTTGTAGCTTTAGCTGAACACTGTGCAGAGGTCGCACTACACTAACTTGTAGCTTTAGCTGAACACTGTGAGGAGGACGCACTACACTAACTTGTAGCTTTAGCTGAACACTCTTCAGAGGTCGCACTACACTAGCTTGTAGCTTTAGCTGAACACTGTGAAGAGGACGCACTACACTAACTTGTAGCTTTAGCTGAGCACTGTGAGGAGGATGCACTACACTAACTTGTAGCTTTAGCTGAACACTGTGAGGAGGACGCACTACACTAACTTGTAGCTTTAGCTGAACACTGTGCACTATACTAACTTGTAGCTTCTGATGAACACTGTTCAGAGGACGCACTACACTAACTTGTAGCTTTAGCTGAACACTGTGCAGAGGTCGCACTACACTAACTGGTAGCTTTAGCTGAACACTGTGAGGAGGACGCACTACACTAACTTGTAGCTTTAGCTGAACACTGTGCAGAGGTTGCACTACACTAACTTGTAGCTTTAGCTGAACACTGTTCAGAGGACACACTACACTAACTTGTAGCTTTAGCTGAACACTGTGCAGAGGTCGCACTACACTAACTTGTAGCTTTAGCTGAACACTGTGAAGAGGACGCAATACACTAACTTGTAGCTTTAGCTGAACACTGTGAGGAGGACGCACTACACTAACTTGTAGCTTTAGCTGAAAACTGTGAGGAGGAAGCACTACACTAACTTGTAGCTTTAGCTGAACACTGTGCACTATACTAACTTGTAGCTTTTGATGAACATTGTTCAGAGGACGCACTACACTAACTTGTAGCTTTAGCTGAACACTGTGCAGAGGTCGCACTACACTAACTGGTAGCTTTAGCTGAACACTGTGAGGAGGACGCACTACACTAACTTGTAGATTTAGGTGAACACTGTGCACTACACTAACTTGTAGCTTTAGCTGAACACTATGAGGAGGAAGCACTACACTAACTTGTAGCTTTAGCTGAACACTGTTCAGAGGACGCACTACACTAACTTGTAGCTTTAGCTGAACACTGTTCAGAGGACGCACTACACTAACTTGTAGCTTTAGCTGAACACTGTGCAGAGGTCGCACTACACTGAATTGTAGCTTTAGCTGAACACTGTGAGGAGGACGCACTACACTAACTTGTAGATTTAGCTGAACACTGTTCAGAGAATGCATAACACTAACTTGTAGCTTTAGCTGAACACTGTGCAGAGGTCACACTAAACTAACTTGTAGCTTTAGCTGAACACTGTTCAGAGGACGCACTACACTAACTTGTAGCTTTAGCTGAACACTGTGCAGAGGTCGCACTACACAAAATTGTAGCTTTAGCTGAACACTGTGAGGAGGACGCACTACACTAACTTGTAGATTTAGCTGAACACTGTTCAGAGAACGCCCTACACTAACTTGTAGCTTTAGCTGAACACTGTGCAGAGGTCACACTAAACTAACTTGTAGCTTTAGCTGAACACTGTGCAGAGGACGCACTACACTAACGTTAAAATAATGTAGCTGCCTGCGGTAGTGATAGGATCAGGAAAACACCACCAACCTTCTACAGGTAGCTTTAGCTGAACACTGTGCAGAGGTTGCACTACACTAACTTGTAGCTTTAGCTGAACACTGTTCAGAGGATGCACTACACTAACTTGTAGCTTTAGCTGAACACTGTGCAGAGGTCGCACTACACTAACTTGTAGCTTTAGCTTAACACCGTGAGGAGGACGCACTGCACTAACTTGTAGCTTTAGCTGAACACTGTGAAAAGGACGCACTACACTAACTTGTAGCTATAGCTGAACACTGTGCAGAGGTCGCACTACACTAACTTGTAGCTTTAGCTGAACACCGTGAGGAGGACGCACTGCGCTAACTTGTAGCTTTAGCTGAACACTGTGAGGAGGACGCACTACACTAACTTGTAGCTTTAGCTGAACACTGTGCAGAGGTCGCACTACACTAACTTGTAGCTTTAGCTGAACACTGTGCAGAGGTCGCACTACACTAACTTGTAGCTTTAGCTGAACACCGTGAGGAGGACGCAATGCACTAACTTGTAGCTTTAGCTGAACACTGTGCAGAGCTTGCACTACACTAACTTGTAGCTTTAGCTGAACACTGTGCAGAGGTTGCACTACACTAACTTGTAGCTTTAGCTGAACACTGTGAGGAGGACGCACTACACTAACTTGTAGCTTTAGCTGAACACTGTGCAGAGGACGCACTACACCAATGTTAAAATAATGTATCTGCCGGTGGTAGTGATATGATCAGGAAAACACCACCAACCTCCTAAAGATAGCTTTAGCTGAACACTGTGCAGAGGACGCACTACACTAACGTTAAAATAATGTAGCTGCCTGCGATAATGATAGGATCAGGAAAACACCACCAACCTTCTACAGGTAGCTTTAGCTGAACACTGTTCAGAGGTTGCACTACACTAACTTGTAGCTTTAGCTGAACACTGTTCAGAGGACGCACTACACTAACTTGTAGCTTTAGCTGAACACTGTGCAGAGGTCGCACTACACTAACTTGTAGCTTTAGCTGAACACCGTGAGGAGGACGCAATGCACTAACTTGTAGCTTTAGCTGAACACTGTGCAGAGCTTGCACTACACTAACTTGTAGCTTTAGCTGAACACTGTGCAGAGGTTGCACTACACTAACTTGTAGCTTTAGCTGAACACTGTGAGGAGGACGCACTACACTAACTTGTAGCTTTAGCTGAAAACTGTGAGGAGGAAGCACTACACTAACTTGTAGCTTTAGCTGAACACTGTGCACTATACTAACTTGTAGCTTTTGATGAACATTGTTCAGAGGACGCACTACACTAACTTGTAGCTTTAGCTGAACACTGTTCAGAGGACGCACTACACTAACTTGTAGCTTTAGCTGAACACTGTGCAGAGGTCGCACTACACTAACTTGTAGCTTTAGCGGAACACTGTGAGGAAGACGCACTACACTAACTTGTAGCTTTAGCTGAACACTGTGCAGAGGTCGCACTACACTAACTTGTAGCTTTAGCTGAACACTGTGCAGAGGACGCACTACACTAACGTTAAAATAATGTAGCTGCCTGCGGTAGTGATAGGATCAGGAAAACACCACCAACCTTCTACAGGTAGCTTTAGCTGAACACTGTGCAGAGGTTGCACCACACTAACTTGTAGCTTTAGCTGAACACTGTTCAGAGGATGCACTACACTAACTTGTAGCTTTAGTTGAACACTGTGCAGAGGTCGCACTACACTAACTTGTAGCTTTAGCAGAACACCGTGAGGAGGACGCACTGCGCTAACTTGTAGCTTTAGCTGAACACTGTGCAGAGGTTGCACTACACTAACTTGTAGCTTTAGCTGAACACTGTTCAGAGGACACACTACACTAACTTGTAGCTTTAGCTGAACACTGTGCAGAGGTCGCACTACACTAACTTGTAGCTTTAGCTGAACACTGTGCAGAGGATGCACTACACCAATGTTAAAATAATGTAGCTGCCGGTGGTAGTGATAGGATCAGGAAAACACCACCAACCTTCTAAAGATAGCTTTAGCTGAACACTGTGCAGAGGACGCACTACACTAACGTTAAAATAATGTAGCTGCCTGCGGTAGTGATAGGATCAGGAAAACACCACCAACCTTCTACAGGTAGCTTTAGCTGAACACTGTTCAGAGGTTGCACTACACTAACTTGTAGCTTTAGCTGAACACTGTTCAGAGGACGCACTACACTAACTTGTAGCTTTAGCTGAACACTGTGCAGAGGTCGCACTACACTAACTTGTAGCTTTAGCTGAACACCGTGAGGAGGACGCACTGCACTAACTTGTAGCTTTAGCTGAACACTGTGCAGAGGTTGCACTACACTAACTTGTAGCTTTAGCTGAACACTGTGCAGAGGTTGCACTACACTAACTTGTAGCTTTAGCTGAACACTGTGAGGAGGACGCACTACACTAACTTGTAGCTTTAGCTGAACACTGTGCAGAGGTCACACTACACTAACTTGTAGCTTTAGCTGAACACTGTGAGGAGGACGCACTACACTAACTTGTAGCTTTAGCTGAACACTGTGCAGAGGTCGCACAACACTAACTTGTAGCTTTAGCTGAACACTGTGAAGAGGACGCACTACACTAACTTGTAGCTTTAGCTGAACACTGTGAGGAGGACGCACTACACTAACTTGTAGCTTTAGCTGAACACTGTGAGGAGGACGCACTACACTAACTTGTAGCTTTAGCTGAACACTGTGCACTATACTAACTTGTAGCTTTTGATGAACACTGTTCAGAGGACGCACTACACTAACTTGTAGCTTTAGATGAACACTGTTCAGAGGACGCACTACACTAACTTGTAGCTTTAGCTGAACACTGTGCAGAGGTCGCACTACACTAACTTGTAGCTTTAGCTGAACACCGTGAGGAGGACGCACTGCACTAACTTGTAGCTTTAGCTGAACACTGTGAGGAGGACGCACTACACTAACTTGTAGCTTTAGCTGAACACTGTGAGGAGGACGCACTACACTAACTTGTAGCTTTAGCTGAACACTGTGAGGAGGACGCACTACACTAACTTGTAGCTTTAGCTGAACACTGTGAGGAGGACGCACTACACTAACTTGTAGCTTTAGCTGAACACTGTGAGGAGGACGCACTACACTAACTTGTAGCTTTAGCTGAACACTGTGCACTATACTAACTTGTAGCTTTTGATGAACACTGTTCAGAGGACGCACTACAATAACTTGTAGCTTTAGCTGAACACTATGAGGAGGACGCACTACACTAACTTGTAGCTTTAGCTGAACACTGTTCAGAGAACGCACTACACTAACTTGTAGCTTTAGCTGAACACTGTTCAGAGGACGCACTACACTAACTTGTAGCTTTAGCTGAACACTGTGCAGAGGTCGCACTACACTAAATTGTAGCTTTAGCTGAACACTGTGAGGAGGACGCACTACACTAACTTGTAGATTTAGCTGAACACTGTTCAGAGAATGCATAACACTAACTTGTAGCTTTAGCTGAACACTGTGCAGAAGTCACACTAAACTAACTTGTAGCTTTAGCTGAACACTGTTCAGAGGATGCACTACACTAACTTGTAGCTTTAGCTGAACACTGTGCAGAGGTCGCACTACACTAAATTGTAGCTTTAGCTAAACACTGTGAGGAGGACGCACTACACTAACTTGAAGATTTAGCTGAACACTGTTCAGAGAACGCCCTACACTAACTTGTAGCTTTAGCTGAACACTGTGCAGAGGTCACACTAAACTAACTTGTAGCTTTAGCTGAACACTGTGCAGAGGACGCACTACACTAACGGTAAAATAATGTAGCTGCCTGCGGTAGTGATAGGATCAGGAAAACACCACCAACCTTCTACAGGTAGCTTTAGCTGAACACTGTGCAGAGGTTGCACTACACTAACTTGTAGCTTTAGCTGAACACTGTTTAGAGGATGCACTACACTAACTTGTAGCTTTAGCTGAACACTGTGCAGAGGTCGCACTACACTAACTTGTAGCTTTAGCTGAACACCGTGAGGAGGACGCACTGCACTAACTTGTAGCTTTAGGTGAACACTGTGAGGAGGACGCACTACACAAACTTGTAGCTATAGCTGAACACTGTGCAGAGGTCGCACTACACTAAGTTGTAGCTTTAGCTGAACACTGTGAGGAGGACGCACTACACTAACTTGTAGCTTTAGCTGAGCACTGTGAGGAGGACGCACTACACTAACTTGTAGCTTTAGCTGAACACTGTGCACTATACTAACTTGTAGCTTTTGATGAACACTGTTCAGAGGATGCACTACACTAACTTGTAGCTTTAGCTGAACACTGTTCAGAGGACGCACTACACTAACTTGTAGCTTTAGCTGAACACTGTGCAGAGGTCGCACTACACTAACTGGTAGCTTTAGCTGAACACTGTGAGGAGGACGCACTACACTAACTTGTAGCTTTAGCTGAACACTGTGCAGAGGTTGCACTACACTAACTTGTAGCTTTAGCTGAACACTGTTCAGAGGACACACTACACTAACTTGTAGCTTTAGCTGAACACTGCGCAGAGGTCGCACTACACTAACTTGTAGCTTTAGCTGAACACTGTGCAGAGGACGCACTACACTAAATTGTAGCTTTAGCTGAACACTGTGAGGAGGACGCACTACACTAACTTGTAGCTTTAGCTGAAAACTGTGAGGAGGAAGCACTACACTAACTTGTAGCTTTAGCTGAACACTGTGCACTATACTAACTTGTAGCTTTTGATGAACATTGTTCAGAGGACGCACTACACTAACTTGTAGCTTTAGCTGAACACTGTTCAGAGGACGCACTACACTAACTTGTAGCTTTAGCTGAACACTGTGCAGAGGTCGCACTACACTAACTTGTAGCTTTAGCGGAACACTGTGAGGAGGACGCACTACACTAACTTGTAGCTTTAGCTGAACACTGTGCAGAGGTCGCACTACACTAACTTGTAGCTTTAGCTGAACACTGTGCAGAGGATGCACTACACTAATGTTAAAATAATGTAGCTGCCGGTGGTAGTGATAGGATCAGGAAAACACCACCAACCTTCTAAAGATAGCTTTAGCTGAACACTGTGCAGAGGACGCACTACACTAACTTGTAGCTTTAGCTGAACACTGTGCACTATACTAACTTGTAGCTTTAGCTGAACACTGTTCAGAGGACGCACTACACTAACTTGTAGCTTTAGCTGAACACTGTTCAGAGGACGCACTACACTAACTTGTAGCTTTAACTGAACACTGTGCAGAGGTCGCACTACACTAACTTGTAGCTTTAGCTGAACACTGTGCAGAGGACGCACTACACTAACGTTAAAATAATGTAGCTGCCTGCGGTAGTGATAGGATCAGGAAAACACCACCAACCTTCTACAGGTAGCTTTAGCTGAACACTGTGCAGAGGTTGCACTACACTAACTTGTAGCTTTAGCTGAACACTGTGCAGAGGTCGCACTACACTAACTTGTAGCTTTAGCTGAACACCGTGAGGAGGACGCACTGCGCTAACTTGTAGCTTTAGCTGAACACTGTGAGGAGGACACACTACACTAACTTGTAGCTTTAGCTGAACACTGTGCAGAGGTCGCACTACACTAACTTGTAGCTTTAGCTGAACACTGTGAGGAGGACGCACTACACTAACTTTGTAGCTTTAGCTGAACATTGTGCAGAGGTCACACTACACTATCTTGTAGCTTTAGCTGAACAAGGTGAAGAGGACGCACTACACTAACTTGTAGCTTTAGCTGAACACTGTGAGGAGGACACACTACACTAACTTGTAGCTTTAGCTGAACACTGTGAAGAGGACGCACTACACTAACTTGTAGCTTTAGCTGAACACTGTGCAGAGGTCGCACTACACTAACTTGTAGCTTTAGCTGAACACCGTGAGGAGGACGCAATGCACTAACTTGTAGCTTTAGCTGAACACTGTGCAGAGCTTGCACTACACTAACTTGTAGCTTTAGCTGAACACTGTGCAGAGGTTGCACTACACTAACTTGTAGCTTTAGCTGAACACTGTGAGGAGGACGCACTACACTAACTTGTAGCTTTAGCTGAACACTGTGCAGAGGTCACACTACACTAACTTGTAGCTTTAGCTGAACACTGTGAAGAGGACGCACTACACTAACTTGTAGCTTTAGCTGAACACTGTGCACTATACTAACTTGTAGCTTTTGATGAACATTGTTCAGAGGACGCACTACACTAACTTGTAGCTTTAGCTGAACACTGTTCAGAGGACGCACTACACTAACTTGTAGCTTTAGCTGAACACTGTGCAGAGGTCGCACTACACTAACTTGTAGCTTTAGCTGAACACTGTGCAGAGGACGCACTACACTAACGTTAAAATAATGTAGCTGCCTGCGATAGTGATAGGATCAGGAAAACACCACCAACCTTCTACAGGTAGCTTTAGCTGAACACTGTGCAGAGGTTGCACTACACTAACTTGTAGCTTTAGCTGAACACTGTGCAGAGGCACACTACACTAACTTGTAGCTTTAGCTGAACACCGTGAGGAGGACGCACTGCGCTAACTTGTAGCTTTAGCTGAACACTGTGAGGAGGACACACTACACTAACTTGTAGCTTTAGCTGAACACTGTGCAGAGGTCGCACTACACTAACTTGTAGCTTTAGCTGAACACTGTGAGGAGGACGCACTACACTAACTTTGTAGCTTTAGCTGAACATTGTGCAGAGATCACACTACACTAACTTGTAGCTTTAGCTGAACAATGTGAAGAGGACGCACTACACTAACTTGTAGCTTTAGCTGAACACTGTGAGGAGGACGCACTACACTAACTTGTAGCTTTAGCTGAACACTGTGAAGAGGACGCACTACACTAACTTGTAGCTTTAGCTGAACACTGTGAGGAGGACGCACTACACTAACTTGTAACTTTAGCTGAACACTGTTCAGAGGACACACTACACTAACTTGTAGCTTTAGCTGAACACTGTGCACTATACTAACTTGTAGCTTTTGATGAACACTGTTCAGAGGACGCACTACACTAACTTGTAGCTTTAGCTGAACACTGTTCAGAGGATGCACTACACTAACTTGTAGCTTTAGCTGAACACTGTGCAGAGGTCGCACTACACTAACTGGTAGCTTTAGCTGAACACTGTGAGGAGGACGCACTACACTAACTTGTAGATTTAGCTGAACACTGTGCACTACACTAACTTGTGGCTTTAGCTGAACACTATGAGTAGGACGCACTACACTAACTTGTAGCTTTAGCTGAACACTGTTCAGAGGACGCACTACACTAACTTGTAGCTTTAGCTGAACACTGTTCAGAGGACGCACTACACTAACTTGTAGCTTTAGCTGAACACTGTGCAGAGATCGCACTACACTAAATTGTAGCTTTAGCTGAACACTGTGAGGAGGACGCACTACACTAACTTGTAGATTTAGCTGAACACTGTTCAGAGAACGCACAACACTAACTTGTAGCTTTAGCTGAACACTGTGCAGAGGTCACACTAAACTAACTTGTAGGTTTAGCTGAACACTGTTCAGAGGACGCACTACACTAACTTGTAGCTTTAGCTGAACACTGTGCAGAGGTCGCACTACACTAAATTGTAGCTTTAGCTGAACACTGTGAGGAGGACGCACTACACTAACTTGTAGATTTAGCTGAACACTGTTCAGAGAACGCCCTACACTAACTTGTAGCTTTAGCTGAACACTGTGCAGAGGTCACACTAAACTAACTTGTAGCTTTAGCTGAACACTGTGCAGAGGACGCACTACACTAACTTTAAAATAATGTAGCTGCCTGCGGTAGTGATAGGATCAGGAAAACACCACCAACCTTCTACAGGTAGCTTTAGCTGAACACTGTGCAGAGGTTGCACTACACTAACTTGTAGCTTTAGCTGAACACTGTTCAGAGGACGCACTACACTAACTTGTAGCTTTAGCTGAACACTGTGCAGAGGTCGCACTACACTAACTTGTAGCTTTTGATGAACACTGTTCAGAGGACGCACTACACTAACTTGTAGCTTTAGCTGAACACTGTTCAGAGGATGAACTACACTAACTTGTAGCTTTAGCTGAACACTGTGCAGAGGTCGCACTACACTAACTGGTAGCTTTAGCTGAACACTGTGAGGAGGACGCACTACACTAACTTGTAGCTTTAGCTGAACACTGTGCAGAGGTCGCACTACACTAACTTGTAGCTTTAGCTGAACACTGTGAAGAGGACGCACTACACTAACTTGTAGCTTTAACTGAGCACTGTGAGGAGGACGCACTACACTAACTTGTAGCTTTAGCTGAACACTGTGAGGAGGGCGCACTACACTAACTTGTAGCTTTAGCTGAACACTGTGAGGAGGACGCACTACACTAACTTGTAGCTTTAGCTGAACACTGTGAGGAGGACGCACTACACTAACTTGTAGCTTTAGCTGAACACTGTTCACTATACTAACTTGTAGCTTTTGATGAACATTGTTCAGAGGACGCACTACACTAACTTGTAGCTTTAGCTGAACACTGTTCAGAGGACGCACTACACTAACTTGTAGCTTTAGCTGAACACTGTGCAGAGGACGCACTACACTAACGTTAAAATAATGTAGCTGCCTGCGGTAGTGATAGGATCAGGAAAACACCACCAACCTTCTACAGGTAGCTTTAGCTGAACACTGTGCAGAGGTTGCACTACACTAACTTGTAGCTTTAGCTGAACACTGTGCAGAGGTCGCACTACACTAACTTGTAGCTTTAGCTGAACACCGTGAGGAGGACGCACTGCGCTAACTTGTAGCTTTAGCTGAACACTGTGAGGAGGACACACTACACTAACTTGTAGCTTTAGCTGAACACTGTGCAGAGGTCGCACTACACTAACTTGTAGCTTTAGCTGAACACTGTGAGGAGGACGCACTACACTAACTTTGTAGCTTTAGCTGAACACTGTGCAGAGGTCGCACTACACTAACTTGTAGCTTTTGATGAACACTGTTCAGAGGACGCACTACACTAACTTGTAGCTTTAGCTGAACACTGTTCAGAGGATGAACTACACTAACTTGTAGCTTTAGCTGAACACTGTGCAGAGGTCGCACTACACTAACTGGTAGCTTTAGCTGAACACTGTTCAGAGGACGCACTACACTAACTTGTAGCTTTAGCTGAACACTGTTCAGAGGATGAACTACACTAACTTGTAGCTTTAGCTGAACACTGTGCAGAGGTCGCACTACACTAACTGGTAGCTTTAGCTGAACACTGTGAGGAGGACGCACTACACTAACTTGTAGCTTTAGCTGAACACTGTGCAGAGGTCGCACTACACTAACTTGTAGCTTTAGCTGAACACTGTGAAGAGGACGCACTACACTAACTTGTAGCTTTAACTGAGCACTGTGAGGAGGACGCACTACACTAACTTGTAGCTTTAGCTGAACACTGTGAGGAGGGCGCACTACACTAACTTGTAGCTTTAGCTGAACACTGTGAGGAGGACGCACTACACTAACTTGTAGCTTTAGCTGAACACTGTGAGGAGGACGCACTACACTAACTTGTAGCTTTAGCTGAACACTGTGCACTATACTAACTTGTAGCTTTTGATGAACACTGTTCAGAGGACGCACTACACTAACTTGTAGCGTTAGCTGAACACTGTTCAGAGGACGCACTACACTAACTTGTAGCTTTAGCTGAACACTGTGCAGAGGTCGCACTACACTAACTGGTAGCTTTAGCTGAACACTGTGAGGAGGACGCACTACACTAACTTGTAGATTTAGCTGAACACTGTGCACTACACTAACTTGTAGCTTTAGCTGAACACTATGAGGAGGACGCACTACACTAACTTGTAGCTTTAGCTGAACACTGTTCAGAGGACGCACTACACTAACTTGTAGCTTTAGCTGAACACTGTTCAGAGGACGCACTACACTAACTTGTAGCTTTAGCTGAACACTGTGCAGAGGTCGCACTACACTAAATTGTAGCTTTAGCTGAACACTGTGAGGAGGACGCACTACACTAACTTGTAGATTTAGCTGAACACTGCTCAGAGAACGCACAACACTAACTTTTAGCTTTAGCTGAACACTGTGCAGAGGTCACACTAAACTAACTTGTAGCTTTAGCTGAACACTGTTCAGAGGACGCACTACACTAACTTGTAGATTTAGCTGAACACTGTGAGGAGGACGCACTACACTAACTTGTAGCTTTAGCTGAACACTGTGCACTATACTAACTTGTAGCTTTTGATGAATACTGTTCAGAGGACGCACTACACTAACTTGTAGCTTTAGCTGAACACTGTTCAGAGGATGCACTACACTAACTTGTAGCTTTAGCTGAACACTGTGCAGAGGTCGCACTACACTAACTGGTAGCTTTAGCTGAACACTGAGGAGGACGCACTACACTAACTTGTAGATTTAGCTGAACACTGTGCACTACACTAACTTGTGGCTTTAGCTGAACACTATGAGTAGGACGCACTACACTAACTTGTAGCTTTAGCTGAACACTGTTCAGAGGACGCACTACACTAACTTGTAGCTTTAGCTGAACACTGTGCACTATACTAACTTGTAGCTTTAGCTGAACACTGTTCAGAGGACGCACTACACTAACTTGTAGCTTTAGCTGAACACTGTTCAGAGGACGCACTACACTAACTTGTAGCTTTAGCTGAACACTGTGCAGAGGTCGCACTACACTAAATTGTAGCTTTAGCTGAACACTGTGAGGAGGACGCACTACACTAACTTGTTGCTTTAGCTGAAAACTGTGAGGAGGAAGCACTACACTAACTTGTAGCTTTAGCTGAACACTGTGCACTATACTAACTTGTAGCTTTTGATGAACATTGTTCAGAGGACGCACTACACTAACTTGTAGCTTTAGCTGAACACTGTTCAGAGGACGCACTACACTAACTTGTAGCTTTAGCTGAACACTGTGCAGAGGTCGCACTACACTAACTTGTAGCTTTAGCGGAACACTGTGAGGAGGACGCACTACACTAACTTGTAGCTTTAGCTGAACACTGTGCAGAGGTCGCACTACACTAACTTGTAGCTTTAGCTGAACACTGTGCAGAGGATGCACTACACTAATGTTAAAATAATGTAGCTGCCGGTGGTAGTGATAGGGTCAGGAAAACACCACCAACCTTCTAAAGATAGCTTTAGCTGAACACTGTGCAGAGGACGCACTACACTAACGTTAAAATAATGTAGCTGCCTGCGGTAGTGATAGGATCAGGAAAACACCACCAACCTTCTACAGGTAGCTTTAGCTGAACACTGTTCAGAGGTTGCACTACACTAACTTGTAGCTTTAGCTGAACACTGTTCAGAGGACGCACTACACTAACTTGTAGCTTTAGCTGAACACTGTGCAGAGGTCGCACTACACTAACTTGTAGCTTTAGCTGAACACTGTGAGGAGGACGCACTACACTAACTTGTAGCTTTAGCTGAACACTGTGCAGAGGTCGCACTACACTAACTTGTAGCTTTAGCTGAACACCGTGAGGAGGACGCACTGCACTAACTTGTAGCTTTAGCTGAACACTGTGAGGAGGACGCACTACACTAACTTGTAGCTTTAGCTAAACACTGTGCAGAGGTCGCACTACACTAACTTGTAGCTTTAGCTGAACACCGTGAGGAGGACGCACTACACTAACTTGTAGCTTTAGCTGAACACTATGAGGAGGACGCACTACACTAACTTGTAGCTTTAGCTGAACACTGTTCAGAGAACGCACTACACTAACTTGTAGCTTTAGCTGAACACTGTTCAGAGGACGCACTACACTAACTTGTAGCTTTAGCTGAACACTGTGCAGAGGTCGCACTACACTAAATTGTAGCTTTAGCTGAACACTGTGAGGAGGACGCACTACACTAACTTGTAGATTTAGCTGAACACTGTTCAGAGAATGCATAACACTAACTTGTAGCTTTAGCTGAACACTGTGCAGAGGTCACACTAAACTAACTTGTAGCTTTAGCTGAACACTGTTCAGAGGATGCACTACACTAACTTGTAGCTTTAGCTGAACACTGTGCAGAGGTCGCACTACACTAAATTGTAGCTTTAGCTAAACACTGTGAGGAGGACGCACTACACTAACTTGTAGATTTAGCTGAACACTGTGCAGAGGTCGCACTACACTAACTTGTAGCTTTAGCTGAACACTGTGAAGAGGACGCACTACACTAACTTGTAGCTTTAGCTGAACACTGTGAGGAGGACGCACTACACTAACTTGTAGCTTTAGCTGAACACTGTGAGGAGGACGCACTACACTAACTTGTAGCTTTAGCTGAACACTGTGCACTATACTAACTTGTAGCTTTTGATGAACACTGTTCAGAGGACGCACTACACTAACTTGTAGCGTTAGCTGAACACTGTTCAGAGGACGCACTACACTAACTTGTAGCTTTAGCTGAACACTGTGCAGAGGTCGCACTACACTAACTGGTAGCTTTAGCTGAACACTGTGAGGAGGACGCACTACACTAACTTGTAGATTTAGCTGAACACTGTGCACTACACTAACTTGTAGCTTTAGCTGAACACTATGAGGAGGACGCACTACACTAACTTGTAGCTTTAGCTGAACACTGTTCAGAGGACGCACTACACTAACTTGTAGCTTTAGCTGAACACTGTTCAGAGGACGCACTACACTAACTTGTAGCTTTAGCTGAACACTGTGCAGAGGTCGCACTACACTAAATTGTAGCTTTAGCTGAACACTGTGAGGAGGACGCACTACACTAACTTGTAGATTTAGCTGAACACTGCTCAGAGAACGCACAACACTAACTTTTAGCTTTAGCTGAACACTGTGCAGAGGTCACACTAAACTAACTTGTAGCTTTAGCTGAACACTGTTCAGAGGACGCACTACACTAACTTGTAGATTTAGCTGAACACTGTGAGGAGGACGCACTACACTAACTTGTAGATTTAGCTGAACACTGTTCAGAGAACGCCCTACACTAACTTGTAGCTTTAGCTGAACACTGTGCAGAGGTCACACTAAACTAACTTGTAGCTTTAGCTGAACACTGTGCAGAGGACGCACTACACTAACTTTAAAATAATGTAGCTGCCTGCGGTAGTGATAGGATCAGGAAAACACCACCAACCTTCTACAGGTAGCTTTAGCTGAACACTGTGCAGAGGTTGCACTACACTAACTTGTAGCTTTAGCTGAACACTGTTCAGAGGACGCACTACACTAACTTGTAGCTTTAGCTGAACACTGTGCAGAGGTCGCACTACACTAACTTGTAGCTTTTGATGAACACTGTTCAGAGGACGCACTACACTAACTTGTAGCTTTAGCTGAACACTGTTCAGAGGATGCACTACACTAACTTGTAGCTTTAGCTGAACACTGTGCAGAGGTCACACTACACTAACTGGTAGCTTTAGCTGAACACTGTGAGGAGGACGCACTACACTAACTTGTAGCTTTAGCTGAACACTGTGCAGAGGTCGCACTACACTAACTTGTAGCTTTAGCTGAACACTGTGAAGAGGACGCACTACACTAACTTGTAGCTTTAGCTGAGCACTGTGAGGAGGACGCACTACACTAACTTGTAGCTTTAGCTGAACACTGTGAAGAGGACGCACTACACTAACTTGTAGCTTTAGCTGAACACTGTGAGGAGGACGCACTACACTAACTTGTAACTTTAGCTGAACACTGTTCAGAGGACGCACTACACTAACTTGTAGCTTTAGCTGAACACTGTGCACTATACTAACTTGTAGCTTTTGATGAATACTGTTCAGAGGACGCACTACACTAACTTGTAGCTTTAGCTGAACACTGTTCAGAGGACGCACTACACTAACTTGTAGCTTTAGCTGAACACTGTGCAGAGATCGCACTACACTAAATTGTAGCTTTAGCTGAACACTGTGAGGAGGACGCACTACACTAACTTGTAGATTTAGCTGAACACTGTTCAGAGAACGCACAACACTAACTTGTAGCTTTAGCTGAACACTGTGCAGAGGTCACACTAAACTAACTTGTAGGTTTAGCTGAACACTGTTCAGAGGACGCACTACACTAACTTGTAGCTTTAGCTGAACACTGTGCAGAGGTCGCACTACACTAAATTGTAGCTTTAGCTGAACACTGTGAGGAGGACGCACTACACTAACTTGTAGCTTTAGCTGAAAACTGTGAGGAGGAAGCACTACACTAACTTGTAGCTTTAGCTGAACACTGTGCACTATACTAACTTGTAGCTTTTGATGAACATTGTTCAGAGGACGCACTACACTAACTTGTAGCTTTAGCTGAACACTGTTCAGAGGACGCACTACACTAACTTGTAGCTTTAGCTGAACACTGTGCAGAGGTCGCACTACACTAACTTGTAGCTTTAGCGGAACACTGTGAGGAGGACGCACTACACTAACTTGTAGCTTTAGCTGAACACTGTGCAGAGGTCGCACTACACTAACTTGTAGCTTTAGCTGAACACTGTGCAGAGGATGCACTACACTAATGTTAAAATAATGTAGCTGCCGGTGGTAGTGATAGGATCAGGAAAACACCACCAACCTTCTAAAGATAGCTTTAGCTGAACACTGTGCAGAGGACGCACTACACTAACGTTAAAATAATGTAGCTGCCTGCGGTAGTGATAGGATCAGGAAAACACCACCAACCTTCTACAGGTAGCTTTAGCTGAACACTGTTCAGAGGTTGCACTACACTAACTTGTAGCTTTAGCTGAACACTGTTCAGAGGACGCACTACACTAACTTGTAGCTTTAGCTGAACACTGTGCAGAGGTCGCACTACACTAACTTGTAGCTTTAGCTGAACACCGTGAGGAGGACGCACTGCACTAACTTGTAGCTTTAGCTGAACACTGTGCAGAGGTTGCACTACACTAACTTGTAGCTTTAGCTGAACACTGTGCAGAGGTTGCACTACACTAACTTGTAGCTTTAGCTGAACACTGTGAGGAGGACGCACTACACTAACTTGTAGCTTTAGCTGAACACTGTGCAGAGGTCGCACTACACTAACTTGTAGCTTTAGCTGAACACTGTGAGGAGGACGCACTACACTAACTTGTAACTTTAGCTGAACACTGTGCAGAGGTCGCACTACACTAACTTGTAGCTTTAGCTGAACACCGTGAGGAGGACGCACTGCACTAACTTGTAGCCTTAGCTGAACACTGTGAGGAGGACGCACTACACTAACTTGTAGCTTTAGCTAAACAATGTGCAGAGGTCGCACTACACTAACTTGTAGCTTTAGCTGAACACCGTGAGGAGGACGCACTGCGCTAACTTGTAGCTTTAGCTGAACACTGTGAGGAGGACGCACTACACTAACTTGTAGCTTTAGCTGAACACTGTGAGGAGGACGCACTACACTAACTTGTAGCTTTAGCTGAACACTGTGAGGAGGACGCACTACACTAACTTGTAGCTTTAGCTGAACACTGTGAGGAGGACGCACTACACTAACTTGTAGCTTTAGCTGAACACTGTGAGGAGGACGCACTACACTAACTTGTAGCTTTAGCTGAACACTGTGAGGAGGACGCACTACACTAACTTGTAGCTTTAGCTGAACACTGTGAGGAGGACGCACTACACTAACTTGTAGCTTTAGCTGAACACTGTGCACTATACTAACTTGTAGCTTTTGATGAACACTGTTCAGAGGACGCACTACACTAACTTGTAGCTTTAGCTGAACACTATGAGGAGGACGCACTACACTAACTTGTAGCTTTAGCTGAACACTGTTCAGAGAACGCACTACACTAACTTGTAGCTTTAGCTGAACACTGTTCAGAGGACGCACTACACTAACTTGTAGCTTTAGCTGAACACTGTGCAGAGGTCGCACTACACTAAATTGTAGCTTTAGCTGAACACTGTGAGGAGGACGCACTACACTAACTTGTAGATTTAGCTGAACACTGTTCAGAGAATGCATAACACTAACTTGTAGCTTTAGCTGAACACTGTGCAGAGGTCACACTAAACTAACTTGTAGCTTTAGCTGAACACTGTTCAGAGGATGCACTACACTAACTTGTAGCTTTAGCTGAACACTGTGCAGAGGTCGCACTACACTAAATTGTAGCTTTAGCTAAACACTGTGAGGAGGACGCACTACACTAACTTGTAGATTTAGCTGAACACTGTGCAGAGGTCGCACTACACTAACTTGTAGCTTTAGCTGAACACTGTGAAGAGGACGCACTACACTAACTTGTAGCTTTAGCTGAACACTGTGAGGAGGACGCACTACACTAACTTGTAGCTTTAGCTGAACACTGTGAGGAGGACGCACTACACTAACTTGTAGCTTTAGCTGAACACTGTGCACTATACTAACTTGTAGCTTTTGATGAACACTGTTCAGAGGACGCACTACACTAACTTGTAGCGTTAGCTGAACACTGTTCAGAGGACGCACTACACTAACTTGTAGCTTTAGCTGAACACTGTGCAGAGGTCGCACTACACTAACTGGTAGCTTTAGCTGAACACTGTGAGGAGGACGCACTACACTAACTTGTAGATTTAGCTGAACACTGTGCACTACACTAACTTGTAGCTTTAGCTGAACACTATGAGGAGGATGCACTACACTAACTTGTAGCTTTAGCTGAACACTGTTCAGAGGACGCACTACACTAACTTGTAGCTTTAGCTGAACACTGTTCAGAGGACGCACTACACTAACTTGTAGCTTTAGCTGAACACTGTGCAGAGGTCGCACTACACTAAATTGTAGCTTTAGCTGAACACTGTGAGGAGGACGCACTACACTAACTTGTAGATTTAGCTGAACACTGCTCAGAGAACGCACAACACTAACTTGTAGCTTTAGCTGAACACTGTGCAGAGGTCACACTAAACTAACTTGTAGCTTTAGCTGAACACTGTTCAGAGGACGCACTACACTAACTTGTAGATTTAGCTGAACACTGTGAGGAGGACGCACTACACTAACTTGTAGATTTAGCTGAACACTGTTCAGAGAACGCCCTACACTAACTTGTAGCTTTAGCTGAACACTGTGCAGAGGTCACACTAAACTAACTTGTAGCTTTAGCTGAACACTGTGCAGAGGACGCACTACACTAACTTTAAAATAATGTAGCTGCCTGCGGTAGTGATAGGATCAGGAAAACACCACCAACCTTCTACAGGTAGCTTTAGCTGAACACTGTGCAGAGGTTGCACTACACTAACTTGTAGCTTTAGCTGAACACTGTTCAGAGGACGCACTACACTAACTTGTAGCTTTAGCTGAACACTGTGCAGAGGTCGCACTACACTAACTTGTAGCTTTTGATGAACACTGTTCAGAGGACGCACTACACTAACTTGTAGCTTTAGCTGAACACTGTTCAGAGGATGCACTACACTAACTTGTAGCTTTAGCTGAACACTGTGCAGAGGTCGCACTACACTAACTGGTAGCTTTAGCTGAACACTGTGAGGAGGACGCACTACACTAACTTGTAGATTTAGCTGAACACTGTGCACTACACTAACTTGTGGCTTTAGCTGAACACTATGAGTAGGACGCACTACACTAACTTGTAGCTTTAGCTGAACACTGTTCAGAGGACGCACTACACTAACTTGTAGCTTTAGTTGAACACTGTTCAGAGGACGCACTACACTAACTTGTAGCTTTAGCTGAACACTGTGCAGAGATCGCACTACACTAAATTGTAGCTTTAGCTGAACACTGTGAGGAGGACGCACTACACTAACTTGTAGATTTAGCTGAACACTGTTCAGAGAACGCACAACACTAACTTGTAGCTTTAGCTGAACACTGTGCAGAGGTCACACTAAACTAACTTGTAGGTTTAGCTGAACACTGTTCAGAGGACGCACTACACTAACTTGTAGCTTTAGCTGAACACTGTGCAGAGGTCGCACTACACTAAATTGTAGCTTTAGCTGAACACTGTGAGGAGGACGCACTACACTAACTTGTAGCTTTAGCTGAAAACTGTGAGGAGGAAGCACTACACTAACTTGTAGCTTTAGCTGAACACTGTGCACTATACTAACTTGTAGCTTTTGATGAACATTGTTCAGAGGACGCACTACACTAACTTGTAGCTTTAGCTGAACACTGTTCAGAGGACGCACTACACTAACTTGTAGCTTTAGCTGAACACTGTGCAGAGGTCGCACTACACTAACTTGTAGCTTTAGCGGAACACTGTGAGGAGGACGCACTACACTAACTTGTAGCTTTAGCTGAACACTGTGCAGAGGTCGCACTACACTAACTTGTAGCTTTAGCTGAACACTGTGCAGAGGATGCACTACACTAATGTTAAAATAATGTAGCTGCCGGTGGTAGTGATAGGATCAGGAAAACACCACCAACCTTCTAAAGATAGCTTTAGCTGAACACTGTGCAGAGGACGCACTACACTAACGTTAAAATAATGTAGCTGCCTGCGGTAGTGATAGGATCAGGAAAACACCACCAACCTTCTACAGGTAGCTTTAGCTGAACACTGTTCAGAGGTTGCACTACACTAACTTGTAGCTTTAGCTGAACACTGTTCAGAGGACGCACTACACTAACTTGTAGCTTTAGCTGAACACTGTGCAAAGGTCGCACTACACTAACTTGTAGCTTTAGCTGAACACCGTGAGGAGGACGCACTGCACTAACTTGTAGCTTTAGCTGAACACTGTGCAGAGGTTGCACTACACTAACTTGTAGCTTTAGCTGAACACTGTGCAGAGGTTGCACTACACTAACTTGTAGCTTTAGCTGAACACTGTGAGGAGGACGCACTACACTAACTTGTAGCTTTAGCTGAACACTGTGCAGAGGTCGCACTACACTAACTTGTAGCTTTAGCTGAACACTGTGAGGAGGACGCACTACACTAACTTGTAGCTTTAGCTGAACACTGTGCAGAGGTCGCACTACACTAACTTGTAGCTTTAGCTGAACACCGTGAGGAGGACGCACTGCACTAACTTGTAGCTTTAGCTGAACACTGTGAGGAGGACGCACTACACTAACTTGTAGCTTTAGCTAAACACTGTGCAGAGGTCGCACTACACTAACTTGTAGCTTTAGCTGAACACCGTGAGGAGGACGCACTGCGCTAACTTGTAGCTTTAGCTGAACACTGTGAGGAGGACGCACTACACTAACTTGTAGCTTTAGCTGAACACTGTGAGGAGGACGCACTACACTAACTTGTAGCTTTAGCTGAACACTGTGAGGAGGACGCACTACACTAACTTGTAGCTTTAGCTGAACACTGTGAGGAGGACGCACTACACTAACTTGTAGCTTTAGCTGAACACTGTGAGGAGGACGCACTAAACTAACTTGTAGCTTTAGCTGAACACTGTGCACTATACTAACTTGTAGCTTTTGATGAACACTGTTCAGAGGACGCACTACACTAACTTGTAGCTTTAGCTGAACACTATGAGGAGGACGCACTACACTAACTTGTAGCTTTAGCTGAACACTGTTCAGAGAACGCACTACACTAACTTGCAGCTTTAGCTGAACACTGTTCAGAGGACGCACTACACTAACTTGTAGCTTTAGCTGAACACTGTGCAGAGGTCGCACTACACTAAATTGTAGCTTTAGCTGAACACTGTGAGGAGGACGCACTACACTAACTTGTAGATTTAGCTGAACACTGTTCAGAGAATGCATAACACTAACTTGTAGCTTTAGCTGAACACTGTGCAGAGGTCACACTAAACTAACTTGTAGCTTTAGCTGAACACTGTTCAGAGGATGCACTACACTAACTTGTAGCTTTAGCTGAACACTGTGCAGAGGTCGCACTACACTAAATTGTAGCTTTAGCTAAACACTGTGAGGAGGACGCACTACACTAACTTGTAGATTTAGCTGAACACTGTGCAGAGGTCGCACTACACTAACTTGTAGCTTTAGCTGAACACTGTGAAGAGGACGCACTACACTAACTTGTAGCTTTAGCTGAACACTGTGAGGAGGACGCACTACACTAACTTGTAGCTTTAGCTGAACACTGTGCACTATACTAATTTGTAGCTTTTGATGAACACTGTTCAGAGGACGCACTACACTAACTTGTAGCGTTAGCTGAACACTGTTCAGAGGACGCACTACACTAACTTGTAGCTTTAGCTGAACACTGTGCAGAGGTCGCACTACACTAACTGGTAGCTTTAGCTGAACACTGTGAGGAGGACGCACTACACTAACTTGTAGATTTAGCTGAACACTGTGCACTACACTAACTTGTAGCTTTAGCTGAACACTATGAGGAGGACGCACTACACTAACTTGTAGCTTTAGCTGAACACTGTTCAGAGGACGCACTACACTAACTTGTAGCTTTAGCTGAACACTGTGAGGAGGACGCACTACACTAACTTGTAGATTTAGCTGAACACTGCTCAGAGAACGCACAACACTAACTTGTAGCTTTAGCTGAACACTGTGAGGAGGACGCACTACACTAACTTGTAGCTTTAGCTGAACACTGTTCAGAGGACGCACTACACTAACTTGTAGATTTAGCTGAACACTGTGAGGAGGACGCACTACACTAACTTGTAGATTTAGCTGAACACTGTTCAGAGAACGCCCTACACTAACTTGTAGCTTTAGCTGAACACTGTGCAGAGGTCACACTAAACTAACTTGTAGCTTTAGCTGAACACTGTGCAGAGGACGCACTACACTAACTTTAAAATAATGTAGCTGCCTGCGGTAGTGATAGGATCAGGAAAACACCACCAACCTTCTACAGGTAGCTTTAGCTGAACACTGTGCAGAGGTTGCACTACACTAACTTGTAGCTTTAGCTGAACACTGTTCAGAGGACGCACTACACTAACTTGTATCTTTAGCTGAACACTGTGCAGAGGTCGCACTACACTAACTTGTAGCTTTTGATGAACACTGTTCAGAGGACGCACTACACTAACTTGTAGCTTTAGCTGAACACTGTTCAGAGGATGCACTACACTAACTTGTAGCTTTAGCTGAACACTGTGCAGAGGTCGCACTACACTAACTGGTAGCTTTAGCTGAACACTGTGAGGAGGACGCACTACACTAACTTGTAGCTTTAGCTGAACACTGTGCAGAGGTCGCACTACACTAACTTGTAGCTTTAGCTGAACACTGTGAAGAGGACGCACTACACTAACTTGTAGCTTTAGCTGAGCACTGTGAGGAGGACGCACTACACTAACTTGTAGCTTTAGCTGAACACTGTGAAGAGGACGCACTACACTAACTTGTAGCTTTAGCTGAACACTGTGAGGAGGACGCACTACACTAACTTGTAACTTTAGCTGAACACTGTTCAGAGGACGCACTACACTAACTTGTAGCTTTAGCTGAACACTGTGCACTATACTAACTTGTAGCTTTTGATGAATACTGTTCAGAGGACGCACTACACTAACTTGTAGCTTTAGCTGAACACTGTTCAGAGGATGCACTACACTAACTTGTAGCTTTAGCTGAACACTGTGCAGAGGTCGCACTACACTAACTGGTAGCTTTAGCTGAACACTGTGAGGAGGACGCACTACACTAACTTGTAGATTTAGCTGAACACTGTGCACTACACTAACTTGTGGCTTTAGCTGAACACTATGAGTAGGACGCACTACACTAACTTGTAGCTTTAGCTGAACACTGTTCAGAGGACGCACTACACTAACTTGTAGCTTTAGCTGAACACTGTTCAGAGGACGCACTACACTAACTTGTAGCTTTAGCTGAACACTGTGCAGAGATCGCACTACACTAAATTGTAGCTTTAGCTGAACACTGTGAGGAGGACGCACTACACTAACTTGTAGATTTAGCTGAACACTGTTCAGAGAACGCACAACACTAACTTGTAGCTTTAGCTGAACACTGTGCAGAGGTCACACTAAACTAACTTGTAGGTTTAGCTGAACACTGTTCAGAGGACGCACTACACTAACTTGTAGCTTTAGCTGAACACTGTGCAGAGGTCGCACTACACTAAATTGTAGCTTTAGCTGAACACTGTGAGGAGGACGCACTACACTAACTTGTAGCTTTAGCTGAAAACTGTGAGGAGGAAGCACTACACTAACTTGTAGCTTTAGCTGAACACTGTGCACTATACTAACTTGTAGCTTTTGATGAACATTGTTCAGAGGACGCACTACACTAACTTGTAGCTTTAGCTGAACACTGTTCAGAGGATGCACTACACTAACTTGTAGCTTTAGCTGAACACTGTGCAGAGGTCGCACTACACTAACTTGTAGCTTTAGCGGAACACTGTGAGGAGGACGCACTACACTAACTTGTAGCTTTAGCTGAACACTGTGCAGAGGTCGCACTACACTAACTTGTAGCTTTAGCTGAACACTGTGCAGAGGATGCACTACACTAATGTTAAAATAATGTAGCTGCCGGTGGTAGTGATAGGATCAGGAAAACACCACCAACCTTCTAAAGATAGCTTTAGCTGAACACTGTGCAGAGGACGCACTACACTAACGTTAAAATAATGTAGCTGCCTGCGGTAGTGATAGGATCAGGAAAACACCACCAACCTTCTACAGGTAGCTTTAGCTGAACACTGTTCAGAGGTTGCACTACACTAACTTGTAGCTTTAGCTGAACACTGTGCAGAGGTCGCACTACACTAACTTGTAGCTTTAGCTGAACACCGTGAGGAGGACGCACTGCACTAACTTGTAGCTTTAGCTGAACACTGTGCAGAGGTTGCACTACACTAACTTGTAGCTTTAGCTGAACACTGTGCAGAGGTTGCACTACACTAACTTGTAGCTTTAGCTGAACACTGTGAGGAGGACGCACTACACTAACTTGTAGCTTTAGCTGAACACTGTGCAGAGGTCGCACTACACTAACTTGTAGCTTTAGCTGAACACTGTGAGGAGGACGCACTACACTAACTTGTAGCTTTAGCTGAACACTGTGCAGAGGTCGCACTACACTAACTTGTAGCTTTAGCTGAACACCGTGAGGAGGACGCACTGCACTAACTTGTAGCTTTAGCTGAACACTGTGAGGAGGACGCACTACACTAACTTGTAGCTTTAGCTGAACACTGTGCAGAGGTCGCACTACACTAACTTGTAGCTTTAGCTGAACACCGTGAGGAGGACGCACTGCGCTAACTTGTAGCTTTAGCTGAACACTGTGAGGAGGACGCACTACACTAACTTGTAGCTTTAGCTGAACACTGTGAGGAGGACGCACTACACTAACTTGTAGCTTTAGCTGAACACTGTGAGGAGGACGCACTACACTAACTTGTAGCTTTAGCTGAACACTGTGAGGAGTACGCACTACACTAACTTGTAGCTTTAGCTGAACACTGTGAGGAGGACGCACTACACTAACTTGTAGCTTTAGCTGAACACTGTGAGGAGGACGCACTACACTAACTTGTAGCTTTAGCTGAACACTGTGCACTATACTAACTTGTAGCTTTTGATGAACACTGTTCAGAGGACGCACTACACTAACTTGTAGCTTTAGCTGAACACTATGAGGAGGACGCACTACACTAACTTGTAGCTTTAGCTGAACACTGTTCAGAGAACGCACTACACTAACTTGTAGCTTTAGCTGAACACTGTTCAGAGGACGCACTACACTAACTTGTAGCTTTAGCTGAACACTGTGCAGAGGTTGCACTACACTAAATTGTAGCTTTAGCTGAACACTGTGAGGAGGACGCACTACACTAACTTGTAGATTTAGCTGAACACTGTTCAGAGAATGCATAACACTAACTTGTAGCTTTAGCTGAACACTGTGCAGAGGTCACACTAAACTAACTTGTAGCTTTAGCTGAACACTGTTCAGAGGATGCACTACACTAACTTGTAGCTTTAGCTGAACACTGTGCAGAGGTCGCACTACACTAAATTGTAGCTTTAGCTAAACACTGTGAGGAGGACGCACTACACTAACTTGTAGATTTAGCTGAACACTGTTCAGAGAATGCCCTACACTAACTTGTAGCTTTAGCTGAACACTGTGCAGAGGTCACACTAAACTAACTTGTAGCTTTAGCTGAACACTGTGCAGAGGACGCACTACACTAACGTTAAAATAATGTAGCTGCCTGCGGTAGTGATAGGATCAGGAAAACACCACCAACCTTCTACAGGTAGCTTTAGCTGAACACTGTGCAGAGGTTGCACTACACTAACTTGTAACTTTAGCTGAACACTGTTCAGAGGATGCACTACACTAACTTGTAGCTTTAGCTGAACACTGTGCAGAGGTCGCACTACACTAACTTGTAGCTTTAGCTGAACACCGTGAGGAGGACGCACTGCACTAACTTGTAGCTTTAGCTGAACACTGTGAGGAGGACGCACTACACTAACTTGTAGCTATAGCTGAACACTGTGCAGAGGTCGCACTACACTAACTTGTAGCTTTAGCTGAACACTGTGAGGAGGACGCACTACACTAACTTGTAGCTTTAGCTGAACACTGTGCAGAGGTCGCACTACACTAACTTGTAGCTTTAGCTGAACACTGTGAAGAGGACGCACTACACTAACTTGTAGCTTTAGCTGAGCACTGTGAGGAGGACGCACTACACTAACTTGTAGCTTTAGCTGAACACTGTGCACTATACTAACTTGTAGCTTTTGATTTACACTTTTCAGAGGGTGCACTACACTAACTTGTAGCTTTAGCTGAACACTGTTCAGAGGACGCACTACACTAACTTGTAGCTTTAGCTGAACACTGTGCAGAGGTCGCACTACACTAACTGGTAGCTTTAGCTGAACACTGTGAGGAGGACGCACTACACTAACTTGTAGCTTTAGCTGAACACTGTGCAGAGGTTGCACTACACTAACTTGTAGCTTTAGCTGAACACTGTTCAGAGGACACACTACACTTACTTGTAGCTTTAGCTGAACACTGTGCAGAGGTCGCACTACACTAACTTGTAGCTTTAGCTGAACACTGTGCAGAGGACGCACTACACCAATGTTAAAATAATGTAGCTGCCGGTGGTAGTGATATGATCAGGAAAACACCACCAACCTCCTAAAGATAGCTTTAGCTGAACACTGTGCAGAGGACGCACTACACTAACGTTAAAATAATGTAGCTGCCTGCGATAATGATAGGATCAGGAAAACACCACCAACCTTCTACAGGTAGCTTTAGCTGAACACTGTTCAGAGGTTGCACTACACTAACTTGTAGCTTTAGCTGAACACTGTTCAGAGGACGCACTACACTAACATGTAGCTTTAGCTGAACAATGTGCAGAGGTCGCACTACACTAACTTGTAGCTTTAGCTGAACACCGTGAGGAGGACGCAATGCACTAACTTGTAGCTTTAGCTGAACACTGTGCAGAGCTTGCACTACACTAACTTGTAGCTTTAGCTGAACACTGTGCAGAGGTTGCACTACACTAACTTGTAGCTTTAGCTGAACACTGTGAGGAGGACGCACTACACTAACTTGTAGCTTTAGCTGAACACTGTGCAGAGGTCGCACTACACTAACTTGTAGCTTTAGCTGAACACTGTGAAGAGGACGCACTACACTAACTTGTAGCTTTAGCTGAACACTGTGCAGAGGTCGCACTACACTAACTTGTAGCTTTAGCTGAACACTGTGAGGAGGACGCACTACACTAACTTGTAGCTTTAGCTGAACACTGTTCACTATACTAACTTGTAGCTTTTGATGAACATTGTTCAGAGGACGCACTACACTAACTTGTAGCTTTAGCTGAACACTGTTCAGAGGACGCACTACACTAACCTGTAGCTTTAGCTGAACACTGTGCAGAGGTCGCACTACACTAACTTGTAGCTTTAGCTGAACACTGTGCAGAGGACGCACTACACTAACGTTAAAATAATGTAGCTGCCTGCGGTAGTGATAGGATCAGGAAAACACCACCAACCTTCTACAGGTAGCTTTAGCTGAACACTGTGCAGAGGTTGCACTACACTAACTTGTAGCTTTAGCTGAACACTGTGCAGAGGTCGCACTACACTAACTTGTAGCTTTAGCTGAACACCGTGAGGAGGACGCACTGCGCTAACTTGTAGCTTTAGCTGAACACTGTGAGGAGGACACACTACACTAACTTGTAGCTTTAGCTGAACACTGTGCAGAGGTCGCACTACACTAACTTGTAGCTTTAGCTGAACACTGTGAGGAGGACGCACTACACTAACTTTGTAGCTTTAGCTGAACATTGTGCAGAGGTCACACTACACTAACTTGTAGCTTTAGCTGAACAATGTGAAGAGGACGCACTACACTAACTTGTAGCTTTAGCTGAACACTGTGAGGAGGACGCACTACACTAACTTGTAGCTTTAGCTGAACACTGTGAAGAGGACGCACTACACTAACTTGTAGCTTTAGCTGAACACTGTGAGGAGGACGCACTACACTAACTTGTAACTTTAGCTGAACACTGTTCAGAGGATGCACTACACTAACTTGTAGCTTTAGCTGAACACTGTGCACTATACTAACTTGTAGCTTTTGATGAACACTGTTCAGAGGACGCACTACACTAACTTGTAGCTTTAGCTGAACACTGTTCAGAGGATGCACTACACTAACTTGTAGCTTTAGCTGAACACTGTGCAGAGGTCGCACTACACTAACTGGTAGCTTTAGCTGAACACTGTGAGGAGGACGCACTACACTAACTTGTAGATTTAGCTGAACACTGTGCACTACACTAACTTGTGGCTTTAGCTGAACACTATGAGTAGGACGCACTACACTAACTTGTAGCTTTAGCTGAACACTGTTCAGAGGACACACTACACTAACTTGTAGCTTTAGCTGAACACTGTTCAGAGGACGCACTACACTAACTTGTAGCTTTAGCTGAACACTGTGCAGAGATCGCACTACACTAAATTGTAGCTTTAGCTGAACACTGTGAGGAGGACGCACTACACTAACTTGTAGATTTAGCTGAACACTGTTCAGAGAACGCACAACACTAACTTGTAGCTTTAGCTGAACACTGTGCAGAGGTCACACTAAACTAACTTGTAGGTTTAGCTGAACACTGTTCAGAGGACGCACTACACTAACTTGTAGCTTTAGCTGAACACTGTGCAGAGGTCGCACTACACTAAATTGTAGCTTTAGCTGAACACTGTGAGGAGGACGCACTACACTAACTTGTAGATTTAGCTGAACACTGTGCAGAGGTCACACTAAACTAACTTGTAGCTTTAGCTGAACACTGTGCAGAGGACGCACTACACTAACTTTAAAATAATGTAGCTGCCTGCGGTAGTGATAGGATCAGGAAAACACCACCAACCTTCTACAGGTAGCTTTAGCTGAACACTGTGCAGAGGTTGCACTACACTAACTTGTAGCTTTAGCTGAACACTGTTCAGGGGACGCACTACACTAACTTGTAGCTTTAGCTGAACACTGTGCAGAGGTCGCACTACACAAACTTGTAGCTTTTGATGAACACTGTTCAGAGGACGCACTACACTAACTTGTAGCTTTAGCTGAACACTGTTCAGAGGATGCACTACACTAACTTGTAGCTTTAGCTGAACACTGTGCAGAGGTCGCACTACACTAACTGGTAGCTTTAGCTGAACACTGTGAGGAGGACGCACTACACTAACTTGTAGCTTTAGCTGAACACTGTGCAGAGGTCGCACTACACTAACTTGTAGCTTTAGCTGAACACTGTGAAGAGGACGCACTACACTAACTTGTAGCTTTAACTGAGCACTGTGAGGAGGACGCACTACACTAACTTGTAGCTTTAGCTGAACACTGTGAGGAGGGCGCACTACACTAACTTGTAGCTTTAGCTGAACACTGTGCACTATACTAACTTGTAGCTTTTGATGAACACTGTTCAGAGGACGCACTACACTAACTTGTAGCTTTAGCTGAACACTGTGCAGAGGTCGCACTACACTAACTGGTAGCTTTAGCTGAACACTGTGAGGAGGACGCACTACACTAACTTGTAGCTTTAGCTGAACACTGTGCAGAGGTTGCACTACACTAACTTGTAGCTTTAGCTGAACACTGTTCAGAGGACACACTACACTAACTTGTAGCTTTGGGCTGAACACTGTGCAGAGGTCGCACTACACTAACTTGTAGCTTTAGCTGAACACTGTGCAGAGGATGCACTACACCAATGTTAAAATAATGTAGCTGCCGGTGGTAGTGATAGGATCAGGAAAACACCACCAACCTTCTAAAGATAGCTTTAGCTGAACACTGTGCAGAGGACGCACTACACTAACGTTAAAATAATGTAGCTGCCTGCGGTAGTGATAGGATCAGGAAAACACCACCAACCTTCTACAGGTAGCTTTAGCTGAACACTGTTCAGAGGTTGCACTACACTAACTTGTAGCTTTAGCTGAACACTGTGCAGAGGTCGCACTACACTAACTTGTAGCTTTAGCTGAACACCGTGAGGAGGACGCACTGCACTAACTTGTAGCTTTAGCTGAACACTGTGCAGAGGTTGCACTACACTAACTTGTAGCTTTAGCTGAACACTGTGAGGAGGACGCTCTACACTAACTTGTAGCTTTAGCTGAACACTGTGCAGAGGTCGCACTACACTAACTTGTAGCTTTAGCTGAACACTGTGAAGAGGACGCACTACACTAACTTGTAGCTTTAGCTGAACACTGTGAGGAGGACGCACTACACTAACTTGTAGCTTTAGCTAAACACTGTGAGGAGGACGCACTACACTAACTTGTAGCTTTAGCTGAACACTGTGCACTATACTAACTTGTAGCTTTTGATGAACATTGTTCAGAGGACGCACTACACTAACTTGTAGCTTTAGCGGAACACTGTGAGGAGGACGCACTACACTAACTTGTAGCTTTAGCTGAACACTGTGCAGAGGTCGCACTACACTAACTTGTAGCTTTAGCGGAACACTGTGAGGAGGACGCACTACACTAACTTGTATCTTTAGCTGAACACCGTGCAGAGGTCGCACTACACTAACTTGTAGCTTTAGCTGAACACTGTGCAGAGGACGCACTACACTAACGTTAAAATAATGTAGCTGCCTGCGGTAGTGATAGGATCAGGAAAACACCACCAACCTTCTACAGGTAGCTTTAGCTGAACACTGTGCAGAGGTTGCACCACACTAACTTGTAGCTTTAGCTGAACACTGTTCAGAGGACGCACTGCGCTAACTTGTAGCTTTAGCTGAACACTGTGAGGAGGACGCACTACACTAACTTGTAGCCTTAGCTGAACACTGTGCAGAGGTCACACTACACTAACTTGTAGCTTTAGCTGAACACTGTGAGGAGGACGCACTACACTAACTTGTAGCTTTAGCTGAACACTGTGCAGAGGTCGCACTACACTAACTTGTAGCTTTAGCTGAACACTGTGAAGAGGACGCACTACACTAACTTGTAGCTTTAGCTGAACACTGTGAGGAGGACGCACTACACTAACTTGTAGCTTTAGCTGAACACTGTGAGGAGGACGCACTACACTAACTTGTAGCTTTAGCTGAACACTGTGCACTATACTAACTTGTAGCTTTTGATGAACACTGTTCAGAGGACGCACTACACTAACTTGTAGCGTTAGCTGAACACTGTTCAGAGTACGCACTACACTAACTTGTAGCTTTAGCTGAACACTGTGCAGAGGTCGCACTACACTAACTGGTAGCTTTAGCTGAACACTGTGAGGAGGACGCACTACACTAACTTGTAGATTTAGCTGAACACTGTGTACTACACTAACTTGTAGCTTTAGCTGAACACTATGAGGAGGACGCACTACACTAACTTGTAGCTTTAGCTGAACACTGTTCAGAGGACGCACTACACTAACTTGTAGCTTTAGCTGAACACTGTTCAGAGGACTCACTACACTAACTTGTAGCTTTAGCTGAACACTGTGCAGAGGTCGCACTACACTAAATTGTAGCTTTAGCTGAACACTGTGAGGAGGACGCACTACACTAACTTGTAGATTTAGCTGAACACTGCTCAGAGAACGCACAACACTAACTTGTAGCTTTAGCTGAACACTGTGCAGAGGTCACACTAAACTAACTTGTAGCTTTAGCTGAACACTGTTCAGAGGACGCACTACACTAACTTGTAGCTTTAGCTGAACACTGTGCAGAGGTCGCACTACACTAACTTGTAGCTTTAGCTGAACACTGTGAAGAGGACGCACTGCACTAACTTGTAGCTTTAGCTGAGCACTGTGAGGAGGACGCACTACACTAACTTGTAGCTTTAGCTGAACACTGTGAGGAGGACGCACTACACTAACTTGTAGCTTTAGCTGAACAATGTGCACTATACTAACTTGTAGCTTTTGATGAACACTGTGAGGAGGACACACTACACTAACTTGTCGATTTAGCTGAACACTGTGCACTACACTAACTTGTAGCTTTAGCTGAACACTATGAGGAGGACGCACTACACTAACTTGTAGCTTTAGCTGAACACTGTTCAGAGGACGTACTACACTAACTTGTAGCTTTAGCTGAACACTGTGCAGAGGTCGCACTACACTAAATTGTAGCTTTAGCTGAACACTGTGAGGAGGACGCACTGCACTAACTTGTAGATCTAGCTGAACACTGTTCAGAGAACGCACTACACTAACTTGTAGCTTTAGCTGAACACTGTGCAGAGGTCACACTAAGCTAACTTGTAGCTTTAGCTGTACACTGTGAGGAGGATGCACTACACTAACTGTAAATAGTCTAGCTGCCTGGCTGTGGTACTAATAGGATCAGAAGAACACCAGCAATTTTCTTCAGGTAGCTGTAAATACTGTAACAACACAAGCCTGCCTGTCAGTAGGAAGATAATAACAGGAACGGATCTAGCTAAACTGAATACAGTGTATATATATATATATATATATATATACACACAACACCTGGGATGCATATATATACACAATACACTGTAAGTACAGCTAACTCACTGACCGTCCTGCCTAATCTATCTAACTTAAAGCAAATGACACTGTCTCTCTGTCTCTGTCTCTCAACGCCGGAACATACACTACACAGGGCCGCCATGCAGGCGGCCTTATATAGTGTGGAGCGTGTACTAAACTCCTGAGCCATTCACAGCTCTCTCTACAGACGACGCTGTAATTGGCCAAGCATGCGAGTCATAGTGCATGCTTGGCCAATCATCAGCCAGCAATGCACTGCGATGCCGCAGTGAATTATGAGCCGTGACGCGCCACATGAATTTGGCACGAACGGCCCATATCGTTCGCAATTAAGTGAACGGGCGAATAGACGATGTTCGAGTCGAACATGGGTTCGACTCGAACACGAAGCTCATTCCTACAGTAAAGTATAAAAGGATTAAATACCCGAACAGCAAACATGATAAAACATAGTAACAATAAAACATTGCATTGTAGAATACATTAAAAAAGAGCAGAACAATAGAGAGAGAACAATAAAATGACAACTATTTTTGCTTTTTTTTTATTATATATTTTTTTGTTTTTTTTAACTTTTATTTTAATTTTTTTTTTTTACACTTTTTTTTGTAACTGTAACGGTTCGAGTCTCCCAAAATGTGTTGGCATCTTTGGAGACCCTGTGAATGTGTGTCCTAGTCTGTGTAGTGCTGTACCCCACACTAATACTCCACTAGTGTGTGGTAGCATTCAAAACATTCACCAATGCAAAGACCAGGATGGTCAGGACAGGAGGGACAATAATAGCGGGTGTCTCGCCTATATCCGCGCTTTCTACAGACACAACATTTTCTTTGGGGGGCTCGTTGGGTAGGGGTACCAGGGAGTGTAATGATGTGTATGCTTTATGTTATAATTCAAATTCAATTGTTATGCCTAGTTCCTTATGCATGTTAGGAAACAGTTTTGGTCATGTGATCTGGGGGCGGGGAGCTGTGGTTAGATCTGTAAGATGGATGCTGCTGAATAAAGATCAGGCTCCTGTTCAAGCTTTGCTGTCTGCTTAATCTCGGTGTTAAATCATCACATGGTACCAGAGTGAGCTCAGAAGAGTCATGGCAGCAAACAGCAACATAAAGAACATTCCATCCCTGGATTTGGAATCAGGGAATGTATCTGAAAACTATTCACAATGGAGGGAGCTGATAGAGTTTGTGTTTGCAGGACCAGATGCAGACAAATGGTCTGATCAGCAGAAAGCAACTCACTTTCTGATATGTGTGGGCCGAAAAGGACGTGATGTGTGTCGAGCCTGGCAAGCAAGTGGGGAGATCACTGCAGAGGACAAAATGAAAACAGAGGTACTGTTTGCAAAGTTTGAGGCATACTGCAACCCAAGGAGAAACTCCACAGTGCAAAGGAAACTGTTTTATTAGAGGAACCAGTGTGGAGGTGAGTCTGTGGATGAATGGGTGACACAGCTGCGCTTGCTTGCCAAAGACTGTGCTTTCTATGTTGCTGGAGATATGATAAAAGACCGCATTCCGATGGGCAGCAAGTTTAAGGAAGTTTAGGAAAAGCTGCTGCAGGAAGAAGACTTAAATTTAGAGAAAGCCATAAGGATTGCCAGAGCATATGAAATGTCAAGAAAGGACATGCAGGTACTGGAAGGAACACAGCTCCAGATTAATGCTATAGAAAATCACAACAGCAGATATGGGCAAGAAAGAACATACAAAGGCGTAAAGAACACCTATGGCACTGGGACAAGTAACACACAAGTAGTGTGTGGATATTGTGGAAACATGCACCATAAAAATAGTGTCTGTCCGGCAAGGGGGCAGATATGCAATAAATGCAAGAAGAGAGGACATTTTGCCAGGGTGTGCAAACTGTCTTCACAAACCGGAAGGTCAAAAACACGTTCTGTACACGCCATAGAGGACAATGATGACAATGCAGGGTCAGACTCAGACTGCACCCCAATATATCTTGCAGCAGTACAAAAACACATCAGTCTGCAGATGAAGCAACTGTAACATTACAGATAGGGGCTAACAAAACTCCAATCACATTTAAAATAGATACAGAAGCACAAGTAAATTGTGTGCCAAGCCACATATACCTGGAACACCTCAGTAATGAATCCCCCTTAGAGACTCAGGACCTACCAAAATGAATGGGATATGGTGGTGAAAAGCTGAAAGTAATGGTTCGCTGTCATGCAAAATGTTCATACAGGGGATCTGAAAAGGTTTTACAATTTTTTGTGATAGAAACACAAGCCCCAGCCATGCTAGGTCTCAGAACAAGTAAAGAGAATGGACTTGTGAAGATCATAATGACTGTGGATGGTGGGCACAGAGGTCTGACAGAGGCTGACATTAAACGTGAGTACTGTGATCTATTCAAGGGCCTATGGTGCCTCCCAGGTGTAAGCCGCATACGTATAAAAGAGGGTGCACAGCCTGTCATTCACGCCCCAAGGAGAATACCTTTAACTCTTGTGGATAAAGTCAGACAAGAACTTACTAGGATGGAGAAGCTGGGAGTAGTAAAAAAGGTCACAGAACCATCGGAATGGGTCAGTTCTATGGTTGTGGTCGAGAAAAAGAACACAGGTGCAATTCGTATATGCATTGACCCACGTGATTTGAATAAAGTCATAATGAGAGAACACTACAAACTCCCCATCCTAGAGGATATAGCGCACAAGCTAGTAGGAGCAACAGTATTTAGTGTACTAGATGCCCATTCGAGTTACTAGCAATTGCGTCTTGATTAAACCAGCAGTTACTTGACCACTTTTAAGTCCCCTTTGGGTCGATGGCGTTTCACAAGGGTACCTTTTGGCATAGCATCTGTCCAGGAAATATTTCAAAAGAAATCACACGAATCGATTGCTGGTCTACAGGGTGTTGAAGTAATAGTTGATGATTTGCTGGTCTATGGAAAGGATCAAATGGAACATGACAAAAACCTTACTGCTTTGCTCAATCGGTGTTGTGAGAAGAATCTTACACTCAATCCAAACAAAATGCAAATTGGGGTAGAAGAAGTTACATATTTTGGACACCTACTAACCAAAGAGGGCTTGAAGCCTGATCCAAAGAAGATTACAGCAGTTCTTAACATGAAGGCCCCAACCTCCAGAAAGGAGACTTCAGTAGGTATTTTCAACTATCTATCCAAATTCTCTCAGGGCCTTGCTCAACAGATAGCACCACTACGTACACTGCTACAGAAGAATGCTGTTTGGTGTTGGGATGCAAACATGGAAAAGACTTTCGACAAAGTGAAAAGACTGATCACTAAACATCCAGGGCCAATACTGAAATATTTTGACATAAACTGTGACACTGTACTTCAAGTGGATGCATCCCAGTTTGGGTTAGGTGCTGAACTGACTCAACAAGGACATCCTGTGGCATATGCTTCACGAGCACTGACCACTGAACGCAAGCCAATTATGCCCAAATTGAGAAAGAGATGCTGGCTATTGTGAATGGATGTGAGAAATTTCACCAGTACATATATGGTCGCCCGGTAGTTGTGGAAACAGACCACAAGCCATTGGAGTACATCCTACAGAAATCACTAGCTTCTACACCTGCATGTCTGCAGCGGATGGTTATGAAATTACAGCAGTTTGATCTCACAGTAAAGTATAAGCCTGGAAAGGAAATTCCAATGACAAATACCCTGTCTAGGTTATTTCTAGAAGGACATGAAGCACAGGATGAACCTGAGTTGGAAGAACAGGTACATACAGTACTAGCGAACATTCCAATATCGGATGTACGGCTGGAGAAGATAAGACAAGACACCAAACAGGATAAAGTCCTAGAAAAACTAACTTGTGTCATGTGCAATGGCTGGCCAGAAAAACGAAAGAAGCTGTGTCCTGAACTACAGGGATTTTGGCCTATGAAAGATGAGTTATACATTCATTCGGATATCATATTTATGGGTGACCGTATTCTCATTCCTAAGTCACAGCAGGCAGAAGTACTGAAACAAATCCACCAGGGGCACTTGGGCATCACTCTGTGTAAGCGCAGAGTGCGGGAGTTGGTCTACTGGCCTAATTTGGACTTTGATATTGAGACACTTGTGAAGAAGTGTGAAACCTGTCAGACATTTCAAAAACACAGTGCAAAGGAACCTCTTACACCGTGGAATGCTCCTTCACGGGCATGGCAGAGACTGGCTACAGATATTTTTCATTTTGAGGACAACCATTACCTGATAGTGGTAGATTACTACAGTAAATACTTTGAGCTAGTGCAGCTGACAAACTTAAAAGCATCAACAGTCATATGGGCTTTCAAAACAATACTTTCAAGACATGGAGTGTGTGAAGAACTTGTGTCTGATAATGGGCCACAATTCTCATGTTCTGAGTTCCAGTGCTTCCTGTGTGAATGGGGAATCAGGCACAAACCCACAAGCCCCTATCACCCACAGGCCAATGGTCTAGCAGAGAAGTATGTTGGGATAGCCAAATCCATTATACTGAAAGCGCAATCATCAGGGCAGGATGTGTACCTAGGACTGTTAAACTATCGTGCAACACCTATTGAAGGTTTATGCTCACCTCCACAACTGCTAATGGGTAGAACACTGAGGACCACAGTGCCTATTGCACCACAGAATCTGCAGCCTCAGTCTATTCCACAGGATCGAGTAACAGCTCAGAGGATAATAAACATGAAAAAGCAAAAACTGTATTTTGATAAATCTACAAAATCCCTTCGTCCACTCTCTGCTGGGCGAGCTGTGCGACACAGAGTCACTGGAAATACATGGGAACCTGCTCGAATTGTCAAAGAAGCCAATTCACCAAAATCATATATAATCAAGACCAAGTGTGGACAGAAACTGAGACAAAACAGGCATCATCTTCGTCCAGACACTGCTGCAGATACATCAGAGGAACCGGATGACAATGGAGATAAAGAACAAGCCCAGGGCACATGCGCGGATGCCTGAGAGAGCAGTTGCACTTGCTTAGAGGTCCGCTCCTGGGATAGACGCACCAGAGAATAAATAGCCTATTCGTCGCCGCCAACGACTACAGCTACTGCCGCTTACCTCCTGGAACTCTCTGGTACGGTATCATGGTCCTGAGAGGCCCTAAATTAAAATATAAAGCCGGTAATCCTAAAGAGACGCCTTTCAGGCCGACATCTAAAATGGCGTTGCCAGATACCTCACAGCCTGCATCACAGCCTGCCTCACAGCGCTCCTCACAGCGTGCTTCTAATCCCCTACCACACAGCCTGAATACACAGAACTCTGACGGTGAATCAGATTCTGAAGCTGGAAATTCACTATCTATACCTCAATCTGGCATGTTTAAACTATTTGAAAAAATGCTAAAGAAAGCATTGAAACAAACATCAGACCATATAACAGATAAGCTTACCAGAGAGATAAGGGAACTGGGACAGAGAACAGATGAACTAGAGGTGCGTGTTGATGAAATAGAAAATCACACACAGCAATATATTGATGAGATTGAATACCTCAAAGAGGAAAAGCTTATCTTGCAATCTCGTTTAGAAGATCAAGAAAATAGAGACCGTCGTTCTAACATAAGAATTAGAGGAATTCCTGAGAATATTCTTGATTTGCAAACCACAATGCTTGCACTCTTTCAGGAATTACAGCCTGACATCCCAGTCGAAAGACTAGAAATGGACAGAGTACACAGAACCTGGCCCCACGCAAATCTAACGGTCCCCCTAGGGACATAATAGTTAGATTTCATTATTATAGAACAAAAGAGCAGCTACTCGCAACAGCCAGAGGGAAAAAAGCACTTGTCTTTCAAGGTAATGAATATCAGCTTTATACAGACCTCTCCCCACTTACAGTAGCCAAGCGACGTGCACTTAAGCCACTATTGCAAGTTCCTTAACAACACCAAATTGTATACCATTGGGGGTTCCCATTTTCACTCCGATTTACACACCTTACAACCAAATATGTCTGTCGCTCCTCAGAAGAATTACATTTGACTCTGATCGACATGAGACTTTTAGATACAGGTGCAACTCAAGATCTTTCTCGCAGATGCTCGACTTCTAGTTCTCCCCCACACCAAAATACCTCAAGCTCAAGACCCTCAAATTCTACACTGCAAAATCATCATAAACGGGGACGTTTTGAAATTCTATCACCACCCAATGAAGACTCTATGGACTGAATCTAACCTTCTGATCGGTTTGCTTCATAGTGCTGTCACCTAGCAAATTATGCTAGGTTAAGTGTTTTTTTCTCTCCCTCTCTTTGAAGTCACTACATACTCTGCACTACATATTCATTATATATATTATTTTATTATTTATAATTTTTTTTTTAATTTTTGTATTTTTTTTTTTTTTTTGAGACACACTCATTTTTCATTACTCCTTAGGAGTATTTATATATGTATATGTGTATGTATGTGTGTGAATATATATATATATATATATATATATATATATATATATATATATATATATATATATATATATATATATAATTTTATTCTATTTTTTATTTATTTATTTTTTTACATTTTTTTATTTTTTATTTTACCGAGATATCTTCTGGTACTCGTAGGTAGATTACCACACTACTTACAATAATAATATTTTATGGTTTATCCATCAATGGTTCCAGTTTAATTAGCCTTTGGTATTTATTGTTTTCTACACCTAGGCTATATTTTTTTTGTTTTGTTTTTTGACATTGTCATGTTCATCAGTTTTTTATTTATCTTTAACATATACTCGGCCAGATGGTTTCCTGTATGGAACAATTCTGAAGTAATTATTATTCTATTACTACATTCATAGCTATACATAGCTATAGCTACTGTATCTAACGCTTGGTTATAATGTTTTTTTATATGTTCTCCGGTGACGTCTATCCCACAGGAACTTCTTGTTGCCCCCTTATCACCCTCGGACCCCTGCTACTGTTATGCAGGTTCCTGAGAGTGACTCTGGAACATCTCTGGGATTCTTTGATACCCCCCTGAGACGTTCCTACACCCTATTTGTATACTGTCATTTATGGATATTTTGTATATCTTATAGGGTTTTTTGATTCTTTTATACTCTCTCCTTTTTCTTCTCTTTTTTCTCCTCTTCCTTTTTCTCTCTCCTGGTGGTGGTTCTGGCTCTGGCCTTGGACTATGCTCCTTTTACCATATTGTTTTCCCTGGATTTATTATGGCCCCCATAAACATTTTATCCTTGAATGTACAAGGCTTCAATATCCCGCAAAAACGCACCAAAGCAATGCGTTCTTTTGCAACTAAAAAAGCACATATTATTTGTCTTCAGGAGACCCACTTCATTGATAAAGCTTGTGCTAAATTTCTTTCCACCTCTTACCCTCAATTCTACACAGCTTCAGCCACAACTAAACAACGTAGGACCCTCATTGGTTTCCATCGCTCTATGCCATTTTCCCTTACCTCACAAGTATATGACCCTGAGGGTAGTTATATTCTACTCACAGGCCTTATTGCTGATACCGCAATTACATTGGTATCTTACCATGCTCCAAATAGGCACCCAGAAGCCTTTCTATCACACCTTTTTCAGGTGGTGGAAGCCCATAAGATTGGAACCGTTGTGTTATGTGGAGATTCTAATACTACCGTTTTTCCTTTTCTAGACAAATCCCCACCAACCCCTGTTTCAAATATCCATAAACAAACTTTTCAACATCTGCTTACTACACATGGTCTGGTAGATACATGGCGGGAAATCAACCCAACTAGTAAAAAGTTTACACATTATTCTTATCCACACAAGTCTTTTTCAGGTATAGACCGCATGCTTACTCCATCAAGCATGTTACCTGAGATTATTTCCTCTAATATCATTCCTTACACATGGACTGACCATTGTGCAGCTTTCACTACTCTGGCCTCCACGATTCCTAGGTCACACGATGCAACTTGGTGTATTAATGATACTACGTTGACTCATCCCTCACATTGCCTAGAAATTGAAACAGATCTTAAGGAATACCTCTTATTTAATGATACAGAAGACATTTCTGCCCTTACATTATGGGAAGCCCATAAAGCTGTCATTCGATGCAAGTTGATACAACAAGCGACAGCTCTTAAGAGAGAATGTAAACTCACTTTTGCAAAGCTGGAGGCTAACTTTAATAATTGCCATGCGACCTTTCAATCTGCCCCGAATGCCATCAACACTACTAAATTGGATAGGGCTCGTCTTGATCTTGACCTTTTCTTGACCGACTCCACAGACAAACTTCTACGTAAATGACAACATATTCAATATCTTAAAGCCAGCAAGCCAGACACACCTATGGCACGTAGCCTAAAGGCAATTCACCACCCACACACATCTATTAGACTTAAAACATCACGAGATGCATATACTAGCAATCCTATGAAAATATTAGAGATTTTTCGCTCAAATTTAGCTAAACTCTATTCCCCTGCTCAGAATTTCGTCCAAATCGCTATTAAAGCACTAAAGCCTCATAAAAGACCAGGCCCCGATGGGTTTTCGGCATCATATTTTAAACAATTTACGTCTATTTTAACACCTATATTGACTAGAGCCTTTAATTCTATACTAGCTGGACACTCATTTAGTAATGAATCATTAATCTCCATTATCTCTATGCTTCCTAAACCTAAATCAGATACCACATCTTGGTCTAACTACTGTCCTATATCTTTATTAAACCTGGACATTAAACTATTAGCCAAAATCCTAGTAAATAGACTAAATTTCGTCATCCCGCAAACTTATACACCGCGACCAAACGAGCTTTATGCCCACACGTCAGGCAGGACACAATATTAGAAGAGCGCTCTTATTGACACATGCAGCTAAAATAAGACATATTTCGACCTGCCTTCTATCTCTGGACATTAGGAAGGCATTTGATTCGGTTACATGGCCATATATGCATTTTATTCTCCAAAAATGGGGCTTTGGAAACAATTTTTTGTCTTGGATCTCCTCTTTATATGGTAATCCTAGAGCATACATTAAGTATATGGGTTACAAATCTGCCACAATAGAAATTAGAAGAGGTACAAGACAAGGTTGTCCTTTATCCCCTCTACTTTTTGCCCTACTTATAGAACCCTTGGCTCATTTAATTAGGAATAACCCCAATATCAAAAGGAGTGGAATTAGGTGGACATCAACATAAAATATGTCTTTTCGCAGATGATATACTCATTTTTTTAACTCATCCTCATATCTCCGCTCCCAACCAACTTGACATTTTAGATAAATTCGCCCATGTTTCAGGACTTCATGTTAATCCTAATAAATCTAATGCGCTCAATGTTTCCTTATTACAAGCTGAACTGCAACAAGCCCAAACATCATTACCATTTAACTGGGTAACACAATTTATCCCATACTTAGGAGTCCAACTCACAGCCTCATTATCAAATTTGTTTACAACAAACTATCTACCACTATTGAAACAAGTCACTGGTTTAATGAAACAATGGTCCTCTCTCACTTTATCTTGGCTCGGGAGGATTAATGCTATAAAAATGTCGATATTACCAAAATTTTTGTATTTATTTAGGGTACTTTCTATCCAAATACCATCTTATTTCCTAAGACTTTTGCAACGCAGAGTCATGTCTTTTATATGGGGTACTACCAAACCACGTATCCCTAAATCAACACTCTTTCTCGACAAGCTTAGTGGTGGGTTAGGATTACCTAACTTTTCTTCTTACTATTATGCAGCACAATTATCGCAACTGCCTAAATATCATGCAAACATGGAATCTCCATTATGGGTTGCTATTGAAGCTATTGAAATTGACCCTATATCTGTGGCCAATATGTTATGGTTATCTCCCAAAGATAGAACTCATTTATCTAACCCCATAACTAAGCATTCCCTAAACATATGGGATAAATTCAGAAGCTCTCTTAAACTTCAATCCACACACAACCCCCTCCTTTCCTTCATTAGGAACCCTGCTTTTTATCCTGCATGGAAATTTCCAATGTCATTTATAGCCTGGTCTTCTAAAAATTTGGTTCGTTTTCATGATTTAGTCTCCACTAATTCTATTCATACTTTCCCTACTCTCTGTGATATTTATAAGCTCCCTAACACTGAGTTGCTCCTTTATTTACAAATCAAAAATTTTTATATACACCCTTCATCAATACTTAATCAATTGTCGCAATTCGAAAAAATTTGTAAAAAAGTGACCCTCATACCAGGGGACTGATTTCACTTTTATATAAACAACTTAACTCCTTATCTACTGACATTCTACCTTCTTACGCTATTAAATGGTCACTAGACATGAACAGAACATTTAGTACAGACGAATGGCGCAGTATCTGGTTAGCCACTAAAATCTCCTCTCCAAATTGTTTCGCATTGGAAACCAATTTCCTGGCACGTTGGTATTTGGTACCAGCTAGAATAGCTAAATTTGTCCCCTCTATTCCAGAATATTGTTTTCGAGGTTGCACATCACCAGGTACCCACTTTCACATTTGGTGGCAATGCTCGATTGTTCAAATCTTCTGGAAAAATTTTTTTGATATGGCCTCTAAAGCCTTGGAAACCTTGATATCTCCTGACCCGGCCCTGGCACTTCTAAATCTTAAACCTACAGGTCTCACTCGGATTCAATTTCAATTACTAGTACATCTCACAACTGCTGCCAAACAAACTATAGCTAAAGCGTGGAAAACTCAAACGCTAGTTGTGGCTGAAGCTAAACATCGAATGAATAAAGCTCTTATCTTTCACAAAATGTCATCTATTGACGATAATAATATAAAAAAATATCACAAGATTTGGCAACCATGGGTTAAACACCATCTATCTACAGACTTTGATCTAACATTGTTGATGCCTTATTGATAATTATTGATGTTTCTTACATGTTTCTGTTAATATTTTTTATTATAGGTGCCCCCGGGGCTGGGGTCAGACCATCACCATGAGAACCTTTTCTTTCTCTTTCTCTCTCTCTCTCTTCTTTTCTTTTTCATCTTCTTCTTCTCTTCCTTTTCTTCTTTCTATTTATTTTCCATATATGATATATGAACATGGGATTTCAATTTATTCCTTTTACTCATGTATACCACTTAGAGTCTTAGTCATGTCTACCCTACTGAATTCTCATTCACTATAGCTTCCCTATGACGTTTAAGTAGGGCAATTGAGTATCATAGGGTGTGTTATATGACACCGGCATACCTTATAAAAAACACACTTTTCTTTCTCTTTTTGATAAACTCCATTTATTTCTTAAAAAATGCCCCCACCCATCCACAGTTTGAACCCATTAGGGGTGGATGGGTGGTGAGGAGCTATGCTTTATTTTTATTTATTATCTTTGAAAGAATGAAGATATAATTCGGGGATATTTTATTTTTATTTATTTTATTTTTTTCTCAAGTTAAACTAATATCTTTTTTTGTATAATAATTGCTGTATTTCCTATTCTTATTTTTATGCTCAAAAGTGATTACATCTATGAATATCTGATTCTATTATTGTGAATCTCTCATGTTTGCAATTTTCTCTTTCTTTTTCTTGATATCTTATGTCTTTTCTTATGTAAACTTCAATAAAAATATTGAACAAGAAAGAACAAGCTCATGATGGCACAGAAGTCCTAAACACGGATATTGAGTCTACTGAGGATACCCAGGACAGCATAAACGTATCAGCATGTGATAATGCTGGGAGTGACTCTCAACTGGACACCGATCCTACGGATGATGAGCCAGCAATTACTTTCTCTCGCTCTGGTCGAGCTATTAAACCAAAGATATGGAGGGACTTTGTCTCATATTAAATGCTTCATACTTGAGAGGGAAGATATAATGATGTGTATGCTTTATGTTATAATTCAAGTTCAATTGTTATGCCTAGTTCCTTATGCATGTTAGGAAACAGTTTTGGTCATGTGATCTGGGGGCGGGAAGCTGTGGTTAGTTCTGTAAGATGGATGCTGCTGAATAAAGAGCAGGCTCCTGTTCAAGCTTTGCTGTCTGCTTAATCTCGGTGTTAAATGATCACAGGGAGGACTACGGAAAATGCCTCTCATGCAGCCAACTTACTGCATTTGGATTGGGAAGTTGGGCCACAGCACCGTCTGGAAACAGAAGGGCTGTGATGATCTCTTCCTGGAATTTAAGAAAGGATCCAGTTCGTCCTGAAGCTTTGTGTAGCACATAAGCATTCAGCAGAGCCAATTGAAATAAGTATACAGGCACTTTTTTGTACCAGCTTCTGGCCTTACGGGCAATTCGGTACGGCACCAACAACTGGTCGTTGAGGTCCACCCTTCCGATATTAAGGTTATATTGGTGGACACAGAGGGGTTTCTCCACAACACCAGTCGCCGTAGGAATTTGGACCCCGTGTCTGCGTGAAAGGAGGACATTACGAAAAAATTCCGATTACCCCTCCACTTCACAGCGAGCAAATTATTACACTTCAAGCAGGCTCTCTCCCCCAGCCTAAGATGGGAATCTACAAGCCGCTGGGGTAAGCCCCGGCGATTAGATCGCACGGTGCCACATACGCCAATTCCGTGATCAAACAAGTGACGAAAAGGTGGCACGCTTGTGAAATAATTGTCCACATACAAGTGGTACCCTTTCCGAATAAGGGTGACATCAAGTTCCACAAAATCTTACCAGCGCTCCCTCTGTAATCTGGGCAGTTCTCTTCCCTCATAAACCATAAAATTATATGTATAGCCTGTGGCCCTGTCACAGAGCTTATACATCTTGTCTCCTTATCTGGCACGCTTGCTGGGAAGATACTGTTTGAAAGACAAGCGACCAGAAAACATAATCAGGGACTCATTAATACAGACAACTTGATGGGGAGTAAACAAGGCTGCAAACTGTTGGTTGAAGTGGTTTACGAGGGGCTGAATTTTGTAGAGCCGATCGTATCCAGGGTCACCCCGAGGACGACAGAGTTCATTGTCATTGAAGTGCATGAACCGCAAGATCTGCTCGTATCATACCCTGGCCATGGAGGCAGAAAACATGGGCATATTCTGAATTGGGTCAGTGGACCAATATGACCGCAACTCACACTTTTTAGTTATGCCCATGAGGAGGGATAGGCCCAGAAAGGTCTTAAATTCGGAAACCGTAATTGGTTTCCAATCTCTGGCAAAGGTCAAATAGGGATTAGCGGCGATGAATTGACCAGCATACAAATTGCTTTGGTCCACAATAGATCTATAGAGATCTTCCCTGAAAAACAGTGAATAGAAATCAAGTGGCTTAAAATCAACTGTTTCCACCTGAATTCCTGGTTGGCCAGTGAATGGGGGAAGTACGGGTGCTGCAGAAGTGGTGGGCTCCCAATTAGGATTGGCAAATGCAGCAGGAAGGGCACTATGGGCGTGACGGGCCTGTGTTTGTCTTCTTCTTGGTGGCTGCAGGACACTAGTTGTGCTAGCCACCGCATCACGCTTGGACTGCACTTATGGGACTCGCCACGTCACCAAGTGTTACTGCAGTGCTAGTTTGACTACGTCCAGGGTGTACTAGGCCGCTGGTGCTTGCCAGTTCACCAGAAGGATGAGCGGCACTAGTACTGGCTCTCTGCTCCATACGAGAGCCCTGCGGTTCTTGTACCTCAATGACACCAGAAGAACGGTGTCAGGTACACCTGACCATGGCAGGGACCACCATCATCAGAGCTATCTGTCAGGGTGCCGCTGCTGTCTACAGGATCATATTCTGAGCCTGAATCTGACAGATGAGTGACTTCCTCTTCACTATCTGTCATGCTCAGAAACATGTAGGCCTCTTCACTAGTGTACCTTCGATTTGACATTTTGGTCTCTACATTTACTGGTACACTAGTGAGACTCACAGGAAAAAGAGCTCCTGGCTGTCAGCGACTGATTCAAACGATACCCAAAAAAACTGTTAGCGTTCTCAGAGATCAGGCCTGACTCTGCGAATGCTGCAGTTATGTGTGTTGTGGTTTTGTAAGTGACAGTGATCGATTGATACTGCACTTGGGTGGGCTGGGCTGGGCAGAAGGGGCTAAACGCAGGTGCTAGCAGGTATCTGGGCTGATCCCGCTAACACTGCGTTTTTGGGAACCCTAAACTGCTGGGGATGCTAGTATAGATCTGATCAGATCAGATATTGATCCGTTCAGAAACTATACTACTAAGGGAGGTGTATGGTGTGTGTGTGTGTGTTAGCGCTACTGGCACTAATCTGACACTGCCTGGGGTGGCACGGACCCTGACTGATTTCACCCGCCGGGCGTTCAGAGGATTAAACCTTTATTGGGTAATATACGGCGGGTGCCCTGATGCTATAAAAAAACGAACTAACCAGCATCACTTGTAACACCAATACGGTGACCACTGGTGACAGGGGGTGAAAGGGTTAACTAGGGGGCAATAAGGGGGTTAAAACCTTTATTAGGTTATATATGGAGATATCTGACGCTATAAAAACCTGACGCTGAAACTAACTGACTAACTAGTGTCACCAGTGACACAAATACGGCGATCGATTAGTGACACTGGCGACAGGGGGTGAATGGGTTAACCAGGGGGTTAAAACCTTTATTAGGTAGTATATATGGGGGTACCTGATGCTATAAAAACCTGACGGTGAAACTAATCACCTAACTGGCTAACTAACATCACCAGTGACACAAATACGGCGATCGATTAGTGACACTGGCGACAGGGGGTGAAAGGGTTAACTGGGGGGGTGATCAAGGGGTTAAACTTTATTAGGGGGGTTTGGGGGGGTACTACTAACTGCCCTAACACGTATTTCAGTCACAAATTACAACAATGCAGTGATCAGTGAAAAATCTGAAAACTGCAATTGGTGACACAGTGACAGAGTGAAGGGGCTAACTGGGGGGCGATCGGGGGGTGATCAGAGGGTGGCAAGTGCACCTATGTTAGATTTCCACTCTCCTCTCACTGAAATCGAAAAGACCCCACGAAGAGAGATGACATCACTTCCTCCTGTCTGTGTTTACACTTACACAGACAAGGGAAAGTTTCCATTCGTTAGGAGCGATCACCAGGTCCAGACCATAAATCATTGGTCTGGCCCTTGGGGACTGATCGTTTCCCCAATGAATCCGACCGCCGCGGGCACAAGGGGGGGGTGCGATCGCGCCCCCTGCCCACGGGGAGGGAGGGACATACAGGTACGCTGTCAGGAAATGGTCCGTCCGCTGGTAAGAGCTATTATTTGGCGTGCAGTACTGAGGTGCACCAGCAGGTGTCTCCTGGCAGTTTGGAACTGTCAGGGGAGTCTTTCTCTGCTGGTGTTGTTTCATCGTTGGGCCGCAGTACTGATGTCCACCAGCGGACGGATTCTGGCAGTATGGAGCAGACAACACTTCCTGCGCTCAGGTGTTATGCGAGGACAATTACTGGCAGTCTCATAAATACCCGGCAAGCCCTCACATGCTTGCCTTGGTATCTCTCCCCCTGTGCCCTGACCTCGCTGCCTGTTATCCTGACCTTAAGCCTGCATCTGACCTGACCTGATTCCTATCCCTATCCCGAGTCCATCCTGGACCTGTCCCTCCTGTTACCTGATTACCTTGGATCCCTGTCCTGCAGCCTATCCATCCTCTCTCTGTCCTGTTGGTTTCCCGTCCTTACCCATCTGCTGACCTCCCTATGTATGACCTCGGCCTGGCTTTTGTTTACGATTTCCAGTCTCTCCCATTTATTTGTATATACTATTTGTTGTTTGTGGGTCTGTGGTTGGTTGTGCACTGTTTATATTCACTTACTTGTCACCTATTTAAATAAACACCATTATCATTCACTTACATGGGTTTCTGGTTTTCTCTGTGCAGTCCACACAGTCTGGTCTACTAATTTCCTGATATACGCCCATTTGCCCACCCATGCCATTCTACTGATGTAAATCGGCGTGCGGCGGACGGCAACTAGTTAAATGAAGCAATTGAATAGTGGAGGTAAAAAATCAATATAAAATTGTTTTATTGATAACATAGATATAAAAACAATGGAAAAATAATTTAATGTATATACATAAAGTGTGCACAAGGCATGAACATGATGGATAAATGAGTACATACATAACACATGGTCATAACGAATACATGGTAATGAATGTAAATATATAGAATGCATGGCATACAAATGCCGATGGCAACATGCCCGATACTGGCTTCTGTGTTCACATGGTATGTTTACATCTGCTAAATGGTATATTAGCAGCATCATCAAGTATGATAGGTAGTAGGTAAGTGTCATTCTATATGTGGTGTGGCTATGGCAAACATTGCTTGACGCATTTCGTGGATGTGTCCACTCATCAGGAGCAGATGCAACAGAAATTCCTAGGGAATATATAAATATAATGAACCACACTCTAAATAGAGAGGGAAACTATCAAGGAAGATGGATATTTAATTAACAATATTAGGTTATAAATAAATAGTAGATAATAGTGAACCCAGTGTAACTCCACAAGGGGTGATGACAGAAGTGAAAATGGTACCAATAAATATTGATAAGCCTGTGTCTAAAAGTTAGTTGGCAGATACCAAAGAATGTGTGTGTATGAGAATCATGAAAAGGAAGCTCCAAGTGAGGGGAGGAGAAAAAAGAAAAAGAAAAATATTGGGCTGAAAAAACTAAACCACCAAAATGAAATCCTAAACCATGAAAAACGTACCCCAATGCTGCATCAATGCACACCAGCAAATCAATATAGCAAGTGTGCAAGAACACCAGGAGGAGACTGGCCGTGTGAACAGCTCGCTCACTATTATCTACTAATTATTTATAACCTAATAGTGTTAGAATTATACACATATTCAATATTTTGTTCCCAGATACCCTTGCTTGACGAGTTACACATCATCATTTGCCATATGGAGATTATTTTTATATTTTGCACTCTCCAATACTGTCTGGTGTTGCAGCCTTATATATTACCACCCCAGCTCCCATTATGAAGTTGTGCTCTCAACTCACCTTGTGCCAATTACCACACGCCGCATTCACTGTCTTTGTTGGTAAGTGTGGTTGGTTAACCACCTACATACATTAAATATCCATTTACCTTGATATTTTCCCTCTCTATTTAGAGTGTGGTTCATTATATTTATATATTCTCTAGGAATTTCTGTCGCATCTGCTCCTAATGAATGTACACATCCACGAAACGCGTTGAGATTTGATTGATGCCACAGCCACACCACATATAGAATGATACTTAACTACTACCTATCATGCTTGATGATGATGCTAATATACCATTTAGTAGATGTACACATACCATGTGAACACAGATACCAGTATCGGGTATGTTGCCGTCGGCATTTGTATGCCATGCCACTCTATATATTTACATTAATTACCATGTATTCGTTATGATCATGTGTTGTTATGTATGTACTCACTTATCCATCATGTTCATGCCTTGTGCATGCTTTATGTATATACATGAAATTATTTTTCCATTGTTTTTATATCTATGTTATCAATAAAACAATTTTAGATTGATTTTTACCTCCACTATTTAATTGCTTCATTTAAAGTCCCAATTTCCCTTCTATTCTCAACTTAAACCAGGGGTGGAGGCACTTTATTGTGCTTCATTCAAAGCCCCAAACCCCCCCTCATTTCTATTCTGTTGAGAAATCACTTTGAAAAACAACCCCCTAGCATTTATGGTCATGGCATCTTGAGTAGGGGCAAATAATTCACATAGCACTTACTTTTTGGAATCCATCTACCCCTAGCTCAAGCATGCATGCACTTAGCTGAGAAAACCCCTCCTCCCCTCCTGAAGACTCCTGGGATGTATGGCATAATCTGCCTAGGCAAGAATCAATGAAGTAACTGAAGAAATGTAAAAAAAAAAATAAAGTTTAAAACAAGTAAATATGATATACTTTCCTTTACTTTGTGTAATACTCATCTGTGTGCAGGAGTAATTAGCCAGTGGTTCTGCATGAACACATAAACTGCCCTTTGATCAAGTGTCCTGCTGCTGCCATAGCAGTGAACAGATGGAGACAGGGTCCGAAAAGGGGTGGGCAGGAGGGGAAGCTGTCCTGGGTGCAGCGGAGCAAAGGGGCAAAGAATGCATGCAGGGTGGGGGCACCCATTCTACAGAGTGGTGGAGGGGGGGGGCACAGTTCTGGATCCCTGCCCTGGGTGCTGGACGACCCTATCCCGGTACTGGGTGGAGAGAACCGTGACCGGCTGCTAGGTAAGCAGTACACAGGTTTTAGCAGCAATTGGGAAAGGACTGAGCGGTAAGGATGTGGAATTCCCTTCCACAGGCGGTGGTCTCAGCGGGGAGCATTGATAGCTTCAAGAAACTATTAGATAATCACCTGAATGACCGCAACATACAGGGATATGTAAGGTAATACTGACACATAATCATACCATAGGTTGGACTTGATGGACGTGTGTATTTTTTCAACCTCACCTACTATGTAACTATGTAACTATGACTGAATAGATCAGCTTCTGATGAGTCTATGATGCTGCTTTAAAAGGAAGACTAACATGAAGCATAAAAACTTTTTTCAAGGCCTCTGACAAACTCAATTCTTTGACTCATGACCCACATATTAGTTGTAGGGCCACCTGGAAAAAAACATTAATATCACTGCACTAAAACAAATATATGGGTCAAGACTGAGTGAATGTCCACTTCCACCAAAAGAGAAAAGTCAACATATTTGTAAGATGTAGAGCAAAGTTTATCATCAATATTTCAGCTACTCAGTAATGACCAGACATGCCTCACACTATACAGCCTTTGCAATAATTAAAATACTCATAAAAAAGAGCATAGTAAAGAAGACCCACATAAAGAAGCGGTCCATCACCGCGCCTCTTTCTCTCTCTCTGCCTCTCTCTCTGTGCCACTCTCTCTCTCTTTCTCTCTGCCTCTCTCCGCCTCTCTTCTCTCTGCCTCCCTCTTTATTCTCTCTGGCCCTCCGTTTATCAGACATCCCAACCTGCAGAAACTCATTTCAGGGAGGTGGAAAACTCATTTCAGGGAGGTGGAAAACTCATTTCAGGGAGGTGGTGCTTTGCACCCGCAAACGCCCCCACCCACTCCCCGCGGCAAAATATTATTTAAATCACTTTTTCAATATTTTTTTGCAGTGTTTCTGGGGGAGGGGTGGGGGTGGGTGGTATGTGGACGGTGTCAGTAGTTTTTTTTATTTTTAATAATTGATTTTTTTTACAATTTGTTTTTATTTATTTTTTTCACAATGCTTTTTGGGGGGAGGGGTAGGGGCAGTGGACAGTGTTGGTAGGGCAGGGGAGAGTGGTGTCAGTAGTTTTTTTATTTTTTAATTTTTTAAATTTTTTTACAATTTTTTAAAATATTTTTTGGGGGGCTTTGGTGATATCTCCCCTTTGAGACAGACAAAGGGACTGAGGACACACATTCCCCAGTCCCTTTCTTGGCACTAAAGATGAATGAACAGGAGACAGAGGCTCCTGTCCATTCATAAACTGAGCAGAGTAAACACACTCATTTATCACGGGACACAGGAACGATCTCGCTCGCTGTGTCCATTAACTAGTTCCCCCTGCATCCGGCGGGAGAGGAGAGGAGGGGAGCCGGCTGCGGGGGACGAGGGGGCCGGAGGAGAACAAGGGGGGTATGGAGAAGGACATGGAGAGGGCCAGGGGAGAACGGGGGCAGAGAAGGACATGGAGGGGGACAGAGCAGAACGGGGACAGAGATGTACATGAAGGGGGCGGGAGGAGAACGGGGGTGGAGAAGGACATGGAGGGGGTCAGAGGAGAACGGGGGTGGAGAAGGACATGGAGGGGGCCGGAGGAGAACAGGGTGGAGAAGGACATGCAGGGGGCCGGAGGAGAAAGGGGCGGAGAAGGACATGGAGGGGGCCGGAGGAGAACGGGGGCAGAGAAGGACATGGAGGGGGCACACAGAGCAGCTGGGGATGATTGGTGCGGCTGGAGGGACAGCTGTGATCACTGATCTCCCTGTATAGCTTTTTAGCTGACAGCCACGGGAGGGAGGGAAGGAGAAGCAGCTGTCAGCTAAAAATCTATACAAAGGAGATGGGTGATCACAGCTGATACCCATCGCACCGAATATTCCCGGGAAATCGGGAGGCGCTTGCGGGTGTGCGGGAGCTGCTGCAGAAATGGGAGACTTGAGATGTCTGGTTTATTATCCCTGCCCCTCTCTTTCTTTGCCCCCCTCTCTGCCCCTCTCTCTTTCTCCCTCTGCCTCTCCCTCTCTGCCCCTCTCACTTTCTCTGCCCTCCTGTCTCTCTACCTCTCTCTGCCTCTCCCCCTCTCTCTCTGCCTCTCCCCCTCTCTCTCTGCCTCTCCCTCCTGAATCCCAGAATGCAATTGTGTATCCTGGACTCCAAGCATACAATTGTGTTTCCTATATAAACAATTCAACGCATCAATTAAGACATGTTGGGCACTTTTAATGCTTTTTAATAGCGCTTTTATCACGCTGCCGTTCACCTCTATGGTACCTGCATTTTAGGTGCACTTGAAAAATCAAACTATACAGCCTTTGCAATAATTAAAATACTCATAAAAAAAAACATAGTAAAGAATACCCACATAAAGAAGCGGTCCATCACCATACATCTCTCTCTGCCTGCCTCTCTCTCTGCCTCTCTCTCTGCCTCTCTCTCTCTCATCCCAGCATGCAATTGTGTATCCTGGACTCCAAGCATACAATTTTGTTTCCTATATATAAACAATTCATTGCATCAATAAAGACATGTTGTGCGCTTTTAATGCTTTTTAATAGCGTGTTTATCACGTTGCCGTTCACCTCTATGGTACCTGCGTTTTAGGTGCGCTTGAAAATCACACTATACAGCCTTTGCAATAATTAAAAAAGAACATAGTAAAGAAGACCCACATAAAGAAGCTGTCCATCACCATACCTCTCTCTCTGCACCTCTCTCTCTTTCTGCCCCCCTCTCTCTCTGCCCCCCTCTCTGCCTCTCTCTCCCTCTCTGCCCCCCTATCTCCCTCTCTTTGCCTCTCTCTCCCTCTCTTTGCCTCTCTCTCCCTCTCTGCCTGTCTCTTCATTCTCTCTGACTGTCTCTTCATTCTTTCTGCCCGTCTCTCTCTGCCCCCTCTTTCTCTCTCTCTGCCCCTCTACCTCTCTCTCTGCCTCTCTACCTCTCTTCCCCTCTCTCTCTGCCTCCCCCCTCTCTCTCTCTTGAATCCCAGCATGCAATTGTGTATCCTGGACTCAAAGCATACAATTGTGTTTCCTATATAAACAATTCAACAATGCATCAATTAAGACATGTTGTGCACTTTTAAAGCGTTTTAATAGAGCGTTTGTCACATTGCCGTTCACCTCTATGGTACCTGCGTCTTAGGTGCGCTTGAAAAATCACGATGCCTCTCTCGCTGCCCCCTCTCTCTCTCTGCCCCCTCTCTCTCTCTGCCCCCCCTCTCTCTCTCTCTCTGCCTCTCTTTCTCTCTCCTTGCATCTCTCTTCATTCTCTCTGCCCCTCTCCTCCTCTGCCGCTCTCTCTGTCCCCTCTCTTTGCCCCTCTCTTACTCTGCACCCCCCTCTCTGCATCTACCTCTCTACCTCTCTCTGCTTCTACTCCCCCTCTCTCTCTGCCTCCCCTCTCTCTGCCTCTTTCTCCTGAATCCCAGCATGCAATTGTGTATCCTGGAAGCGGTCCACCATGCCTCTCTCTCTCTCTCTACCCCTCTCTCTGCCCCCCTCTCTCGCTTTCTCTGCTTCTCTCGCTCGGCCTTTTTCTCTGCCTCCCTCTCTCTGCCTCCTCTCTCCTCTCCCCCTGCCTCTCTCTCCCCCTCTTTCTCTCCCCCTCCTCTCTGCCTCTCCCCCTGTCTCTCTCTCTCTCTGCCCCTCCTCTCCCCCTCTCCCCCCTCCCTCTCTCTCTCTCACTTTCTCTGCCCCCCTCTTTCTCATTCTCTCTCCCTCTGCCCCCTCTCTCTGCCTCCCTCTCCCTGCCTCCCTCTCCATTCTCTCTTCCCCTCTTCCTCCCCTCTCTCTCTGCCCCTCTCTTTGCCCCTCTCTCTCTCTCCCTGCCTCTCTTTGTCCCTCTCTCTCTAACTCTCTCTCTGCCTCTGCTTCCCTCTCTCTCTCTGCCCCCTCTCTGTCTTCGCCCTCTCGCTTTCTCTGCCCCCTCTCTCTTCCCCTCTCATTCTCTCTCTCCCTCTCTCTGCCCCTCTCATTCTTTCTCTCCCTTCCTCTCTCTCTGCCCCTCTCATTCTCTCTCCCTGCCTTTCTCTCATTCTCTCTCTCTCTCTGCCCCCTCTCTGCCCCTGTCACTTTCTCTGCCCTCTCTCTCTCTCTGCCCTCTGTCTCCCTCATTCTCTCTCTTTCTCTCTCTGCTTCTCTGCCTCCCTCTCATTCTCTCTCTGCCTCTCTCATTCTCTCCCCCCCTCTCTCTCTGCCTCTATTTCTTTCTCTGCCCCCTCTCTCCTCTACCCCTGCCCCCTCTGCCTCCCTCGCTCTGCTTCTCCTTTCTCTTGCTCTGCCTCTCTTTCGCGTGCTCTGCATCTCTCTCTCTGCCCCTCTCTCTGCCTCTCCTCTCCCCCTGTCCACTCTCTCTCTCCCCCTTAAGACATGTTGTGCGCTTTTAATGCTTTTTAATAGCCCGTTTATCACGTTGCCGTTCACCTCTATGGTACCTGCATTTTAGGTGCGCCCCTCTTTCTCTCTGCCCCCCTCTCTCCCTCTCTCTCTCCCTCTCTCTCCCTCTCTGCCCCCTCTCTCTCCCTCTCTCTTTGCCCCTCTCTGCCTCTCTCCCCTGCCTCTCCCCCCTGTCTCTCTCTCTCTGCCCCTCCTCTCCCCCTCTCCCCCCTCCCTCTCTCACTTTCTCTGCCCCCCTCTCTCTCATTCTCTCTCCCTCTGCCCCCTCTCCCTGCCTCCCTCTCCCTGCCTCCCTCTTCATTCTCTCTTCCCCTCTTCCTCCCCTCTCTCTCTGCCCCTCTCTTTCTTTGCCCCTCTCTCTCTCTCCCTGCCTCTCTTTCTCCCTCTCTAACTCTCTCTCTGCCTCTGCTTCCCTCTCTCTCTCTGCCCCCTCTCTGTCTTCGCCCTCTCGCTTTCTCTGCCCCCTCTCTCTTCCCCTCTCATTCTCTCTCTCCCTTCCTCTCTCTCTGCCTTTCTCTCATTCTCTCTCTCTCTGCCCCCTCTCTGCCCCTGTCGCTTTCTCTGCCCTCTCTCTGCCCTCTGTCTCCCTCATTCTCTCTCTTTCTCTCTCTGCTTCTCTACCTCCCTCTCATTCTCTCTCTGCCTCTCTCATTCTCCCCCCCCCCTCTCTCTGCCTCTATTTCTCTCTCTGCCCCCTCTCTCTCTCTCCTCTATCCCTGCCCCCTTGGCCTCCCTCGCTCTGCTTCTCCTTTCTCTTGCTCTGCCTCTCTTTCGCGCACTCTGCATCTCTCTCTCTGCCCCTCCTCTCCCCCTGTCCACCCTCTCTCTCCCCCTTAAGACATGTTGTGCGCTTTTAATGCTTTTTAATAGCCCATTTATCACGTTGCCGTTCACCTCTATGGTACCTGCATTTTAGGTGCGCCCCTCTCTCTCTCTGCCCCCCTCTCTCCCTCTCTCTTTGCCTCTCTCTCCCTCTCTCTCCTTCTCTCTTTGCCCCTCTCTGCCTCTCTCCCCTGCCTCTCTCTCTCTCTCTCTCTCTCTCTCTCTGCCTCTCTCTTCATTCTCTCTGCCCCTCTCTCTCTCTGCCCCACTCTCTCTCCGCCCCTCTCTCTCTCTGCCTCTCTACCTTTCCCCCTGCCTCCCTCTCCCTATCTCCCTCTCCTTCTCTTCCTCCCCTCTCTCTCTCTCCCTGCCTCTCCCTCTCTAACTCTCTCTCTGCCCCCTCTCGCTTTCTCTGCCCCTCTCATTCTCTCTGTCTCCCTTCCTCTCTCTCTGCCCCTCTCATTCTCCCTCTTCCTTCCTCTCTCTCTGCCCCTCTCATTCTCCCTCTCCCTCCCTCTCTCTCTGCCTCTCTCTCTGCCTTTCTCTCATTCTCTCTCCCTCTGCCCCCTCTTTCTCTGCCCCTGTCCTTTTCTCTGCCCTCTCTCTCTCTCTGCTCTCTCTCTCTCTGCCCTCCGTCTACCTCATTCTCTCTCTTTCTCTCTGCCTCTCTCTGCTTCTCTGCCTCCCTCTCATTCTCTCTCTCTGCCTCTCTCATTCTCTCTCCCCCTCTCTCTCTGCCTCTATTTCTCTCTCTGCCCCCTCTCTCTTCTCTACCCCTGCCCCCTCTGCCTCCCTCGCTCTGCCTCTCCTTTCTCTTGCTTTGCCCCTCTCTCGCGTGCTCTGTCTCTCTCTCGCGCGCGCTCTGCATCTCTCTCTCTCTTATGCTCTGCCTCTCTCTCTGCCCCTCTCTCTGCCTCTCCTCTCCCCCTGTCCCCCCTCTCTCTCCCCCTCTCTCTCCCTCTCTGCCTCTCACTGCCCCCTTCTTTCTCTCTCATTCTCACTCTCTCTCCCTCTCTGCCTCTCTTCATTATCTCTGCCTCTCTTCATTCTCTCTGCCTCTCTTCATTCTCGCTGCCTCTCTCTGCCCCCTCTCTATGCCTCTCCCCCTCTCTGCCTCTCTCTCTCTCTCTGCCCCCTCTCTCTCTCTCTCTGCCTCTCTCTCTTCCCCCTCTCTCTCTGCCCCTCTTGCTTTCTCTGCCCCCTCTCTCTGTCTCTCCCTCTCTCTGCTTCTCTCCCTCTCTGCCTCTCTCTCTCTCTCCTGAATCCCAGCATGCAATTGTGTATCCTGGACTCCAAGCATACAATAGTGTTTCCTATATAAACAATTCAACAACGCATCAATTAAGACATGTTGTGCGCTTTTAATGCATTTTAATAGCGTGTTTATCACGTTGCCATTCACCTCTATGGTACCTGCATTTTAGGTGCTCTTGAAAAATCACACTATACAGCCTTTGCAATAATTAAAATACTTATAAAAAAGACCCACATAAAGAAGCAGTCTCTCTCCTTCTCCCTCTCCCTCTGAGACATGTTGTGCGCTTTTAATTAGTTTTAATAGAGGTGAACGGCAACGTGATAAACATGCTATGGTACCTGCATTTTAGGTGTGCTTGAAAATCAGCGCAGGACATTTTTGCAATATACCACCAACGCAACACACTGATGTAAATGGGTACATAGGCTTTCATGGGTAATAACTTTGATTGCTCTATTATCATGCTGGAAATGTGCATTGCAGCACAGCAAAGCCACATTAGTGGGAAAGGGGCCTTAGTTAATTTCTTTGCCATCTGTGTCCCATAGGGGAAATTTCCCTTCACTTCCTGTCATATAGCCGTGTGAGGGCATCCCAGGGTGTTACCAGGGTCATCAGAACTAGTGTCCACATTGGGAGATTCACCCTCTATTGCTGTTCTGATGTCAACCCAACATTTGGGATTTTTTTTTACTTGACATAGTATAGCATATGCTACATTACTATCCTTTCTCTGCCAGACCCATACCCAGCTCCACTTTTACCTTACCCATGAATGGAGACCACACCAAGCTGGAGTAAATACCAGCCGTAGCAGCCATTTTTATTAACAACTCAGTAAAATTTACGTAACTTTCTAAAAAACATCCTTTTAAAACCACCACCCATCAGACATATTATGTGTTGGTCTTTGGAGGAAAAAAAACCCCAAGCTTGCCACATGATCCAAATCGGCACTGCGGTACCTTTAACTTAAAAATAGGCCTCCAGCTGACATGCTAGCTCGGAGACAACCAAAACACTGACTGCAGTGCACCCATTATCCAAATTCCAGCTAAACCAACGTTAGCTGGAATACCACCGATGGGTCCCGAACACTTCCGTATCCGAGGTTTATTCTAGGGCTGGGAGATTTTCCAAAAAAAAAAAATCTGAGATTTTCTTAAAAAAAACTCAATTCACGATTCGAATCAAGTTTTTTTTTTTTTGGACACCACACCGGTCCTGAGGAGCTGCGGGCAGGAGTTTTTAAGCGAGGCCTCGGCCTCGCGGACTAGGCTGAAGCCGCGGACTAGGCCGAAGCCTCGCCTAAAAACTCCTGCCCGCAGCTCCTCAGGACCGGCGCGGTGAAAAAAATAATCCAAAAAAATCGATTTGCTTAAATTTTTAATCGATTTGACCTCTCAACTCGATTCAAGATTTGAATCAAGTTTTTCCCCAGCACAAATTCTTCCTTCACCCGCAAAGACCAACAACCCGCCACAGCACACAAGGGGAAAACCTTCCCCTTGTGTGTGCCACCACACCCTCAACGCTCTCTGGATCCCATCCTGCAAACCTAGAGCCCACATATCAATCCCCACAGCACTGAGGTGTACACCACCACCCCGAAGGTAACACCATGTCTCCACTTCCAACTCTGAATGTTTGATGGCCAACCTCTCATTCCGAACCACAAATCTACTGACATCCCTGTTGACCTTCTTCCTTGCCTTGTTAATCCGTTTCACTGACCTGGCTAGGCGCCAAGTAGTCCGGGCCACAATATCAGACCACACTATGATCATCTCCGGGAAAGCCATCCAGAGCCGCAAGAAGTCAAACTTAAAATCTCGCATGATGTCCAACATGGACCTGAGCCCCAAGTCATTGCCACCCACATGTAATACTAAAATGTCCGGAGGCCTGTCCAGGCATGCAAATCTGTGCACTTCTGGAATGGTCCTATTCCATAACATCCTGGGTACCCCCAGCCACCTAATACAAGCCTCACTTCTAGAAATACCCAGTTGTCTACCCTCGGGTCGAACATCCGCCCTCCTTGCTCCCAAAATACATATGAATGGCCCAGGATCCAAGACCAGTCTTTGAGTTCCACCTGAAAGAGAAGAAAAAACAACCCACAATATCAAAAATTGCTCGCCTGAGCAGGTATGTAAAAAAAATAAATAAATAAATAAAAAACACACAACCTATGACCCCATTCCCCCAGCTAAACTGTCAACAAGTGGGGCCTCACATACGACTTGAAACGCTGTGACTCCCATCGCCCAATGCGTTTAACCACCGACTCATCCAACCCCCATTTAACCGCCTCCGTAGCAGCTCCAATGCGGATCGAAGGGGATGAAAATTTTAACTCCCCCAACCCCAGTGCCGCAAAACATTTTTTAAAAACTGCAATGAACTGAAATCTCAATAACGAGTTGCCGTCCCTGTGTACCAAGATAGCCCGCCATGTCCGGACGTACCGTGAGGAAACCTTTTACCAATCCCACTGGGCACAGGGGCGAACCCAGTATTGCAAACACCTGCACTGTTCTTCCCTTGCCCCGCTGATCTGTTTTGGATCTGCACACCAAAATGGACAAACGATCACCACCACAGACTACCTCTTCTGTCCCCCAAACCCCCTTTTAACTTCTTGTAAGAGCTGACCAGCTCACTGATCCGGAAAGCCCCAAAGAATGCCAAAGAGAAAGCTGCTTTAAACAACACCACCTCGTATGGGGAACAACACGTGTGGCCTAACTGCCCCAATAACCTACCCAATAGTTCAAAAGAAACGGAGAGCCATGAATCTCCCCTTGCCATGGATCGCCAATATCCCTTCATTGCCTGCCTTACACAAAAATCTTTCGTAAAGTTTGGGTAACCTTGAAATTTAAACCAAAAAGCCAACCCTGCCAACTTCTTATCCAACCCCAATGCTGACACTCCCGCTTCTAGGTTACGTGAAACAAAGTACAGCACCATTAATCTCAAGTCCTGTTCTTCCCGACCACTCGAGACTTGCTGCAGCAGTGCCAACCATTCGCGCCATACCCTAGTATAAGCCGACCATGTCACTGAGCTCACCGACTGTCTTATCCATCCTGATACTCTACCAATGCAACCTTCCACAGCCATTCGGGACAAGGAACCCCACTTCGCTCCGCCTTCGGTGCCAACTCCCAGCACTTGTCCCACTGCAAGCGAGACAAAGCGTCAGCTATGACATTTTCCACTCACGGGAGGTGGACAGCATAAATAAAAACATTCAGCTGTAGACAACGCAAAACTAGGTGTCTGAGTAGCCGGATAACTGGTGGAGATGCAGCCGAAACTTTGTTGATGACCTGCACCACCCCAGGGTATCCCCGTGAAAACGCACTTTCAAGTTCCTGAATGATTTACTCAACCACCAATACTACTGGAAACAGCTCCAGTAACAACATGTTCTTCAACAAACCTGCCTCCTTCCACGAATTCGCCCAAGGCCCCACACTCCACTTGCCTTGAAAGAAGGCCCCATAACCTGCCGATCCAGCCACATCTGTATACAGTTCCAGATCAATATTGCTAACCGGCCCTGACATCCACAGTGCCCTTCCATTGAAATCATCCAGAAAGACGAGCCAAATCCCGTCTCAGGCGCACATAATGAGTGGGGGCCATAATGCCCGCCGTGCTAGCTGACAGCCATCTACAAAACACTCTCCCCATCGGGAGGATGTGACATGCAAAGTTCAACTTACCCAACAGTGATTGCAGAGTCCAAAGTCGCACCTTGCATAATCCCATTATCCCCTGAATTTCAGCCTGAAGCGCCACCAGCTTATCCTTTGGCAGTCTGCACTCCATGGTGTCCGAGTCCAACACAATGCCCAAGAAACTCAGCACTCTCGTCGGCCCTTCCGTCTTCTCCGGAGCCAAGGGGATGTCAAAACGAACGGCAAAGTGTTCCAGCATAGCCAACAGGACTGCACAAACCCCCGACGTGGCCGGGCCCACACACAGAAAATCATCTAGGTAGTGTATGATAGAATTCACTCCCGCGTCGTCTCGGACCACCCACTCCACAAATGAACTGAACTGTTCAAAAAGAGTACAAGAAATCGAGTAACCCATGGACAAGCAGTGGGCTACATAGAATTCTTCCTTCCAATGACAACCTAGCAACCAAAAACTATCCGGGTGCATAGGAAGCAGTCTAAAAGCCGATTCTATGTCGGCTTTGGCCATGCGGGTGCCCTGCCCATATTTACGAACCCAAAACACAGCTGCAGCAAAAGAAGTGTACGATACAGCACACATTTCCAGGTTAATCGCATCGTTAACCGGAAAAGGAAAGATGGTGGATCAGCCTAAATTTATTCGGCTCCTTTTTTGGCACTACCCCCAGCGGTGAAACCACCAAATCAGGTAATGGCAAACTAGTGAATGGGCCACCCATGCGACCCAATGCTACCTCCTTCCGTAGTTTTTCCGAAACCACATCTGTATGTTGCAAGGCTGAGCGCAGCTTGCGGGCCACCAGAGGTGCCTCAACCAGGGTAAACGGAATCCTAAACCCTTCCAAAAACCCCAGGCTCAACAACGGCGCTGCCCACCCTATCTGGGTACCTATCGAGAAACGGCTGCATCCTTTCCACTATCACTGGTGTCATCCCTCTTACCAATAGAATCCCCAGCACGACCCTTTCCTTGTTCAATGAGCCCCTCTGCATCCTGAGCATTCATGCACGAGCCCTTGTTATAATGCCAGCACACCCCTTTCTTTTTGTGGCCGATTGTCCGGGATTGGATGAGCCCCCCGGGAAAAAACTGACTCATTGTCCTCCCCGACATCATAAGTCGCATCCACAGGCTGATATCCTTATGATCCCACCATAACGCCGTGCATATCGCCCTCCTCTGCCGGAACTGTTCATTATGCCACAGCCACGCCGTTCCCCCCTAGACTCTATGTGCCTCACCCACAGCGTCTAAATAACAGAACAGCACAGAACAATATTCTGGGTTCTTTTCTCCAATTACGCAAGCCATGGCGAAAGCCTGAAGCCAGTTCTGGAAAGTCAGTGGAATAAGCCTGTATCTCCTCTTCTCCTAATCCTCCTTCTTATGATCCTCTGGCTTCACCCTCAATAGTGACCCTAGGGGTGGCCAGAGGGGGGCCTGGCCCCCCCAACATTATGCTGTTCCCCACCATGTGCCCCCCCCCCCCCCCCCCCAGATAAAATTTTTTTTTTTTTTTTTTTTTTTACAAAAAGGCAATATCCCTAAGAGGGAGAGCGTCCCCAGTCAGCTCCTGCGGGTAATTCCTCCCCCCCTCCCTCTGCTCGCTGACACTGCATAATGCGAGCGCTCACACAACCATGGCCGCCCGATCTGCTCCTTCCCCTGCATCTTCATTGGCAGGGAGAAGAGCGAGTTGCAGGAAGGACTTCACCAGGACTCTCAGTTACTGAAAAAACAGACTGATTTCTCCCATCCTTAGGACAGGAGAACCAGCCTGTAAATTCCAAGAGATGCCAGACCAGCGCTGTCAATAGCAGGGGCAGGACAGCAAGAGGAGGCTGGGGAACCCCACAGTGGAAGAACACCAGGGCTCGGTGGCAAGACAACTTTTGCAACCCTGATAGTTCTCCCACTGCTTTGGACCCTTATATTTTCTTGGTATGCTGGTGACATATATCTCTTGTTTTCTGCCACCCTGGGGGGCCCCAATACAGTAGGAAGGGAGCTCAATGCAGAACATGTGAAAGGGCCGTTGTGGGATCGTAGTAAAGAGCCCCAGGATATATATATATATATATTTGCATTTTATAGTTGCCCCCCTACTTTTGTCCCTGTCCCCCCATGTGCTCCCCCCTAAATATGAAAGCTGGAGACGCCACTGTTCACCCTAGAGCTGCACAATTAATTGTTAAAAAATCGTTATCTCGATTCACCTCCCCTGACGATCTCTCCTGCAGAGGTTGCCGATTCTTTCATATAACAAGTGGAGAGACTTTATCTGCTCACTCAGCTGTCAAAAGAAAGCATCCAGGCATTCTGCCAAGTCTTTAACTTGATACATTTTAACTAAGCTTCCTTCTTAGATCAAAGGGAAATAACTTCTGTGTAAATAAATATGCTGGGCAGTCTGCCAAGTTTTCAACAATGTGTAAATGCTAACCAAAGTCTAAATCTTTTTCTGACACTTCTTTAAGTTAAAATTTAAAATTTTTTGCCAGAAAATTACTTGGAACCCCCAAATATTATATATATTTTAGCAGAGGCCCTAGGGAATAAAATTTTATGTCACACTGTATTTGCCCAGCGGTCTTTCAAATGCAATTTTTTGGGAAAAAATACACTTCAGTGAAAAAAAAAAAAGAAGAAACAGTAAAGTTAGCCCAACTTTTTTTGTTTTAATGTGAAAGATGATGTTACGCCGCGAGAATCGTGAGAGAATCGTGATCTATCTTCTAAGCAAAAAAATTGTGATTCTCATTTTAGCCAGAATCGTGCAGCTCTACTTCACCCTTTCTAGATTGAATTTCTACAGCGGCAGTAATGCGAATATCTCCTCCAAAGGCCCCTCAAAACACATATAAATCTCACCGCCAGCCTGACCAAATCTTGTTTTTTAGCTGCCCCCCCCGTGTCCCCTGCCGCTGTCTTGAGAGCCTCCTCATGCCCTACCACCGCCGTTACCCCCGCCGCTGTTGCGGTAGACATGGGTGCCACCCCTGTAACGGTATTTCCCAGTCCCGGGAGCCACCCATGCCATTGCCGGCGACACTAACCCACTCTGCCCCGGCTCAAACCTTTTCACCAAATCCTTTAACCCCGCCAGAAACCCCTGCAAACCCAGGCCCGCCGTGGCGTGGTCGCAGACTGACATGGCCAGAAGGGGAGGAACGGGCGGAACTGCCCGCTGCGGGGTAAACTAACTACCAGAACCATTACCACTACCCGCCCCTAACCCGTTCACCCCCCAGCTGACAATGAAGAAAAAAACTGACTTACCAGGCTGCCTAGGAAGGGTCCCACCCGTCGACAGTCCCATCTCCATCACCGCTGGATGACCTCATGGCACCTCCTCATCCGACAGCGACAGCTCCCCTTCGAATCAATCGACCACCATGTCTTCTGCTCCAGCTGACAGCCCTCTGGGGGATTCATCCCCAGATGCCAAGGCTGTTCTCTGCCCTGCCTCAGCGCGTCAGATCCACCCCTCGATTTCCTGGTCGCTTTACCTGGCCTCTGCTGCCTCCACCGCTCTGTCAGCCTGGGTCCAGGCTCTCCTCTGGCTCCTTCCTCTGTCCCTCCCCATAATGGGAGCCACCGGCTGCTGGTGGAACAGGCCTGGTGGCCGCAGCTAAACGCGTCCCTCGCTGAAGCCCCGCCCCTGCTGCATGGTCACCAGGGGTGGAGCCCACCTGATCCGCCTCCCTCCGTGTGTCTGGCCTAGTGGGGGCTCCCTGCCTGCCAGAGACCCCACTAGCTGAGCTCCGGCCATGGTGGGGATTCCTCCCAGGACCCCCGGCTGTGCGCAAAGTGGAGCACTTTGCCAGGGGCCCTAAAGGGGCCCTCGGGGGACTCCCTAATTGACACAGAGCTCTGGGGGGGAGTCCGGGGAGAAGTGCTCCGCAGAAGTGCTCACGCGGACTCCCTCCTCGCTGTGCCAATACCCGGGGATCCCTCTTCTAAAGCCATTCTTCCCCCTTGTTTCTGCCTCAGCCCTCAGCCGTTCTAACAGGGCCTCTACCTGCGCCATGCTGTGGATCTGTTCTTGCAAGCTCACTCCTCACAGCTAACACCGAGCTGGGGAGGGACACACGTGCTGCTTCATGCAGCTAACTCCTCCCCCACTGTATAGCACCCAATCCACTGATCTCTAACAAACAGCTCACTTCTCAATGTCCTCTGCTTAACCCCAATCTACTAATCTCTACCAAACAGCACGCATCCTAATGTGCTCTGCTTAACCCTGTCATGCCGCCCTTCGTTTTATGTCATTTTATTTATTTTACTCCGGGGTTCTCTTTCACTTTTGAGGATAACAACAGCAAGCAGGACAAATAGAGAGGGTGAATCTCCCTAATGAGGGCACAGACAACAATAAAAGCGGACAGGTGCTCCAATGCCTTTCCACTCTATCCAAAAAAAAAAAAAAAAAAAGTTTTGCCTTTAGTTAAATCACTTGTCGACCAGCCGCCGTCGTTATACTGTGGCTCGTTGCCGCAAAACGCCATAGGTGTACGTTGGCATCTTTAAGGGCAATAGCTGGTGTGCACGCCGCTGCACCGATGCGCGTGTCCGCCGGCGACCCACGATCGCGGGTATGAGAGCCAGAACGGGGATCTGTGTGTGTAAACACACAGATCCCCATTCTGACAGGGGAAAAGAGACCGATCTGCTGTTCCTAGTGATTAGGAACAGCGATATGTTTCCTCCTCCAGTCAGTCCCATCCCCCCAGTTAGAAACACACATGAGGGAACACATTTAACCCCTTGATCGCCTCCTAGTGTTAACCCCTTCCCTGCCAGTGACATTTACACAGTAATCAGTGCTATAAAAATGCACTGATTGCTGTATAAATGTCAATGGTCCCCAAAAAAAAGTGTCAAAAGTGTCCGATCTGTCCGCCAAAATGTCGCAGCCCCGCTAAAAACTGCTGATCTCCGCCATTACTAGTATAAAAAAATGAAAAAAAAAATTAAAATGCCATAAATCTATCCCCTATTTTGTAGACACTATAACTTTTGCACAAACCATTCAATACACGCTTATTGTGATTTTTTTACCAAAAATATGTAGAAGAATATATATAGCGGCCTAAACTGATGAAGAGATTGCCTATTTTACTTTTTTTTGGATATTTATTATAGCAAAAAGTTGAAAATTGTTTTTTTTTTTTCAAAATTGACGCTTTTTTTTGTTTATAGTGCAAAAAATAAGAACCGCAGAGGTGATCAAATACCACCAAAAGAAAGCTCTGTGGGAAAAAAAGGACATCAATTTTGTTTGGGTACAGCATCGCATGACCGCGCAAATAACAGTTAAAGCAACGCAGTGCCGTATCGCAAAAAATGGCCTGGTCATTAAGGGGGAAAATCTTCCAGTCTGTAAGTGGCTAAATTCCCCATCTTACTTTTCATAATGCAAGGTCATTCACTGTTCCAAATGCCAGTGATTTACCCTCAACAGAAAGCAATACAGAGATTAATTTTGTGAAATAAGAAAAGTTATACACTAAGGACAGAACGCAACATCAATGTATGATTATAGAAGTATGGATTAGGACTAGGGATGAGCTTTGAGTTCGAGTCGAACTCATGTTCGACTCGAACATCGGCTGTTCTCAAGTTCGCCGAACAGCGAACAATTTGGGGTGTTCGCGGCAAATTTGAATGCAGCTGAACACCCTTTAAAAGTCTATGGGAGAAATCAAAAGTGCTAATTTTAAAGGCTTATATGCATGGTATTGTCATAAAAAGTGTTTGGGGACCTGGGTCCTGCCCCAGGGAACATGTATCAATGCAAAAAAAAGTTTTAAAAACATTTTTTCAGGAGCAGTGATTTTAATAATGCTTAAAGTGAAACAATGAAAGTGTAATATCCCTTTAAATTTCATACCTGGGGGGTGTCTATAGTATGCCTGTAAAGGGGCACATGTTTCCCGTGTTTAGAACAGTCTGACAGCCTTTTGATTTCTCCCATAGACTTTTAAAGGGTGTTCCGCGGCTTTCGAATTTGCCGTGAACACCCGAACAGCCGATGTTCGAGTCGAACATGAGTTTGACTCGAACTCGAAGCTCATCCCTACTAATAGGGATGAGCTGAACACCCCCCTGCTTGGTTCGCAGCAGAAAATGCGAACAGACAAAAAATTTGTGCAAACACCATTAAAGTCTATGGGACACGAACATGAAAAATAAAAGTGCTCATTTTAAAGGCTTATATGCAAGTTATTGGCATAAAAATTGTATGGGGACCCGGGTACTGCCCCACGGGACACGTACCTTTTTTTCAGGAGCAGTGATTTTAATAATGCTTAAAGTGAAACAATAAAAATTAAATATTCCTTTAAATATTGTGCCTGGGGGTCCCCTTAGTCTGCCTGTAAAGTAGCGCATCTTTCCCATGTTCATAACAGTCCCGCAGAAAAATGACATTTCTAAAAGGAAAATATTTCATTTAAAATAATTAAAATTGCTTACGGCTGCAATGTATTGCCGGATCCCGGCAATATACATAAAAAAAATCATTGAAAAGAAAAACGGAGTGGGTCGCCCCCCCGGTCCATCACCAGGCCCTTCGGGTCTGGTATGGATATTAAGGTGCCAAAATTTAAAAAAAAATTAAAGTTACGCTTATTCGGTAACGTCTTTTCCAGTAGTCTTTCAGGACAGCCACCTTGAGAGACCTTGGCTCCTCCTCTTCCTTGGAAACACTGCGCCAGTCCCCATAAATTTACACCTCCCCATGCCAGCCTCAGTTTTTTTCTAGAGCACCTCCGGTTAGCTGGAGAGAAACAAGAACACATTAATAACATACTATCACATATTACTATTGTGCCCCTTTTTAGGTCTTCCTCAAGACTCCCCAAAAATTCGGGTGGGTACTAGGGCTGTCCTGAAAGACTACTAGAAAAGACGTTACCGTTAAGCGCAACTTTAATTTTCCCTCCCCGTCTTTCAGGACAGCCACCTTGAGAGGATAGACGAGCACTTACCACTTAGGGTGGGACAACAGCTTGCAATACCTTTTGCTCAAAGGATTGCTCACTTGCTGATACCAGATCCACTCTGTAGTGTTTCACAAATGTGGGGAAAAAGGACCATACAGCTGCCTTGCAAATCTGCTCTGGCATTGCTCCAGCTCTTTCCGCCTGTGAAGCTGCCATAGCTCTGGTAGAGTGTGCTTTAATTCCCATGGGGGCGTCTCTACCCGCTAGCCTGTAGGCTGACTAATAGCTATTCTAAGCCATCTGGCAATGGTGCATCTAGACACCTTCTGTCCCTTTCTTGCCCCGCAAAAAGAAATAAAGAGAGAGTCTGACTTTCTAAAACTCTTCGTCAGCTCTAAATAACGTAGGATACATCTCCTGACGTCTAAAGTATGAAACCTAAACTCCCTTTCGCTTGAGGGATTAGGACAAAAAGTTGGCAAAATTACCTCCTGGCTTCTATGGTATTTCGAAGCCACCTTCGGTAAAAAAGCCGGGACAGTCTTAAAAACTACTCTATCGGAGAACACAACACAAAAGGGGGGTCTAATTGAAAGGGCCTCTATTTCACTGACCCTCCTGGCTGTGGTTACAGCCACCAAAAAAACAGCCTTATACGTTAGGTACTTTAGAGTACACTCTTCTAAAAGGCTCGAACGGGGGTTCTGTCATAACCTGTAAGACCAGGGAAAGGTCCCACTTAGGGGAGGAAGGACCCTGCACTGGTCACTGTCTTGAAAGGGCTCTGAAAAACCTGACCACCCAGGAGTTGGTGGCCAGGGATTTCTCTAGGTATGCGCTAAGTGTGAAACTTGGCTTTTAAGGGTACTGATGGCTAACCCCTTATCAGCCCCGCATTGCAGAAACTCCAGGACTGCTATAGGGCTCTGCACCTTAAGAGTTTTCTAGGCACCAAGCTCTAAAACGCCCCCAGACCTTTTGGTAGATCCGGCGCATCTCCTCCTTTTTACTATCAAGGAGGGTGGATACCAGTTGATCGGAATAGCCCTTGCTTCTTAGAATCTCTTCTTCAGAAGCCAGGCGGCTAAATTCCAGCGGCCTACCTGGGGACAGAGAACTGGGCCCTGCGATAGGAGATCCTTTCTGGTCGGAAGGAGCCAGGGAGGTTCCACCGCAAACTGACCAAGGACCGAGAACCAAGCTCTCTTGGGCCAGTAAGGAGCCACTAAAATTAGCGTGGTGTTTTCTACCTGGAATTTTCTTAGAACTGCTGGCAGAAGCACCGGAGGTGGGAAGGCGTAGCAAACTCTGAAGTGCCAGCTTTGTGTCAGGGCGTCTACACCTAGCGCGTTCTCCCATCTGCTGAGAGAGAAGAAATATGGGGTCTCTGTATTGCTTCTTGAGGCAAATAGGTCTACTTTTGGGAGGCCCCACCTCTTGACTATGAGGTCGAAAACCTCCTGATTGAGTACCCAGTCGGCCTCTCTCAGCTGTGTTCGGCTGAGAAAATCGGCCACTATGTTTTCCTCCCCCTTTAGGAACACTGCTAAAAAGGGACAGAGCATTGGCTTCTACCCAGCCGAGGATCTCTGTGGCTAGGTTTAACAGAACCCCGCTTCTCGTGCCACCTTGCTTGTTTATATAAGCAATTACCGAAGAGTTGTCGGACCGCACCTGGATATGTTGTCCCAGTAGGTCTTCCCTGAAAGCTCTGAGTGCCAGTCCCACTGCTTTTAGTTCTTTCCAGTTGGAGGACCTTTTGAGTTCCTCCTTTTTCCATGTCCCCTGTGCCAACCGGGGTCCCAGATGTGCCCCCAGCCTCTGCCACTTGCGTCTGTAGTAATCACTCTGGATACTGGAATGATCCACAGGCGTCCTTGTGACAGATTTATCTGCTTCCTCCAACACCAGAGGGACCTTTTGACCCGAGGAGGGATTGAAAGCAGAGTGTCTAAAGACTCCTGGCTGTGGTCCCACAGCTTTAGAATCAGTGCCTGCAGGGGACGGAAGTGAAGGCCTGCCCACTGAACTGCCGGGATGGCAGAAGTTAGTAGGCCGAGGGTTGACATGGCCACCCGTATTGATACCTGCTGATTGCTCTGAAGGCACGCTACTGCTTGGTCTAGCTTCAGAATTTTCTCTGGTGGGAGGAAAACTCTCAGCTGAGTAGAATTCAGCAGATATCCTAGATAGGAAATCTGTTGAGCTGGAATAAGGCTGGATTTTTCCAGATTTAGTAGACATCCTAGCCCTCTCAGGGTTGTCTTTGTTAGTTCCAGATCCCTGATTAGTTGCTCTGAGGATGGTGCGAAGAGAAGTAGATTGTCTAGGTATGCAATAATGGATACCCCCCTGATTCGCAAAAAAGCCATGACCTCAGCCATGACCTTTGTAAATACTCGGGGTGACGAGGATAGGCCAAATGGCAGCGCCTGAAACTGCAGGTGAATGGTTTTGTCTTCTACCTTTACTGCCAGGCGCAGGAATTTTTGAAAGGCCTCCGCAATGGGGATGTGAAGGTAAGCGTCTTTCAAATCCAGTAGAATTAGAATTAACCTGTAACTCCCTGCGGGTTTTCTCACTACAAAAATGTGTGAATAAAAGCCTGTCCCTTTTTCTTCTTTTGGAACTCTGCAAACTACATTCTGTTGTTCTAGTTCCTTTAATGCCCCTAGGAGGGCTTCTGCTTTTGCCGTACACCTGGGGAGAAGCGTTGTTAAGCTTCGACGTGAAGGGGGCTCTGTAAATTCCAGACAGTACCCCCTTCGTATGATCCCCAGGATAAATTGGTTGGGGGAGATTACTTTCCGTTGTGGAAGGAAGGCTCCCAATCTTCCCCCCACTGTGACCCCTGAGTCACTGGGTCTTACTGGGCTGCTCAGGAGGGCAAAAAAAAAAAATCGCTCCTCCTTTGCCCTTACCCCTTTGGCTCCAAGTCTTTTTCTCCTGTGTCTTGGGAGGCCTTCTTTTTTGTGGACGAAACCCCCTCTTGGGTTGATTCGTTTGTTTTCATTTCACGGGAACGCCTTCTTTTTTATCAGCGGTACGGTCTAATACTGTCTCTAGACCTGGGCCAAAGAGCAGATCACCGGTCAGTGAAATGCCACATAGTTTTATTTTTGAGGCATTGTCGCCTGGCCATGTTTTGAGCCAGAGGGCTCTTCTGGCTGAGTTGGCAAGTGCAGCAGTCCTGGCTGACATGCACACTGACTCAGCCGAAGCATCCGCTATATATGCAACGCCTCTTAGAATTGTTGGAAAGGACGACAAAATAGTCTATTTGCTGTATCTGCCTCAATATGAGCCTGGATTTGTGTAAGCCAGTGCTCGAGGTTTCGGGCCACCACCGTGACTGCCATCTCTGGTTTCAGATTACCTAGAGTTGATTCCCAGGTCTTTTTTAACAGGGAATCAATTCTCTTGTCCGTGGTATCTGTCAGAGCTCCAAGATCCTCGAAGGCCGGATCTATGTGTCTGGACACTTGCGAGAATGCTGCGTCCAATCTGGGGTTCTTGTTCCAGATTGAGGCAGGGTCATCCGAAAAAGGGAATTTTCTTTTTTAGGGACCCAGAAAAGAAGGGTTTCCATTCGGGATCCTGACATTCTTTTTTGACCGTTTCTATTAGGACCTCTTGAACAGGAAATACTTTTCTTTTCTCTTCCTTTAGGCCCCTATACATCTGGTCATGGAGAGATAGGGTCTTTTTTGTCCTCCTGGATACCCAGGGTGGTGTAGATAGCCCCTAGGAGGTCCTCTACCTCATCAAGGGACAACTTGTACCTTGAGGGCTTTCTGCACTCCCCCTCCCTACTCTCTTCCTCCGAGTCGTCTTGACAACTGGAGGTAGCACTGTCTCGTTCCTTCCTAGCTTCCACTCTGGAAGTGCCCGCCACTTCCTCTGCTGAAGTAGTGGCCCCAGGCTGGGAAGATGCAGAGTCCTGTGCCAAGAGCGGGGTGTATTCTGCGATGCAGGTGAGGGTTTAAGGGGGACCTGTAACCCTTCAAACAGGGTTTTAAATGATTGGAAAGTTGAGGATAATTCCTTGACTGATGCTGCTAACCCTGACTCCTGTTCAGATGCTCTTTCGTTAACTAGTGCATCAATACAGTCCTTACATAAGACCTTTTTTCCACGCCTCCCCTAGGGTATCCCTACAGGAGGCACACTTTCTCTTAGAGCTATGTGGGGGTTTTTTCTCAGAAGATTTCTGAAACACATGGAAAAAACAAAACACCAATCAATATCCCCAAAAACCTCACACAAAAATACAACCATGGGGAGAGTCAAGTTCCTCCTATAAAATGAGGGACCTGGTCTCCCCCCCTCTGCCCACCTAGAGGGGTTCCTTCCCCTCCCCTCACTATAGGAACCATGAAGGGGGGAGGGAGAGCCTAGGTAGAGGGGGAACCCTTCCCCAGGGTACCCTGACTGAAGCTGGCATTGCTGAGCGCCGTCTGAGCATCCGCTTCTGACATGCTGGTGGAGCGGCCTGTGGAGTCTTCAAACCGCCTGTGCTGTGAAAGAACTCATCTCCAGCCTGTGCCCGGCCCTCTATCTGCGCTGCGCGACCCAGAACCGGAAGTCGTGGGTCAAAGGACACACAACCGCCCCCCCCCCCGCCGAAAATTACGTCACCCGCCGTCCGCCCCGCTCGGCTCCACTGCGGCCTGTACGCTGTACAGGGGGGACAGGGATGCCTCCTGCAAACAGCCCTGTGGCTGTGAAAGAGGGCCCCCCCAGACTTCCACCAGCGCTCGGTGAAGTGGGGGGGCGGACAAGATGTGGCCGGTAAGTAGCCTGCCGCTGCCCCAGATAACCCTTGTCTTTTAGTTAGGGACTTTAGTAAAAACAGCCCCCAGTCTCCCTGACTGTTTAGGCCTGGTTCCTAGCACAGTGTCTCCCCACCGGGGGGAAACACAAATAACTGAGGCTGGCACGGGGAGGTGTAAATTTATGGGGGCTGGCGCAGTGTTTCCAAGGAAGAGGATGAGCCAAGGTCTCTCAAGGTGGCTGTCCTGAAAGACGGGGAGAGAAAATATAAAAATGGCGCGAGGGTCCCACAGGCACTATATACTCTGAACTACAGTATATATACTATATGGACTACACTATATACTCTGCAGAAAAATAGGGTCTTATGTGTTGTTGGTGTCAGAACACTGTAACCCCTCACAGTCACTCTTGTTGGGTGCAGGGACAGGCCCTGCTGTTAAATGTTATTTCAAAAATTGTAATTACATGCCCCTGTTAGCTGGTTCATTTAGTCAGATTAGTGCCAGTAGCGCTAACACCAACGCACGCACTATACACCTCCCTTAGTAGTATAGTGTCTGAACGGATCGATATCTGATCTAATCAGATCTATACTAGCGTCCCCAGCAGTTTTTATTGTTCCCAAAAATGCAGTGTTAGCAGGATCAGTCCAGATACCTGCTAGCACCTGCGTTTAGCCCCTCCGCCCAGCCCAGCCCACCCAAGTGCAGTATCAATCTATCACTGTCACTTACAAAAACACAAAACACATAACTACAGCATTTGCAGAGTAAGGCCTGATCCCTGTGAAAGCTAACAGGTTTTTTTGCAGCAATTTAAGCAGTCACTGACAGTCAGGAGCTTTTTTTCCTGTGAGTCTCACTACTGTACCAGTAAATTAAGAGACCAAAATGTCAAATCGAAGGTACAGTAGTGAAGAGGCCTACACGTTTCTGAACATGACAGATGGTGAAGAGGAAGTCACTCATCTGTCAGATTCAGGCTCAGAATACGAACCTGTAGACAGCAGCGGCACCCTGACAGATAGCTCTGACGATGGAGTTGTATTCCCTGCCAAGGTCAGGCGTACCAGACCCATTCTTCTGCTGTCGTTGAGGTGCAAGAACCGCAGGGCTCTCGTATGGAGCAGAGAGCCAGTACTAGTGCCGCTCATCCTTCTAGTGAACTGGCAAGCACCAGCGGCCTAGTACATCCTGGTCGTACATCCAGCAATGCAGTAACACTTGGTGAAGTGGCGAGTCCCATTAGTGCAGTTCAAGCTGGCGAGGTGGCTAGCACAAGTAGTGTCCCGCTGCCACCAAGAATAAAGACAAACACAGGTCCGTCGAGCCCATAGTGCCCTTCCTGCTGCATTTGCCAATCCTAATTGGGAGCCCACCATTTCTGCAGCACCCATACTTCCCCCATTCACTGGCCAACCCGGAATTCAGTTGGAAACAGTTGAATTTACGTCACTTGATTTTTATTCGCTGTTTTTTCACCGAAGATCTCTATAGCTCTATTGTGGTCAATTCATCACCACTAATCCCCAGCTGACCCTTGCCAGAGATTGGAAACCAATTATGGTTTCCGAATTTAAGACCTTTCTGGGCCTATCCCTCCTCATACGCATAACTAAAAAGAGTGAGTTACGGTCATATTGGTCCACTGGCCCAATTCAGCATATGTCCGTGTTCTCTCCCTGCATGACCAGGACACGATATGAGCAGATCTTGCGGTTCATGCACTTCAATGACAATGAACTCGGTCGTCCTCGGGGTGACCCTGGATTTAATCGCCCCCACAAAATGCGGCCCCTCGTAAACCACTTCAACCAACAGTTTGCAGCCTTGTTTACTCCCGATCAAGTTGTCTGCGTTGATGAGTCCCTGATTAAGTTTTCTGGCCGCTTGTCTATCAAACAGTATCTTACCAGCAAGCGTGCCAGATATGGGGTCAAAATGTATAAGCTCTGTGACAGGGCAACAGGCTATACATATAGTATTATGGTTTACGAGGGAAAAGATAGTCACGTAGAGCCGCCCAGACTACATAGGGAGTGCTGGTAAGATTGTGTGGGACTTGGTGTCACCCTTATTCGGAAAGGGGTACCACTTGTACGTGGACAATTATTACACGAGCGTGCCTCTTTTTAGTCACCTTTTTGATTATGGAATAGGTGCATGTGGCACCGTGCGATCTAATCGCTGGGGCTTCCCCCAATGGCTTGTAGAATTCTGACTTAGACGGGGGGGGGAGCCTGCTTGAAGTGTAATAATTTGTTAGCAGTGAAGTGGAGATATTCACGGAATGTTTTTGCTCCATCCTCCCTGCACGCAGATACGACAGTCCAAATTCCTACGGCGACTGGTGCTGTGGAGAAACCCCTCTGTGTCCACGAATACAACCTTAATATGGGTGGGGTGGACCTCAACGACCAGTTGTTGGCACCGTACCCAATTGCCTGTAAGGCCAGACGCTGGTGCAAAAAAAGTGTCTGTATATTTATTTCAATTGGCTCTGCTGAACTCTTTTGTGCTATACAAAGCTTCAGGATGGACAGGATCCTTGCTTAAATTCCAGGAAGAGATTGTCACATCCCTTCTGTTTCCAGACAGTGCTATGGCCCACCTTCCCAACGCAAATGCAGTGAGCCGGCTACATGAGAGCATTTTCCGTATGTCCTCCCTTCTACCCCCACCCAAAGAACACCCCAAAAAAGATGTCGTGTCTGCAGAAAACACGGATTTAGGCGCGACACTCTCTTTTATTGTCCCTCCTGTCCTGACCAACCTGGTCTCTGCATCGGTGACTGTTTAAAACGCTACCACACACTAGTTGAGTATTAGTGTATGGTACAGCACTACACAGTCCTAGGCACACATACATAGGGTCTCCAAAGATGGCCATCACATTTTGAGAGACCCTAATCTGCAGCGTTCAGTTTACAATTTTTTTTTACAATTTTTATAAAAGTGAAAAAAAGTGAAAAAAAAAAAAAAAAGCTAAAAATAGTTGGTTTTATTTTTCTTCTCTATTGTTCTCTCTTATGTTCGCTCTCTACTGTCCACTCTACTGTTCTAGTTTTACTATGTTTTATTGTATTTGCAGGTACGGTATGTTATACTGTAATGTTTGTTTTATTGTTTGTTTTATTGTTAACCATCATTTGCTTAGCAGGTACGTCATTCAGCTGCAGCATGGGTTTAATTATTCTGACAACAACAGCATTTGCTCCAACAATACATAAAGCCGTGACTCCAGCGATGTCAGAGGTGATTTCACCACCACAGTTACAAAAAAAAAATGAGCATATATGTCGAAGCACGGGGGCAGGGGTGGAGGAGCGATTTGCTCCTAATATTAGGGGCGGATTGCCCCATGCTTCGGCATATATTTTTTAGGCACAGATTGCGATGTTATATTGTATTTGCTTTGCAGGTATGGTAAGTCTTACTGTTATACTGTAATGTTACTTTGTTTTATTGTTAACCATCATTTGCTTAGCAGGTATGCCATTCAGCTGCAGCATAGGTTATTTATCTTGACAGCAACAGCGTTTGCTCCCACGATACGTAAATCACTCCAGCACTGTAGGAGGTGATTTCACCACCACAGTTAAAAAAAAAGGTGCACGTATGCCCATCATTAGAAGTGGGTGGATGAAGGGTGGTATTCTAATGGTGGGCATACCCACCGATCAATCCCTTTTTTTCGTTCAGCCCACAGGCTGCATGAAAAAAAATAAAAAACAAACATTACAATGTATGCACAACACGTGTGAGTGGTTATACCAGAATGCCTGCAGATTTAGGCAACATCTTGGTATCATTCTTTTCAGCCAGCGGCCGGCTTTCATGTAAAAAGCAATCCTAGCAGCTAATTAGCCTCTAGACTGCTTTTACAAGCAGTAGGAAGGACCCCCCCCCCTCCGGGGCTCCAATCATCTCTGTGGCCTAAGAAACCGGAAAACAGCGCCATTGGGAAATTGGGAAAGCATTTTATCACACAGATCTTGGTGTGGTCAGATGCTTTGAGGGCAGAGGAGAAATCTACCAAGACCCCAATTTTTTTTTAAAAAAGAGTACCTGTCACTAACTATTGCTATCATAGGGGATATTTACATTCCCTGAGATAACAATAAAAATGATTATTTTTTATTATTTTTTTTAATGAAAGGAACAGTTTAAAAATTAAATAGCAAAATAAATAATAAAAAAATAAATAAAAAAAAATAAAGCACCCCTGTCCCCCCGTGCTTACGCGCAAAGGCGTATACAAGCGTCGGTCTGGTGTCATATGTAAACAGCAATTGTACCATGCATGTGAGGTATCACCGCGAAAGTCAGATTGAGGGCAGTCATTTTAGCAGTAGACCTCCTCTGTAAATCTAAAGTGGTAAACTGTAAATATGTATGTAGTTTTTCGCCGCTGCACGTTTGCGCACAATTTTAAATCATGTCGTGTTTGCTATCCATGTACTCAGTTTAAGATTATCTTTTTTATTCCATCAAACATTTGGGCAATATAGTGTGTTTTAGTGCATTAAAATGAAAAAAAGTGTGTTTTTTCCCAAAAAATTGCGTTTGAAAAATCGCTGCGCAAATACTGTGTGAAAAAAATGCAACACTCACCATTTTAATCTGTATGGCCTTTGCTTAAAAAAAATATATAATGTTTGGGGTTCAAAGTAATTTTCTTGCAAAAAAAAAAAAATTTTAAATTTTAAATACCATCAAAAGACAGCTCTATTTGTGGGGAAAAAAGGACACAAATTTTGGTTGGGTACAACATTGCATGACCGCGCAATTACCAGTTAAAGCAGAGCAGTGCCAAATCGTAAAAAAAGTGCTCTGGTCATTGAGCAGCCTAATCTTCCGAGGCTGAAGTGGTTACAGTAGAACTAAAGGTAATTTTTGTTCATTTTGGATAGAGTAAGAGAGGGTTATAACCCCTGTAAGGTTTATTTTACCACCTATGTCACACAGTTGAGATTTCCCTTCATTTCCCGTTCCATAGCCAAAACAGGAAGTGACAGAATCCCTGGGGATGCATTCACACCTGAGTGTTTCTCCAGTGTTTTTTTGCACGCTTTTATAAGTGTTTTGAGCTCTGGTATTTTTTTATTAGCTATCATCTGTTGCACTTGTTGCTAGGTTTTTCAGCTTTTTTAGCTGTTCCATCAGTTTTTAATTTCTTTTTTTTTTATTGTTATTCATTTTATTATTTTTGTTTGTTGGGGTAAGGGGTTAGAGTTTAAGGTTAGGATTAGGGGTGATTTGTTAGTTATTTATTTTTTTGTTAGGGTGTTAAAACTACTACTAATTATTATAAATACTAACAATAAATGGATAAATACACCAATAAAAACACTTATTAATAATATTTTTTATTACTATTTTTTTTACCGTTATTTATTTATGTATTACCTATTAATTTATTTAATTTATTATTTATTTTTGATTATTTTTAGCTATTTGTGCATTTATTTTACATGTATTTATTCATATAATATTTATTTCTTTTTTTACAGTTTTTCAATTGAGCAGAAAATTGCGCAAAAACACACAGAGAAACACGCAAATGGTGCATTTCCATACATTTCTATGGGAATAAAAACACCAACTTGAGCTACAAAAAAAAGCTCCAGAACTTCTTTGAGCTTCAGGCGTTTGCCTTCAAGTGACTTGGAATGGAGATGTGAACCAACTCCATAGAGGATAATTGATTTTTCTCCTCCAGCTTTGAGCTTGAGGTTACAAAACACTGAGGTGTGAATGGGGCCTGGTTGTCACCAGGACAAAATAGATTACAGCGCACACATACAAAAATGACATTTAAATCCTGCAAGGCTATTTAAAACACCTGAACATATTAAAAAAAATATACATATTCAGGCGGTGTATTTGTATAATATATATATATATATATATATATATATATATATATATATATATATATATATATATATATATATATATATACACAGTGGGGATGGAAAGTATTCAGACCCCCTTAAATTTTTCACTCTTTGATATATTGCAGCCATTTGCTAAAATCATTTAAGTTCATTTTTTTTTCCTCATTAATGTACACACAGCACCCCATATTTTGATCTAATACAGCCATGAGTCTTTTTGGGAAAGATGCAACAAGTTTTTCACACCTGGATGTGGGGATCCTTTGCCATTCCTCCTTGCAGATCCTCTCCAGTTCTGTCAGGTTGGATGGTAAACGTTGGTGGACAGCCATTTTTAGGTCTCTCCAGAGATGCTGTCAGGAAAAGTCTCCTCCGCTGGTAATATTGATCATTTGGCGTGCAGTACTGAGGTCCACCAGCAGGTGTCTATTGGCAGTTTGGAGCTGTCAGAAGAGCTTTTTCCTGCTGATATTCTGTCACCTTTGGGCTGCAGTACTGGTGTCCACCAGCGGAGGAATCCTGGCAGTGTGGAGCAGGTATTCCCCTCTGCAGACAGGTGTCACCTGACCTTAATTAGCAGCTGCAGTATAAATACCTGGCAAGTGCACACTCATGTTGCCCTGGTATTTGTCCTTGAGCCCTAACCTGCAGCCTGTTACCCTGATCCTGAAGCCTGAAGCCTGAAGCCTGAAGCCTGAAGCCTGAAGCCTGAAGCCTGAAGCCTGATACCTGAAGCCTGATTCCTGGAACCTGTTGATCCTGTTACCTGAACCCTGGACCCTGAGCCTTGTACCTGACCCATCCCTCCTGTGATCCATCCATCCTCTCTTGCCCTGTTGTTTCCCTTCCCAGCCACTGATCTCCTGTTTATGACCCTGGCCTGGCTTGACTATGATTCTGGCACTCCCTTTTGCTACATATGCTGGTTGTGTATTATCACTGTTTGGTTGTTTGGCTTGTTCACTCTGTATTGGTGGTGTGTTCACATGTATATGCATTTACCTTAACCACTTCAGCCCCGGAAGGTTTTACCCCCTTCCTGACCAGAGCACTTTTTACAATTCGGCACTGCGTCGCTTTAACTGCTAATTGCGCGGTCATGCAATGCTGTACCCAAACGAAATTTGCGTCCTTTTCTTCCCACAAACAGAGCTTTCTTTTGATGGTATTTGATCACCTCTGCCGTTTTTATTTTTTGCGCTATAAACGGAAAAAGACCGAAAATTTTGAAAAAAAATGATATTTTCTACTTTTTGTTATAAAAAAAATCCAATAAACTCAATTTTAGTCATACATTTAGGCCAAAATGTATTCGGCCACATGTCTTTGGTAAAAAAAATGTCAATAAGCGTATATTTATTGGTTTGCGCAAAAGTTATAGCGTCTACAAACTAGGGTACATTTTCTGGAATTTACACAGCTTTTATTTTATGACTGCCTATGTCATTTCATGAGGTGCTAAAATGGCAGGGCAGTACAAACCCCCCCCAAATGACCCCATTTTGGAAAGTAGACACCCCAAGGAAATTGCTGAGAGGCATGATGAACCCATTGAATATTTATTTTTTTTGTCCCAAGTGATTGAATAATGACAAAAAAAAATTACAAAAAGTTGTCACTAAATGATATATTGCTCACACAGGCCATGCGCATATGTGGAATTGCACCCCAAAATACATTTAGCTGCTTCTCCTGAGTACGGGGATACCACATGTGTGGGACTTTTTGGGAGCCTAGCCGCGTACGGGGCCCCGAAAACCAAGCACCGCCTTCAGGATTTCTAAGGGCATAAATTTTTGATTTCACTCCTCACTACCTATCACAGTTTTGAAGGCCATAAAATGCCAAGATGGCACAAAACCCTCCCAAATGACCCCATTTTGGAAAGTAGACACCCCAAGCTATTTGCTGAGAGGCATGTTGAGTCCATGGAATATTTTATATTTTGACACAAGTTGCGGGAAAGTGACAATTTTTTTTTTTTTTTTTTTTTTTGCACAAAGTTGTCACAAAATTATATATTGCTCAAACATGCCATGGGCATATGTGGAATTACACCTCAAAATACATTCTGCTGCTTCTCCTGAGTACGGGGATACCACATGTGTGGAACTTTTTGGGAGCCTAGCCGCGTACGGAGCCCGGAAAACCAAGCACTGCCTTCAGGATTTCTAAGGGCATAAATTTTTGATTTCACTCCTCACTACCTATCACAGTTTTGAAGGCCATAAAATGCCAAGATGGCACAAAACCCCCCCAAATTACCCCATTTTGGAAAGTAGACACCCCAAGCTATTTGCTGAGAGGCATGGTGAGTATTTTGCAGCTCTCATTTGTTTTTGAAAATGAAGAAAGACAAGAAAAACATATTTTTTTTTTCTTTTTTCAATTTTCAAAAGTTTGTGATAAAAAGTGAGGTCTGCAAAATACTCACTATACCTCTCAGCAAATAGGGTTTGTGCCATCTGGGCATTCCATGACCTCCGAAACTGTGATAGGCAGAGAGTGAAATCAAAAATTTACGCCCTTAGAAAGCCTGAAGGCAGTGCTTGGTTTTCGGGGTCCCGTACGCGGCTAGGCTCCCAAAAAGTCTCACACTTTGTGTATCCCCGTACTCAGGAGAAGCAACAGAATGCATTTTGGGGTGTAATTTCACATATTCCCATGGCATGTTTGAGCAATATATCATTTAGTGACAACTTTGTGCAAAAAAAAAAAAAAAAAAAAAATTGTCTTTTTCCTGCAACTTGTGTCACAATATAAAATATTCCATGGACTCGACATGCCTCTCAGCAAATAGCTTGGGGTGTCTACTTTCCAAAATGGGGTCATTTGGGGGGGGGTTTGAACTGTCCTGGCATTTTATGCACAACATTTAGAAGCTTATGTCACACATCACCCACTCTTCTAACCACTTGAAGACAAAGCCCTTTCTGACACTTTTTGTTTACATGAAAAAATTATTTTTTTTTCAAGAAAATTACTTTGAACCCCCAAACATTATATATTTTTTTAAAGCAAATGCCCTACAGATTAAAATGGTGGGTGTTTCATTTTTTTTTTCATACAGTATTTTTCAAACGCATTTTTTGGGGAAAAAACACACTTTTTAAAATTTTAATGCACTAAAATACACTATATTGCCCAAATGTTTGATGAAATAAAAAAGATGATCTTAGGCCGAGTACATGGATACCAAACATGACATGCTTTAAAATTGCGCACAAACGTGCAGTGGCGACAAACTAAATACATTTTTAAAAGCCTTTAAAAGCCTTTACAGGTTACCACTTTAGATTTACAGAGGAGGTCTACTGCTAAAATTACTGCCCTCGATCTGACCTTCGCGGTGATACCTCACATGCATGGGGCAATTGCTGTTTACATTTGACGCCAGACCGACGCTTGCGTTCGCCTTTGCACGAGAGCAGGGGGGGACAGGGGTGCTTTTTTTTTTTTTTTTTTCTTTAATAATTTTTTGATTTTTTATCTTATTTTTAAACTGTTCCTTTCATTTTTATTTTTTTTAATCATTTTTATTGTTATCTCAGGGAATGTAAATATCCCCTATGATAGCAATAGGTAGTGACAGGCACTCTTTTTTGAAAAAATTGGGGTCTATTAGACCCTAGCTCTCTCCTCTGCCCTCAAAGCATCTGACCACACCAAGATCGGTGTGATAAAATGCTTTCCCAATTTCCCAATGGCGCTGTTTACATCCGGCGAAATCTAAGTCATGAAATGCTCGTAGCTTCCGGTTTCTTAGGCCATAGAGATGATTGGAGCCATTCTGGTCTCTGATCAGCTCTATGGTCAGCTGGCCGAATCACCGGCTGCATTCTCAGGTTCCCTGTTGGGCCAGGAGAGCCAGAGAAAAACATGGAAGACGGTGGGGGGGGGGAATCCCTCCCACTGCTTGTAAAAGCAGTCTAGAGGCTAATTAGCTGCTAGGATTGCTTTTACATGAAAGCCGACCGCTGGCTGAAAAGAATGATACCAAGATGATACCTAAACCTGCAGGCATCATTCTGGTATAACCACTCAAAGTCCAGCAACATACCAGTACGTTGCTGGTCCTTGTATTGTAAACTTTTTATTCATGCAGCCTGTGGGCTGAACGAAAAAAAAAAAATTGATCGGTGGGTATGCCCACCATTAGAATACCTCCCTTCATCCGCCCACTTCTAATGATGGGCATACATGCACCATTTATATATGCCGAAGCATGGGGGCATCCTCCCGCAAAAGGCAGGAGCAAATTGCTCCTCCACCCACTGCTGCCCCCACGCTTCGGCATATATGCTGAAGTATGTAACTGTGGTGGTGAAATCACCTCCGACAGCGCTGGAGTCACGGATTTATATATCGTGGGAGCAAACGCTGTTGCTGTCAAGATAAATAAATCCGCACTGCAACTGAATGGCGTACCTGCTAAGCAAATGATGGTTAACAAAAAAACAAAGTAACATTACAGTATAACAGTAATACTTACCATACCTGCAAAGCAAATACAAAAAAAAACATAGTAAAAAATAAAACATTTAACGCAACCTGTGCCTACCTAAAATATATATATGCCGAAGCATGGGGACATCCTCCCGCAAAAGGCAGGAGCAAATTGCTCCTCCACCCACTGCTGCCCCCACGCTTCGGCATATATGTTGAAGTATGTAACTGTGGTGGTGAAATCACCTCCGACAGCGCTGGAGTCACGGCTTTATATATCGTGGGAGCAAACGCTGTTGCTGTCAAGATAAATAAATCCGCGCTGCAACTGAATGGCGTACCTGCTAAGCAAATGATGGTTAACAAAAAACAAAGTAACATTACAGTATAACAGTAATACTTACCATACCTGCAAAGCAAATACAAAAAAAAACATAGTAAAAAATAAAACATTTAACGCAACCTGTGCCTACCTAAAATATATATATGCCGAAGCATGGGGGCATCCTCCCGCAAAAGGCAGGAGCAAATTGCTCCTCCACCCACTGCTTCCCCCACGCTTCGGCATATATGCTGAAGTATGTAACTGTGGTGGTGAAATCACCTCCGACAGCGCTGGAGTCACGGATTTATATATCGTGGGAGCAAACGCTGTTGCTGTCAAGATAAATAAATCCGCTCTGCAGCTGAATGGCGTACCTGAAAACAAAAAAGTGGTTAACAATAAAAAAACAAAGTATAAAAAAATTGCATACCTATAAAGCAAACATGATAAAAACATAACAATAAAACATTGCAGTATAGAATACAATAAAAAAGAGCAGAACAATAGAGAGAGAATAGAGAGAGAGAACAATAAAACGACAACTATTTTTGGTTTTTTTATTTTATATTTTTTTTGTATTTTTATTTTTTTATTTTTTTTTTTATTTTTTTATTTTTTTAACACTTTTTTTAGTAACTTTAACTTTTAACTGTAACTGTACCAGGTTTGGGTCTCTCAAAATGCGATGGCATCTTGGGAGACCCTGTGTTAGTGTGCCTAGTCTGTGCCGTGCTGAACCCTACGCTAATACTCCACTAGTGTATGGTAGCGTTCAAAACATTCACCAATGCATAGACCAGGATTGTCAGGACAGGAGGGACAACAATACCGGGTGTCACGCCTAAATCCGCGCTTGCTGCAGACACGACATCTTTTTTGGGGGGCTCGTTGGGTAGGGGTACTCTGGAGGACATAAGGAAAATGCCTCCCATGCAGCCGGCTTACTGCATTTGGATTGGGAAGGTGAGGTGGAGCACCATCTGGAAACAGAAGGGCTCTGACGATCTCTTCCTGGAATTTAAGGAAGGATCCAGTCCGTCCTGAAGCTCTGTATAGCACATGAGCATTCAGCAAAGCCAATAGAAATAAATAAACAGACACTTTTTTGTACCAGCGTCTGGCCTTACGGGCAACTAGGTACGGCGCCAACAACTGGTCGTTGAGGTCCAGCCCTCCCATATTAAGGTTGTATTCGTGGACACAGAGGGGTTTCTCCACAACACCAGTCGCCGTAGTAATTTGGGTCGTCGTGTCTGCATGAAGGGAGGTAAGAACGAAAACATTCTTATTGTCCCTCCACTTCATAGCGAGCAAATTATTATACTGCAAGCAGGCTCTCTCCCCCAGCCTAAGACGGGACTCTACAAGCCGCTGGGGAAAGCCCCGGCGATTAGGTCGCACGGTGCCACATGCTCCAATCTGATGATCAAACAAGTGACTAAAAAGTGGCACGCTCGTATAATAATTGTCCACGTACAAGTGGTACCCCTTTCCGAATAAGGGTGACACCAAGTCCCACACTATCTTGCCAGCGCTTCCTATGTAGTCAGGGCAGTTTATCGGCTCTACGTGACTATCTTTGCCCTCGTAAACCATAAATCTACATGTATAGCCTGTGGCCCTGTCACAGAGCTTATACATCTTGACCCCCTATCTGGCACGCTTGCTGGGAAGGTACTGTTTGAATGACAAGCGGCCAGAAAACTTAATCAGGGACTCATCAACGCAGACAACTTGATGGGGAGTAAACCAGTCTGCAAAACGTTGGTTGAAGTGGTTTACGAGGGGCCGAATTTTGTAGAGCCGATCGTATGCAGGGTCTCCACGAGGACGACAGAGTTCATTGCCGTTGAAGTGCATGAACCGCAAAATCTGCTCGTATCGTGCCCTGGTCATGGAGGCAGAGAACACGGGCATATGGTGAATTGGGTCAGTGGACCAATATGACCGCAACTCACTCTTTTTGGTTATGCCCATGAGGAGGGAAAGGCCCAGAAAGATCTTAAATTCGGAGACCGTAATTGGTCTCCAATCTCTGGCAAGGGAGGACTGGGGAATAGTGGCGATGTGTTGACCAGCGTACAAATTGCTTTGGTCCACAATAGATCTATAGAGATCTTCGGTGAAAAACAGTGAATAAAAATCCAGTGGCGTAAAGTCAACTGTTTCCACCTGAATTCCGGGTTGGCCAGTGAAAGGGGGAAGTATGGGTGCTGCAGAAGTGGTGGGTTCCCAATTCGGATTGGCGAATGCAGCAGGAAGGGCACTATGGGCACGACGGGCCTGTGTTCATCTTCTTCTTGGTGGCAGTGGGACACTACTTGTGCTTGCCACCTCGCCAGCTTGAACTGCACTTATGGGACTCGCCACGTCACCACGTGATACTGCAGTGCTGGATGTACGACCAGGGTGTACTAGGCCGCTGGTGCTTGCCAGTTCACCAGAAGGAGTAGCGGCACTAGTACTTCTCTGCTCCATACGAGAGCCCTGCGGTTCTTGCACTTCAAGGACAGAAGAAGTTCGGGGTCTGGTACGCCTGACCCTAGCAGGGACCACAACTCCGTCATCAGAGCTATCTGTCATGGAGCCGCTGTCCTCTACAGGTTCGTATTCTGAGCCTGAACTTGACAGATGAGTGACTTCCTCTTCACTATCTGTCATACTCAGAAACGTGTAGGCCTCTTCACCAGTGTACCTTCGATTTGCCATTTTGGCCTCTAAATTTAGGGGTACACTAGTGAGACTCACAGGCAAAAAAGCTCCTGACTGTTAGCGACTGATTCAAAACGCTACAAAAAAACTGTTAGCGATCGCAGGGATCAGGCCTGACTCTGCGAACGCTGCAGTTATGTGTGCTTAGTGTTTTGTAAGTGTCAGTTATCGATCGATACTGCACTTGGGTGTTCTGGGCTGGGCTGGGCCGAGGGGCAAAACGCAGGTGCTAGCAGGTATCTGGGCTGATCCCGCTAACACTGTGTTTCAGGGAACCCTAAACTGCTGGGAAGTATAGATCTGATCGGATCAGATATCGATCCGTTCAGATACTATAGCACTAAGGGAGGTGTATGCTGCGTGCGTGGGTTTTAGCGGTACTGGCGCTAACCTGACGCTGCCTGGGGCGACGCAGACCTTATCAGATCCTAAAAACTTAACTTATATCACCACCGGGCAATTAGGGGGTTAAACCTTTATAAGGTAATAAATGGCGGGTGCCCTAAAACTATAATAAACTATAATAAACTGTAATAAACTATAATAAACTACAAAAAACAAACTAGCTAACCAGCGTCACCCGTAACACTTATACGGTGATCGCTGGTGAAAGGGTTAACTAGAGGGCAATCAAGGGGTTAAAACCTTTAGCAGGTAGTATATGGGGGTCCCTGTCGCTATAAAACACTGACAGCGAACCTATATACTTACCTCCCTAACTAGCGTCACCTGTGTTACTAATACAGCGATCAGAAAAACGATCGCTTAGCGACACTGGCGACGGGGGGTAATCAAGGGGTTAACTTTTATTAGGGGGGGGTTAGGGGGGTACCCTGGACCTAAAGGGGGGTACCCTAGACCTAAAGGGGGCTAACCTAACTGCCCTAACACTTGTAACTGACACAAACTGACACCAATGCAAAAAAAAAAAAAAAAAAACTGCTATTGGTGTCAGAGTGACAGGGGGTACAGGGGGGTGATCGGGGGGTGATCGGGGGGTGACTGGGGGGTGAAAAGTGTGCCTGCGTGTTCTACTGTAAGTGTAGTGTTGGTGCACTTACCTGGATGTCTTCTCTCCTCTGCGCCGGGACGAAAAGACCGGCTCGAGGAGGGATGACATCACTTCCTTTCCCTCTGTTTACATTACAGAGGGAAAGGAAGCGTTTTCATTCGCCGGGAGCGATCGGGAGGGGGTGGCCAACAATGGATGGCCTCCCCTTCACCTCCCATCGCCCGCGAACGAGAGCCGACCGCCTATGGCACCGGGGGGGGGTCCGATCGGACCCCCCACCCGCGGGGGGCAGATCACGTACGAGTACGTGATTCTGCCTGCCCGTGCCATTCTGCCGCCGTATATATGCGTTAGGCGGTCGGCAAGTGGTTAATAAACTTACTTTCACCTATTTATGTCTGGTTCACTCTGTTGCAGTCCACACAGTTCTGGTCTTATCTGGTTTATGACAGATGCTCAATTGGGTTTAAGTCAGGGCTCTGGCTGGGCCATTCAAGAACAGTCACAGAGTTGTTGTGAAGCCACTCCTTCATTATTTTTGCTGCGTGCTTAGGGTCATTGTCTTGTTGGAAGGTAAACCTTCGGCCCGGTCTGAGGTCCTGAGCACTCTGGAGAAGGTTTTCGTCCAGGATATCCCTGTACTTGGCTGCATTCATCTTTCCCTCGATTGAGAATCCTATTTTCACCATCTTGGAGTCCTTCTGGTGTTTTTTAGCAAACTCCATGCGGGCTTTCATGTGTCTTGCACTGAGGAGAGGCTTCCGTCAGGCCACTCTGCCATAAAGCCCCGACTGGTGGAGGGCTGCAGTGATGGTTGACTTTCTACAACTTTCTCCCATCTTAAGTATGGTATTGGTGTAGCGCTGGTAGATTTTCAATCTACTGTTGATAGGTAAATTTAGTGGGTTATCTGTTCATACATAGTCAGATTTGCCTCTGTTTCAGCTTGGCTAAGTTGCATGTAGTTTCACACTGTGCCTGTGGGTGTCGCTGTTGCCATGGGTCGGTGCTGGAAAGGCAACACGCTGAAGCATATGAGTGCTCCTCTGTCCCGGAGATAACTCGGTGAAGGTGGTCCTCCGAGTTGCATTCTGGGGGAAGGCATTTATGGGACAGACGCCATGTTTGGGAGTTTGTTTCGTTCCACCTGCTGGCCCTCCTGGCCGACAGGTATGCGCTGGGAGTACTACCTCGTTGTCCTCCGTTCGGGAGGCCCACGTAGCTGCAGCGCGTGGGTGGCCCACAAGCCTGTCTGGGGCCTACCACAGCAGCAGAGGAATGGTCCTGGGCTGTCTGTCCTAGAGGGAAGAAGCTGCACAACTGAGAAGATCCCAGGGGAGGACCCGTCATGGAAGGATCATGCAGAGTGCTGGTCTGGAGAGGGGCCTGCTGACTCAGTTGGAGGACGTATCCTAAAGTAACCCTACCGCATAGTACTGCCGGGTCGGCTTAAAGGTTCTAGTGCTGTGTTTGCTATTCATTATAAACCATTATATCCTGTGGTAGAGGACTGTATGGGTTTCAATCCAATCAAGTCTGTGGCAGAGACTTTTGTTCGTGTCGCGTACTGGCTGCTAGGTTAGTGAGAGAAACCTATCCAGGTGGGCAAAGATTCAACTCTACAGAGAGAGTATATCCATCTACAAGCTTACAATTTCTAATACTACACTAAGACAAGGTTTTTGAACTTCCCTGCAACATTCCTTCTACCTCTTACCTGCTACTTCCTTCAATTCATGTTTATTAAAGCATTGGAAAAGATACTCAAGTGTCCTGTGCCTACATTGACTGGTGTTAAACTCAACGGGACCCTAGACCCGGTTCTGGTGAAATAAAGGTAACGAAGTTGATGGTAACAGCCCGCTTAAACCAGCAGCTCCACCAAGAGTTATTGCTACATTGGGTATGTATTAGTTTAAGTTTGGTATAGGCCATACCATAGTCATGTGTTTTTCTGTAAATATGGGGTGCTGTGTGTACATTAATGAGGAAAAAAATTAACTTAAATGATTTTAACAAATGGCTGCAATATAACAAAGAGTGAAAAATTTAAGGGGGTCTGAATACTTTCCGTCCCCACTGTATATATACACACACACACAGTCTAGTATATATCTATTGCCCTGCCAGGGTCTAGAAAGAGGTTGTGACCGAGAATTCTCAACCGGATGCGTTGAGGGGCTCCAGGGAGCTTGTAGAATCCTACCTGAGAGATCCGGGTAGGATGAAATCCCTAGTCCTGGGTCCCGATTTTGAGAACAGCCAGCATACTGATTGGTCAGGTGTGTGCTGGGCTATTAGTAGTAACCTGACCATGGTTCTGGGCTATTAGTAGTAACCTGACCATGGTTCTGGGCTCTACCCCGGCAGATAGGAAGTCTGAGTATCGGGAGTCAGGAGGGCTCCATGTGGGAGCCAGTGCAGCAAGAGGCTGCCAGCTATATGCACCAAGGTGGTTGGTGAAACAGTCTGTAAGAGACAGACAAGGGCCGGGAGTGTAAGGCCAGAGCAGCAGTGCTGCAAGTGAGAGCCAACTAGGCTAAATGTAATTTTGTTGATGGAAAAAGGAATGCTGAAAACCCCTGCGAGTGAAACCTATGTTTGTTTGCTGAACTTGCTTTTAATAAAAATGGGCAAACAAAGCCCTTAAAAAAGAACCAGCGAGTGGCGGTGTCCTTAAAGCTCTACATTTGACGCTAGTCCTTTACATGTGGTGGAGAAGTGCTTTGGGCACAATCTGAGATCTTTACAATCAAGTAAGTTCATCTGTTATATAAACTGTGTTTTGATGCATGAGGCTGCATAATCTGTGTGTGCGCAGGTGAGGAGAACCTGCAAAAGAAAGGTAACTAGCCTTAAAGAGACAGTGCTCCAATTTATTGCTGAACTGTGCAAAGTTATTCTGGAGTGACTGAGTATGGGGCAGTCAAAGCTCCTAAAAGAAGCAAGAATGGTTGAGATGATAGAGCTCTGTGGCTAGAGGGGTTGTTACCACCTGAACGAGCCCCATACATGCCTGAACAGAGTTTGCCAAGGAGAAGGAGGACTGGTGTTGTCCCTAGCAACACTGGTGCAGCAAGTGCAGAGGTGACTGCGAGTATGGCGAGTCCACCAAAGTCTGAGTCTGCAGTGGATTGGTGCAAGTGGCACCTGGAAGCACTGAACCAAGTTATAGAGGAGAGCAACCCAACCCTTAGTGCAAGGAGAGAGTGGCTGGATGCTCACGCCTGGGAGAGGGGTGTTGTTGACCCTGGCAACGCTGGTGCAAGTAGGCAGCTCGAAAGCAGATGCAGTGTGGGAAACCCTGATAAGAACCAAGTGCGTTGTTTGCGGTGCAGTGAGTGGGGGCATGCAGTTTCCAAATGCCCTTTGTCCCATGTTCCAGTGCAAAGCTACCTAGCAAAGCAACAGTCTGCTCTGAGTGCCAGGAGTGAGCAACAGGCTTACCAGAAGTTTGAAAGGAGTGCAGTTGCCCATAGAAACGTCTGTGTCAGGTTGGAGGACCGCAAGACAAAGATATTGCCTATAGAGGATCGTGGCAGGTTTAAAGTGACACCGCTTCATAGAAAGAGAAGTCTACATGTTTGGGAGAGCACCATTTCCATTAGCAACTAGAGAAAATGTGCCAATGGGAATGAGGAGCTACAGGGAAGAGGTGGCTCGCCATCCTCAGAGATGCCAGTGAGATTCTGCATGTTGGGAGAGTGCCATCTCCCTTAGCAACAGGAGAAATTCGCCAAGTACCATGCCAGGAATGTGGTCAACTGGGGCATGGGATCTTTTCTTGTCCCAGCTTGTGGAATACAGCTGCTGATATTGTTGCTGATCTTAACTCTTCGCCTGCAAGCCCGGATTCCTGTGTTTAAAATGTTTGCAGTCACTCCTGGCAACAGAGAGGAAATTCCTGTTGTGCCTGCTGTAGTTTTATCCCTTGGCCACCAGAGGGGGTCGGCCAGTAGAAGTGCTGTACAAGAAAGTCAACATACTCAAATGAACATGGCAAGACCTGTTACTTGGATGGGTAAGACTGTTGCTGTTGAAGTCATGGGAAAGACTGACTGTGGGATTGCTCACACTGAAGTGGAAGTGATCCCAGAGGGGAGATCCACTGTTGGTGCAGAAAGGGACTTGCCTCACTGCAGTGCCCTGTCCAGTGGGGAGGCAAGTGTTAAAATTGAATGTGATGTGAAACTTACTGAGGAGTATGATCATACTGGTATTGAGTAAATGAATGCTGATAATGTGATGCTTTATGAGGTAGGGGTGATCGCTAAGCAGGATGGGCTATTCCCCTTAGCAACAGTATATAAGGCTGCAGAGGTGTCCATAGAAACCTCAAGGGAGCTCTGTGTGTGTTGGAGCTAGAGGTTGCCTGGGACAACTGTGGTGCCACTCTGATGGATAAGAGGGTACTTGACCTTGGTGATAATGTGTCAAACTAAAATGTCTGAAATTACTTGTGGTGATAATGGGTTACTGCGGTCTGTCACTGCTGACAGCAAAAGTCTTCATGAGTTTAATGAAGAGCCACCCGAGCAAGGTGGTGAAGTTATGGTATTGCAGCCCGCTGTGTTTAAAAATGTTTTGCCACAGGTTAGTTTAAACAAAAGTGATATGTGCAATGTGCCTGCTGTGGAGCCACCCTGTCCTGTGTCTCCTTTGGCAGTTGGAGCATTACTGCATAGTACCTCTGATCGGAGCACAGAGAAAATAGACTGGGACAGATGGGCAACAAGTCTGTAGGCTTTATTGAAAGAAGTATCAGTGTGTAACAATGGGGCGGACACCACTTCTGCTGTGCTAAATGGAGGGACTGCAGAGCAGCTTCTGGACCAGGGCTCACTTGCTGCTGTTGCATAGGATATTCCTCAGGAGATGGAAGGGCCAAGAGAGATTGAGCACTGGCAGAGGTTGTGTCAACAACCCATAAAGGAGTTATTGGTGTGGTATACCAAACTAATGTTATCCATAGAGAAGACCAGGAACAGATCATTGACACTGAGCTTGAGCGTTTTGTGGTGACTCTCGCAACTGGCTACGCTCTAGGAGAGCACCAGGTTATTGCATTGGATACCTTCAGTGGGGAGGAAGCCCATTTTAAGAAGCGCCACCTCTAAGGAATCGGTAAATGAGTCTTTTCACATCCCTAGGGACATGAAAGACCCCAGGAAGGTCTTAGGTGTGGAATCACACTGCCTTTGTATGACAGATATGCTGAGAGAAATATTAGAATGTTGTGGTGTACAGCCGGTGTATATCCTGCCATCCTCTTCTGTGTTTGGAGAACTTGTACCATGGGGTATGCATAAATGGAGCTGGATATTATAGGCTGTACGATGCAGAAATTGCCATAGTTGGAAGCATTTAATGCGATTATTGTTAATGTGGAAAGTTGTCTCACAGTGTGCTGGATTGCTTCATACGGTGATTGTGTATAAGAGGCACTCTGGGCGGAAGTGCCAGAGAGCACAAGTATATGTGATGTGGTTGGGGACATCAACCCAAAGGTGAAATTGGATGATGATGATCAGGTATCAGGACTGTTTCTGGAAGAGGATCATGTGGCAGTGGAGTTGAGGATTAGTGACGTTGCCATGGTAGACAACAACTCCACTTTGGGCGATTCTCCTCCAGACACTGGCTTGCAGAACACTGGTGAGATGAGATCTGATAAATGTGGTGATATATCAGACAATGAGGAAAAGTGCAAGGCACTAGTAAATGTTTTGGTTACCATGGGTAACAGCAAAAAATAAGGGTAGACCTGATGGTCAAGGTGGATATAGTTGCTGTTAATCTTAAATGCAGGAAGATGAATAATGGTATGACACACAGAAGAGTGAATAGGTGCAGTAGAAATATAGGCCCCATACAGGTTCAGGAGGGTAATTTTGGGAAAGATTTCCAGAGGTCCAGGAACCTCCCAAGCTGTAAGAGTAAAAGGTCTCAGGACAATGGCCCAAAGCTTAACAAGGTGTCATTAAAAGTTTAATTCCAAAATAAAAGAGCCCATGCGTAATACTGAAGTGTTTTAAAGTGTGGCCCCTAGGAAAATGGGCAGATGGCACTTTTGGAAGCACACCCGCAAAAAGTCACGGGGTATCTTTGTAGTACCAAGGTCAGTGTAGCAGGGGGACACAGGAAAAGTCACTGATAAGACTGGGTTTAGCCCTTGTGGGTGACAGCTGGCACAGAGGTGCCAAATTGAAGAGGTTTGGCTGGTGTTACGCCCCCTCCGGGGTTGAAATGGGGGGGAGGATGATATGTAGCAGAGCGTTGCCCTGCCAGGGTCTAGAAGGAGGTTGTAACCCAGAATTCTCAACCCGACGGGTTGAGGGGCTCCAGGGAGCTTGTAACATGAAGAGGAAACTGGCCTTTCCGTTTCCTCAGTGTTTTTCAAAGTCCACTTTGGGACCTGGAGCTCGGATTTCTGAGAGATCCGGGTGGGATGAAATCCTTAGTCCTGGGTCCTGATTTTGAGAACAGCCAGCATACTCATTGGTCAGGTGTGTGCTGGTCTATTAGTAGTAACCTGACCATGTTTCTGGGCTCCACCCCGGCAGATAGGAAGTCTGAGTACCAGGAGTCAGGAGGGCTCCACGTGGGAGCCAGTGCAGCAAGAGGCTGCCTGCTATATGCACCAAGGTGGTTGGTGAAACAGACAAGGTGGTTGTAAGAGACAGACAAGGGCCTAGAGTGTAAGGCCAAAGCAGCAGTGCTGCAAGTGAGAGCCAACTAGACTAAATATAATTTTGTTGATGGAAAAAGGAATGCTGAAAACCCCTGCAAGGGAAACCTATGCTTGTTTGCTGAACTTGCTTTTAATAAATATGGGCAAACAAAGCCCTTAAAAAGAAGAACCAGCGAGTGGTGGTGTCCTTAAAGCATTTGACGCTAGTCCTTTACACGAGATATATAATATTACAGCTGTACTCAAAAGTTTGCATACCCTGGAAGAAATTGTGAAATTTTGGCATTAATATTGAAAATATGACTGATCATGCCAAAAAAAGTCTTTTAATTAAGGATAGCAATCACATGAAGCCATTTATTATCACAATGTTTTTTGGATCCTTTTTAAATCATAATAACAGAAATCGCCCAAATGGCCCTGATAAAAAGTTTACATACCCTGGAATGTTTGGCCTTGGTACAGACACAGAAGGTGGCACACAGGTTAAAATGTCAATCAAAAGGTTAATTTCCCACATTTATGGCTTTTTAAATCACACTTGGTGTCTGTGTATAAATAGTCAATGAGTTTGTTAGCTCTCTCATAGATGCATTAAGCAGGCTAGACACTAAGCCATGAGGAGGTAGAAAAGAACAATCAAAAGACCTGCGTAAAAAAGTAATGAAACTTTACAAAAATGGAAAAGGATATAAAAAGATATCCAGTGATGACTCCTGGTACTTCTGTATACGGTATACCGATTTTGTTACTGTCTTGTTTGTTTTCCTTGTCTTATTATTTTCTGGTCCTTTTATTTTTGAATAGCTCTCTCACAATACTGCCTAAAATAGAGTATTAAAAAAAAAAAAAGATATCCAAAGCCTTGAATATGCCAGTCAGTACTGTTTAATCACTTAAGTGGAAAATGAGGGTCTCTTTTGATGCCAAGGTCAGGTAGACCAAGAAAGATTGCAGCCACAACTGGCAGAAGATATGCTCTGGATACAAAGAAAACCCACAGATAACCGCAGGAGAAATACAAGCTGCTCTCCAAAAAGACGGTGTAGTTGTTTTTGAGGAGCACAACTTAACAATACTTGAACAAAAAAGAGCTGCATGGTTGAGCTGCCAGAAGGAAGCCTTTCCTGCGCCAATGCCACAAAAAAGCCAGTGGGGCATGTCCAAGGTGTTGTTGGCCATATTGTAACCAGGCTTTTTGTGGAACTTGTACAGTAAAGGTATCTTTCTGGCAACTTGACCATGCAACTTTTTTTTTTTTTTTTTTTCAAATATCATCCTATCCTGCTCCTTAGAAACAACAACCACCATCTTTTTCCAGAGCAGCCTGTATTTCTCCTTAGGTTACCTGTGGGTTTTTCTTTGTATCCAGAACAGTTCCTGTGGCAGTTGTGGCTGAAATCTTTCTTGATCTACTTGACCTTGGCATGGTATCAAGAGATCCCCAAATTTTTCACTTCTTAAGTGATTCAACAGTACTGACTGGCATATTCAAGGCTTTGGATATCTTTTTATATTAATTTCCATCTTTGTAAAGTTTCATTACCTTGTTACACAGGTCCTTTGACTGTTCTTTTCTACCTCCTCATGGCTGTGTCTAGCCTGCTTAGTGCATCCATGTGAGAGCTAACAAACTCATTGACTATTTATACACAGATGCTAATTGTGATTTAACCACTTAAGCCCCGGACCATTTGGCTGGCCAAAGACCATAGCACTTTTTGCGATTCGGCACTGCGTCACTTTTTTTTTTTTATAATCAAAATTTTTTTATTTTCTGTTATACTTTTCACAATTCACAATTAAACATCCTTAATTTCATATTTTACAATAATTACGCAGGATTAACATATTAAACATTAATAAGAGACCAATTGGTAACATCGTTCTCTTACAACTGACCCTATCCCCTCCCAAAAAAAAAAAGGGGAATGAGAAAACCGCTGCCTGTCTCAACCCCCTCCCTCCCCCAACATATGTTCGACAACCAAATATATCCTGTGATTGATGAGATTCCCAATATTTGTGCGTATCGGTCTGTGTATCCAATTCCACATTGACACCCCCACCCCCTACAACCAACATATTAAAACAAGCCTAAAACATACCAACAAAAAAAAAAGGGAAAACCCCCAGCCCCGTCCATACATTCCCCGTGTTTATTATTGTTATTCCGTAATTGTTCCTCACTTCTAAGAAAAAAGAAAACCCACCACACCTGTACATACCCTGTGGTTATTGTTAATTATCCCATAGTTATGTTTATTGGCCAATCATGGCCTAGTTCCTCACTTCTATTAAGTAATTTATTTAAAGTGATCCAATTAATCCTAAAATACCTTCATGTGTTACCCCCTATTGTGTAAGAGGCCACTAACGGCCATATTAAATATAACATCTATAAAAAAATAAATAAATAAATAAAAAAAAAAAAAAAAAGGGAAAGAAAAAAAAAACAAAAAAAACAAAGACCCTAGGTGATTAGCATAATTCCCATTGATTGTGTGTTTCTCTCTTTATATCCCCTTCCTTAGTGACGTTCCCTACACCATGCGCTTACAAACCAGCACATTAAACAACAATAAGAAAAAAAAAAAAAAAAAACACAAGAAAATTCACCTTGCCACCTCCCTCCCCCTTTTCACCAAATCAGGCATCTCATTATACGGGTAAAAGGGACGGGGGGGGGGGGGGGGGGAGAGACAGCAGTCTAAACAAAAATAAATAAATAAAAAAAAAAATAAAAAAAAAACACAATTCTTTCCTTTTCCTCCCTGGCTAAACCCCTATGCAACTAATCCAAGGTATTTATATGGCCCTGGCTCCCTGCACCTTCTCATTTCATATTTCCCTCTTAATCTATCCCCTGTACACACTGTATCCAGCCTGCCCATATGTCCTCAAATTCCCCTTTTTTGTCTTTAACTACATGAATCCATCTTTCCGCTTCCATTGTTCGGTTGACCTCCCTTTTCCAATCCTCTAATGTTGGGCAGGTATTCTGCTTCCAGAATCTTGGAATTAATACTTTGGCTGCATTTAATAAATGTGGTGTAATGCTCCTCCTATAGGCCTTGATTGTGCCAGTTGTTCCATAAAATAAGAAGTCCAAAGGTGTACACTCTATAGATCTAGGGGCTAACCTCTTGATCCATGGTGCAACTGCATCCCAGAATTCCTTAATCCTGGGGCATTCCCACCACAGATGAAGAAATGTACCCCTTTGCTCGCACCCTCTCCAGCATCGGGCATCTGCTGTTGGATATATCCTATTTAATCTTGCTGGTGTCCTATACCACCTTGTCAAAAATTTATAGGTCATTTCCTGAGAATACAAGCTTATGGATGTTGAATAAGTTGATTGGATCATTTTTTTAATTTGTTCGTCTGATAGTACTTTATTTAGTTCTCTTTCCCATTCCCTGACAAAGTATGGGATTGTTTTCTTTTGGGTACTAAGTATCAGGCTGTACATCTGGGACAACATATGTCTGCCTTCCCCCAGGTTTACACACCGGCTCTCAAACATAGTTATTGTATTTAATGGTCTCAGAAGGGGTTTAATTTTTTTGAAAAAACTTTTCATTTGATTATATCTCCATCCTGTTATAGATATATTCCCTAGTGCTGTAACCAGCTCTGAATAAGTTGCTAAGGTCCCCCGTGGGGCAAACTTGCCACAGGTGACATCTCCATCCCTCCCCCATGCCCCCAGGAATCCTCCTCCCTCCCCCGGTGGGAACCATGGGAAACCCTCCAGTGGAGCTAAGGGGGACACCCATGGAGAGTACTCTCCTGTTTTATTTAGATTATCCCATGTTATCAGTGCGTTCCAGGTCAGGGGGGATGTCCATTTCGAGAGTCCTCTTTCCGTATTCGGAATCCAGGGAGCTCCTGCCAGGTTCCTCCCCGCTATAGCTTTCTCTAATGGGACCCACATTTTACTAGGGGAATCGTGACACCAATTCAAAATACGGACCAGCGACATTGCCTTATAGTATGTTGATATATCAGGAAGGCCCAATCCTCCTTCAGCCTTACTTCTACACAGGATGTCATATGTCAGCCTTGGTCTTTTATTATTCCACACAAATGCTGTAAAAGCCTTCCGTATCTGTTTAAAAAAGATTCCTGGTAACTTAATCGGAACTGTGTGTAACATATAAATAATTCTAGGTAGTATACACATCTTAATGGCACTCACTCTTCCAAACCATGTTAAATATTGTCCTGTCCATTTCTTTAAGTCCTCCCTTAACCCGGCTATTAGGGGAGTATAATTAAGATCATACAACATTTTTTGATCTGAGGTGACATGAATCCCTAAGTAAAACAGTGAATCTTTCTTCCACACAAAGGGGTATTCCCTCTTCAATATCTCTGCCATCTCTTGAGGGACATGACTGGGAAGAAGTATTGATTTTTCATAATTGATTTTAAAATTAGATAGCCTACCATATTTACCTACTTCCTGCATGAGTGACACTAGGGAAGTCTGAGGTGCTGAGAGGTAAAACAGCAGATCATCAGCATATGCTGATACCTTATGCTCTACGCCCCCCACACCTATTCCCCTTATCTCCCCGTTACCTCTAATCTTACAGAGAAATGGTTCTAACATTATGGCAAATATTAGCGGGGAAAGTGGGCACCCCTGCCTTGTTCCGTTTCGTATGTTGAGATAGTCCGAGATTGTACCATTCACATTAACTCTTGCTCTTGGATCTGCGTAAAGGGCCATTATCCATCCCATCATACGGTCACCTAGACCCACTCCCTTCAGAACTTCTTTCATAAAGCCCCAATTCACCCTATCGAAGGCTTTTTCTGTGTCCATCGATAGTACGATCCTTGGGGCTTTCTCTGGACCGTATTGTATCCAGTGGAGCAGATGAAGTGCCCGGATGGTATTATCCCTTGCCTCACATCCTTTTACAAAACCTGTCTGGTCGGGGTGCACCAAATCCCCTATATGTTCTTGCAATCTCATAGCTAAAATTTTGGCAAGCAATTTAGTGTCTGAGTTGAGCAGAGAAATAGGCCTATAATTGGCGCAGTATTGAGGGTCTTTCCCCTCTTTGGGGATTATGGTTATATACGCCACCAGGGCTTCTGGGGGCAAAGAATTAACTGCATTAATAGAGTTAAAATAGTTACATAGCGGTTTTATCAACTCCGATGAGAATTTTTTATAGTAAGCATTTGTCAGGCCGTCCGGGCCAGGACTTTTCCCTGCTGGAAGGGCCGCTATTGCTCTGCTCAACTCATTCACCGTAATTGGCTGGTCCATTTCCGTCTTAATCATCTCAGATATGGTCGGCAAGGATGATTCCCTGATATATTCTCGTGTTTCCTCCCTTCTTTGATCTTCTTTATTTTCTAATTGAGCTGTCTCCGGTGTCTGAATGTTATATAGGGTCTGGTAGAATTTATGAAATTCTTTCGCTATGGCCTGTGTTTCCACTACTTTCCTGTTATGAATTAATAGATTATGAACATGTCTAGAATCTTGCTGCTTTTTAAGTTGTTTAGCTAATAGTCTCCCGCATTTGTTACCTTGCTCATAGAACCTATGGGCAAAATATCTATATTTATTGTTTATTTTACGATGCAGACATTGTGCAAGTTCTGTTCGAAGATGCCCTAGTTGTTGGATATCTGAGGGATCTAAGTTTTTTTTTTTTTTTATGTTTAGTCTCTAATATGGTAATTTTCTCCAATAGCTCTGTCACTTCCCTTTTCCTTTCTTTCTTAATATAGGCTCCATAGGCTATTAATTCTCCCCTTATAACTGATTTATGAGCTTCCCACACTGACTGCTCAGACACCTCTCCTGGCGTATTCCTTTCAAAATATTCCCGTATTTTTACTATTAACTCTTCAGTTATCTTTTTGTTATCCAGTAGCGATTCGTTCAATCGCCAGGTTCGTTCTATATGCCCTGTCTGGTTCGGGAAGAATGTTAACGTTATTGGGGCGTGATCCGAGATAGTTATAGCTTCAATAGTACAGTCCCGGACACTCTCCAGATAGAATTGATCTACCATGAATACATCAATACGCGAATACATTTTATGTGCTGTAGAGTAATAACTATAATCTTTTGCTTCATTATGCAATGCCCGCCAGCTATCAACCAGATGTTGGGTGCGTAGGCGTTGTTTTAAATATTTTAGGGCTCTAAAAGATATGGAGGATTTCCCTGATGTTGTGTCTAGACCCGGTTCTAGTACCATGTTGATGTCTCCACCCAGGATCAGACATCCTTCCCTGAATTTCTCCAGCGCCCTCAGCATTTTGACAAGAAATTTAATTGTTCCCATATTTGGAGCATAAATAGCAGCAAATGTATATCGCTGGCCATATATTGCCCCCTTGACAAATAAGAAACGACCTTCTCTGTCTGTTTGAACAGACGTTAATACCCATGGGCAAGTTTTTCTAAATGCTATTGTGACCCCTCTTGCCCTTGCAATCGGTGATACTGCATGATACCAATGGCTGAACATATGTCTCGGTAGGTTAGGTATTGATTTCTCCCTAAAGTGCGTTTCTTGGAGAAATGCTATGTCCGCTGCATAATGTTGTAATTCATGCCAAAGTTGGCCCCTTTTATGTTGTGAACCCAGTCCCTTCACATTATAGGATACAATCCTTAATGGTGCAGCCATCCTTCAAGAGAAAACCAAAAAAAAGAGAGCCAATACCATATTTGCCGTTTGCCTGGAGGAAACAAAACAAAACAAAACAAAACAAAACAACAAAAAAAACAAGAAGAAAAAAAAAAAAAAATGGAGAAAAAAGCCCAGAAAAATTCCAACCCACCCTTCCACCCCCCCTCCTCCCCCCAGACACTCCAAAAGTATCTCCCCATTCGGAGTATCTTATCTAACTGGTGGAGGGGTCCGGGCACACCCCCTGTGCCAGATCCCCTCCATCCCCTCACTAGTACCAGTTCAACCAGTCCCATTATATCGGGACCTACCTAATGGGACAATATAACCCCACAGGTCACCTTCTAATTCCCTCCTCCCCGAACTCTTTCTCTTATATTCTCCCTGTGTCTAAATCTTAACTATATCAACTAAAAATCCTTTTTTCCTTTTTCCTTCTCTTTTCCCATCTCTTCCCTCTCTCTTCCTTCTCTTTAATATTAGTGATTTCTTTGTAGCTGCTTCCTATACTATGTCTTACCCTCCAAAGATCTGTGTATGTTCCCCTCTTCACTCTTACAGTAATGGCTAATTTCCTCCACCTTTACCCATCACCCTTATATCACCTATTACACCTATTTTGTATATTGAGTGTCACTCCTCATCTCATTCCTTAAACCCGTTCACTTAGCATTGAGTTCCGTATACTTTATACAAATTAGGTTATCTTCTAATCTTCTTTTTTCTCTTATCTTCTCCTTTATTCCTTCACTTCCCCCTTCTCTTCCTTTTCCTAAGCGGGGTCATGCCTTCCATAGCGGTTTCTACGTTGGGCCTTAGGGGAGACTTGGTGCCATTGTTCGGGCCGCTGTAGGAGAGTCCCCTTTTTTTGAGTCCTCCAGTCTGTGAAGTCTACTGCCGGGAGGTCCAGTGTTTCCACAAATGACTGTAGATCGTCCTTCGTACGTAGAGTTGCTGTTCTACCATTTCTTGACGCTGTCAAGCTAAATGGGAATCCCCACCAATAATTTAACTCCTTTAAACGCAGGGCTTCAAGCAGAGGCCGGACAGCTCGCCATTGGAACAGAGTCCTGCGTGTTAGGTCTGGATATAGTGATAGAGTCATGCCATCAAATAGGATTTCAGGGCTACTGCGGGCCATTCTCATTATGGTTTCCTTTATTGTGTACTTATGTAATCTACATATAACGTCCCTAGCTTTCTCCCTGTTCTGAGTGGAGTATGTAGGGACTCGGTGAATCCGATCTATCTCAATACTTTCAGGTATGGAGGTCCTCATAATTTGACAGAAAACTTTTTGGGCCACTGAGGTTAAATCAGTTGTTTGAATTGTTTCAGATAGCCCTTTTATGCGGATATTCTGCCTTCTGTCTCTGTTCTCGTAATCATCGAGCTGATCCTTATATAGATTTAGGACATCCTCATGCTCCTTGATCGAGTCCTGGACCTCCGTCACCGCCTGTATCGTTGCCTCATAGTAATCTTCCAAGCTTTCCACCCTATGCCCTAGTGCCTTTGTATCCTCTTTTAGGTTCTCTACCGCCTGCTGGAAAGCCTGCTCCACCGTGCTGATTAGTTGCTGGATATCAGTCTTTGTAGGGAGGGCCCTTAGTAGATCTTTAATTTCCTTAATTTCTTTCTCGGCTTCCCCCGCCTCTCCCCTTGGAGCCGGGGACCGTGTCTCCCTTTTTTCCCACGAGGGGTCTGTAGAGTAGCCGCGGCCTGCCAATGCTTGCTTTTCCTCTTTCGTTACTGATTCTCCCTCCAGAGGTGGAGTTCCTCTCTCTATCATAGCCGAGTTTTCCTTGAGGGGTGAAGCATCTAGAATCTTACTATTTACGGGTTCAGGGGGGTTGTGTTCCACCATCAAAGTGTCCCCTTTCTGTGTGTCTCCTCCTTTATTTTCGCCCTTTCCTTGATCTTTTTCCATCCTTTCCATATTAAGCATCTCCACTTTAAGTCCCAGACTATCTTGTCCCCCTCCTATTATAACTTTTCCCATGCTTGGGGAGTGTTGCTTAGTATTAGGGATATTTCTCTCAGGTAGCTTCCTCCCTCGCCCTATTGTCGGGGACCCCCTTCCTTGCTCTATGTAATTTCGTCCAGCCACTTGTGTACCGCGTCCTGATGTTAGCGACTTACGTTCCATTTGCTTCCCGGCGTCTTGCTTAGTCTCTATTGTCCCTCCACCTCTCTCTTCCAGCCCCCCAGATGATTTCTCTGCTCTGCACGTGGGGAGAGATAAAGTCTTATCCCTCCTGACTCACTGCGATTTCCTTTTGCTGGTTGCTGCGCAGCTTGTCGGCGTGTAGTCATTATCAATATCTATATCTCATGTGTAGATTTTAGGAGGGGAGGGGAGGGTCATTAGTCCATAGAAGTCTTATAAAGTCTTATACAGCTATGTATTTTACAGTCCTCTGACCTTTTGAGGGGGGGGGGGAGATCCCCAAAGTACAATATGGATCAGTATCGATTACTCCTATTCACAGTGGATTGTTCCCCCCCTTTTCAGTTTTGCAGGGGGGTATATGTGGAGATGCCCTTGTGAGACTACAGGGTATATGCGTTTAGCCTTTTTCCTTATACAAGTCCTCTCAAAGGGGAGGAAAGAGGAGATTTCTTGTGGAGTTAACTGGAGAGTGGGCAAATAAAGTATTTTAAAACATTCTAGTAAATCATTTTCTCAGTCCATCAAAGCTCATCCAGAATCTTTCACCTTGTGATACTATAGGTCAGAGAGGATCAGAGCAGACAGTTTTTCAGTTATATTAATAGTCCTTGTCCCTCTGATCCTGCTCTACCTGACCAGCTTCTACCTGTTCACAGTGGGATGTTCCCCCCTTTTCAGTTTTGCAGGGGGGTATATGTGGAGATGCCCTTGTGAGACTGCAGGGTATATGCGTTTAGCCTTTTTCCTTATACAGATCCTCTCAAAGGTCCTCTCAAAAGGTGCTCTACCTAATCAGCTTCTACCTGTTCACAGTGGGATGTTCCCCCCTTTTCAGTTTTGCAGGGGGGTATATATGGGGGATGCCCTTGTGAGACTGCAGGGTATATGCGTTTAGCCTTTTTCCTTATACAAGTCCTCTCAAAGGTCCTCTCAAAGGGGAGGAAAGAGGAGATTTCTTGTGGGGTTAACTGGAGAGTGGGCAAATAAAGTCTTTTAAAACATTCTAGTAAATTATTTTCTCAGTCCATCAAAGCTCATCCAGAATCTTTCACCTTGTGATGCTATAGGTCAGAGAGGATCAGAGCAGACAGTTTTTCAGTTATATTAATAGTCCTTGTCCCTCTGATCCTGCTCTACCTGACCAGCTTCTTTAACAGCTCTATACTTTCCAGTACAAAATATATAAGTGCTCTATACTTTCAGGTACAAGATATGTGTATAAGTGCACATTTAAGGTGTTAATTTGGCTGATCCTACCCGGTTTCCAGGAATATCCATGCACTTCATCCTTCCACGATTCACCTCCCAGGCGTCTCTGAGGCTCAGCTGAGCGGTGTATGGCTTCTCAGAGGTTATGCAGGAGCCGCCATCCCGTTTCCCTCATACCGCTATTTGTTGGTAGTTCACCCGTCCTCCGGGGGTCCGGGCTTCTCCTCCCCGTCCTCTCACCAGCCTGGCGCACAACAGCACACAGTAGCGGCTCTCGATCCACCTATCACAGCCGCTTGCTAGACTGCACACTGCTGCTGCCCCCCTCCAAGCATAGAGAGACGCCAGCCGACCCTCAGTCAGCCTTCTGAGCGATGAATGTCTGGAGCGCAATGGAGAAATCAGCAGTTTGTTCCGGGTAGGTCTGCTTTTTCAGGGCTTTGACATATACACAGGAGCTCAGAGTCAGACGTCTGCATGTTAGCTCAGGGAGGAGCCCATGAACACTCACAGCCTCACACCTGTGAGCATTCCTCCATCTCGGCACTGCGTCACTTTAACTGACAATTGCGCGGTCGTGCGACGTGGCTCCCAAACAAAATTGTGGTCCTTTTTCCCACAAATAAAGCTTTCTTTTGGTGGTATCTGATCACCTCTACGTTTTTTATTTTTTGCGATATAAACAAAAAAAATAGTGTCAATTTTGAAAATTTACTTTTTGCTATAATAAATATCCCCCCAAAAATATATAAACATTTTTTTCCCCCCAATTTAGGCCGATACATATTATTCTACATATTTTTGGTAAAAAAAAAAAAAAAAAAAAATCGCAATAAGCGTTTATTAATTGGTTTGAGCAAAAGTTATAGCGTCTACAAACTATGGTACATTTTCTGGAATTTACACAACTTTATTTTATGACCTGCAAAATATAGGGGATAGTTTTATGGATATATATATATATATATATATATATATATATATATAAATTTTTTTTTTTTTTAATTATTATTGTGACTGCGACATTATGGCTGACCCGTCGGACAATTTTGGCGCGATTTTGGGACCATTCACATTTATACAGCCGTCAGTGCGATTAAAAATGCATTGATTACTGTGTAAATGTGAAGGGGTTAACCACTAGGTGGCGCTGTAGGGGTTAAGTGTGTCCTAGGGAGTGATTCTATCTGTGGGGGTGGCTGTGTGTGACACTCTCTCACTGATCACAGCTCCCGATTACAGGGAGCTGTGATCAGTGAGAGTGTCATTAGGCAGAACGGGGAGATGCTTGTTTACATTAGCATCTCACCGCGAGACGATCGCAGGTATCCCCGCGGACATAGAGTCGGCGGGACCCGCAATCACGGAGCTCCCGGCGCGCCCGCAAGCCGCCTCTTAAAAGGCAACGTACAGGTACGTTAATCTGCCTGTACGTCCCCCATATGTGCGTGAGGCGGTGAGGAAGCAGTTAAAAAGCCACAAATGTGGTAAGTTGCCATTTTAACCTGTGTGTGCCACCTTCTGTGTCTGTACCAAGGTCAAACATTCCAGGGTATGTAAACTTTTTTTATCAGGGCCAGTTGGGTGATTTCTGTTAGTTTTTTTTATCCTTTTTAAATAATAATATGTGTTAATAAAAGGCTTTGATTGCTATGCTTAAATAAAAGACATTTTTATTGCATGTTCAGTCATATTTTCAATATTAACCAGTTGCCGACCGCCTCACGCAGATATACTGCAGCAGAATGGCATGGGCAGGCAGAGTAACATATGGGTGCCCGAGGCGGTCGGCATCATTGCAGGAGCGATCCATCCTGAGGGGGAGGCCACTGACTCATGACCTCCCCCTCACGATGGCTCCTGACGAATGGGAAGCTTCCTCTGCTTCTGAAATATAAACGTGATGTCATCTCTCCTCATGGAGCCTTTTCGTTCTGGCTCCCGAGAGAAGACCTCAATGTGAGTTTGCACTAGGGATGAGCCGAACAACCCCCCCCCCCCCCCCCCCCCCGGTTCGGTTCGCACCAGAACCTGCGAACGGACCGAAAATTTGCACGAACGTTAGAACCCTATTGACGTCTATGGGACTCAAACATTCGAAATCAAAAGTGCTCATTTTAAAGGCTAATTTGCATGGTATTGTCCTAAAAAGGGTTTGGGGACCCGGGTCCTGCCCCAGGGGACATGTATCAATGCAAAAAAAAACTTTTTCGGGAGCAGTGATTTTAATGATGCTTAAAGTAAAAGCATCATATATATATTTGTATTCAGTTTAGCTAGATCCGTTCCTGTTATCTTCCTACTGACAGGCAGGCTTGTCTTGTTACAGTATTTACAGCTACCTGAAGAAAATTGCTGGTGTTCTTTTGATCCTATTAGTACCACAGTCAGGCAGCTAGACTATTTACAGTTAGTGTAGTGCGTCCTCCTCACAGTGTTCAGTTAAAGCTACAAGTTAGTTTAGTGTGACCTCTGCACAGTGTTCAGCTAAAACTACAAGTTAGTGTAGTGCACAATGTTCAGCTAAAGCTACAAGTTATGGTAGTGTGTCCTCCTCACAGTGTTCAGCTAAAGCTACAAGTTAATTTAGTGTGACCTCTACACAGTGTTCAGCTAAAGCTACAAGTTAGGGTAGTGCGTCCTCCTCAGTGTTCAGCTAAAACTACAAGTTAGTGTAGTGCGACCTCTGCACAGTGTTCAGCTAAAGCTACAAGTTAGGGTAGTGCGTCCTCCTCAGTGTTCAGCTAAAACTACAAGTTAGTGTAGTGCGACCTCTGCACAGTGTTCAGCTAAAGCTACAAGTTAGGGTAGTGCGTCCTCCTCAGTGTTCAGCTAAAACTACAAGTTAGTGTAGTGTGACCTCTGCACAGTGTTCAGCTAAAGCTACAAGTTAGTGTAGTGCGTCCTCCTCACAGTGTTCAGCTAAAACTACAAGTTAGTGTAGTGAGACCTCTGCACAGTGTTCAGCTAAAGCTACAAGTTAGTGTAGTGCGTCCTGCTCACAGTGTTCAGCTAAAACTACAAGTTAGTGTAGTGCGACCTCTGCACAGTGTTCAGCTAAAGCTACAAGTTAGTGTAGTGAGACCTCTGCACAGTGTTCAGCTAAAGCTACAAGTTAGTGTAGTGCGTCCTCCTCAGTGTTCAGCTAAACCTACAAGTTAGTTTAGTGTGACCTCTGCACAGCGTTCAGCTAAAGCTACAAGTTAGTGTAGTGCGTCCTCCTCAGTGTTCAGCTAAAGCTACAAGTTAGTTTAGTGTGACCTCTGCACAGTGTTCAGCTAAAGCTACAAGTTAGGGTAGTGCGTCCTCAGTGTTCAGCTAAACCTACAAGTTAGTGTAGTGAGACCTCTGCACAGTGTTCAGCTAAAGCTACAAGTTAGTGTAGTGCGTCCTCCTCACAGTGTTTAGCTAAACCTACAAGTTATTTTTTGCAAGCTCTGCACAGTGTTCAGCTAAAGCTACCTGTAGAAGGTTGGTGGTGTTTTCCTGATCCTATCACTACCGCAGGCAGCTAAATAAGCTACAAGTTAATGTAGTGCGAGCTCTGCACAGTGTTCACCTAAAGCTACCTGTAGAAGGTTGGTGGTGTTTTCCTGATCCTATCACTACCGCAGGCAGGTAAATAAGCTACAAGTTATTTTTTGGCAAGCTCTGCACAGTGTTCACCTAAAGCTACCTGTAGAAGGTTGGTGGTGTTCTCATACTACAGGCAGGCAGTTGATTTTGCTAGCTGCAGTATCAAAAAATATATATATATATTGTAATAGTGAGAGTCCCTGTCACTGTGAAAAGGGATGGAAAATGGACACAGAGTTTGCATGTCAGGTGACTGCAGTGCTACAGAGCATAGCTTTGAAAGGGAGAAAACTGTGTTGGCAGCTTTCTCCAGGTTTTGCTATGTTCCAATGGGGCTCTGTAGTTTGGAGATCCCGCAGAGACTTTGGTGGGATGGGATCTCTAACCCTGTGTCCATGTCTTATGGATAGCAAGCAGGGTGTGTGCCCAGGTGTACACAGCCCATATAACGAGGTGCTAGTGAGAGCAGAGAGAGGAGGAAGGTGGAGTGTGTGCAGCTTGCTGCTGCAAGACAGATCTGTGCCTGAAAAGCTGTCTGCCCTGTGTGTGACTACATCCCTGGTAAGAGGGGACTTGGTGTCTGAAGGACTGGGAAGGTTGGGACGGCTAGAAGGGCCTGTGAGACCAGAGAAGGGTCTGGAAGGCTGGGAGAGCCGAGGCGACTAGCAAGTCCAAGGGGGCTGAAGGAAGTCCTGAAGTCTGGGGGACAGTAAGCAAGGGGTCTGGGGAGTTCTGTTGAGGCCAGGAGTAGGCTGGTTCAGCAGGGAACTGCAAGGCAAAGTAAGCCTAGGAGCCAGGAGGGTTGGCATTTTCGATTGTATGAATTTACTGAAGAACCCCTGTGTGGGAAATCCTGTGTATAAACTTTTATTTTGTTCCTGTGAATAAAAATGGGCTGCCATGCCCTCAAACCTGATAACTGACTGCTGTGGACTCACTACGTGAAGATGCATCTACCACTGAGCTAAATACCCCAATATTACTAATATATATATATATATATATATATATATATATATATATATATATATATATATATATATATATATATATATTATTATTTTTTTTTTTTTTTTTTTTATATTATCTCTATCCCAGCTTAGTGCAGCTACATTAGTATGTCTGGAAGGCCAACAAGGAGAGGCAGACAGTCACAAGCCAATAAAAGAGGGCAAGTAGGCTCTGTGTCTAGAGGCAACAGTGCTGGTCGTGGAGATGGTGCATCCTCATCAGCACGTGGCCGTGGGACACGCTTGGCCTTTTTTTCGGCAGCTGGCTGTGTTAAGCCACAACATGCGGAAGACTTGGTCGAGTGGATGACCAAGCCGTCCTCCTCCTCCTCATCCTCTCTCACCCATGCTCAGGGTACTTTGTCTGGCAAAGCAGCGGCCTCTTCCCTCGGCTCAATGTCATCAGTGACTCCTTCCCTAGCCCCACCATGTCCTCCTGAGGAGTCCCTCGAACTGTTTGACCACAGTGTTGGGTACATGCTCCAGGAGGATGCCCAGCGTTTGGAAGGCTCTGATGATGATAATGAGCTAGATGACGGCAGTAACGTGAGCACAGACAGAGGGGATGCCCAAGAATGACAGCAATTTGGCAGTCATGCTCCCCCTGCTGCAGCATACTGCCAGGTTTGCTCCAGTGATGAGGAGGGAGGGGATGATGAGGTCACTGATTCAACGTGGGTGCCTGATAGGAGAGAGGAGGAGGAGGAGGTGGCACATCACCAACGAGGCAGGATGCCCTCCAGGGGCCAGCCTAAGGGCAGCACACTGACTGCATCACACCCCAAAGCTCTGCATGTGCAGGGCGCTGCAGTCTCTGCGCGTTATTCAAAAAGTTCTTTGGTGTGGGCCTTTTTTGAGATCGCACCGCTGCTATTTGCAACATATATCTCAAGCGTATCTCGCGTGGCCAAAACATCTCCCGCTTGGGCACCACATGCTTGACCAGACATATGTTGACCTGCCATGCAGTTCGTTGGCAAGCGTATTTAAAAGACCCACACCAAAGAACAAAGAGGACCTCTCCTTGCTCCTCATCAGCTGAGATCTCCAACCCCACTATACCTTCAGTCCTCTCTGAGACCTGCACTGAGAGGAATGAAGGTGTAGAATTAGGTGTGTCACAGCCAAGCATTTGTGGGTAATCTGCTTTCGGTACACCGATGTCAGATTGTACCAGGCAAATTTCCCTGCCCCAGCTGCTGCACCGCCGAAAGAAGTTCACTCCCAGCCATCCACATGGCCAGCGGTTGAATGCTAGCTTGGCAAAATTGCTAGCACTTCAACTGCTGCCTTTTCAGTTGGTAGACTCTGTCCCCTTCTGTGAGTTTGTGGAATGTGCGGTTCCTCAGTGGCAGGTACCCAAACGCCACTTTTTCTCACAGAAGGCGATTCCGGCTCTCTACCGGCATGTGGAAGGCAATGTCTTGGCCTCGCGGTCAGCAGTAAGGTGCATATTACCGCTGACTCATGGTCCAGCAGGCATGGACAGGGACGTTACCTACATTTCACCGCGCATTGGGTGACTGCTGGCAGCTGGGAAGGATGCAGGACAAGGTGCAGTAGTGTTGAAGGTTGTTCCGCCACCACGCCTCCAAAATGCCACTACTAATGATTGTGACACACCTCTCTCCTCCACCCCCTCCTCTTCTTCTTCCTCCACGGCCTCTTCCTGTGCTTTGTCCTCGCAACCAGCAGTGCTCCGTAGCCGTTCAAGGGGCTACGCAAGTATGCAGGCCAAAAGATGCCATGCGGTGCTTAAGCTGGTGTGCTTGGGGGACAGGAGCCACACCGGGGCAGAGGTTCTGTCAGCTCTGCAGGGGCAGGTTTAGAGGTGGTTGACGCCATGCCAACTTAAGGCAGGAATGGTGGTTTGCGACAATGGCACCAACCTCCTCTCTGCCCTCCGACAGGGACAAATGACCCATGTGCCCTGTTTGGCTCACGTCCTTAACTTGGTGGTGCAGCGGTTCTTGGGCAGGTACCCAGGTTTACAGGATGTCCTGAGGCAGGCCAGGAAAGTCTGTGTGCATTTCCGCCGGTCATATAATGCCAGTGCTCGGCTGGCAGACCTCCAAAAGGAGTTTAACCTGCCCAAGAACCGCCTAATCTGTGACATGCCCACCAGGTGGAACTTAATGTTGGCCATGCTGCAGCGGCTGCACATGCAGCAGAGGGCCATCAATGAGTACCTGTGCGACTATGGCACCAGGACAGGGTCAGGGGAGCTTGTTTTTTTTTCCCCACGCCAGTGGGCCATGATCAGGGATGCATGCACTATCCTGTCACCATTTGAGGAGGCCACGAGGATGGTGAGCAGTGACAGTGAATGCATCAGTGACACTGTCCCCCTTGTCCACCTGTTGGAGCACACGCTGTGTGGAATAATGGACAGGGCACTTGAGGCAGAACAGAGGCAGGAAGAGGAGGACTTCCTTAGCTCTCAAGGCCCCCTTTATCCAGACAGTGTTCCTGTGTGCCCACTGATCACACAGGAAGAGGACGAGGAGGAGGAGGAGGATTGTGTCATTATGGAGGTGGAGCCTGGCACTCAGCATCAGCAGCAGTCTTTAAGGGATCAGTCCCAAGAAACACATGGACTTGTACGTGGCTGGGAGGAGGTGGCTGCGGACCATGTCGTCCTTAGTGACCCAGAGGACTCTGGACCGAATGCCTCAGCAAACCTACGCTGCATGGCCTCCCTGATTCTGCAAAGCCTGCGCAAGGATCCTCGTATTCGTGGTATCAAGGAGAAGGACCAATACTGGCTGGCAACCCTGCTTGATCCATGTTACAAGGATAAGGTTGCAGACCTTATCTTGCCATCGCAGAGGGAGCAAAGGATGAAACATCTTCGGGAGGCCTTGCAGAAAGGTCTGTGCAACGCGTTCCCAGAGACTGGGAGGTTACAAACTCCTGTTTCTGGACAACGTGTTGCTGAGGCTTCGGTCAGTCAAAGAAGGAGCGGTGGAGAAGGTGGCCGATGCGTTCAGACAATTTTTTGGTCCGCAGCCGCAAGGTATGATCGGTTCTAGCAACCATTGCCAGCGTCTGTTTTACATGGTGCAGGAATACCTAGGGGCAAGGTCTGACTTGGACACCTTTCCCACCGAAAATTCTCTGGGTTACTTGGTCTTGAGGATGGATCACTGGCCAGAGCTTGCACAGTATGCAATTGAGCTACTGGCCTGTCCTGCATCCAGCGTTCTTTCGGAACACACATTCAGTGCTGCTGGAGGCTTTGTAACCGATCACAGGGTGCGTCTGTCCAACGACTCGGTCGATCGACTGACCTTCATAAAAATGAATCAGTCTTGGATCACCACCAGCTACCAAGCACCTGATGCTGATGTAACCGAATAATTTTTTTTGAAATCTCAGATCCCTTCAAAGACTGCCTATGCTGATGCTGAGTGACTATCCTGAGTAATTATCCTCTTCCTCCTCAATGATCACGCTGATGGCTTGTAAGAACATTTTTGGTTCTGGGCGCCACCACCAGTGCCTAAGGCCCAATTTTTCAGCCCCTATTTAAAAGGGGCGTGTAATTACAATTTTTGATGCAATACTTTGCAGCAGGGCTCGTTTCTGCGTTTCAACTAGAGTATATGTGAGGGGTTGCAGTGTTGTGGCACCAGTGCCTAAGGCCCAATTTTTCAGCCCCTGTTCAACAGGGGCATGTAATTACAATTCTTGATCTAATATTTCACAGCAGGGCCCGTTTCTGCGCCCACCAAGAGCGAGTGAGGACTTACAGTGTTGTGGCACCAGCACCACCACCAAAGGCCCAATTTTTCTGCCCCTGTTCAACAGGGGCATGTAATTACAATTCTTGATCTAATATTTCAAAGCAGGGCCCTGTGAGGGCTTACAGTGTTGTGGCCACAACAACACCTAAGGCCCAAATTTCTGCTGAGTATATAGGGCAGGCCCCTACTGTCAAACATCCAACTTACAAACGACTCCTACTTGCAAACAGAAGGAGACAACAGGAAGTGAGATGAAATCTACCCCTAGGAAGGGAAATTCTCTCTTGTAAGAGTTAATATGGGAAAAAACGTTTCTCCTTTCCACTGATGCTTTATCACCAATCCTTGTTTCACAAAAAAAGCCAACTTTTCAAAAAACATTTGTCATTGGGACAAAAAATGAGGTGAAATCTTCTGAAGAGGAGCACCAACAGCAAAACAAATGTCACAGGGGTGATAACCCTTCCCTATGTTTTCCAAAAAGCTTAAAATAGATTTTTTTGGCTGGAGCTAAACACGTTAAAAATGTACCAGTTCAAAATTAGAAACAGATTATACTTAACAAACCTACAGTCCCTGTCTTGTTTGCACCGCCTGTATACTGCTGTTCAGAGTATATAGGGCCTGGTAGCCCCACGCCTTTCCTTTTTTTAATTTAGGTGTGGGGTTCCCCTTAATATACATACAAGACCCAAAGGGCCTGGTAATGGACTGGGGGGTACCCATGCTGTTTGTCTCACTGATTTTCATCCATATTGCCAGGACCCGACATTACATTAAAGCCGCAAGCAGTTTTAAATGACTTTTTTTCCTTTTAAAAATGACATTTTGTGCATTGACTGTTCTAAGCATGGGAAACACGTGCCACTTTACAGGCATACTATAGACACCCCCCAGGTACGATATTTAAAGGAATATTTCACTTTTTTTTTTTTAACTTTAAGCATCATTAAAATCACTGCTCCCGAAAAAACGGTGGTTTTTAAAAGTTTTTTTTGCATTGATACATGTCCCCTGGGGCAGGACCCGGGTCCCCAAACCCTTTTTAGGACAATACCATGCAAATTAGCCTTTAAAATGAGCACTTTTGATTTCAAATGTTTGAGTCCCATAGACGTCAATGGGGTTCTAACGTTCGTGTGAATAACATAAAGGTAAAATCATAAATGAAAAAATGTATATTCAATATTGCATAAATATCAAACATATAAATGGAATGAATTCTTGAATAATGAAGTGCTATACACTAAAATAGATCAATGTGAATAATAAAAATGAAGATGAATAATTGAATCATACAGTGCAATCCACTGAAATAAATAAATATGTGCAAATTTCATAAGGCTACCAATCAAAATATAGAATCATACAGTGCAATATACTAAAAATATATATGTGCAAATTTCATTGAGAATAGCAATCAGAAGCAATTCCTAAACAGTGATGTGCAATCCATTAAAGTCCATAAAAGTGCAAAAAAATTCCATAACAATCCGTGTACAAAAAATATGTGTGAAAACTGTCCCAATAGAACGTGAAAAAAGGGTGTATTCCAAAAATTCATGCAATAAAGTTCCTGATGGCCGTAAAGGCAGATCTTCTAATCATGCATGAAAGTGCAAGTGCAGTGGACATTAAGTAAAAGCAGTGACCAAGGTGGATGAGTGCTTCCAAAACGGGCTCCGGGGTGTGACACCTGTTTCCCCCAGCCTCTCACCTGAAGCAGCGGCCCCAATGGGCCAAGTCAAGCGTAGGCTGACAAGTGGTGTAGGTCTCCCCAGGCACAGCAGCTTCCGATGGTAAGCGCAGCTAATATCCAGCCAGCGATCATACTCACCCGTTTTAGTAGGTAGGCAAATCAGCAGTAAACATAGAAAACTAAAAGCGATCTATATATAAGAACAACCTAGTCCATCTACAGGAGGCATAATTCTGAATAATTAAAATAACAAAATAACTTTAATAACCGATCATAAAAGAAAATAATAAAATCAGAAAAAGGTGAGGGAAATAAGTCTGTCTAAATCTCAAGCACCATCTAGGGGAGGAAGAATAGACATTACTAAAACATTCTAATACACGGCTGACAATTTGAACATTCAATCCTGTAGGAAAAAGAGAATAAAGAAACAGCCTAATCAAATCATAAAGACATAATTCTGGATGACAGAAGGTACCAAATATAATGTGATAATTAAAAAGTGATCATTTTTTATTTTAATATTCAGTATAAACAAATAGAAAGATTTTTAAAAAAAATACTGGAATATTATTAGAGCTGATTGCCATCTAGGCACTATCCTTCCGGAAAAACCTAGTTTCGTGTATAGAAGAGCCCCCACTTTGAGGGATCACTTGGCAAAAAACGTCTTGGACCCTCCGAGTAGGAGTAAGTTTTCTTTCTTCGAAGGTAAAGGATATTACCCATGCAAAAACTGCTATGCATGTCGACATAAGAAAGAAAGTAAGAGAAAGAAATTGAGTTTCACTTCAACAGTTACATCACAGAATTATGTAATAAAAGATTTTATTTCATGTCGTAGTGAAGGGGTCATCTATTTATTAGAATGCCCATGCCAAATCCAATATATTGGCAGAACCAAGAGGGCTTTATCCCCTTTCCGCCGACCGAACGCATATATGCGGCCTCGGCTTTCCGGGGTTATACCGGGATGATGCCCGCAGCTGCAGGCATCATCCCGGTACCGTTGTTTTCAGCGGGCGAACGGCTACCCGAGTATAACAACCGATGGGGCTAAAAGCCGCTCGGCTGTTATACCGGAGGAGCGGGAGGGGACATCCCCCCCCTCCCGCCGCCTCCCGCCGCTGTTACCGGGCCTCCCGTGCGATCGGGAGGCCCGGTGTCCGTTCCGCTGCCTTCGGCGGCTGGGGGGCGGACTGGAACGAAGCTGCGAGTGGCTTCGTTCCAGCCTTCTTCTTGTAAATGCGGAAGCGACGTCATGGCGCCGAATTTAAAAAAGTACACAGTATTCAGAATCGCCGTTTTCGGCGATCTGAATACTTTGAAGTGTAAAGGAGGGATGGGGGGTCTTTTAGACCCCCCATCCCTCCATAAAGAGTACCTGTCACCACATATTACTGTCACAAGGGATGTTTACATTGCTTGTGACAGCAATAAAAGTAAAAAAAAAAAAAAAAAAAAAAAATTTTAAACACAATTTATAAAATACAAAAATAAATAAAATAAATAAAAAAAAAAAATTTTTTTAAAGTGCCCCTGTCCCCGCGAGCTCGTGCAGCGAAGAAAACGCATACGGAAGCAGCGCCCGCATATGTAAACGGTGTTCAAACCACACATGTGAGGTATCGCCGCGATCGTCAGAGCGAGAGCAATAATTCTAGCCCTAGACCTCCTCTGTACCTCAAACCTGGTAACCGTAAAAATTTTTTAAAGCGTCGCCTATGGAAATTCAAAGGTACCGTAGTTCGTCGCCATTCCACGAGTGCGTGCAATTATAAAGGGTGACATGTTTGGTATCTATTTACTCAGCGTAACATCATCTTTCACATTATACAAAAAAATTGGGGTAACTTTACTGTTTGGATTTTTTAAAATTCATGAAAGTGTCACTTTTCCAAAAATTTGCGTTTAAAACACCGCTGCACAAATACCGTGTGATAAAAAATATTGCAACAATCGTCATTTTATTCTCTAGATTCTCTGCTAAAAAAATATATATAATGTTTGGGGGTTCTAAGTAATTTTCTAGCAAAAAATACGGATTTTAACTTGTAAACACCAAATTTCAAAAATAGGCTTAGTCATGAAAGGGTTAAGGAAGAGATTGAGGGAACATGTTCAGAATATCAAAAAGGGTTTTGATAAGCACAGCTTATCAAGACATTACGCTAAATATCATAATAGTGATCCCTCATCACTAATAATTTGTGGAATAGAAAAATATAAACCCCACTGGAGGGGGGATAACAAGATTATCAAGATTAGTCCGGCTGAGTCTAGATGGATATACGAAATACGTACATTGGTGCCACTAGGGCACAATGTAGAATTTGATCTTAACTGTTTTATTTCTAATTTTTAATATTTTATTATTTTATTCTTTTGTATTTAATTTATGCCAATTAGGGGATATTGGAAGTGAAAGATACCCTACCTTCCATCTAAATATCTCTAGTTGTTATTCCCTGGTAGGTTTATATTTCCTTTCCTCATGTATGTCTCGTTTACTCTTGTAGAATTACTAACTTTATTATAAATGTTGTCTGAGTTCACTAGGTATTTCTGGGATAGTTATAAGTCTTGAGCCATTTCCTATTTTTCGATATTGTTTTAAAGTATGGTACGATTATCATTTGCCATTTAGTAATTATGTATTATATTGTCCTTCTCTTGCTAAGTGGCCAGTTTTTGTCGTTTGCATTTGCCTATATTGAACTTCTGCATTTTAACAATTCCTTTTTTATTCGATGGCGGCTGGGATGTAGACAGATTTATTCCCTTGTGTTAATTATTCACTTTTTAATTGATTATCACATTATATTTGGTACCTTCTGTCATCCAGAATTATGTCTTTATGATTTGATTAGGCTGTTTCTTTATTCTCTTTTTCCTACAGGATTGAGTGTTCAAATTGTCAGCCGTGTATTAGAATGTTTTAGTAATGTCTATTCTTTCTCCACTAGATGGCGCTTGAGGTTTAGACAGACTTATTTCCCTCACCTTTTTCTGATTTTATTATTTTCTTTTATGATCGGTTATTAAAGTTATTTTGTTATTTTAATTATTCAGAATTATGCCTCCTGTAGATGGACTAGGTTGTTCTTATATATAGATCGCTTTTAGTTTTCTATGTTTCTGCTATTGTTGTGACAGCGGCTGAGATCGTATAAATATACCGGCCGACTCCTGACTCCTTGACCCTTTGAGAAAGTCACGTGTGTTGTGATGCAACGCGTCAGGGAGGAGCCAGGTGTCGATGCTGTCGGGTACGGCTGAACCCGACAGCTCTTGATTTCTAGCTGCTATTACTGTACCTATATGTAAATTACTATTTGTTTTTATCTATTAAATTTTAAACTACTGCACTATGGAGCCTTCTTCTTTCTCTTACTGCTGATTTGCCTACCTACTAAACGGGGGAGTATGATCGCTGGCTGGATATTAACTGCGCTTACCATCGGAAGCTGCTGTGCCTGGGGAGACTTACACCGCTTGTCAGCCTACGCTTGACTTGGCCCATTGGGGTCGCTGCTTCAGGTGAGAGGCTGGGGGAAACAGGTGTCGCACCCCGGAGCCCGTTTTGGAAGCACTCATCCACCTTGGTTACTGCTTTTACTTAATGTCCACTGCACTTGCACTTTCATGCATGATTAGAAGATCTGCCTTTACGGCCACCAGGAACTTTATTGCATGAATTTTTGGGAATACACCCTTTTTTCACGTTCTATTGGGACAATTTTCACACATTTTTTGTACACGGATTGTTATGGAATTTTTTTGCACTTTTATGGACTTTAATGAATTGCACATCACTGTTTAGGAATTGATTCTGATTGTTATTCTCAATGAAATTTGCACATACCGTATTTATCGGCGTATAACACGCACAGGCGTATAACACGCACATTCATTTTAAGAGGGAAGTTTCAGGAAAAAAATTTTAAATAAGGAACTTTGAAGTGCCCATCTGCAGCCTCACCATTGCCATCAATGCAGCCTGATCAATGTCCATCTGCAGCCTCACAAGTGCCATCAATGCAGCCTCATCAGTCCACATCAATGCAGCCTCACCATTGCCATCAGTGCAGCCTGATCGATGCCCATCTGCAGCCCAGAGAGGACAGGGAGGGGTGCGGGACGAGCGCCGACAGATTACATACAGTGAGAATCTCCTATGATAGACTATACAGTGGTCCAATGGCGGCCCAGGAGACAGGAGTTCCTATTACAGAGGCCGCCAAGTAAACAGGAGATTCTCACTGTATGTAATCTGACGGTGCTCATCCTGCCCGCCCTCCCTGTCCCCTCCGAGGCAGCTAAAACGGAAGTATTGGCGTATAACACGCACGCACTATTTGCACCCAATTTTCATGGTGAAAAAGTGAGTGTTATACACCAATAAATACAGTATATATTTTTAGTACATTGCACTGTATGATTCTATATTTTGATTGGTAGCCTTATGAAATTTGCACATATTTATTTATTTCAGCGGATTGCACTGTATGATTCAATTATTCATCTTCATATTTATTATTCACATTGATCTATTTTAGTATATAGCACTTCATTATTCAAGAATTCATTCCATTTATATGTTTGATATTTATGCAATATTGAATATACATTTTTTTTTTCATTCATGATTTTACCTTTTATGTTATTCTCACTATCTTTATTTTTATATGTGAGTTACGGGTTTGTATGATCAGTCGCATTGTTTATGCGTTCCAGTGGAGTCGCATTGCACTTCCTATTAGTCTTTTGAGTTCTCTGTGGCAATTATAATTTCTATTTGTTGTATATTTAGTTTCAAACAGTGTGGGCATAAGGAGCGCCGCATATGTTTTGGTATTTTATTTATTTGGTTCTGTTCATGTGAGGACATTGTTTTATGCTGGCAGCTCTTGGTTAGCCTACCCCCTTTTCAGTTGATTGACTGTTATTGGTTTGCGCATTAGCTTATTTTTTATTGATGGCCCTCTGCTGCATGTGCAGCCGCTGCAGCATGGCCAGCGTTGAGTTCCACCTGGTGGGCATGTCACAGATTAGGCCGTTCTTGGGCAGGTTAAACTCCTTTTGGAGGTCTGCCAGCCGAGCACTGGCATTATATGACCGGCGGAAATGCAAACAGACTTTCCTGGCCTGCCTCAGGACATCCTGTAAGCCCGGGTACCTGCCCAAGAACTGCTGCACCACCAAGTTAAGGACGTGAGCCAAACAGGGCACATGGGTCATTTGTCCCTGTCGGAGGGCAGAGAGGAGGTTGGTGCCATTGTCGCAAACCACCATTCCTGCCTTAAGTTGGCCTGGCGTCAACCACCTCTGAACCTGCCCCTGCAGAGCTGACAGAACCTTTGCCCCAGTGTGGCTCCTGTCCCCCAAGCACACCAGCTCAAGCACCGCATGGCATCTTTTGGCCTGCATACTTGCGTAGCCCCTTGAACAACTAGGGAGCACCGCTGTTTCCGAGGACCAAGCACAGGAAGAGGCCATGGAGGAAGAAGAGGAGGGGGTGGAGGAGAGGTGTGTCACAATCATTAGTAGTGGCATTTTGGAGGTGTGGTGGCGGAACAACCTCCAACACTACTGCACCTTGTCCTGCATCCTTCCCAGCTGCCAGCAGAGTCACCCAATGCGCGGTGAAACTTGGGTAACGTCCCTGTCCATGCCTGCTGGACCATGAGTCAGCGGTAATATGCACCTTACCGCTGACTGCCCTATCCATTGAGGCATGGACATTGCCTTCCACATGCTGGTAGAGAGCCGGAATCGCCTTCCGTGAGAAAAAGTGGTGTTTGGGTACCTGCCACTGAGGAACCGCACATTTCACAAACTCACGGAAGGGGGCAGAGTCTACCAACTGAAAAGGCAGCAGTTGAAGTGCTAGCAATTTAGCCAAGCTAGCATTCAACTGCTGGGCATGTGGATGGCTGAGAGCGAACTTCTTTCGGCGGTGCAGCAGCTGGGGCAGGGAAATTTGCCTGGTACAATCTGACGTTGGTGTACCGAAAGCAGATTGCCCACAAGTACTTGGCTGTGACACACCTAATTCTACACCTTCATTCCTCTCAGTGCAGGTCTCAGAGGACTGAAGGTATAGTGGGGTTGGAGATCTCAGCTGATTAGGAGCAAGGAGAGGTCCTCTTTGTTCTTTGGTGTGGGTCTTTTAAATACGCTTGCCAACGAACTGCATGGCAGGTCAACATATGTCTGGTCAAGCATGTGGTGCCCAAGCGGGAGATGTTTTGGCCACGCGAGATACGCTTGAGACATATGTTGCAAATAGCAGCGGTGCGATCTGAAGCACTTGTCTCAAAAAAAGGCCCACACCAAAGAACTTTTGGAATAACGCGCAGAGACAGCAGCGCCCTGCACATGTGGAGCTTTGGGGTGTGATGCAGTCCGTGTGCTGCCCTTAGACTGGCCCCTGGAGGGCATCCTGCCTCGTTGGTGATGTGCTTCCTCCTCCTCTCTCCTATCAGGCACCCACGTTGAGTCAGTGACCTCATCATCCCCTCCCTCCTCATCACTGGAGCAAACCTGGCAGTATGCTGCAGCAGGGGGAGCATGACTGCCAGATTGCTGTCCTTCTTGGGCACCCCCTCTGTCCGTGCTCACATTACTGCCTTCATCTAGCTCATTATCATCATCAGAGCCTTCTAAACGCTGGGCATCCTCCTGGAGCATGTACCCAACACTGTGGTTAAACAGTTCGAGGGACTCCTCAGGAGGACATGGTGGGACTAGGGAAGGAGTCACTGATACCATTGAGCCGAGGGAAGAGGCCACGTTGGCAGCTGCTTTGCCAGACAAAGTAACCTGAGCATGGGTGAGCGAGGATGAGGAGGATAAGGACGGCTTGGTCATCCACTTGACCAAGTCTTCCGCATGTTGCGGCTCAACATGGCCAGCTGCCAAAAAAAAGGCCAAGCGTGTCCCACGGCCACGTGCTGATGAGGATGCACCATCTCCACGACCAGCACTGTTGCCTCTAGACACAGAGCCTGCTTGCCCTCTTTTATTGGCTTGTGACTGTCTGCCTCTCCTTGTTGGCCTTCCAGACATACTAACTAATGGCCTGCACTAAGCTTAGATAGATAGATAGATAGATAGATAGATAGATAGATAGATAGATAGATAGATTCTGCAGCTAGCAAAATCAACTGCCTGCCTGTAGTATGAGAACACCACCAACCTTCTACAGGTATCTTTAGCTGAACACTGTGCAGAGCTCGCAAAAAACTAACTTGTAGCTTATTTAGCTGCCTGCGGTAGTGATAGGATCAGGAAAACACCACCAACTTTCTACAGGTAGCTTTAGCTGAACACTGTGCAGAGCTCGCACTACACTAACTTGTAGTTTTAGCTGAACACTGTGAGGAGGACGCACTACACTAACTTGTAGCTTCAGCTCAAGACTGTGCTGAGGTCGCACTACACTAACTTGTTGCTTTAGCTGAACACTGTGAGGAGGAAGCACTACCCTAACTTGTAGCTTTAGCTGAACACTGTGCAGAGGTCACACTAAACTAACTTGTAGCTTTAACTGAACACTGTGAGGAGGACGCACTACACTAACTGTAAATAGTCTAGCTGCCTGACTGTGGTACTAATAGGATCAAAAGAACACCAGCAATTTTCTTCAGGTAGCTGTAAATACTGTAACAAGACAAGCCTGCCTGTCAGTTGTTAAGATAACAGGAACGGATCTAGCTAAACTGAATACAGTGTGTGTATATGATGTATGTATGTGTGTGTATGTATATGTGTGTATGTGTGTGTGTGTATATATATATATATATATATGTCACGGACACTGGCTGCAAGGACCTTTTTCTGTCCACATTCACCCTGTTATTTGGTATTGCTATATTAATCCTTTTTTTTTGTTACATTTTTGAGAGACTATTTTCTGGGACTTGCCCAAAGACTATTCTTGGTTGTTAATTCTGAACAATAAATGATTCTTGAAAGAGCTGATCACATTGACATGCGGAGACGAACTGTCTGGTCACCAGGGCTGCCTTAAGTGTTGTGTTAATTAACATGTTAATTATATAATTAATAAAACTATTCAATAATTGCGCTATTACGAGAATATATAAGTGATAGCCCCCAGCATGTAACAGTGTGGTAGGCAGTGTACAAATGAATATAAATGGGACACATGCAGCGCTAAACTATGCAATTACGTTTTCAACATCGAGAACCCCCATACTACCGAACACGGTGATGGTCGTCTTAGATGCGACTTCACATCGGGACCTCTTCAGCCAGATATCCTCGGGATCGTTGGATCCCCCAAGCCTGTAAGACACTCCACCGTATGGTGACCGTGTCCACCCTTTCCGGTAAGGATATTCATTTCTACTACTTGTTGTCTTCATTTGAAACCTAGAAGATCCATACGCAAGGTGTCCCCTCATACAGAATCGGTTCCAGCCCTCACCCCGTGTGGAGTTTTGGCACCATTTATACCTATGAACCCCCTTGCAGTTATGAACTGATACACTGTTGTAAACTTCTCCTCCTAAGAGACTACTGAAAATCACTTAAATCATAAAAAAGATCTAAGTATCGGGTCCCCATATTAGTGTAATAAATTTATTAAAATAAATTAAAATCAATACGTATCCCTAACCTTTCTGCCATATCAAAATTACGACTTATATAATATATCCTATAACAAATATATAAAATCAATTTTATTAATAAAAAATATTAAAATAAAATAATAAAAACCATATAAAACAGTACCAATCCAGGTACTATTGAAAATATATGTAGAAACCAGCTTGAAATATAATTTGCATAAAAACCATCTGGGTGGTGTAATAATCAAAAGCAATACCCTTATTGAATTAAATATTAAAATTAATTAAAAATTACTGAGGAAACATGTTAAATCAAAATCCCTATTAAGCCCCCCAGGGAACAGAGAACCCAATTGGTGTATCCACCAAGATTCCCGTTTGCTGATATCTCTCGTGAAATTGGAACCTCTCCAGTGTCGTTTAGGGGCCTCGAGCCCCCAGAATTTCATCCCCACCGTACTTTTATTATGCATTTTCTCAAAATGGATGTATAGATGGTGTTTGTCTGACCCTTTGCGGATGTTGCGTACGTGTTCCTCTAATCTGTCTTTTAGGGCTCTAGTGGTACGCCCCACATAGATAAAATTACATGGGCACTTTAAAGCATATACGACCCCAATAGTGTCACACGATATAAATTCCCTGATAATATAAGATTGATGGGTTCTGGGATCATGGAATTCCTTTAACCTTCTATCATTCCCTGGAACTCTCACACAACTGTAGCATCTACCACATCCATAAAAGCCCTTAAGATCCCAAAACATTCTAGGATTTGGGGGGGGGTGGCTCAACTACATTGTGTACCAATATGTCCCTTAGATTGGGTGCCTTTTTAAAAACAATTTTAGGTTTCTCCGGGAGCACACTTTTAAGGTGAGTGTCCTGCTTTAGGATATTCCAGTATTTATGTATAATTTTTTGTACTTCGTTATTTTGTAGGGAGTAATCAAGAACGATACTGATATTGTCATTAGCGTTACTTTCCGTGATTTCAATCTTGTCTCTTAATAGGTAGTCCCTATCAAGACTTCCGACCTCCAATTTTTCTTTCTGTAAGAAATCACTGTGGTATCCTTTATCTAGGAACATGTTACTTAGCTTGTTGGACTGCAACTCATAGTCCTCATTTCTCGTACAATTTCTTCTCATCCTCATATATTGGCCCCTGGGAATGTTCTTCAGCCAGGGTTTGTAGTGACAGCTGGTAATGGGTATATAAGAGTTACGATCTGTTACTTTAAAAAATGATCTGGTAATGATACCTTCATTGGTGTTAAAAATTTCCAGATCTAAAAAATGGATGCTTTCCTTATTAACATCCCAGGTTAGGGAGATATTGAGATCGTTGTGGTTCATGGAATCCAATAAATGCATTAATGCCTCCATGCTCCCCTTCCAGATGATCAGCAGATCGTCGATAAATCTCTTGTATAATAAAATATTATCACATACTCCATTTAAAACTCCTTCCTCTTCCCATTTGGCCATATACAAGTTTGCTACGCTGGGGGCAAATTTAGCGCCCATAGCGACACCTTTTATCTGTAAGTAAAACTTGTTCCCATACCAGAAAAAATTGTGGCGTAAACAAAATTCTAAACATTTAAGGATAAATATAATAAAATCTCCATCTACGGGTTCTTCCTTCCTAAGGGCCCACTCAACTGCTTTCATGGCCCCCTCATGGTCTATGTTGGTGTACAGTGAGGCTACGTCCCCTGTGGCCATAATAATATTATCCCGTGCGTTGCATTCACTTAATAGCTGTAATGTGTGCTTAGTGTCCTTTGAGGTAGGCTTTTGTTTTTTTCACCAGTGGTTGCAGGTGGATGTCTATATATTCCCCCAACCGGGAAGTCAAAGATTCAATGCCACTCACTATTGGCCTTCCCGGGGGGTTTTTACTATCCTTATGTATCTTCGGTAGGAAGTATATCACCGGTGTCTTGCTGACTGTAGGGACAAGATATTTCGCTTCATGTTTACTCAGGAGTCCTTCCTCACCATCATGAACGATATTTTCTAATATACTTTTGAAGGATTTGGAAGGATTCCTGTCCAATGGTCGGTAAGTGTCAGTATCGCTCAGTATTCGTTCCATTTCCACATTATATTGCTGTAGGGATAGTACAACTATCCCCCCGCCTTTATCCGCTGGCCTCACCACTATATCTGTTCTTTTGTTTAGTGAGTTCAAACCTTTAGTAAAATCCTATGTTCATAAAATTTCTTTATGGGTAATTGCTCTAGTTCAGTTGTCACCAATTTCTTAAACAGATCAACGTATTTGTTGTTGACTATATTGGGGTTAAAAACCGAGTTATTCCTCAGATTGGTGTACCTGGTATCTACAGTGGCTTTTTCAATAGGATTCAGGGCATAATATTTCTTAATATTCAACTTTCGGATAAACTTTTGTATTCCAATATATGTCTCAAATTTGTTGAGTCCTTTCTTGGGGGCGAACTTAATGCCTTTGTCGAGTACCAGCAGTTCTTCCCTTGAAAGCGGAGCCCCACTGAGGTTAAAAATCCCCTCTCCTAATCTTCTCGCCTTCTTTTTCTGCTGTACTCTTCTTCCTGCTCTCCCACCTCTCTTCCTTGATTTCTTAACTCGTGAGAGGGCCCTCCCCTGGTCCCCCCTAAAAAAAGACTCATCATCAAAAAAATCTTCATTGTTCTCCAAAGGTTGGTAACTATTATACCTCACTCTCTGAGGTTTTGGTGAATAGTAAACAGCACCCCTTTGTGTATTCCCATATGAATCCGAGGGATAACCCCTCTGCTGATATTGATTTGGTGGGGGACCTCTATGAGGTTGATAGTTCCCTCTATATGGTGTTCCCTGTCGGTATTCATAGTTGCCTTGAGACCTATGCGGGGTACCTTGCTGGTATCCGTGCTGTTTTTTGTAGCCATAGGAGTTGTATTGTCCACCCCGTCGTTGAGGGGGGGGGATTGGACTGATATCCCCTATCATAATAATTATGTTGGACTCTATTCCCTTCACCTCGATGTGGCGGTCTACCATCATGCCAATTTCCCTGGTTATTAGGCGGACCATAACCAGGGTGTTGGGTGTAATTACCTCCATAACTTGATCGTTCCTGCTGATCATAGTATGGTCTCCTTGGTGGTTAACGGTGGGGGGTTTGAGGTTGTCTGCCCTCATGATGGTTTGAGGGTAATCCTCTCCCTTCCACAAAGAAGTGGAAGTGGGAATAATGCAGAACTTGCCTGCAGAGGTTTTGTTGGGCAACGACTTGGGATGTTTAAATTCAGCCTTCTCCCTGGATATATCCCCGAAGCCTACCCTGTAACCACCCGCCAGCAAGCCCGGGTGGAGGTGCGCTCCCTCGAGGATGGGACCCAGGTAAGACCTGTCACCCCTGACCTAGACTGTACTACCCCAGCTATTCCTACTCCGACTTGGGCTTCTCTCCAAGACTTTGCTCAGGCAACTCTTAGTGACCCTTCCCTAGCTAGCTATAGGGAAAGAGCAGGATTGGACCCTGGGGGGTTGGAGAGGGAGCGGATAGAGTGGGTCCAGGGATTACTCTATCGGGTTACTGAGGGAAAGACAGCGTCCCATCCACCCAAGCGGCAGCTGGTTGTGCCACAGAAATATCGGCATGACCTGCTGCACATTGGGCATGCCATACCCTTAGCTGGACACCTGGGGATGTCCCGGACCCTCCACCTTCTGACTCAGTCGTTTTTTTGGCCAGGGATTACAGGGGATGTCCGACAGTATTGCCAGACCTGTGACACATGCCAGCGGGTGGGTAAGCATGGAGGCCCGCTGAAAGCTCCCCTACACCCTTTACCAATCATTGATGAATCCTTTAGCCGCGTTGCCGTAGACCTGGTTGGACCATTGCCCCGACCTAGTCCTGGGAAGAGATATATCCTTACTGTGGTGGATTATAACACCCAGTACCTGGAGGCCATTCCCCTTGCAAATATCCATGCAGAAACTGTGGCTGATGCTTTGCTCCGGATCTTTTCCAGGGTGGGTTTCCCTCGGGAAATCATCTCTGACCAGGGGACCCAGTTCACTGCTGAGCTCACTCAGCAGTTATGGAGGCTCTGTGGGATAAAGCCCCTACAGAGCTCTCCCTATCACCCCCAGACCAATGGACTGTGTGAGTGGTTCAATGGAACACTGAAACAGCTGCTTAGGACATTTGCAACCTCTCACAGGGATTGGGAGAGATATCTGACACACCTTCTCTTTGATTATCGGGAAGTGCCGCAGGAATCTACTGGGTTCTCCCCGTTTGAGTTACTGTATGGGAGGTGGGTGAGGAGGCCCCTAGATCTAGTCAGAGCCCACTGGGAAGGGGGAATTGATCCCCAAGGGTCCTCTATCATAGCATACGTTCTTGAGTTTAGGGACAGACTGAAGGAGCTCACGGACACCGTCCAAGAGAACCTTCGGGCTGCCCAAAGGCGGCAGAAATGATGGTACGATCGTACTGCTCAGAACCGCACTCTGGAGGTTGGGTAGAAGGTTCTTGCCCTCAGGCCAACCAAGCAGGACAAGTTACAGGCCACTTGGCAGGGACCTTACCGGGTTGTGGCAAAGCTCTTTGACACAACCTACCTAGTGGCTAAATGTTCGGATGAAAGAGTCCGACGGACCTTTCATGTGAACATGTTGAAAGTATACTGGGAAAGATCAGGAGAGGTAGCCGCTATATGTGCTCCAGCTGTGGAAGATTCTGAGAATCTTCCCCTGCTGGTGCTCCCGGAGCTAAATAGAATTACTGCAGGGATAGAGACGATAAAGCTTGACGACCAGCTAGGGCCGACGCAGAGAGAACAAGCTAGACAGGTCCTTAGTCAGAGAAGGGAAATGTTCTCCACAGTCCCTGGGTACACTACTATGGCAGTGCACCGTTTGGAGACCCCGGGACAACAGCCACTAATGCCGCGTACACACGAGCGGACTTTCTATCCTACTTGGTCCGGCACACTTTCCGACGGACTTTGTCCGCCAGGTGCGCCGGACTTTAAAACGGACGGACTTGCCCACACACGCCGGGACTTTCCGGCGGGCTAAGTCCGCCCGTCTTTCCGACGGACTTTCGCCGGAGTTCCGGCGGACTTTCAGAATGAACGGACTTGCCCACACACGGACAAGTCCGTTCATTTTGAACGTGACTCAGGTGCGACGGGACTAGAAAAGGATGTCAATCTTGCCGCTTTTATCGGCGAGATTGACACCTTGCTAGCCCCGTCGCGGGGCATACCAGGCCCTTAGGTCTGGTATGGATTATAAAGGGGAACCCCGCTACGCCGAAAAAACGGCGTGGGGTCCCCCTAAAATCCATACCAGACCCCGATCCGAGCACGCAGCCTGGCCGGTCAGGAAAGGGGGTGGGGACGAGCGAGCGCCCCCCCCCTCCTGAACCGTACCAGGCCGCATGCCCTCAACATGGGGGGTGGGTGCTTTGGGGGAGGGGGGCGCCCTGCGCCCCCCCCCCCAAAGCACCTTGTCCCCATGTTGATGAGGACAAGGGCCTCTTCCCGACAACCCTGGCCGTTGGTTGTCGGGGTCTGCGGGCGGGGGCTTATCGGAATCTGGGAGCCCCCTTTAATAAGGGGGCCCCCAGATCCCGGCCCCCCACCCTATGTAAATGAGTATGGGGTACATGGTACCCCTACCCATTTACCTAGGAAAAAAGTGTAAGTAATAAAACACACTACACAGGTTTTTAAAATATTTTATTAAACAGCTCCGGGGGGGGGATCTTCCTCCGGCTTCGGGGGTCTTCTTCCGGCTTCGGGGGTCCCTCCGCTTCATCTTCTCCCGGCGTCCGGTTGGTTCTTCTCCGCTCTCCGGCCTCTTCTCCCGGTGTCGCAGGTCTTCGGCCGGCCCCTCCGCTCTCTTCATGTAGCTCTATTGCGAGCGGAGGTCCGGACTTCTGGGCTTCTTGGCTTCTTGGCTTCTTGGCTTCTCTTCTCTTCTCTTCCCCCAGATGTTGACACGACGCTCTCTCCGGCTGGACTGGTCTCTGAGGGCTGCGTTGTGACTTATATAGGCGGAGACCCCGCCCCCATATGATGTCACAGTCCCTGGGCATGCTGGGACTGTGACGTTTTAGGGGGCGTGGTCGACCACGCCCCCTAAAACATCACAGTCCCAGCATGCCCAAGGGACTGTGACATCATATGGGGGCGGGGTCTCCGCCTATATAAGTCACAACGCAGCCCTCAGAGACCAGTCCAGCCGGAGAGAGCGTCGTGTCAACATCTGGGGGAAGAGAAGAGAAGAGAAGCCAAGAAGCCAAGAAGCCAAGAAGCCCAGAAGTCCGGACCTCCGCTCGCAATAGAGCTACATGAAGAGAGCGGAGGGGCCGGCCGAAGACCTGCGACACCGGGAGAAGAGGCCGGAGAGCGGAGAAGAACCAACCGGACGCCGGGAGAAGATGAAGCGGAGGGACCCCCGAAGCCGGAAGAAGACCCCCGAAGCCGGAGGAAGATCCCCCCCCCGGAGCTGTTTAATAAAATATTTTAAAAACCTGTGTAGTGTGTTTTATTACTTACACTTTTTTCCTAGGTAAATGGGTAGGGGTACCATGTACCCCATACTCATTTACATAGGGTGGGGGGCCGGGATCTGGGGGCCCCCTTATTAAAGGGGGCTCCCAGATTCCGATAAGCCCCCGCCCGCAGACCCCGACAACCAACGGCCAGGGTTGTCGGGAAGAGGCCCTTGTCCTCATCAACATGGGGACAAGGTGCTTTGGGGGGGGGGCGCAGGGCGCCCCCCTCCCCCAAAGCACCCACCCCCCATGTTGAGGGCATGCGGCCTGGTACGGTTCAGGAGGGGGGGGGGCGCTCGCTCGTCCCCACCCCCTTTCCTGACCGGCCAGGCTGCGTGCTCGGATCGGGGTCTGGTATGGATTTTAGGGGGGGCCCCACGCCGTTTTTTCGGCGTAGCGGGGTTCCCCTTTATAATCCATACCAGACCTAAGGGCCTGGTATGCCCCGCGCTCGCTGCAATAGGAAGATTTGTTTTTCCTATTGCAGCGAGCGCGAGATGCAATACCATCCCCTCGTGTCGTATTTGGTCTGTCGGACCAGCCTACACACGAGCGGGCTTTCCGTCGGACCAGCACACACACGAGCGGACTTTCCGCCCGAAACTGAGTCCGACGGAAAGATTTAAAATATGTTTAAAATCTAGGTCCGGCGGGCTTTTGGGAAGAAGTCCGCCGGAAAAGTCCGCCGCCGCCCACACACGGGCGGATTGTCCGGCACACTCTGGTCCGCCGGACCAAGTATGCCGGAAAGTCCGACCGTGTGTACGCGGCATAAGACAGGTGGCTTACCAGATACCTGACGCAGTGAGAGAGGGGATGCGTCATGAGATTAAGGAGATGCTTGAGCTGGGAGTCATTGAGCCATCCAGCAGCCCCTGGGCTTCCCCGGTTGTCCTTGTACCGAAGCGGGATGGCACAACTCGCTTCTGTGTAGACTACCGCAGATTAAATGAGTGCACCAAAACTGATGCTTACTCTATGCCCCGGGTCGATGATCTGTTAGATCGCATTGCTCGGGGAAAATTTCTGACAACCCTTGACCTATGCAAAGGGTACTGGCAAATTCCTCTGGATGCGGAATCTATTCCGAAATCGGCGTTCCTTACCCCATTTGGCTTATACCAGTCTAAAGTAATGCCATTTGGGATGAAGAATGCACCGGCAACTTTCCAGCGCATGGTAGACCAACTCCTTGATGGCCTCCAGGACTATGCTTGTGCATATCTGGACGACATTGCGATCAGTGATACCTGGGAGGACCATCTGGTTCACCTGGGTGTCGTGCTAGACCGCATCAAAGCTGCAGGTCCTGGTGTTCCTCGGCACAGCTGGGTACTATAGGAAATTTGTCCCGCAATATAGTTTCATCGCTAAGCCCCTGACAGACCTGACTAAGAAGCACCTTCCCCGACAAGTACTGTGGTCCTCCGAGTGTGAAGCTGCCTTCCAACGATTAAAGAATGCACTAACTTCAGCTCCTGTTCTAGCCGTCCCTGACCCAACCAAACGTTTTTGTGTCCACACAGATGCCTCTAAATTTGGGCTGGGGGCAGTATTGAGCCAAGTAGGACCTGATGGCCGTGAGCACCCAGTGGCCTACATCAGTCAGAAGCTGCTACCCAGGGAAGTCGGTTATGCAGCCGTGGAGAAGGAGTGTTTGGCGCTGGTGTGGGCTCTCAAGAAATTCCAACCTTATCTCTACGGATGATCTTTTACGGTGCTCACCGACCACAATCCATTAATCTGGCTTAATCGGGTTTCCGGGGATAATGGACGTTTGTTACGATGGAGCTTGGCACTGCAGCCTTACAATTTTACTATACAGTATCGGCCAGGAAAGCAGAATGGGAACGCTGATGGACTTTCCCAGCAAACTGAACTATAAAACTCTCCCGGACAGCCCCAAGCTGATCCATGGTGGATCTAGTTGGGTCTGCCGGACTATGGGACGGGGGGGAGCACTGTCACGGACACTGGCTGCAAGGACCTTTTTCTGTCCACATTCACCCTGTTATTTGGTATTGCTATATTAATCATTCTTTTGTTACATTTTTGAGAGACTATTTTCAGGGACTAGCCCAAAGACTATTCTTGGTTGTTAATTCTGAACAATACATGATTCTTGAAAGAGCTGATCACATTGACATGCGTAGACGAACTGTCTGGTCACCAGGGCTGCCTTAAGTGTTGTGTTAATTAACATGTTAATTATATAATTGTCTTTTAAGTTTTTGCTTAAATATATCACCTGGGATGCATATATATACACATATATACATATATACACAATACACTGTAAGTGCAGCTAACTCACTGACTGTCCTGCCTAAACTATCTAACTTAAATCAAATGACACTGTCTCTCTGTCTATCTCTTTCAACGCCGGAACACACACTACACAGGGCCGCCGTGCAGGCGGCCTTATATAGTGTGGGGCGTGTACTAAATCCCCTGAGCCATAATTGGCCAAAGCCTCCTTGGCTTTGGCCAATTACGGCTCTCTGTTCAGACGGCGCTGTGATTGGCCAAGCATGCGGGTCATAGTGCATGCTTGGCCAATCATCAGCCAGCAATGCACTGCGATGCTGCATTGAATTATGGGCCGTGACGCGCCACACGAATTTGGCGCGAATGGCCCATATCGTTCGCAATCGGGCGAACAGACTATGTTCGAGTCGAACATGGGTTCGACTCGAACACGGAGCTCATCCCTAGTTTGCACCAACAGCACACTAACACCAGTACACAAAGGGACACAAATTGCCCCTGATCGCACCCCCTGTCACAGTGACACCAATAGCAGTTTTTTTATTTTTTTACTGATCACTGCATTGGTGTCATTTTGTGACTGTTATAAGTGTTGGGGCAATTAGTGGTAGGCCCATTTTAAGTGTAGGGTATCCCCCTAATAAAAGGTTTATCCCCTTGATCGCCCCCCCCCCCCAAGTTAACCCTTTCACCCCCTGTCACCAGTGTCACTAATCGATCATTTTTCTGATCGCCGTATTGGTGTCACGGGTGACGCTATTTAGCCTGTTAGTAATTTAGGTTCACCGTCAGCTTTTTATAGCGTCAGGTACCCCCATATACTACCTAATAAAGGTTTTAACCCCCTGATTGCCCCCTAGTTAACCCTTTCACCAGTGATCACCGTATAAGTGTTACGGGTAATGCTGGTCAGTTTGTTTTTTATATCCGCCGTTTATTACCCAATAAAGGTTTAACCCCGATCGCCCGGCGGGTGATATCAGTTAGGTTTTAGGGTCAGTTAGGGTCTGCATCGCCCCAGGCAGGGTCAGATTACTGCTATTACTGCTAACACCCACACATGCAGCATACACCTCCCTTAGTGGTATAGTGTCTGAACGGATCAATATCTGATCTGATCAGATCTATACTAGCGTCCCCAGCAGTTTAGAGTTCCCAAAAATGCAGTGTTAGCGGGATCAGCCCAGATACCTGCTAGTACCTGCGTTTTGCCCCTCCGCCGAGCCCAGCCCACCCAAGTGCAGTATCAATCAATCATTGTCACTTACAAAACACTAAACACATAACTGCAGCATTTGCAGAATCAGGCCTGATACCTGCGATCGCTAACAGTTTTTTTTGGTAGCGTTTTGATACAGTTGCTTACAGTCAGGAGCTTTTTTACCTGTGAGTCTCACTAGTGTACCACTAAATTTAGAGCCCAAAATGGCAAATCGAAGGTACATTAGTGAAGAGGCCTACACGTTTCTGAGCATGGCAGATAGTGATGAGGAAGTCACTCATCTGTCAGATTCAGGCTCAGAATGCGATCCTGTCGACCACAGCGGCTCCATGACGGATAGCTCTGACGATGGAGTTGTGGTCCCTGCCAAGGTCAGGCGTACCAGACCCCAATCTTCTGCTGTTGTTGAGGTGCAAGAACCGCAGGGCTCTCGTATGGAGCAGAGAAGTACTAGTGCTGCTCATCCTTCTGAACTACCAAGCACCAGCGGCCTAGTACACCCTGGTTGTAGTATCACTGCAGTATCACGTGGTGACGTGGTGAGTCCCATAAGTGCAGTTCAAGCTGGCGAGGTGGCAAGCACAAGTAGTGTCCCGCTGCCACCAAGAAGACAAAGACAGGCCCGTTGTGCCCATAGTGTCCACCACACAATCACAGTCCACCTCTCTCCCCTCTCTTTTTCATCTTGTCACTTTCTAGTATCCCTCTGCTATCCTATGTTTTCCACCATCTCCATGTCCCTACCATCCTTGGCCCAGGCCTTTTACTCATGTATACATATCTTTATGCCAATACTCATTGATTTTACTTTACTACTTCAGATGTCTGACAAACATACTCATGTTTATAGCCTATACTCTTTATGGACTAATAAGGTCTCTAGGGATACATCAGTACACTACTATTACACAATCACAGTCCACCTCTCTTTTCTCTCTCCTTTCCTATCTTGTCACTTGTTAGTATCTCTCTGCTATCCTATGTTTCTAACCATCTCCATGTCTCTTTGGCCCAGGCCTTTCATTCATATATACATATCTTTATGCGAATACTTATTGATTCTACTTCATTTCTTTACTTCACTACTTTAGATGCCTGACAAACATACTTATGTTCACAGCCTATACTCTTTATGGACTAACGAGGTCTCTAGGGATACAGCACTATATCCATGCCATGCCTGCTCTCCGTTTGGCCCCTGGCGAGGTCCCATTGACTCTGCCCCCTCAGCTCCCTGGTGAGGCACCTGCTGCCGCCGTCTTGGAACCACACAGCTGTAGCCATGGTCAAGCTCAGGTGAGTATGGGGACCCATAACCCCTCCTACCCTGTGCCTTTATAATTAATACTTTGTCATATTGCCAAATATATACTTTTTCATCCTAGGCACATTGTTACACACAACCACCCCTGAAGAGCAAGCTGGATCTCACGAAACACGTTGGGTAGTATGATGCCAGTATACTATGACTGCTAATACATCTATGTATCAATACTCCTTGTTTATGTATCTTTTTTTAAATTGGCAATTGTTGGTGATATCTATGCATGTAAACAATTTTACTTGAATAAACCATATACTGTATTTACTACTGTTTTGTTTACTGACGGAAACGGTACCCACTTCATTCAAGTCCCGGGGCAAATCCTTTGTTTTATGCCCATAGTTTCCTTCCTGCAGAATTTGCCAATCCTACTTGGGAGTCCACCACTTCTGCAGCACCCGTACTTCCCCCATTCCCTGGTCAACCCAGAATTCAGGTGGAAACAGTTTATTTTATGTCACTAGATTTTTATTCACCGTTTTTCATTAGAGATCTCTATAGATCTATTGTGGACCAAAGTAATTTGTATGCCCTCAACATGGTCATAGTTAAAATAGTCCACTGACCCAATCTACCATATGCCCGTGTTCTCTGCCTCCATGACCAGGGCATGGTACAAGCAGATCTTGCGGTTCATGCACTTCAACAACAATGAACTCATGGAGACCCTAGATACGATCGGCTCTTTAAAATTCGGTCCCTCGCAAACCACTTCAACCAACGTTTTGCAGCCTTGTTTACTCCCCATCAAGTTGTCTGTGTTGAGGAGTCCCTGATTGAGTTTTCTGCCCGCTTGTCTTTCAAACAGTATCTTCCCAGCAAGCATGCCAGATACGGGGTCAAGATGTATAAGCTCTGTTGACCGGGCCACAGGCTATACATATAGTTTTATGGTTTACGAGGGAAGAGATAGTCACGTTGTTATACCTGAAAGGTTCCACGTGTACTGTCACTTTAAGGCTGGCTCCACCCAGGAGTGATGACAAGGGTCAAGGGGTATAGTAGCCATCTTAGAGCACATGTAAGGAAGCATATAAGATGTACCTGTCCTGAGATGCATGTTGCAGTGTACAGTGTGTACTGAAATAAACATCCATTGTTCCAGACCAGAGTCTTGTGTCTCTCACAACTCAGAGGATATAACAGTGGCGACGAGGATGGGATTTACAAAGTGTCTATCAGTCTGAGAGAGAGACAAAGGCAGTGTGGATTGTCATCTGGATAAAAGCAATCACAGAGCCCAGCAGGAAAATGTCATTGATCGGGACATTAGGTGAATTTGATGGGGAACAGACATCCTGGAGTTCCTGGGTTGAGAGACTGGAACAGTATTGCAGTGCAAATGCCATCCCAGACGACAGGCAAGTAGCAGTATTTCTGACAGTGGTTGGTGCTAAGACATATGACACTCTTAGAGATCTCCTTTTCCCTGTAAAGCCAGCAACTAAGACATTGGCAGAGCTCCTGACACTGTTAGAGGATCACTTCCAGCCTAAACCACTAGAGATTGCAGAAAGATTTCGGTTTTATCAGCGGCAGCAGCAGCCAGGTGAAGAAATTAAAGCTTATGTGCTCGCCCTTCGCAGACTAGCCTCTACCTGTTCTTTTGGGGAGTATCTACCTACTGCACTGAGAGATAAGTTTGTAATGGGACTGAATTGTGAGTCTAGCCAAAAGAGACTTTTAACAGAGAAAATCTTACCCTTACAAAGGCAATTGAAATAGCTTCAGTGATGGAAATGGCTGTGAAAGATACAGAGGAATTGAACCCCCAGGGCAGAAGGGAAGAGGTGAAACATGAAGTTTTCAGAACAGCAGTCAAGCCAACTGCCACAAACTGGAAATACAGACCCCCACCAAGTCGGGAGTCAGCCTGCTACCGTTGTGGAAATACAGACCATGACCACAAAGTCTGCCGGTTTAAGGATCAGACCTGTCATAATTGCGGTAAGACAGGCCATCTTAAACGAGTTTGCCGTAGCAAGAAGGTGCGAGATAAACAACCTCTGAACCCCAAGACAAAGACATATATGGTGGGAAGATATACATCCTCATCTGAGTCAGAGGATGAGGAAGTGCTCCACAGATTAGACATACATCATATGCATTCAGCACCCTCCGCAATGACTGTAGAGGTAACTGTGGAGGGAAAGAAACTCAAGATGGATGTAGACACAGGAGCAGCAGTTTCAGTTATCACCCAGAAACAATGGAGACAACTTCAGACCCAAACAACTGTCCGCCCAACACCAATCAAACTGCAGACATATTCAAAGCAGATACTCCACCCACTGGGTTATGCGAAAGTACAAGTATTGTACAAGGGTCAGACAAAGAGACTGCCATTATATATCCTAGAAAATGTCCCTCCAGTCCCTCTTTTTGGGAGGGACTGGATTGCTCACTTTGGTATGCCAGACATCACCATAAATCCCTGTAACACTGTTACAATTCCATTAGGAGATAATGAGGGATGGGTGGTGTCCCTAAAGCAACGTTTCCCAAAGATCTTTGATGACCAGTTGGGGAAAATAAAGCACGACTGTGTAAGACTCAAGCTGAAACCCAACGCTCAGCCTAAGTTCTTCAAAGCTCGGACAGTACCTTTCGCACTGCGAGCAGGAGTGGAAGCAGAACTAAGTCGGCTGGAGGAACAAGGTGTCATCTCCAAGGTAGAGCACAGCGAGTGGGCATCACCAGTTGTACCAGTAAAGAAAGCGAATGAGCTTTGCGCAGTGGCAGTATCATAGCCAATGAGGTTCAACTGAGGCGTGATTATTGCTAATTGCTTCTCGGCCTTTTGGCGAAGATCAAGTGTAGTATCTATTCTTATCAGTTTCCAGGAGGTGGCGCTTGCTTCCGTCCCTGATCTATGGCGAAATAGAGATGGGATTGCGGTTGCTATGCAAAACCTGCTGGAGTGAAGGTGACCTAGAGCGGTTTGTAGCCGAAAGGGAAGCCTTCTGATGGGGATGGAGAACCACGGGGTCTGAGCCAGAGGGTCGGGACCCTGGCCTTCTGGCCTGGATTGGGGCAGATCTAGCTCCGGACAGTTATTTGGGAGAGAACGCTTACTTCCCTCTTACAGGGGGGAGTGGTTAGTACTTCCCGAATGTAATTAGGAGGGAGTGATGGGAGCGACGGCAGAGCCTGATAAAGGACTCTTTCCGGCTTCCTGATCTCCATATCCTTTCTGCCTGTGGTGGGGTCTGCTGTGGTCTGGGCTGGGGGGTCGGGGCTTTTTCGAAAAGCCAGTGGTGAATGTGCCCCTGAAGTGGCAGTTCAGGGGTGCCGTATAGTCACGGTGTGAAAGCACTTGATTTTATGGCACCATGGTCACTTCACCACAACACACGTTTTTCGCACCTGCCTCTTGGGCCGGGCCTTTTGGCCAGGACCAGGGGAAAATTTTATGCCTGGCCGGAGGGCCGGCCATTGTATAGCACAATGGCCACTTTCGCTCTCCCATCTCACTATCTTCCCCACTCTTTCTTTTACCCCTGTTTGTCACCTTTTTGTCTTTTTTTTTTTTGGTTGTCTTTGTATACACGTTTTGTCACTGTGTGGCGAGTAGGGTGTGGGTCCTCGGGCCTACTCTGAAAGTCTTGGGAGGGGGTGGACATAGGCCTTTTGGCTTGGTTCGCCCTCTCCTTTGAGGGGTCTCTCTTCGGGAGAGCCCCACTGTACTTGGGTTGGTCTGCTTCGGCAGTCCTTCCAGTTGTGGGGGTCCGCCTGGTTTCGGCCGGATGGACCCTTTGTCTGAGTACCTCAGTCCCTGTCTGGAGCCTAACGCCCCGGGGGATCAGGGTAAGGTCCTTCCCTAGTGGAGGACTCTGTACACCCGTTGCACGTTTTTGTGTTTCACTCTCTATGTATGGGCACTTTTTTTTGGCACCGTGTGGAAGTTTTTGAGGTGTGTTTTGCACGCCACTGGCTTTCGATAGAGTGATTAATTTAAAAAAAAAAAAAAGTAAAGAAAGCGAATGGTGACTTACGCATTTGTGGCGATTTCCGCATGGCACTGAACTCCCAACTGGAGATAGACCAGTATCCTCTACCCAGAGTAGATGACATTTTTGCCTCTCTTACAGGGGGCCAAAAGTTCACCAAGCTTGATCTCAGACAAGCATATTTACAGTTTGAGGTCCATCCTTCTTCCCGCAAGTTTCTAACCATCAACACCCACAAGGGACTGTATGAATACAATCGGATGGTGTTTGGTGTAGCCTCCGCCCCAGCCATTTGGCAATGAAAAATGGACGAGATTTTGGCGGACATTCCTTTCACGCAGTGCCTGCTAGATGACATGCTCATCACAGGACGGACAGAGCAGGAACACAAGCGGAACGTGGAACTTGTGTTGGCGAGACTCCAAGAACAGGGTCTAAAAGTGAACTTAGCAAAATGCCAATTCATGGTGCCTAAATTGGAGTTTTGTGGCCACCTTGTGGATGCAGAGGGTATACACACCACGGAAGCCAAGGTTGATGCTTTAGTCAAAGCTCCAGCCCCAACCAACGTCCAGCAGTTGAGATCATACCTTGGCTTGCTGAACTATTACCACAAATTCCTGCCAGATCTGCCACACACCTTGTTTCCGCTGAACAAGCTTTTGGAAAAACACTCAAGATGGGACTGGTCGGCTGCATGCCAACGGGCTTTTGAAGTCTCTAAGCGGAAGCTGTTGGCGTCACGCATGCTCGTGCACTATGACCTCCAGAAGCCTCTCACCTTGGCTTGTGATGCCTCACCCTATGGTCTGGGTGCTGTACTATCTCACATCTTACCAGATGGGTCAGAAAAACCAGTGGCATTTGCCTCCAGGTCTTTGACAAAAGCAGAAAGCAATTACTCACACATTGACAAAGAGGCTCTAGCGCTGATATGGGCAATTAAGAAGTTTCATCTTTACCTGTATGGTAGGGAATTCACCATACTGACAGACCATAAACCACTCCTTCAGATCTTTAGCCCTGACAAAGGCATCTCTCAGACTACTGCGGCCCGCCTCCAACGCTATGCCCTATTCTTGAGAGCATACAGCTACAAAATCCAGTATCGCGGTCATGATGCCAATGCGAATGCGGACGCAATGTCCCGACTGACAGGGAAGTTGATGGACTCTTCTCCACCGGTCAAGAGTTGTCGTTACACCAGCCTGTCCTTCTTGTCTTCTGGGGAGATAGCAGCCCATACAGCCAAGGATACCTTTCTGAAAACAATACTCTCCTGGGTATGGTCCGGTTGGCCTGCAACCGTTACACAGGATTATGAACCTTATTTTCGTAGGCGTATGGAATTAACTGTGGCTGGCAACTGTGTTTTATGGGGAGACCGAGTGATCATTCCACAGACCCTCCGGAGACACATTCTGGGCTTGCTACATACTGGTCATCCCGGGGGCACACGTATGAAACAAAAGGCCAGAGGCTATGTGTGGTGGCCAAACCTAGACTCAGATATCACAACATATGTGAATGCTTGTGCTGGATGTGCACAAACTGCAAGAGACCCTCCTCGAGGGTGTGTCCAGCCCTGGACTTGGCCCACAGTTCCTTGGTTTCGCCTACACTTGGACTTTGCAGGCCCGATCAGAGGACACACCTTCTTGATCATAGTGGACGCCCATTCAAAGTGGCCTGAGGTCATTCCTGTTACTCAGCCAACGACTAAGGCAACGGTTTCCATACTGTTACATCTCGCTGCTACGTTTGGATACCCCAGAGAGATCGTCACTGACAATGGTGCACAATTCACCAGTCAGGAGTTTCAGCGTTTCCTGACTGCCCACAACATCAAGCACAAGTTGACCGCACCTTACCACCCGGCTACTAATGGTCAAGCAGAACGGTTTGTGCAGACTTTTAAACGCTATTTCAAAGCTACAGTGGCTGCAAGTAAACAACAGTCCCTGTCACCCCAGCAGCTGGACTCCTTCCTTTCTGCTTACAGAAACACACCACATGCAACCACTGGGAAAACTCCAGCAGAACTCCTTCTGGGTCGGCAGCCATGGACTGTTTTGGACATGCTCCGTCCTCAAACAGTCCAGGAACATGTACTGCAGTCCCAAGACAAGATGGTCAAACATGATGAGCTCCCTCGATTCACAGCCGAAACAAAAGGTATGGGCCCGATCTTATGGGGCTTCCAACGCCCGGTGGCTTCCTGCTGTCATTGCAGAGACTTTGGGACTCAAGATGTATAGGGTCTGCCTGGAAGATGGTTCCATTTGCAGACGGCATGCAGACCAACTGCGTCCTCGTTTTCAATTGCCCGAATCCCTGACGCCAGATGAACCACCAGTGTCGCAAGGATCTGCTCCCAGCGGATCAGAATGCACGGGGACTGATGATTGGGGGGGACTCTGAACTTTTGAACTCAGCTCCAACAGAGCCCTCCAGCCCTGGTCCAGAGGTCTGTTCACCCACTGAGCTGGTGGATCCCTTCTTGGCCCTGCCGGTGCCCATTCCGGCCAGCCCTGTTTCCTCCGGTCCCGAGTCGCTGGGTGCCCGACCTCAACGACACTGTCGCCCTCCTGATCGGTTTCAGCTTCCAGACCGGTTACGAGACTTTCGACGGGGCCGCCGAAAGTGATCCGATGACATTGTATCCCCGCAACTGTCCCTGGAAGCTTGGTCTCACATCTGGATGCAGGAAATATCCGGTGCATCTCCTGTGTTTGGAGGATTGTTATTGGACAGTTATTAGTTAATGTTTTGTGCCTTTTCTCGTTTTGTTGTAAAATTTTTTTTTTTTTTTAGGGATGGATGGAAGGTGTTATACCTGAAAGGTTCCACATGTACTGTCACTTTAAGGCTGGCTCCACCCAGGAGTGATGACAAGGGTCAAGGGGTATAGTAGCCATCTTAGAGCACATGTAAGGAAGCATATAAGATGTACCTGTCCTGAGATGCATGTTGCAGTGTACAGTGTGTACTGAAATAAACATCCATTGTTCCAGACCAGAGTCTTGTGTCTCTCACAACTCAGAGGATATAACACACGTAGAGCTGTCAAACTGCCCAGATTACATAGGGAGCGCTGGCAAGATTGTGTGGGACTTGGCGTCACCCTTATTCGGAAAAGGGTACCATTTGTATGTGTACAATTATTACACAAGCATGACAATTTTTAGTCGCTTGTTTGATCATCAGATTGGCGCATGTGGGATCTAATCGTCGGGGCTTACCCCAGAGGCTTGTAGATTCCCGTCTTAGGCTGGGGGAGAGAGCCTGCTTGAAGTGTAATAACTTGCTCGCTGTGAAGTGGAGGAATAATAAGAATGTTTTCGTTCTGTCCTCCCTTCATGCAGACATGACAGTCCAAATTCCTACGGCGACTGGTGTTGTGGAGAAATCCCTCTGTGTCCACGAATATAACCAAAATATGGGAGGGGACCTCAACGACCAGTTGTTGGCACTGTACATAGTTGCCCGTAAGGCCAGACGCTGGTACAAAAAAGTGTCTGTATACTTATTTCAATTGGCTTTGCTGAATGCTCGTGCTATACAGAGCTTCAGGATGGACTGGATCCTTCCTTAAATTCCAGGAGGAGATCATCAGAGCCCTTCTGTTTCCAGACTGTGCTCCACCTCACCTTCCCAATCCAAATGCAGTAAGCCGGCTGCATGAGAGGCATTTTCCGTATGTCCTCCCGAGTACTCCTACCCAAGGAACCCCCCAAAAGAAGATGTTGTGTCTGTAGCAAGCGCAGATATAGGCGTGACACCCGCTATTATTGTCCCTCCTGTCCTGACAATCCTGGTCTTTGCATTGGTGAATGTTTTGAACGCTACCATGAGTTTTAGCATAGGGTACAGCACTGCACAGACTAGGACATACTTTCACAGGGTCTCCCAAGATGCCATCGCATTTTGAGAGACCCGAACCGTTACAAATAAAAGTGTAAAAAAAAAAAAAACACAAATATATATAAAATTAAAAACCTTTCTCTGTTTTATTGTTTGTTAATAACATTGTTAATGTTTTATTGTTTACCATCATTTGCTTAGCAGGTACGCCATTCAGTTGCAGCGCAGATTTATTTATCTCGACAGCAACAGCGTTTGTTCCCACAATATATATAAAGCCTTGACTCCAGCGCTGTAGGAGGTGATTTCACCACCACAGTTAAAAACAAAATGGTGCATGTATGCCCATCATTAGAAGTGGGTGGATGAAGGGAGGTATTCTAATGGTGGGCATATCCACTGATCATTTTTCTTTCGTTCAGCCCACAGGCTGCATGAAAAAAAAAAAAAAAAAAATTATTACAATATATGCCCAACAAGGACCAGCAACGTACTGGTATGTTGCTGGACTCTGAGTGGTTATACCAGAATGATGCCTGCGGGTTTAGGTATCATTCTTTTTAGCCAGCGGTCAGCTTTCATATAAAAGCAATCCTAGTGGCTAATTAGATTCTAGACTTCTTTTATAAGCAGTGGGAGGGAATGTCCCCCCCACTGTCTTCCATGGTTTTCCTCTGGCTCTCCTGTCCCAACAGGGAACCTGAGAATGTAGCCGGTGGTTCTGCCAGCTGACCATAGAGCTGATCAGAGACCAGAATGGCTCCAATCATCTCTATGGCCTAAAAAAACGGAAGCTACGAGCATTCCATGACTTAGATTTCGCCGGATGTAAACAGCGCCATTGGGAAATTGGGAAAGCATTTTACAGTGGGGACGGAAAGTATTCAGACCCCCTTAAATTTTTCACTCTTTGTTATATTGCAGCCATTTACTAAAATCATTTAAGTTCATTTTTTTTCCTCATTAATGTACACACAGCACCTCATATTGACAGAAAAACACAGAATTGTTGACATTTTTCCAGATTTATTAAAAAAGAAAAACTGAAATATCACATGGTCCTAAGTATTCAGACCCTTTGCTCAGTATTTAGTAAAAGCACCCTTTTGATCTAATACAGCCATGAGTCTTTTTGGGAAAGATGCAACAAGTTTTTCACACTTGGATTTGGGGATCCTCTGCCATTCCTCCTTGCAGATCCTCTCCAGTTCTGTCCGGCTGGATGGTAAACGTTGGTGGATAGCCATTTTTAGGTTCTCCAGAGATGCTCAATTGGGTTTAAGTCAGGGCTCTGGCTGGGCCATTCAAGAACAGTCATGGAGTTGTTGTGAAGCCACTCCTTTGTTATTTTAGCTGTGTGCTTAGGGTCATTGCCTTGTTGGAAGGTAAACCTTCGGCCCCGTCTGAGGTCCTGAGCACTCTGGAGAAGGTTTTCGTCCAGGATATCCCTGTACTTGACCGCATTCATCTTTCCTTCAATTGCAACCAGTCGTCCTGTCTCTGCAGCTGAAAAACACCCCCACAGCATGATGCTGCCACCACCATGCATCACTGTTGGGACTCCATGCGGGCTTTCATGTGTCTTGCACTGAGGAGAGGCTTCCATCGGGCCACTCTGCCATAAAGCCCCGACTGGTGGAGGGCTGCAGTGATGGTTGACTTTCTACAACTTTGCCCCATCTCCCTACTGCATCTCTGGAGTTCAGCCACAGTGATCTTTGGGTTCTTCTTTACCTCTCTCACCAAGGCTCTTCTCCTCCGATAGCTCAGTTTGGCCAGACGGCCAGCTCTAGGAAAGGTTCTGGTCGTCTGTTTTTGATTTAAAAAATTTACGTCCTTAGAAATCCTGAAGGCGGTGCTTGGTTTTCGTGGGGTCCTGTACGCGGCTAGGCTCCCAAAAAGTCTCACACATGTGGTATCCCCGTACTCAGGAGAAGCAACAGAATGTATTTTGGTGTGTAATTTCACATATGCCCATGGTATGTTTGAGCAATAATTCACTTAGTGACAACTTTGTGCAAAAAAAATTTTAATTTTCCCGCAACTTGTGTCAAAATATACCGTAACTGTATATACTCTGCATTCAGTGTAGCCTATATATACAGTGAAGGCAGTGGTGTACTATTTCCAATACACTTCAGGCAGTGTACACAGTATATAATACAGTGTAGTGCGGTTTTTACAAAAAAAAAGGCCACCAAGGAGTGGCAGACGCTCACAGGCCACTAAAAGAGGGCAAGCAGCCTCTGTGTCTACAGTCAACAGTGGTGGTTGTGGACATGGCGCATCCTCTGCAGGTGGCCGCGGGGCACGCTTGTCCTTTTTTTCTGCTGCTGGCCGTGTTATTGACCCACAACATGCAGAAGAGTTGGTGGGGTGGCTAACAAAGCCATCTTCATCCTCCTCATCCTCTGTCACCCAGGCTCAGAGTCGTTTGCCTTCCAACGCAGCTGTCAAAGTGGCCTATTCCACCGGCATCCTTGTCCACAGTCACTCCTTCTGTAGCCCCACCATCATGGATGAGTCCCCAGAATTATTCGACCACAGTGTCAGTTACATGCTGCTGGAGGATGTTCAGTGATTTAAAGGCTTCGATATGGTTCCCAGGTTGAGGAAGGGAGTGACGTGAGCCTAGAGAGAGGGGGTGCCACAGTAGGACAAGAAAGTGGCAGTCATGTTCCCCCAGCTGCAGCATACTGCCAAGTTTTCTCCAGTGACAAGGAGGGACTGGGTAATGAGGTCACTGACTGTACTTGGGTGCTTGAGAGGAGGAATGTGAGGAGGAGGAGGAGGAGGCACAACTCCAAAGAGGCAGGATGTCCTCCAGGGGGCAGCTTAAGAGCAGCCACCCTATTGTATCACACCGCAGAGCTCCGCAGGTGCAGGGCGCTGCTGACTTTTAAAAGTTCCTTGGTGTGGGCCTTTTTTGACACGTGTGCAGCAGATCGCACCGTTGCTGTTTGCAACCTATGTCTAAAGCGGATCAAGCATGGCCAGAACAGCAGCCGCTTAGGCACCACATGCTTGACCAGACATATGACGACCTGCCATGCAGTCTGTTGGCAACAGCAAAGACACATTCTATGATGTGTTGCCCCAAATCATAGATAAAGGTGGACTTCTCCTTGCTCCTCCTCTTGGATCTCCAACCCTACTATACCTCCAGTCTTCTAAAAAACCTGCACTGAGAGAAATGAAGGTATAGCAATAGGTGTCACAAGTAGTTGCAGGCAATCTGCTAGCAGTACACCACCAATTGATTTCAGCAGGCAAATTTCCCTACTCCAGTTGTTGAACCATAAAAAGAAATTCGGCCCCAGTCATCCACATGCACAGCGTCCAAATTGCTAGCACTGCAACTGCTGCCTTTTCAGCTGGTAGTCTCTGCCTCCTTTCATGAATTTGTGGAATGTGCAGTACCACAGTGGCAGGTTCCAAAACGGCCTTTCTTTTCACGCAAGGCATTCCAGCTCTATACTGGCATGTGGAAGGCAATGTTTTGGCCTCGTTGGACAGGGCAATCAGCAGTAGGGATAGGCCGAACACCCCCCGGTTCGGTTCGCAGCAGAACATGCGAACAGGCAAAAAACTTATTTGAACATGTGAACACATTAAAGTCTATGGGACACGAACATGAATAATCAAAAGTGCTAATTTTAAGGGTTAATATGCAAGTTATTGTCATAAAAGTGTTTGGGGACCCGGGCCCTGCCCCAGGGGACATGTATCAATGCAAAAAAAAGTTTTAAAAACGGCAGTTTTTTAGGGAGCAGTGATTTTAATAATGCTTAAAGTGAAACAATAAAAGTGAAACAAATTTCGTACCTGGGGGTGTGTATAGTATGCCTGTAAAGTGGCGCATGTTTTCCATGTTTACAACAGTCCGAGAGCAAAATGACATTTCTAAAGGGAAAAAAAAGTAATTTAAAAGTACTAGCGGTAGCGCCTGCTGCTATAATGAATTGTCGGGTCTCTGCAATACTCATAAAAGTCATTGAAAAAAAGGCCAAAATTAAAAAAAAAAAAAAGGCGTGGGGGTCCCCCTCAAAATCCATACCAGACCCTTATCTGACCACGCAACCTGGCAGGCCACAGGAAAAGAGGTGTGGACGAGAGAGCGCCCCCCCCTCCTGAACCGTACCAGGCCACATGCCCTCAACATGGGGAGGATGTCCCCATGTTGATGGGGACAAGGGCCTCATCCCCACAACCATTGCCTGGTGGTTGTGGGGGTATGTGGGCGGTGGGCTTATCGGAATCTGGAAGCCCCCTTTAACAAGGGGACCCCCAGATCCCGGCCCCCCACTGTGTGAAATGGTAATGGGGTACAAATCTGAAAAGAGAGGTATTGTTGCGCTACTAAAAAATTACTCTTAATAGTGTAAGTCAGCAGCCAGCATCACCAGTATGATAACCGTATACAAAATGTGATAAATAAATGAATGCAGCGCTAAGTGTCATTAAACATGCGTTTTCTGTGATTATGCAAAGTTATCACCTTTCATAGGTAATATGTGTATTCATCCATAAAAGTATAATAATAATTCAAAAAGTATAAGTGAAACTAGACAACAAAATATAAGTTCAGTGCATACACGGATGAATCACCCTTTTTTGAATAATATATATCACCCTTCATCAAATCAGTGTATGTATGGTGGTAAATAAACTTTTTTTTAAAAATAAAGTCCATACATAAAAGAAAACTGTAGCAACAACACTGTGTAAAGTGTGGCACAGAGGAGATCCCGTATTGATTGTTATATCTGGTGGGCAATCTTCCTGCATACAGATTTCATATAGAAGTAGTAAGGTGGATGCGCTTACTAGAAGGGATGGACACTCTCACCATACGGCGTGGTGTCGTAAGGGCTTGCGGATCCAAATGATCCTATGGGTGCACTGATGGCCGAAAAACCTGCTTTTATTGGTTCATGCACCATGTGGAGATTCCCTTTTTTCCCTATGTGGATGATATTGTGACGTGGTGAGAACTACATCCTTTCGGCCATCAGCGCACTGGGAGAGACGAATCCATCCATCCATCCATCCATCCGATGACTCACAGTCTACCCCGTCCCTGAAGTCGCTCTGGATGCAATCCCTGGTATTGTCCATTGGCACGTCTCAGCGAGTTTCCAGTGAACACCCATAGGATCATTTGGCTCCGCAAGCCCTTACAACACCCCGCCGTATGGTGAGAGTGTCCATTCCTTCTGGTAAGCGCATCCACCTTACTACTTCTATATGAAATCTGTATGCAGGAAGATTGCCCACCAGATATAACAATCAATACGGGATCTCCTCTGTGCCACAGTTTACAGTGTTGTTGCTACAGTTTTCTTTTTATGTATGGACTTTATTTTTAAAAAAAAGTTAATTTACCACCATACACTGATTTGATGAAGGGTGATATATATTATTCAAAAAAGGGTGATTCATCCGTGTATGCACTTAACTTATATTTTGTTGTCTAGTTTCACTTATACTTTTTGAATTAATATTACACTTTTATGGATGAATACACATATTACCTATGAAAGGTGATAACTTTGCATAATCACAGAAAACGCATGTTTAATGACACTTAGACCCCTTTCACACTGGGGCGGTTTGCAGGCGGTATTGCGTTAAAAATACCGCCTGCAAACCGCCCCTTATCAGCCTCCGCTGTTTGTTCAGTGTGAAAGCCCGAGGGCTTTCACACTGAAGCGGTGCGCAGGCAGGACGGTGAAAAAAGTCCTGCAAACCGCTTTTTTGGAGCGGTGAAGGAGCGGTGTATTCACCGCTCCTGCCCATTGAAATCAATGGGACAGCGCGGCTATACCGCGGCTATAGCCGCGATGTACGAGGGATTTTAACCCTTTTTCGGCCGCCAGCAGGGGGTTAAAACCGCACCACTAGCGGCCGAATACCGCTGCAAGAACGACGGTACAGCAGCGCTAAAAATAGCGCTGTTGTACCGCCGACGCCCCCACCGTCCCAGTGTGAAAGGGGCCTTAGCGCTGCATTTATTTATTTATCACAATGGGGTACAAATGTACCCCTACAATTTTACAAAGAAAGTGTCAAAAATTTAAAAAAGACAAGATACAGTTTTTGACAATTTCTTTTTTAAGGTCTTCTTCTTTCCCCGCTTCTTCTGGTCTTCATTCGGTTTTGTTCCTCCATCTTGCTCTTCCCCTGCTTCTTCCTCTGCTTCTTCCTTCGGTGTTCTTGTCCACATCATCCTCCGGCTTCTTCCGCGCTTCGTTCTCTGGACGATCCGCACCCATGGGAGGTTCCCGCAGTGTGACGATTCTGTTCTTCTGACAGTTCTTATATAACTTAGGGCGGGACCACCCGGTGACCCCGCCCCGTCAGACGTACGGGACTTCAAGGGGACTTCCCTATGGCTTTCCCCGTGTGTCAGAGGGGGGTGGGGTCACTGGGTGGCCCTGCCCTCAGTTGTATAATAACTGTCAGAAGAACAGAAGTGTCACACAGCGGAACCTCCCATGGATGCGGATCGTCTGAAGAACGAAGCGGGGAAGAAGAAGCCGGAGGAAGATGCGGACGAGTAGACCCAAGGGACGAAGCAGAGGATCAGAGGAAGAAGCAGAGGAAGAAGCGGGGGAAGAACAAGATGGAGAAAGAAAACCGAATGAAGACCAGAAGAAGATGGAAGAAGAAGCGAGGAAAGAAGAAGACATTAATAAAGGAATTGTCAAAAACCGTCTTGTCTTTTTTTAACACTTTTTTTTGAAATGGAAATCCATTTCACACAGGGGGGGGCCGGGATCTGGGGGTTCCCTTGTTAAAGGGGGCTTCCAGATTCCGATAAGCCCCCCGCCCGCATACCCCCATAACCACCGGGCATGTTGAGGGCATGTGGCCTGGTACGGTTCAGGAGGGGGGTTGCTCTCTCTTGTCCCCCCTCTTTTCCTGCGGCCTGTCAGGTTGCGTGCTCGGATAAGGGTCTGGTATGGCTTTTTAGGGGACCCCCATGCCATTTTTTCAAAAAATTTTGGCGCGGGGTTCCCCTTAATATCCATACCAGACCTGAAGGGTCTGGTATGGATTTTGAGGGGGACCCCCACGCTTTTTTTTTTTTTTTTTAATTTTGGTTCGGAGTTCCCCTTAATATTCATACCAGACCCAAAGGGCCTGGTAATGCACTGTGGGGGAACCCCATGCCGTTTTTTTTTTTCAATTACTTTTATGTGTATTGCAGAGACCCGACAATTCATTATAGCCGCGAATATTAAGGGGAACCCCGAACCAAAATTTAAAAAAAAAATGCGTGGGGGTCCCCCCAAATTCCATACCAGGCCCTTCAGGTCTGGTATGAATATTAAGGGGAACCCCGCGCCAAAATTTAAAGAAAAATGGCGTGGGGGTCCCCCTCAAAATCTATACCAGACCCTTATCCGAGCACGCAACCTGGCAAGCCGCAGGAAAAGAGGGGGGGATGAGAGAGTGCCTGAACCGTACCAGGCCACATGCCCTCAACATGGGGAGGATGTCCCCATGTTGATGGGGACAAGGGCCTCATCCCCACAACCCTTGCCCGGTGGTTGTGGGGGTCTGCGGGCGGGGGGATTATCGGAATCTGGAAGCCCCATAACAAGGGGACCCTCAGATCCCCCTGTGTGAATTGGTAATGGGGTACAAATGTACTCCTACCATTTCACAAAAAAAGTGTCAAAAATGTTAAAAAAAATGACAAGACGGTTTTTGACAATTCCTTTATTAATGTCTTCTTCTTTCCCCGCTTCTACTTCCATCTTCCTTCGGTGTTCTTTATCCTCCGGTCTTCTCCGCTTCGTCTCCGCTTCTCCACCTCAATGGGAGTCTCCCGCTGTGTGACGCTGTTCAGATGACAGCTCTTATATAATGGAGCGCGGGGCCACCCGGTGCCTCCCTCTGATACACTGGGACTGCCCTATGGCTTTCCCCGTGTTGTCAGAGGGGGGCGGGGTCACCCGTTTACGTAAACGGATGACCCCGCCCCGCTCTGACACCATGGGGAAAGCCATAGGGAAGTCCCCGTGTGTCAGAGGGGGGGTGGGGTCACCGGGTGGCCCCGCCCTCCAATATATAAGAGCAGCAGACCCATTGAGGCAGATCAGAGGACGAAGCGGAGAAGAAGATGCCAGACGAGAAGACCGGAGGAAGAAGCCGGGGAAGAACAAGATGGAGGATGAACAACACTGAAGGAAGACCAGAAGAAGATGGAAGAAGAAGCGGGGAAAGAAGAAGACATTAATAAAGGAATTGTCAAAAACCGTCTATTGTCGTTTTTAGACACTTTTTTTGTGAAATGGTAGGGGTACATTTGTACCCCATTACCAAGTCACACGGGGGGGCGGTATCTGGGGGTCCCCTTGTTAAAGGGGGCTTTCAGATTCCGATAAGCACCCCGTCCGCAGACCCCCACAACCACCGGGCAAGGGTTGTGGGGATGAGGCCCTTGTCCCCATCAACATGGGGACATCCTCCCCATGTTGAGGGTGAGTTGTAAAGGGTGTTCCGTGGCTTTCGAATTTGCCACGAACACCCCAAATTGTCTGCTATTCGGCGAACAGGCGAACAGTCAATGTTTGAGTCAAACTCATGTTCGACCTGAACATAAAGCCCATCCCTAGTCAGCAGTAAGATTCATATTACCGCTGACTCATGGTCCAGCAGGCATGGGCAGGGACGTTACCTTTCCTTCACGGTGCACTGGGTAACTCCTGGCAGGTGGGAAGGATGCAGGACAGGGTTCATTGTTGGAGCTTGTTCCGCCACTATGCCTCCAAAAAGCTGGTGGTGATTCTGCCACATCTGTATGCTCTCCTCCATTCTCTTATTGTTCCTCTATGGTCTATTCTGCAGAATTGTCCTCTGAACCAGCAGTGCACTCTAAGCGCTCAAGGGGCTACGCAAGCAGTCAGGCTAAAAGATGCCATTCAGTGCTTGAGTTGGTCTGCCTAGGGAACAGGAGCCACACTGGGGCAGAGATTCTGTCAGCTCTGCAGGGGCAGGCTTAGAGGTGGTTGAAGCCACTCCAACTTCAGCCAGGAATGGTTGTATGCGACAATGGCACCAACCTTCTCTCCGCCCCCTGACAGGGACACTTGATGCATGTTCCATGTTTGGCACACATCATGAATTTGGTGGTGCACAGTTTTTTGACCAGGTACCCAGGCTTACAAGATCTCCTGTCAGAAACCATGAATCAGACAGACAGAAGTGCAGTTAAAAATCACACTTGTTTAATAATAATAGTAAAAGGTAAACAGAGCAACGTAGTCAAATCATAGCCAGAGTTCAGTAACGGGAACGCATGGTCAGACAAGCCAGGACGTCAGGAAGCCAGAGATTACCGTACTACAGGAAACCGGAGAATTCGAGAAATGGAATTGCAAGCAGGATTAGGAACCAGAAAGGACATCAGCCAAGTGAGTCTTCAACAGGTACACAGGAGAGAGTCTCTGGAGACCATGGAGATTCTCTAACTCAGGCATGCTCTGCGGAACAAATGAGTCAGGCAGCATCGATGGTTGGAAACCATAGTTCGCCATAAACGGGGACAATCTGGAAGCAGAAAGGCACTATTGTGAGCAAACTCCGCCCAAGGTAAGAGGTCCAGTTGTTATGATGGTCAGAAATATAGCAACGTAGAAACTGCTCCAAGGACTGGTTGGCTCATTCTGCTGGCCCATTAGACTGCGGGTGATATGCAGAGGAGAAAGAAAGCTGAATTTCCAACTGTGCACAAAAGGCTCGCCAGAACCGGGACACAAACTGACTACCCCTGTCCGAGACAATCACTTTGGGTAGCCCATGTAAGCAAAAGATCTGAGCAAAAATGGAAGCCAGTTCCTTAGATGTGGGCAACTTCTAAGACCCCTTTCACAGTGAGGCATTTTTCAGGCGCTACAGCACTTAAAATAGCGCCTGTAAAGCACCTGAAAAAAGCCTCAGCTGCAAACCCAGTGTGAAAGCTCGAGTGTTTTCACACTGGGGCGCTGCGCTGGCAGGGCGTCACAAAAAGTCCTTCTTCCCAGCGGTATAGGAGTGGTGAATATACCGCTTCTCCCCATTGAAAACAATGGGGCAGTGCTGCTATACCACCAGCAAAGTACCGATGCAGCGGCATTTTGCGGGTGGATTTAACCTCTTTTTGGACGCTAGCGGGGGTTAAAAATGGCCCGCTAGCGGCCGAATAGTGCCACTGAAACAACGGTAAAGCGGCGCTAAAAATAGCGCCGTTTTACCGCTGACGCCCAGGGCAGCTCAGTGTGAAAGTGGAATACAATAAGACATCTTTGATAACCAATCAACCACCATAAGGATAACTGTGTTACCCTGCGAGTTGGGTAAGTCCACAATGAAATCCATAGACAGGTGGGTCCAATGCCTCTCTCCATTGGGTATGGGTTGTAGGAGGCCCACTGGAAGGTGTCATGGTGTCTTATTCTGAGCACACATGGAACAGGCAGCTACGAAGGCGGTTACATCAGCACGTAGACTAGGCCACCAGAATTGTTGGGAAATGGCCCAAAAGTTGATTCTTCCCAGGGTGGCTAGCAGCCTTGGGAGAATGGTAGGTCTGGAGCACGGCAGTATGAAGACTCTCAGGGACAAAGCAGCAGTCACAAGGTTTCTCGGGAGGAGCATGGACCTGAGCGGCAATAATTTTGTCACCCAAAGGAGAAGTGAGACTGGTGCGAACCGTAGCCAGAATACGATCAGGAGGAATCACAGGAACAGGAACCGATTCCATCTTGGTAGAGTAAGTGGAGGAAAATCGTTACAACAAAGCGTCAGCCCTTACATTCTTAGTACCGGGTAAAAATGAGACAATGTCATTTAAACTTGACAAGAAAAGAGCCCATTGTGCCCTTCTGGGAGAGAGGCATTTCACCTCGGACAAAAATGTGAGATTCTTATGGTCAGTAAGAATGAGAACCGGCACAGTGGTACCTTTGAGGAGATGCCTCCATTCTTTAAGGGCTAAAATGATCGCTAACAACTCATTGCATTACGCAGATGACAATTTCTTGGAAAAGTAGCCACAAGGATGCATAGCGCTCTGAGGTAGGACGTTGAGACAGAAGGGCACCAACATTCAGTCTCAGAAGCATCAACCTTAAGGATAAAGGTTAACGTAGGATCAGGATGTGCCAACACAGGAGCAGAAACAAAGACAGCCTTGAGACTCTCAAAGGCCTTAATGGACTGCGGAAACCAACTCTGTGGGTTACCGTCCTTTCTGGTCATATCAGTCAGGGGCTTAACCAGAGACGAGAAGTTACGAATAAAACTTTCGATAATTATTGGCAAAGCCATGAAAACGTTGCAGAGGACGTATACCCACGGGTTTGGGCCACTGTAGGACTGCGGAAATTTTATGTGGGTCCATCGAAAAACCAGCAGTGGAAATGACATCACAAACCCAGGAATTTAACCTGTTCACGATGGAACTCGCACTTCTCCAATTTACAATAGAGAGATTGTTCTCTCTCAGCTTCTGGAGCACACGACAGACATCTGTGTGGTGGCTCTCTAGGGACTTGAAAAAAAAAAAATAGGATATCTTTGAGATAAACCACCACACATAGCTGCAACAAATCTCGGAGGACATTGTTGATAAATTCCTGGAAAACTGCCGGAGCGTTGCAAAGACCAAATGGCATTACGAGGTACCAAATGGGCGGCACAGTGGTGTAGTAGATAGCACTTTCACCTAGCAGTAAGAAGGGTCGCAGGTTCGAATCCCAACCACGACACTACCTGCCTGGAGTTTGCATGTTCTGCCTGTGCCTGCGTGGGTTTCCTCCGGGTACTCTGGTTTCCTCCCACACTCCAAAGACATGCTGGTAGATTAATTGGATCCTGTCTAAATTGTCCCTAGTATGTATGAATGTGATTTAGGGACCATTAGATTGTAAGCTCCTTGAGGGTAGGGACTGATGTGAATGTACAATGTATATGTAAAGCGCTGCGTAAATTGATGGCACTATATAAGTACCTGAAATAAATAAATAAAATAATGGCCTGTTAAACGCAATTTTCCATTCATCACCCTCCTTGATCCTCATGAGATTGTATGCTCCTCTCAAATCAAGCTTTGTGAAAACCGTTGCTCCCTTGAGGCGGTCAAATAACTCCGTAATCAACAGAATTCTCCTCTTCTTTACAAAGAAAAAAAAAACAGCACCAGCAGGGGACGAGGACTTGCGGATGAATCAGAGAAAGTGCATCTGCAACATACTCCTCCATGGCCTTATCCTATGAGACCGACAAAGGGTAAACCCGGCCACTAGGGGGTATGGCACCAGGTTGAAGGTCATTTGCGCAATCATACAACCATTGTGGATGCAAACTACCGACTTCACCTTTGTCAAAGACATTGCTAAGATCGCGGTACTCCTCCGGCAGGGAGGAGAGTGAAGAGGTGCATAGGACCTTAGCCACATTCTTGAAACATGTCTTGCTGCATTGTGGTGACCAGGAGAGAACCTCAACACGAAGCCAATCAAAAGAGGGGTTGTGCATTTGTAACCATGGATAACCAATAACCAGCGGAAACTTAGGTGAGGAAATAACTTGGAATTGGACTATCAAAACGGTGAAGAGCCCCTATGGCCATGGACAATGGAGCAGTCTCATGAGTCACATGGGCAGGCTGTAGAGGTTTCCCATCAAGAGCCTCAATGGCAATTTGATTGGCACGCAGCTGCAGCAGTGTCGAGTGCTTAGATACAAAGGTAGCATCAATGAACAGGCCTGCAGCCCCAGAGTCGATTAGAGCCTGTATCTCGACAGACGACTCAGACCAAGAAAGGGTAACCAGAACCAGGGGCTTCTCCAGGATAACTGGGGACGAAACAACGCCACCTAAGGTCTGTCTGCTACAGGACCTCAAGGTTCGGATGTCCCCTGGACGAGTAAGACAAGACGTCAAAAAGTAACCTGCCTGGCCACAGCAAAGGCACAATCTCTCCCTCCTCCTAGAGGCTCTCTCATCTGCAGAGAGACGTGTAAACCCAAGTGCATGCGTTCACCTTCACTGACTGACTCAGTACCAGGGGGAGTGGAAGGTGAGGGAGGCAAGGGTGGGACTTCAAAGTTCAGAGACAAACATTCAGGAGGCTTCTGCAAGCACTCCTTTAAAAAGAGTCTTTCTCTGAGTCTGGAGTCAATGAGGATGGAAAACATGATCAACCTCTCCAGCTCAGTGGGTACAATACAGTATACCTTGGACTGCCATCTCATCTTTGATGGTATCCAAGAGACCATGAGAAAAAGCAGCCACGAGGGCCTCATTGTTCCACGCAACTGCTGCTTCCAGAGTACAGAATACAATGGTGTAATCAGCAACAGTTCTTGTACTCTGATGGACATGAGGCACTTGGCAGCAGAAGTGGAGCGCGGGGAAACGTCAAATACCCTTTTAAAAGAAGCTCCAAACTCTGGGTAACTCAGGACAATGGGTTTTTGTGACTCCCGTAGAGGGTTTGCCCAGGCCAAGGCTCTCTCAGAAAGCAAAGATATCACAAAACCTACTTTTGCTTCTGTCCATGGGAAATGCCTGGGGCAGCATCTCAAAGTATATCTTAACCTGATTGAGAAACCCTCTGCATTGAACTGGATCACCCGCAAATCACTGGGGAAACTGAGCAGAACCAGACATATCTCTTATAGAGGTTATACTGGAGGTGGGTGCCTGCACAAAGACTGGAGCAGCAGGGGCGGCCTGCAACAAAGTTGTACAGGAGCAGCCACAGTGGGAGATTCCAGGTGAGCCATGCAATTTAGGAGCGTCTGTAATGCTATGGCAAACTGATCCATACGGTGATCCTGCTCATCTAACCTTGAAAAAATATTACCAACAAGTGGATTGACTGCATCTGAATTCATGGCCTTCGCCTACTGTCAGAAACCGTGAATCAGACTGAGACAGAAGTGCAGTTAAAATCACACTTGTTTTAATAATAATAATAATAATAGTAAAAGGTAATCAGAGCAACGTAGTCAAATCACAGCCAGAGTTCGGTAACCGTAACAAATAGTCAGACAAGCCAGGACATCAGGGAGCCAGAGATCAGCGTACTTCAGGACAGGCCAGGAAATCAGGAAACCGGAGAATCAGTGTAGTGGAGCTGCAAGCAGGATCAGGAACCAGAAGGGGCACCAGCCAAGAGAGTCTTCAACAGGTACACAAGAGAGAGTCCCTGGATATGTTAACCAAGGCGAAGGTAGAGATGATCTGAACTCAGCAGCTTAAATAACCAGCAGGACTGATGAACAGGATATCATCAACAGGTGAGTCACTGTGGAAAGATTTAGAGCTGGCAATTAACTGACAGCTGAGTGGCCTGCTCTGAGAGGGAAGGGCTAAGCCCAGCCCTGACATCTCCTGAGGCAGGACAGGAAAGTCTGGTCATTTCCGCCAGTCATACAATGCCAGATCTCAGGTGGCTGACATTCAAAGGGAATGCAACCTGCCCACCAACTACCTCATTTGTGACATGCCCACCAGGTGGAACTCAATGTTGGCAATGCTGCAGCAGCTGCACACACAGCAGAGGGCCATCAATGAGTACCTGTGCAAGTATGGCACCAGGACAGGGTCAGGGGAGCTTGGCTTCTTTTCGCCATGCCAGTGGCTACTGATCAAGGATGCATGCACTGTCCTGTCACCATTTGAGGAGGTCACAAGGATGGTAAGCAGCGACAATGCATGCATCAGTGACACTGTCCCTTAGTCTTCCTGCTGGAGCACATGCTTCGTGGAATCATGGACAGGGCACTTGAGTCAGAACAACGGGAGGAAGAGGAGGACTTCCTTTCCTCTCAAGGCCCCCTTTATCCAGATACCATTCCTCCGGGGCCGCCAAACACACAGGAACAAGAAGAGGAGGAGGAGGATTGTGTCAGCATGGATGTAGAGGATAACACGTAGCAGTCTTCAAGGGATGGTTTTCAGTCCCCAGAAACCCAAGGAGTTATACGTGGCTGGGAGGAGGTAGTTACGGATAATGTGATCCTTAGTGACCCAGAGGACTCAGAATCGAATGCCTCTGCAAAACTTGATTCTGCAAAGCCTGCGAAAGGACCCTAGGATTCATGGTATCAAGGAGAGGGATCATTACTGACTGGCAACCCTTCTTGATCCACGTTACAAGGGTAAAGTTGCAGAACTCATCCTGCCTTCACAGGGGGAGCAGAGGATGAAACATCTTCAGGAGGCCTTGAAGAAAAGTTTGTGCAACGCATTTCCAGACCCTGGAAGGTTACTATTTCCTGGTGCTGGACAACGTGTTTCTGAGGCCTTGTTTGGTCAGCGGAAGATCGGTGGAGAAGGTGGCTGGCTGACCGATGCCTTTAAACAATTTTTCAGTCCTCAGTGCCAAGGTCTGATAGGCTCAAGCAACCATCGCCAGCATCTGCATTATATGGTGCATGAATATCTAAGGGCAAGAGCAGACTTGAAGACCTTTCCAACAGAGTATCCACTGGGTCTTGAGGATGGACCACTGGCCAGAATTTGCTCAATATGCAATCGAGCTACTGGCCTGTCCTGCATCCAGCCTGCTTTCTGAACGCACATTTAGTGCTGCTGGAGGGTTTGTAACGGATCAAAGAGTGCGCCTGTCCACAGACTCCGTTGATAGGCTCACATTTATAAAAATGAATCAGTCCTGGATCAGCAGCTATCAAGCACCTGATGCTGATGTAACTGATTGAATTTTCTATGGATCTGGGATCCCTTGAAGACTGCCTATGCTGCCTATCCTATTCATCCTGAATCTTTATAATGCTAGCTTCTAACAATATTTTGGTTTAGGGTAACACCACCCTCCAAGGCCCAAGTTTTCTGCCCCTGTTTAACCACTTCAGCCCCAGAAGATTAGGCTGCTCAATGACCAGAGCACTTTTTACAATTTGGTACTGCGCTGCTTTAACTGGTAATTGCGCGGTCATGCAATGTTGTACCCAAACAAAATTTGCGTCCTTTTTTTCCCACAAATAGAGCTTTCTTTTGATGGTATTTGATTGCCTCTGCAATTTTTTATTTTTTTTTTTGCGATATAAAACGTAAAAAGACCGAAAAATTTTGAAAAAAAGAAAAAAAAATTCTAGAAAAATCCAATAAACTCAGTTTTAGTCATACATGTAGGCCAAAATGTATTCAGCCACATGTCTTTGATAAAAAAAAAATGTCAAGCGTATATTTATTGGTTTGTGCAAAAGTTGTAGGGTCTACAAACTATGGTACATTTTCTTGAATGGTTTTAGTTTATGACTGCCTATCTCAATTCTTGAGGTGCTAAAACGCAGGGCAGTACAACTCCCCCCCCCCCCAAATGACCTCATTTTGGAAAGTAGACACCCCAAGGAAATTGCCGAGAGGCATGTTGAGCCCTTCGATTTTTCTTTTTTTTTCATGAGTGATTGTGCAATTTTTTTTTATTTTTGTAATTTTTCAAAGTTGTCATTAAATGATATATTGCTCACATATGCCATGGTTATATGAGGAATTACACCCCAAAATACATTCTGCTTCTTCCCCTGAGTATGGGGATACCACATGTGTGAGACTGTTTGGGAGCCTAGCCACATACAGGACCCCGAAAACCAAGCACCGCCTTCAGGCTTTCTAAGGGCGTAAAATGGTGATTTTACTTCTCACTACCTATCACAGTTACGGAGGTCCTGAAATGTCCAGATAGCACAGACCCCCCCCCAAAAAATGACCATATTTTGGAAAGTAGACACCCCAAGGTATTTGCTAATAGGCATGGTGAGTATTTTGCAGCTCTCTTTTGATTTTGAAAATGAAGAAAGAAAAGATTTTTTTTTTTTTTCCAATTTTCAAAAAACAAAACAAAAAACTTTGTGACAAAAAGTGAGACCTGCAAAATACTCAACATGCCTCTCAGCAAATAGCTTGGGGTGTCTACTTTCCAAAATGGGGTCATTTGGGGGGGTTTGTGCTATCTTTCATAGCCTCCGAAACTGTGATAGGCAGTGAGGAGTGAAATCAAAAATGTACGCCCGTAGAAAGCCTGAAGGTGGTGCTTGGTTTTCGGGGTCCGGTACGCAGTTAGGCTCCCAAAAAGTCTCACACATGTGGTATCCCTGTTCTCAGGAGAAGGAACAGAAGGTATTTTGGGGTGTAATTTCACATATGCCCATGGCATGTTTGAGCAATATATAATTTAGTGACAACTTTCTGTAAAAAAAAAAAAATAATAATAATAATTTTGCAGAAACTTGTGGCAAAATATAAAATATTCCATGGACTCAGCATGCCTCTCAGCAAATAGCTTGAAGTGTCTTCTTTCCAAAATGGGGTCATTTGGGGGGGGTATCTTGACATTTCATGGCCTCCGAAACTGTGATGGGTAGTGAGGAAGTGAAATCACCATTTTACGCGCTTAGCCTGAAGGCGGTGCTTGGTTTTCGGGGTCCTGTACACGGCTAGGCTCCCAAAAAGTCTCACACATATGGTATCCCCGTACTCAGGAGAAGCAGCAGAATGTGTTTTGGGGTGTGATTTCCCATATGCCCATGGCATGTTTGAGCAATATATCATTTAGTGATGACTGTGCAAAAAAAAAAAAATATATTGTAATTTTCCCGCAACTTGTGGCAAAATATGAAATATTCCATGGACTCAACATGCCTATCAGCAAATAGTTTGGGGTGTCTACTTTCCAAAAAGGGGTCATTTGGGGGGCGGGGGTTTAACTGTCCTGGCATTTTATGCACAACATTTAGAAGCTTATGTCACACATCACCCACTTTTCTAACCACTTGAAGACAAAGCCCTTTCTGACACTTTTTGTTTACATGAAAAAATCTTTTTTTTTTGCAAGAAAATTACTTTGAAACCCCAAACATATATTTTTTGTAAAGCAAAGGCCCTACAGATTAAAAATGCATTTTTTCACACAGTATTTGCGCAGCAATTTTTCAAACGCAAATTTGGGAAAAAAAACCCACTTTTTTAATTTTAATGCACTAAAACACACTATATTGCCCAAATGTTTGATGAAATAAAAAAGATGATCTTAAGCCAAGTACATGGATACCAAACACGACATGCTTTAAAATTGCGTGCAAATGTGCAGCGGCGACAAACTACATACATTTTTAAAAGCCATTACAGGTTACCACTTTAGATTTACAGAGGTCTACTGCTAAAATGACTGCCCTCAATCTGAGCTTCGTGGCGATAACTCAAATGCATAGTGCAATTGCTGTTTACATTTGACACCAGACCGACACTTGCGTACGCCTTTGCGCATAAGCACGGGGGACAGGGGTGCTTTTTTTTTTAATTATTTATTTTGCTATTTTTAAACTGTTACTTTCATTAATAAAAATTATAAAAATGATTATTTTTTATTGTTATCTCAGGGAATGTAAATATCCCCTATGATAGCAATAGTTCGTAGCTTCCTGTTTCCTTGGCCATAGAGATGATTGGAGCCATTCTGGTCTCTGATCAGCTCTATGGTCAGCTGGCGGAACCACCGGCTGCATTCTTGGGTTCCCTGTTGGGACAGGAGAGCCTGAGAAAACCATGGAAGATGGTGGGAGGGGGGGCATTCCCTCCCACAGCTTGTAAAAGCAGTCTAGAGTAACTAGCCACTAGGATTGCTTTTACATGAAAGCCGACCGCTGGCTGAAAAGAATGATACCAAGATGATACCTAAACCTGCAGGCATCATTCTAGTATAGCCACTCAAAGTCCAGCAACATACTAGTACGTTGCTGGTCCTTGTTGTGCATACATTGTAATGTTCTTTTTTTCATGCAGCCTGTGGGCTGAACGAAAAAAAATTGATTGATCGGTGGGTATGCCCACCATTAGAATACCGCTCTTCATCCACCCACTTCTAATGATGGGCATACCTGCACCATTTTTTTTAACTGTGGTGGTGAAATCGCCTCCTACAGCGATGGAGTCGCTGATTTACGTATCGTGGGAGCAAACGCTGTTGCTGTCAAGATAAATAAATCAGTTCTGCAGCTGAATGGCATACCTGCTAAGCAAATACAATAAAACTGTCAGGCCTGGCTCAGCCTTTCTTTCTCTGAGCTGGCCACTCAGCTGTCAGCTAATTGCCAGCTCTCATCTCTCTCCACAGTTACCCAGCTGTTCCTGATCCTGCTCGTCTGACCTGCCTACTTAAAGCTGTCCAGGTCACTTCATCTCTGTCTTCGCCTTGGTCACATCACAGGAAACCATCTCCTGTGTTCCTGTTTAAGACTGGTTTTGCTGACATCCCTTCTGGCTCCTTATCCTGCTTGCTGTTCCTCTACTTGGATCCCTGACTTCTGGCTTGGCTGACTACCTGATCCGGTTACTGGAGTCTGGCTTGGCTGACTACTTGATCCAGTTATATACTCTGGCTTGGCTGACTACCCGATCCAGGTACTGGACTCTGGCTTGGCTGACTACCCGATCCGGTTACTGGACTCTGGCTTGGCTGACTACCCGAGACGGTTACTGGACTCTGGCTTGGCTGACTACCCGATCCGGTTACTGGACTCTGGCTTGGCTGACTACCCGATCTGGTTACTGGACTCTGGCTTGGCTGACTACCCGATCCGGTTACTGAACTCTGGCTATGCTTTGACTACGCTTACTCTATTTACCTTTTTACTTTTATTAATAAACAAGTGTGAATTTACTGTACTTCTGTCTCGGTCTGGTTCATGGTTCTGACAAAAACATAATAAAATAAAACATTTTTTAACACAATCTGTGCCTAAAAAATATATGCCGAAGCATGGGGGCAATCCGCCCCTAATGTTAGGAGCAAATTGCTTCTTCCACCCCTGCCCCCATGCTTCGACATACCGTATTTATCGGCGTATAACACGCGCCGGCGTATAACACGCACCCAAGTTAAGGAAGGAATTTTAAGGAAAAAAACTTTTAGGAGGGAAGTTTAAGGAAGAAAAACTTACATTAAAATGCCCATCAATGCAGCGTTATCGGTGTCCATCTGCAGCCTTGTCAGTGTCAGTGCAGCCTTGCCCCAGTGTCCATTGCAGCCTTGTCAGTGCAGGCTTGTCAGTGCAGCTTTGCCCCAGTGCAGAATTGTCAGTGCAGCCTTGCCCCAGTGTCCATTGCAGCCTTGTCAGTGCAGCTTTGCCCCAGTGCAGCCTTGTCAGTGCAGCCTTGTCAGTGCAGCCATATCAGTGCAGCCATGTCAGTGCAGCCTTGTCAGTGCAGCCTTGTCAGTGCAGCTTTTCTCCAGTGCAGCCTTGTCAGTGCAGCTTTTCTCCAGTGCAGCCTTGCCCCAGTGCAGCTTTGCCCCCATGCAGCCTTGCCCCAGTGAAGCCTTGCCCCCCCGTGCAGCCTTGCCCCAGTGCAGCTTTGCCCCCCCCGTGCAGCTTTGTGGGATCGCCGTGATCCCTGCCGCCATACACAGCCCTGTGTAAATTTAAATATGGCGCCGAGACTGCAGGGACTCGGCGGAGCGCTGATACACATAGCCGAGAGTCCTCGGGTTTTCTCGGCGCCGCTTACAGTCCCGCCCAGTTGCGCCCTATGGGCGGGACTGTAAGCGGCGCCGAGAAAACCCGAGGACTCTCGGCTATGTGTAGCTCCGCTCCGCCGAGTCCCTGCAGTCTCGGCGCCGTATTTGAATTTCCACACGGCTGTGTATGTCGGCGGCGATCGTGGCAATTGCCGCGATCGCTCCGATCACACACAATTGGGGGGGGATCGGCCTATAACACGCACCCACGATTTTCCCCTGATTTTCAGGGGAAAAAAGTGCGTGTTATATGCCGATAAATACGGGTATATGCTTTTTTTTTTAACTGTGGTGGTGAAATCACCTCCTACAGTGCTGGAGTCATGGCTTTACGTATTGTGGGAGCAAATGCTCTTGCTGTCAGAATAAATAAACCCATGCTGCAGCTGAATGGCGTATCTGCTAAGCAAATGGGTTAACAATAAAACAAAGTTACATTACAGTACAACAGTAAGACATACCATACCTGCAAAGCAGATAGACTAAAACAAAGTAAAAATAAAACATTACAGTTCTAAAATACAGTAACAGAGAGAGAACAATAGAGAAAGAGAGAAGAAAAATAAAAAAATAACTATTTTTGGCTTTTTTATTTTATTTTTTTTTGTGTTTTTGTGTGTATGTTTTTATTTTTTTGCACTTTAGTAAAAAAACTGTAAACTGTGAACGTTCCAGATTAGGGTCTCTCAAAATGTGATGGCCATCTCATCTTTTGAGACCCTGTGTTAGTGTGCCCTAGGATTGTGCAGTGCTGTACCCTACGCTAATACTCCACTAGTGTGAGGTAGCGTTGAAACAGTCACCGATGCAGGACCAGGTTGGTCAGGACAGGAGGGACAATAAAAGCGGGGGTTACGCCTAAATCTGCGTTTTCTGCAGATGCGACATCTTCTTTGGGGTGTTCTTTGGGTAGGGGTACAAGGGAGGACATACGGAAAATGCCTCTCATGCAGCCGGATCACTGCATTTGCGTTGATAAGGTGGGCCATAGCACCGTCTGGAAACAGAAGGGCTGTGACGATCTCTTAGGAAGGATCCAATTCTTCCTGAAGCTTTGCTTGGCACAAAAGCGTTCAGCAGAGACAACTGAAATAAGTATACAGACACTTTGTTGTACCAGCGTCTGGCCTTACGGGCAATTAGGTACGGCACCAACAACTGGTCATTGAGGTCCACCCCTCCCATGTTAAGGTTGTATTCGTGAACACAGAGAGGTTTCTCCACAACACCAGTTGCCGTAGGAATTTGGACTGTCGTATCTGCGTGAAGGGAGGAGAGAAAGAAAACATTCCGTGAATCCCTTCACTTCACTGCTAACAAATTATTACACTTCAAGCAGGCTCTCTCCCCCGTCGGGATTCTACAAGCCTTGGGGGGAAGCCCCAGTGATTAGAACGCACAATGCCACATGCGCCAATTCCATAATCAAAAAGGTGACTAAAAAGTGGCATGCTTGTGTAATAATTGTCCATGTATAAGTGATACCCCTTTCCGAATAAGGGTGACACCAAGTCCCACACAATCTTACCAGTACTCCCTATGTAGTCTGGGCAGTTCTCCGGCTCTACGTGACTGACTATCTTTCCTCTCGTAAACCATAAAACTATATGTATAGCTTGTTGCCCTGTCACAGAGCTTATACATCTTGACCCCATATCTGGCACGCTTGCTGGGAAGATACTGTTTGATAGACAAGCAGCCAGAAAACTTAATCAGGGACTCATCAACACAGACAACTTGAATTGGGAGTAAACAAGGCTGCAAACTGTTGGTTGAAGATGTTTACGAGGGGCCGAATTGGCAAGGGTCAACTGGGGATTAGCTGCGATGAATTGACCAGCATACAAATTGCTTTGGTCCACAATAGATCTATAGAAATCTTCCATGAAAAACAGCAAATAAAAATCAAGTGATGTAAAATCAACTGTTTTCAACTAAATTCCGGGTTGGCCAGTGAATGGGGGAAGTAGTGCTGCAGAAGTGGTGGGCTCCCAATTAGGATTGGCAAATGCAGCAGGAAGGGCACTTTGGGCTTGACGGGCCTGTGTTTGTCTTATTCTTGGTGGCTGCGGGACATTACTCGTGCTAGTCACCTCACCAGCTTGAACTGCACTTATGGGACTCGCCACGTCACCAAGTGTTACAGCAGTGCTGGATGTATGACCAGGATGTACTAGGCCGCTGGTGCTTACCAGTTCACCAGAAGGATGAGCGGCACTAGTACTGGCTCTCTGCTCCATACGAGAGCCCTGCGGTTCTTGCACCTCAACGACAGCAGAAGAACGGGGTCGGGTACACATGACCTTGGCAGGGACCACTAATCCGTCATCAGAGCTATCTGTCAGGGTGCCGCTGCTGTCTACCAGTTCGTATTTTGAGCCTGAATCTGACAGATGGGTGACTTCCTCTTCACTATCGGTCATGCTCAGAAACGTGTAGGCCTCCTCACTACTGTACCTTAGATTTGACATTTTGGTCTCTAAATTTACTGGTACACTAGTGAGACTCACAGGAAAAAGAGCTCCTGACTGTCAGCGACTGCTTCAAACGCTACAAAAATAAACGGTTAGTGTTTGCAGGGATCAGGCCTTACTCTGCGAATGCTGCAGTTATGTGTTTAGTATTTTTGTAAGTGATAGTGATCGATTGATACTGCACTTGGGTGGGCTGGGCTGGGCGGAGGGGCTAAACGCAGGTGCTAGCAGGTATCTGGGCTGATCCCGCTAACACTGCGTTTTTGGGAACCCTAAACTGCTGGAAACGCTAGTATAGATCTGATTAGATCAGATATTGATCCGTTCAGATACTATACTACTAAGGGAGGTGTATGGTGCGTGTGTGGGTGGGTGTTAGCGCTACTGGCACTAATCTGATGCTGCCTAGGGCGACGCAGACCCTATCTGACACTAAAACCTAACTGATATCACTTGCCGGGTTTAACCTTTATTTAGGTAATATACGGCGGGTGCTCTGACACTATAAAAAATAAACTAGCTAACCAGCGTCACTTGTGACACTAATACAGTGATCAGTGGTGACGGGGTGATCAAAGGGTTAAACCTTTATTAGGGGGGTCCCTAGACATATCTGGGCCTACCACTAAGTACCCTTACACTGATTTTTGTCACTAATGACACCAGTATAGTGATCAAAAAAAAAATATGAACACTGCACTGGGTGACACAGTGACGGGGTGAAGGGGTTAACTGGGGGGGGGGGTCGGGGGGTGATAAGTGTACCTACGTGCACGGTGTCAGTGTAGTGTTGGTGCATTTACCACAAGGGGAGATGACATCACTTCCCCTGCTGTGTTTACACTTACACGTGCAGGGGAAGGATCTCATTCGCCATGACCGATCACCAGGTTCAGGCCAGAAAAAAATTGATTAATTTATGTCCACTGAGCGATTTATCAGTCATTACATGATGGCACTATCATTTGCTCTCACGGCCTAATGTTGGTTTTTCGAAAATGGGTTTGGCCGATTTTTTGTATAGTGTATGGCCAGCATAATTCATTAGTGTGTCTTCGCTCTTTAATGTGACAGTACACTATTTATTTTATTCAATTTATTCATTCCAGCTTTATTTTACCCAACAAGTACAAAGTAGTGCCACTTCACACCCTTATTTTCTTATTACTCTACACTGATCCCACATCTATGGGCTTAGCTGGGGTGGGCAGCAGCTATTACATCACCTTAGAGCAGGACACCATACTTATTTTAACACCGGTGCAATTTGTCAAGCGATTTGACAGTTCCAAGATCGCATGGCAAGTCACACCCCATTGTCAGCAAAGGAACCGTTCATATTGCCGCAACTCATGTCGCAGCAACTTTGAAAGAGGTTCCTGTACTACTTTTTGCTGATTTCATTGCGACTTGCATAGACCTCTGTTGTATGAAGTCGCAAGCCGCAATGAAATTGGCATTGAAAATAGCACTGATGTGCGGATTTGAAATTGCTCTGAAATAGCGTGATTTCAAAGCTGCACTGGTGTGAACGGGGGCTTTGGGTGCAGATGGATTAGAACACTTGTCAATTTTTATTGCTGTCTGTGCCCCGCTACGGAGATTCATTCTCTTTATTTGTCCTGTTTACTATTACCATTGAAAGTGAAAGTAAAGGAAAATCCCAAATTTTAGGTTGTCCCCAGAAAGTAATAGAGGATAAATCTTCCAATGGGCACACTAGTTCTGGTGACTGAGGAATTTCTCTAATTTGCAGGGATTTCCTCCCACTTCTTGTTTGGCTATGGGACAGGAAGTAAAGGGAAATCTCAACAATGGGACACAGATGGCGGAAAAAAATTCTGATAGTGATTAAACCCCCCCCCCCCTGCTTTATCCAAAATGGAAAAAAAAATGGGAAATTGTATCAAATACTTATCGTAATTTTCCTTTCCTTATGCCAATCCATGGCAGCATACATATGATATAACTCTGCCCCTATATCCACCCACAGGACCTGTCCAAATCTATAAAAGTCTGACTTAGAGCAACCTCTCTCATTCTCCATAAAAAGATCAGGATTAAAAAAAAAAAAGGGGGATGGTTCGTATGCTGCCATGGATTGGCATCAGGAAAGGAAAATTATGGTAAGTATTTGATACAATTTTCTGCTTTCCTGATGCCAACATGACAACATACATATGATAAACAACTAGCTAATAACGACATACACGTTAGACTTCAATCCTGCATCATTCCTACTCCATCACTCCAAATTGCCACTGTCGACATACCTACGATCTCTGGCCATGCACATGGTGAACGCTGCCAAGCTATGCATTCCCCTCAAATGGCGCTCAACAGACCAACCATCCATTGCAGAATGGTTTACACGCATACAAAAAACGATGGCCATGGAGGACCTCATACATCAGGCCAAAGAAACACAACCTAAGTTCATCAAAACATGGACATGCTGGATACACTTTACCACCACTGATGAATACCAACAATACTTCACATAAAAACTGTATAGACATTGTAACGCTGCCTAGAATAATGCATACCTACCTTACCCTGGATAAAATCTGTCCCTTTCATTTCTCTTTCCGCGGCTGACGAATCCGAAAACCCTCAAACTCAAGACAAAACACACAAACGTAATACCTTCTGCTGACAATAATCACAATAATCCACTTACTACTACTTTCCCAACTCATCCCCTACAAATCCTCTCTACAAACACCTACCTACATCTACAGTCACACAAACCTAACTTTAAAACAAACTTTAACGGGTGCACCTCATGACAAGATAATTCACGCTCCCACCCCCACCCCCACCCACCCTATATCAACCACCATCCTTGATAGAATATAAAGCTAGAGTTCTAAGACTCAGTAACAATATTTCAAATGTATAGATTCTTTAAAGCTTTACAGAATATCTACTCTAACTAAATGATCTACTACTACGGTTTATATGTAATAACTCGACTTTATCACTCACAAGAACAGCGGCTGCGTCCGCAAACATATACTGTACTATATTTGAATTATCCTTGTGCTGTGCTCTCCGTTTTCTATATTCTTCCTTGTCACTTCTGTTTCAAAAAACCAATAAAAAATATTTAACAAAAAAAAAAAAAACAACTAGCTAAACAGGGAGGGCTAAAATGTATAATCAAACTTTATTACAATGGACATTGAAGCCTAGACCGTCATTCCATTGAAGATGATTTATGTACAAGCCCCTGGATCTTCCCTGTAGTGCCTGAGGCAGGTGCACTGCGCCAACCAGCCTGCTGCTTTGCAGATGTCTCCATAGGCAAATGCCTGAATTTAGAGATGTAAAAATATACCTAGCTGAATGAGGCTTTATCACTTCTGGAAGCTCTTGTCTGGCCACACTAAGTTTTCTGTATGATCTTGACTCTCCAAGATGACAAGCTTTTGCTGTAGGTTCCTCCTCCGAATTTGCCTGATGGAAGCACAGACAGCTTTCCAGGCGATTTTAACTAGGAAGCTGCTTGAAGGTAGGCATTTTATAAATTTGGTAAATCCAGTGTAGGTTAGGTACTGTCTCTGCCAGAAAGAATGGAACCACCACTTTGTAAGATGAAAACAGAAGCCACCTTGGGAATAAAGGTGCTTGAGGGGCATAGGCCCCAACTTGTCCAGGAGGAATAAGATATAGGACTTTGTAGCTCCAAGTGCTTGTAGAGTAGATACTCTGCCCCTTGAAGTTATCACGGCACACTGCCTCTCAAATGATATCCCACTGAGGACTGCTTTCTGATGATGCAAACAGAGTCCTGGCAAGGAAATCCAGGACCAGAATGAAAACCTACAGGGGAAACGTTATTCCTCCTCAGGGCAAAGTTTAAGGACCGCCCTCGTGAAGCATTCCCCTGGCAGCTCACATGGCCATTTTCCTGGGGAAAGGTAATATGGCTGTAATTTGAGCCCTTACAGAACTAGGCTGAGCCCCAAGTCCAGATCCATGTGAGGAAATGATAGCAACTTGGCAACCTCCAGGTTGCAAGGATCAAAATTCAGCTTAGGCTGCAAAGGCTGTGAACCTGTTCCAGACTTCAGAGTAAATTTGATATTTGAAGATTGAACCATTTCCAATACAGGCCAAGTCCTCCAATCCTTCCCCCTCAATTTACAGTCCATCGTAGGACAGGTGTTGTGGAAACACTAGTAGCTGAAGTGCTTGGTCCTGACTAGGTTCCATGGCTAGGGTAAACCCAAGTCCTGCGGGCCAATCGGCATGCTTGCTATCACAGTAAGACCCTCAGACAACAGTCTCCCCTGGAACTTCATGACCAAAGGCAGTAGAGGAAAGGCATCTGCTAGGTGAAAATTTCTTGGGTGAGTGAGGGCATCCACTTCCTCCACCAACAGGTGAGGGTAGGAAAGAGAGGTACCTTGTGAATGGATGGTGATGCAAACAGACTCAGCTGAGGGTGGCCCCCTACTTGAGTGATATGGGCACAATCTTCTGATTAAATACCTATTCATTGGGAACCAAGTACTGGCATCAGTGGTGACAATGGTCACATATAATGAACCTACTGGACGGGATCAACTGAGTGTCCACTGGCATCCCCATCACCAGAGGCTCCTGCGCATCTAGGGGGAAGCACTTTGAATCGGCTCAAGTGCTGCCTTCTACATTACAAAAAGGAAATACTTTGGAATGTCCTGAAAATCCAGTGTGCCCAGGGTAGCATAGGGATGTAAGGCATCTTCATTTCCAGGAGACCCCTGCATTGGGAAGCTGACGACTGCTTGGCCCATTAAAAGAAGGAGAAAAGTGCTCATGTGAGCATTGAGCTGGGCCTCTGTATCAATGACTAGTCAGGTCTGCTCCAACTGTCTTGACACCTCCTATCCAGCTAAAACTTCTCAGGTTGACTAGAAGAATCCCATTTTGAATTAGTAGGTCATCTGGACTCTGAGACAACTGTAAAATACCATCCAAGTAATGATAAATTGAAGCATCACCATTTCCTCAGAGGAGCTACACAGAGATTGGAACCTCCATAAAAGGTCATTGGTGAGGTGGAGAGCCCGGAATGGAAGACACACAAACTGGAAATGTCTATCATAGTTTCTTCAAAATTGGTCTTCTTTGTACGAGACACAGAGGAGAATAAAAGCCTGTAAATCTCTCTGAGGGAAGACTTAAAATCATTCCCCATTGCAGTAGTAGAAAAACGTTATGTAATCAGAGCGGACATCCACTGTGATGGGAGTCACTTTGGGCGGGGGGCTGGTGGAACCCAGAATCCCTTGGGGAGATTGGGAAACCCTTGCTTCAGCTCCCCATGCACCTCCTATGTCTAAGTTATCCTATGTCTATTAGGGGCACAAGATGACCAAGAAAATAATGGACATTAAGAATGTGGCTTGGATTACTTAAAATGGAACAGTAATATTTATCCACAATATCTCCCAGGAAATATACAAAGACTATTCCTAGTTTGTTTGATTCTGAACTATACAGGTGTAGCAGTACCCCCGTGAGGACTGCTAATAGACTCTGTACCCCACTGGTTGCCTTGACTCTACAAATCCTCTATCACCTGACACCCTGGGTTCAGCCATCTTACCAACTGTACTAATAAGAGACTCACACAATATTAACAAAACAGTTCCAGTTTGTTTACTGTATTAGTGGGAACACAGAAATAAGTAGAGTTCAACACTGCAATATTAAAAAGGCACACTTATATGAACACTATGGCTAGTGTAACCTGGGGTAGCTCTGTAATAACCGCCAGCCAGTTTATTGAAAACAGTTAATTTATTTCAATCAAAACTAAACAAAACAGCAGCTTACTTCAGCCATAGTAAATAACAGTCCAAAATCCTGTTATTGGTAATTTAAGCAGGCTCACCGCTAGTTTTTCTTTGGTCCCATACAGGGGTTAGGCTTCTCCAGAGCAAGGGTGCCAGGTAGGTCAACCAGAGGGGGGTCAGCAGCCTGTGTTTCCGTAGGTCAAAGAGCTCACACTGGCTGCACAGCTTGTGAGACACTCTCTCTCTCACTTCCTTGACACAGGTGCATATTTCCCTCTGCTGCCTTTCAAGCCTCCCTCCCCCAGGAATTAACCCCTTCAGTCCCAAAGTCCTAGTGATCAGTGTTTGAGGACTCTGCAACTGTCCCCCTTAAAAGGACCACGACTCAAATATTGGGGGAATGTACCAGCCATCCAGGACACATTCCCGGTGTCCTGTACATACCCCCCCCCCCGGCCTCGACGCAGAGGTGTCCAAGGCAATGTGGGGCATCCCCTTTCTGGTGTTGCTTTCCTGGTCTGTGTTCAACTACAAACTTGAACTCTTGCAATGCCAAAAACCACCTGGTGTTCGTGTGTTTATTCTGTCTCATCCAGGTCAATGGGACATGGTCCGACACCAGGCGAAACTTCCTACCGAGGAGAAAATAGCGTAGTGAGTTCAGGGCCCACTTAATGGCCAGGCACTCCTGCTCCACCACAGCATAATTTCTCTTGGCGGCTGTCAATTTTCTACTCAGGAAAACTATGGGGTGTTCCTCCCCACTGACCTCTTGGGACAGAACAGCTCCCAAGCCTTCACTGGAGGCATCTGTTTGAACAACAAATTCTCTTGAGAAGTCAGGAGTGACCAGTACTGGGCACTGACACAAGGCTGTTTTAAGCTCCTGGAAGGCCTTTTCAGCCTTGTCATTCCATTTCACCATAACTGAGTTTTTACCCTTTGTCAGGTCTGTGAGAGGTGCAGCAATAGTGGCGAAGTTGGGGACAAACCTTCGGTAGTACCCCACGATGCCCAAAAAGGCTTGCACCTGTTTCTTCGTGACTGGGCGGGGCCAGGCCTGTATAGCCTCCACTTTGTTCATCTGTGGCTTCAGCAACCCTCTACCTACAATGTACCCCAAGTACTTGGTCTCTTCCATAGCAATGGCACACTTTTCAAGGTTCACAGTGAACCCTTCTTTCTTTAGAGAGTCTAAGACTGCCTGCACTCGGGAAAGATGGGATATCATCTAAATACACTGAAGTGTATTTCTGATGTGGGCGTAAGGTTTTGTCCATAGCTCTCTGGAAAGTAGCTGGAGCGGAATGCAAGCCAAACGGCATTCTTTTGTACTGGAAATGGCCATCTTGGGTAGAAAAGGCAGTCTTTTCTCAGGCTTCCTTAGTTAAGGGTATTTGCCAGTAGCCTTTGGTGAGGTCTAAGGTGGTAATGTATCAGGCTGGTCCCAACCTCTCTATCAGTTCATCTACTCTCGGCATTGGGTATGCATCAAACTTTGATACCTCATTCAGTTTTCTGAAATCATTACAAAAATTGCAGAGTCCCATTGGGCTTTGGTACCAACACAATCGGGCTCTACCACTCGCACTGCGATTCCTCAATGATAACAAGTTCGAGCATTTTCCGGACTTCCTTTGACACTGCTTTCCTATGTGCCTCGGGGATGTGGTAGGGTTTAACTCGGACCTTCACATTGGGTTCCGTGACCATATCATGTTCAATAACCCTGGTGAAACCCAGAAGTCCTGAGAATTTCTCTCTATTGCTCTGTAAGAACTCCTTTACCTGCTGTGGTTGTGGCTTGGATAGGGAGGTGGAAACTTGGAAAGAGTTCTCCCCCACCGGGGGCTTAGAACTAACCTTAGCCAGAGCAACTTCCTGTTCACGGTCCTTTCAAGGCTTCAGGAGATTTACGTAGTATGTCTGATAGGGCTTCCTCTTCCCAGGTTGGTGTATCTTACAGTTAACCTCCCCAACCTTTTCTACGACCTCAAATGGTCTTACTTTGTACTGTAGGTATAAGGACAGAGACCCGATCCCCAACCTGGAACTGTTTGGCAGACCAGTTGTATACCCTTCTTTGTGCCTCCTGTGCTTTCTGCATGTGCTCCTTGACTAGAGGCATTACCTTTAGTAATCCTCTCTCTCATCTGAATTATATGTTCTACAACTGTCTTATGAGGAGAGGACTCACTTTCTCATGTTTCCTTCACCAAGTCAATCAGTCCCCGTGGTCTTCACCCGTACACCAACTCGAATGGGGAAAAACCTGTGGACGCCTGAGGCACTTCCCTAATAGCAAACATTAGTACTGGGAGTAGACAGTCCCAGTCTTTACCATCTTGTTGCATAACCCTTTTAAGCATTGACTTGAGAGTTTTATTGAATCGCTCTACCAGTCCATCTGTCTGTGGATGATAAACAGATGTGCGTAGCGGTTTGATTTGGAACAACCTGCACAGATGTGCGTAGCGGTTTGATTTGGAACAACCTGCACAGATCTGCCATCACTCGAGACATGAATGGGCCTGGTCCGTCAAGATCTCCTTAGAGAACCCTGTCCTATAGAACATATTAAACAATTCCCTGGCAATTGCTTTGAGGTAGCCTGTCTTAGGGGAACTGCCTCTGGATATCTGGTGGCATAATCGAGTACCACGAGGATGTATTGGTGGCCCCGAGCTGATTTCACCAAAGGGCCCACCAAATCCATCGCAATGTGCTCAAACAGTACCTTGATAATGGGCAACTGCACCAATGGGTTCCTCAAGTGGGGCATTGGTGCGGTCAGCTGGCAGGTGGAACATAAACTGCAATAACGTCTCACCTCTGCTATCACTCCTGGCCAGTAGAACCGGTCCATTATTCGTGCCTCTGTCTTCTGAGCCCCCAGGTGACCCCCTAATGTGTCATTGTGGGCCAGGTTGAGCACTGTACTTCTGAAGGGCTGGGGAACCAGTAACTGGTCGACCACGTCTCCCTTAACCTCAGTAACCCGATATAGCAGCTCACCAATGACCACAAAACAGGGAAACCTTTTTTCGGCCTCAGGTACTTGTGAAACCCAATTAATTATGGTAACCTGTTGCCAGGCATTTTCCAGTGTGGGATCCCTCTTTTGAGCAGAAGAAAATGCACCCCGTGACACATCGAGATCTGGGTGGGCAAGACGAGAGGAGCTTTCTCCTTCATCCTCCTCAGTCTTAACCTGCAGAGGGAAGGCTTCCTCTATGTTCTCCCCAGCCATGACCTGCATAAGAGTGGGTTCCCCCCCTCAAGGTTCCCTTTAGCTGGTGGACCATCTGCCCCAGATGAAACTCTATCAATGTTCTCTAAAGCATTGGCGTCCAGCCCCTTAGAGGGAACAGAGCAGTTCACCTGTCCTGAAAGTTCTTGGCTCACACAGTTCAACAAATAAAGGGCAATCCCTTCCTAGAATAGCATCATGGATGAGGTCAGGTACCACCCCAATCTCCTGGACAATTGTGCCACAGGCCATAGTGAGTGTCACTGACACCAGGGGGTATTCCCTGGTGTCCCCATGTATGCACACCACCCTCAGGGCTCTTGCTACTGGACTCACCTCCCCAGCTACCCTGGTACCCACAAGTGTTACCATACTTCGAGTCCAACAGTGCTCAAACGTGAAGCTGGTTCACCCAAAAGTCACATTCAAATCGCACCTCAGTCAGATCCAGGTGGGCAGCACAGGCATTCTGGGCATAAAAGAACATCCTTCACAGAGCGCCACACTCCATGGGTTCCTCCTGCAGGGGACAGTGGGCCTGGATATGGCCCCGGGAGTGACATCGCCAGCACAGCATGCCCTCATTCCTTTGTGCTGGAGCAGAACTCTGGGACGCTGGTGTGGGTGCTCCTTGACTCTCCTGGTTTGTGGATGACTTGGCTCTCCTCACTGGCAATGATCCTCGAGGTTTGACAGGTCCCAGCAGATCCTCCAACACAGAATACCTCTCAACCATTTCCACTAGTTCATCTGCTATCTTGGGGTCCCCATGACTCACGCAGCGCCGAAGGTCATTTGGCAGCGACCTTAGATAATGATCTAACACGACCCGCTCCACCATCTGGGTACCCGTTAACTTCCCAGGCTGCAGCCATTTTTTTACCAGCTGACTCAAGTCATGCATCTGAGCCCGTGGCAGACAGTTCAGGCGGTACCTCCAACGGTGTACCCTTTGGGCCTGCACAGAAGGAGTCACCCCAAGGCGGGCCAGGATTTCAGCTTTCAGCCATTGGTAATCCTTGGCATCAGCAGCTGGCAAATAAAAATATGCCTTCTGGGGATCCCCGGTGAGGAAAGGAGCAACAATACCAGCCCACTGGTCTGGGGTCCACCCTTCTCTTTCTGCTGTTCTCTCAAAAGTAGCCATGAATGCCTCTACATCATCACTAGGCGTTAACTTTTGCAGGTAGTGACTGGCCCTTAGGGCTGCCTGGTTGCTAGCGGCACCCACGGTTTGTTCTTGTCTTTGTGCAAGACGCTGCATTGCTTCCTATAAAGCAGCTACCTGTGCTTGAGTATAAAGTGTATAAATGTCCCTCGCGCTACTCACAGTAATAGGTGAATGTGTGAAAGTACAAAAAATAAATAAATCAAATGAAAAAATCTGCAGCAAGACCTAATAGTGTTCACAGCACATAACAATAGATAAAATGTATAACGTGATCTCGCGCAGACTTGCAAATATTCTTAAGACACATAAAGTGCAATATGCAACCAATAGGAGTAGTGAAAACCTCAAATAAAGGGTTGAAAAAACTGTGATTAGGGTTAAATAGGCTCCAACAAGGGACCTTTAAAAATAATAATAGCAGGGAACATTAGCAGTAATAATAATGATAGGTGAAAACAAATGTCCAATACATGTGCAAAAAAGTAAGGAATCAATGGATGTGCAAAAAAAAAAAAAAAAAAATTGCACGTGCAAAAGATGCAAGAAAAATAAATAAATGAGCACGCTAAAAATAGTTCATTAAAAAGGAACAGATAGTTAATGTTTTCTCGTCTTCCACAGAGAATAGTGAATACAAGAGAAATAAATGTTCATGAAGTGGTGAACAAAGATGGTGTGGTAATGGAAAACCGAATCAGTGCTCATCAGTGTCCATATATAACTTCATAAATTAAATCTCGAACAGTCGGTCTCACAGAACTCTCACCGCAAATACTGTATCCATCCATTCAACCATGCGATTTAATACAGTATATGAGGTGAGAGTTCTGTGAGACTGACTGTTCAAGAATTAATTTATGAAGTTATATATGGACACTGATGAGCACTGATTCGGTTTTCCATTACCACACCATCTTTGTTCACCACTTCATGAACATTTATTTCTCCTGTAGTCACCATTCTCTGTGGAAGACGAGAAAACATTAACTATCTGTTCCTTTTAATGAACTATTTTTAACGTGCTCATTTATGTATTTTTCTTGCATCTTTTGCACATGCGATGTATTGGACATTTGTTTTCACCTATCATTATTATTACTGCTAATGTCCCCTGCTTTAGCCTATTATTATTATTTTTAAAGGTCCCTTGTTGGAGCCTATTTAACCCTAATCACAGTTTTTTCAACCCTTTATTTGAGGTTTTCACTACTTCTATTGGTTGCACATTGCACTTTATGTGTCTTAAGAATATTTGCAAGTCTGCACGAGATCACGTTATACACTTTACCTATTGAGAATGTAAAGCCCTCACGCTACTATAATAAATAAGTGGATGAATTAGATAAGTGAATCTTTATATTAACGTGTTCAAATCAAAAAGTGCCTATAATGCATATAAGTGCAATCACAAAATTCAGCAGTACCTGCCTGCAGCAGAACCTACAGTGTATCACAATCCACTCTAAATGACAATTATAGAAATTATTCCGCGCTACAGTATATAAAAATAATATATATAAAATAATCACCCAATTACTAGATCAATAAAGTGTCAAAGCTTATTAAATGGTTAAAGGTAGTGTACAAAGTGTTAGAGATACAAAGTTCATATAAAAATTCATATAAAAAATCAGGGCAGATGATTAAGAGTATGTTCAGTCTCTTGACCACATTATCAAAAATAAAAAAAGGAAAAAAATTGTCCACAAATTTTATAAAGAAGGGATTTAAATGTATAATATGATGCACAAGGAGGGGTTAAAAATGGGTTAAAAGCCCACAAGTTATAGTCACAAAGCCCTCACCTTCATAAACTGTTTAAAACTGCATATAATGGTGATCTAAAGTCTGTTGTCTGACGTTATTCCAACTTCCACCACTAGGAGGTCTTCCGTGTCAGCATATGTGAAATTGTAATTATCCAAAGTGTCAGCATATAACCATAAATAAAAATGTCATCCGCTGTATTAATCTCCACCACCAGGAGGTCCTCTACTTCATCCACCAAGTCTCCCAAATACTACTGCACAAAGTCTTCTTGTACCTCGTAACCTCCGCAGAACAGGGGGGGGGGAGAGGGATGGCAGCCAACAAGGGTGGGAGAGAGAGAAAAAGCCCCAATAGTGTAGTAAGGTTAGAATACACAAGCTTTATTATAAGGTTTCAAAATGGACTCTTACTAAGGCGTCTGAACGCCGCTCTCACATCACTTCCTGGTATCGCTCAGTCTCCGGCCACTCCCTGTGAAGTAGAGGACCCCCTGGTGGTGGAGATTAATACAGCAGATGACATTTTTATTTATGGTTATATGCTGACACTTTGGATAATTACAATTTCACATATGCTGACTTGTGGGCTTTTAACCCCTTTTTAACCCCTCCTTGTGCATCATATTATACATTTAAATCCCTTCTTTATACATTTTTTGTGGACAATTTTTTTCCTTTTTTTATTTTTGATAATGTGGTCAAGAGACTGAACATACTCTTAATCATCTGCCCTGATTTTTTATATGAATTTTTATATGAACTTTGTATCTCTAACACTTTGTACACTACCTTTAACCATTTAATAAGCTTTGACACTTTATTGGTCTATTAATTGGGTGATTATTTTATATATATTATCTTTATATACTGTAGCACGGAATCATTTCTATAATTGACACTTTACCTATTGTTATGTGCTTGAGTAGTTTGTTGCCGGGCTGTGAACTGGGCGACCTGGGGTAGCTCTGTAATAATCGCCAGTCAGTTTATTGAAAGCAAACACTTAATTTATTTCAATCAAAACTAAACAAAACAACAGCTTACTTCAGCCATAGTAAATAATAGTTCAAAATCCTGGTATTGGTAATTTAGGCAGGCTCTCCGCTAGATTTTCTTTGGTCCCATACAGGAGTTAGGCTTCTCCAGAGCATTGTGCCAGGTAGGTCAACCAGAAGGGGGTCAGCAGCCTGTGTCTCTGTAGGTCAAAGAGCTCACACTGGCTGCACAGCTTGTGAGACACTCTCTCTCTCTCTCTCTCTCTCTCTCTCTCTCTCTCTCTCTCTCTATCTCTCTATCACAGTTTAGGAGATATTCTCCCTGCATGCAGCCGCTGACGTCAGCGGCACATGCACAGTGAAGGTCCGACGAAGGTCCGGCGTATCGGACCTTGCCGGAAACTGAGGACTCCCGCGCGCATGTGCGGGAGCGATGTCATCGTGGCTCCGGCCACTCACAGCACCGGAGCCGCGAACCTGGAAGAAGCTCAGAGGGGAAAATATCAGCTCCCTCGGCATTGACGGGGATGCGATGACCGGGGACCTCGTTCTAAGGTAAGTATTTCATAATGAGCTAGTATGCGGTGCATACTAGCTCATTATGCCTTTGCCTTACAGGATTTTTTTTGTTGATTTTTGTTTTGCGGGTATACAACTACTTTAACCCAATCACAGAAACCTATGTGAACAGGTCAGCAGAAGGGTAGAGAACCAGCACTGTATTTCCTATGTCAGGTTCACTCCCCTCTGTCTCCTCAAGCCATAGGCCATTAAGAATTTCACAACATGGAAAAAACAATATGCAAACTAATATATTCAAATTGGCTGGCTCCCTTAAATAGAGTCCAAAGAAACTAGAACAGATGAAGAAAGGATAAAAAAAAGGTGGAAGGGTTATTCCTTGAAACCCAGATGCCTTCAGTTAACTTTGATACAATGTGATTAAAGTAATCCTTGATAATAGGGTATAGCAACTTTGGCAGATCTTTAGGGTATCCTTATTTTACTTTAATCTCCTTTTGTATCAATCGAGTGGTGTTGTATCCAGTAAAACTACAAGAAGCAATAATGTGAACAAGGCATAAATGTCTGCTTACAGTGTTCGTTATAGTATAAGAACTGACTTCCAGTGGCACTACAAGTACCACCATGTGGAGCTGAATAAAGGATGTCTGTAAACAGTATCTTCTAGCAACTAAATGGGCTATGCTCACTCACCAGACTGGACACAGATACAGCTGGCAACGATGTAGGTGATGAAGAAGACTCTTTCAGGAACTCTCTCCCTGTAGCCTGGCTCTGGGAAATGGCGTCCACTGCACCAAGCTGCAGACTACCCAGATCTGAAGTATAGGCATCTCTGGATAACCTGGAACAACCTCCGGTCCGCTGTAGGGGAGAAGCAATGCTGCCCGCAGAGGTCCCTCTGAGTATAACTGAACGGCTCCCCACTGACGTGGAAATTTCACTATACGCTGCACGTACTCCATGTCACTTTCAGTCTTTTGGTATAATGCATCTTAGTATGACCATGTCTCCCGTATCTTCCCAAGTAACACAGACATGACCACCATTCTTCCATCCTTAGCTCCATAGCTTGACTGTCTTCCCTCAAGTGCACAGACATTTCGTTTTTTTTTATCCGCAACAAAAGGAATGACAAACAGGAAGTCATGGCACCAACAGCCAATCACTTCCTCCAGGCAAAATGACATCACAGGAAATGACAACACAGGAAATGATAACAGTAAAGGGGAGGGCATCCACAAGAGTGTGGGTGGGAGTGCACATGTCCCACCCACTTGAGGCATGTACACTGCCCCCCGCCCAGCCACATGCATGTACATCCACCGTTTTGGTCAGCATGGAGCCTATTCAATACTGCTCAGAGTAACCAGTATCTAGTAAGATAATTCTACTTGTTCTTACAGGCTTGAGAAGATCTACAGGGACATTGCTACTGCTGTTGTCAATATACGGTACGAGTATACCAACAAGGCAGATATCAAGGTCCTCTTATAAAAGCAGATATGTATCCAAAAGGGATAGCATAGCCACAACAGAGATATAATATGTTTCTCTTGTTATGCAGACTTCGCTTCTCTAATGTGCATAGACATTTGAAGGCAAGAAGCCCAGCGCATTGCGCTTTATACTTACAAACTGGCAAACGCCCACATTCACAGAGAACACGTCTTCAAGCCCATGAGAAGGTTTTCATACTGACGGTTTTAACGCTGGTCCCGATACAGCCCAAGTGCGCTCTGCTAGAGCGCTCCTTGGTTAAATCAGACACAAGGGGACAGATGACAATCTATAAAACACACATCCTAGAATAATATGTCCACATGAGTCTATATAATAAAATGTCCACAACACCATTAAGTAGGCCGCAAATCACAGCAGCTCACTGTCGCACAGACCTCCTGCTGGCAGAGTCAGACCGGCGTCCCAAGAGAGAGATGTAGGCCCCAGCCAGCCCTTTTATATCCTCTCCCAGCCGTCTGTTCTGTCCTCTTAGCATTCTGGTAGTCATAGTTTAGATCAATTCAAAAAATAAGTTGCGCTGGTTAGAAATAATCAAAGTGAAAATAACATATGAGTGAAACACAACAAAAGAATGGACAATCCTGTGAACAAAAGGTGATACAAAATGGTGCATTTGCTCAAAAGAATACTGTAGAGTCCTTGATGGAAAAAAAGCCAAGAAAGTTCATATACTGGAACTGATGTATCAATATATTCATCCACAGTGGTATACAGGCATAACACCACTAGAAAAGTGCCCAACAGAAAACAGGATAGTGCCTCCACCTCTGTACACACTGCTGCTTACCAGAAGTAAATGTTCTCCTTATATGGGAGATCCAATACACTTATGGCTTATTCCCCCACCTCGGGTCTTTATAAAATGCGCCACTGCTCCCAGCTTTATCACCATACAAACAGTCTCAAGTGCAGATGTATTCCATAGGTCCTCATAAAAATACAATGAAGGCATTAGTGTCAGCTAGTGTTGTATGTTTGGCTGTAATATTTGATGTCTGATGTCCAGATTGGAGGAAGCAGTGTACTGACGGAAGCACTCAAGCGGAGTGCGACAGGGTTCTGTGACATTGGTGGCAAGCAGTGGGACGCTTCCTGCAGTCTGGGACATCCAAACTTCCACCGGGATCCAAGGTCCGGATAGCAGAAAAGGAGAGATACAGATACCAGCCGCCATGCAGGAGGAATTTGGAAGGAGGTTGCAAGAGATGCAGATACAACAAAGAGGACCAGTGTTAGAGCAGGTACTCCTAGGATGGTATGATTCTATCCTCTGCGAACTCTGGAAGGAAACACTAGCCCGTGAGCAGTGCCACCAGGGAAAAATTCTCCCCTCCATCCAAGGAAAGGTACTGGTTGCAGTATGAATTGCAGGTGTTGTTTTTGGGAGAAAAAACGCACAAGGAGCAGACAGCTGAGTTAACCACTTAAGGACCAGCCTCGTTTTGGATTTTAGGTGTTTACATGTTTAAAACAGGTTTTTTTGCTAGAAAATTACTTAGAACCCCCAAACATTATATATGGTTTTTCTTTTAACACCCTAGAGAATAAAATGGCGGTCGTTGCAATACTTTTTTTTGCACCGTATTTGCGCAGCGGTCTTAAAAGCGCACTTTTTTTGGAAAAAATTCACTTCACTGCCTGTTAGAGAGTCTTCGCTGCTGGGGGAGGGGGGCTGCTCCACTGGGGGACACACTGGATGTAAGGGGGGCTTCTCCACTGGGGGACACACCTGATGTAAGGGGGGCTTCTCCACTGGGGGACACACCTGATGTAAGGGGGGCTTCTCCACTGGGGGACACCAGATGTAAGGGGGGGCTTCTACACTGGGGGACACACTGCATGTAAGGGGGGCTTCTCCACTGGGGACACCAGATGTAAAGGGGGGCTTCTCCACTGGGGGACACCAGATGTAAGGGGGGCTTCTCCAAGGGGGGACACCTGATGTAAGGGGGGCTTCTCCACTGGGGACACCGGATGTTAGGGGATCTTCTCCACTGGGGGACACCTGGTGTAAGGGGGGCTTCTCCACTGGGGACACCGTATGTAAGGGGGGCTTCTCCACTGGGGGACACCTGATGTAAGGGGGGCTTCTCCACTGGGGGGACACCTGATGTAAGGGGGGCTTCTCCACTGGGGACACACCTAATGTAAAGGGGGCTGCTCCACTGGGGGGCACCAGATGTAAGGGGGGCTTCTCAGACACCTGAGAGTCTCCGCTGCTGGGTGAGAGGGGCTGCTCCACTGGGGGACACACCTGATATAAGGGGGGCTTCTCCACTGGAGACACCTGATATAAGGGGGGCTTCTCCACTGGGGGGACACCGGATGTAAGGGGGGCTTCTCCACTGGTGGACACACCGGATGTATAGAGGCCTGCCCCACTGGGGGACACTGGATGTAAGGGGGGCTTCTCCACTGGGGGACACCGGATGTAAGGGGGGCTTCTCCACTTGGGGACACCAGATGTAAGGAGGGGCTCTGCTTCTGGGGGCACCTGATGCAAGGACGGACTCTGCTGGAGGCACCTGATGCAAGGACCGACTCTGCTGGTGGCAGGTGACATGGCAGGTGACATGCTCAGGGATCCCACTGATTCAGCATTATGGTGAGTTGAATGATTTCATTCTATATTACAATGTAATAATAGAAATAATGCACTTCAAACATCCTGACACCACAACAACCATGGTGCCGGGATGATTAAAGGGCTAACACCAGGTGTTTGGAGTATCTTTATCTTCTGATTGTTAAACTATCTAGAATACACATATTTCTATTGTTGTGTAGGATCTGGGGCTGCTGTCCCTCCATCCCTCGCCCCCCTTTCCCTCTCCATCCCTCATTCATCTCAGACTCTAAGGACACCCCCTTTGAGCCACGCCCATTTAAAACACGCCCACTATTTTACGTAAACCACGCCCATTTCCCACGGCGCCCTTTGCGCGCCACAGTTTAATTTTCCCCCATGCCATGCCTACAAATGCATGCCCCACCCCTAATTATAATAAGACTCCGCCTACAGCCAAAAAAGTGTCCCTAAAATTTTTTTTACAATGTTGGCAACTAAGAGAGTACTGCAGACCCCTGCTCCACACCCGTGGCAGTTTCAGAGGCCCGAGGTGAAAAGGTGGTGGTTCTTCTTCCCCAGTGGATTTCAGCGATGCAGGGAGGAGAAGCAGCTATTCCCCCTCCCCAACAAGGATTTGTGCACCTGGGAGACAGTACCAGAATAAGGGTGTCCCAGCAGCAGACGCCACCCCAGAATGAGAACATCAACCCAGCTGAAGCACTGGCAACCGGACAGAGGGTCAAAGACCTCTGCCCCACACCTGCAGCAGTTCTGGAGGCCTGGGGTGAGGAGGTGGTAGTCTCTACCGAGCAGAAGATTAGGATCCAGGGGGAGAAATGAAAGGAGGTTGTCGTCTTCCCTCCCCAACAGTCAGCCAGAGTGGAGAAACTGTCTTACCTCCCCCAACAGTTAGCCGGAATGGATGATATGAGCGCTGAAGTGCTAACCGGCAGAACACTACTGGCCTCTGTGCACAACAATCCACTCTGCAGGAGCTCCAGGGAGAGAATGCAATCGGCACCTCACAACGGCAGCTTGAGCTGGTGTCGGTGGATGGGCCTGTGGTCTCCACTAACAGAAACCCACCAGAAGTGCTGGCAACAGGGCAGAGTGCTACCAACCTCTGCCCAGCAACAACTGCAGAGTTCCAGAAAGCCGGGCTGAACCACTGGCAACAGGATAGAGCATTGCTGGCCTCTGCCCTCCACTAACATGGATTTCCTGTGGAAGTGGAATCGACTATGGTTTCCACTAGTATACCCCAGGGATGCTGGGCAGTCAGCCCAGATCCCCAACAGCATGATGGAGTGAGCCCAGTCACCCTGTCTTCTCTCCAGCGGCTGAAAGGACTCCAGGGGGAAGGACCAGTCCGCACTTCCCCCCAGCAGCGGGTATGTTCTTTGAGAGAGGCAGAGTTTGGCTGGGTGAGTAATGCTATGTTGGGAACAATTTGTTTGAGGTACTGTGTGGGTACAGGCATTGGGGCACTGGAACTACGGGTTAATTTTGGAATCAACCCGTCTGGGGTCTCCTTCTGTGTTAGTCTGCTGCCGAAAGGGGAGAGATGTGATGGGAGTCACTTTGGGCGGGGGCCTGGTGGAACCGAGAATCCCTTGGAGAGGTTGGGAAGTATTTGCTTCAGCTCACCATGCACCTCCTATGTCTAAGTCACCCTGTGTCTATTAGGAATGAGCAGAACACACCCCGGTTCAGTTCACACCAGAACATGCGAACAGACAAAAAATGTCTGCGAAAATGCGATCACTGTTAAAGTCTATGGGACACGAACGGGAAATTTATACCAGACCCTTATCCATGCAAGCAGCCATGGCAGGCCAGGAAAGAGGGGGGACGAGCGTGTAAGTGGGGGTATTAGCGTGGCTGTATTATAAAAGGAAACACACTGTGTGGTATTGTAAATGAGGTAACTTTAATTGCCAGATAAAGCAGCAGTGGAAAATTATATTTTCAAAGTGGAGTAAACAGTTCTCTTGTTAGCTTATAAGGCACAAATTCATAGTCCATTCACCAAAGGTACAGAATGCAGCTCAGTAAACTGTAGTTATTATTCCTCTCTTCAGGCACATCAATGTTATATAAGGCACATTTTGATTACTTGCCATAGGCTGGTGTCCATAAGCAGGTTCAACAGATGCAGCAGAGATGATTTAACAGGAAGACACACTGTCTTAGATAATCTTCTATCACAAGCACAGCAACAGTGCTGATAGGCAGGGCTCCTAAGGATCCCTGTTCTGTCCCTGTAGGCTGGAACACTCTCCCTGAGTAAGGCATAGCTTTCCCTCACAAGCAGTGTACCTTTCCCTCACTCATTCCACACACATTTATCCTCAAAATGGTGGCTGGGCCCTCTTTTTATGGAAGCTAACAGAAAATGGTGGACAAAATCTCGAGAGAACTTGGTACCAATCAGAACATGAGGCTTCTCCAAGATGGCTGCTGGAGACAAGTTCAGGGAAGTTACAGCCTCAACAGGATTTCACAAAACAGCAGGAAAACACAAACACATTCTGAATATAATATATTTCTGCATGAGGAAGTAAGTATGATACAATTGTAGTCCCACTTCTCTCAGCCAGCAAAACCGTCCTGTCACAGTTAACTGTATGTGAGGAGGCTACCTACAAGCGAGCACCCCCCTTCTGAACCATACTGGGCCACTTGCCCTCAACATGGGGAGGGTGCTTTGGGGTCCCCCCAAAGCACCTTGTCCACATGTTAATGAGGACAAGGGCCTCGTCCCCACAACCCTTGCCCGGTGGTTGTGGGGGTGTGTGGGGGGCTTATCGGAATCTGGAAGCCCCCTTTAACAAGGGGGCCCCGAGATCCCGGCCCCCTATGTGAATGGGTAGGGGTACATTGTACCCCTACCCATTCACCAAAAAAAGTGTAAAAAAAGTAAAAACGACAGGAAACAGTTTTTGACAATTCCTTTATTAAATAAATAATAAAAAAAGAAGTGTCCCGCGATGTCTATCCATCTTCAATCACGGAGCCCATGAAAAATAGAAGAAGAAAAAAAAGCTCGGCATCGATGGGAGGCGTCCTGCCGACTGCTGTCTCTTGGCTCTGACAGCTGCTATACAGGCAAGGGCGGGGCCACCCGGTGACGTAAATGGGTGACCCCACCTCCCTCTGATGGCGTGGGGTTCCCCTTAAAATCCATACCAGATCTGAAGGGCCTGGTGTGGATTTTAGGGGGGACCCCCACGCCATTTTTTTTTTTAACATTTTGGAGAGGGGTTCCCCTTATTCACTTCAATACACTGTGTTATATATACTACACTGCCTGAATATAGAGTCTGCACTGAATATCTAGTCTACACTAAATGCAGAGTATATATATATATATATATATATATACACTAGACTGTATGTATATGTATATATATATATATATATATATATATATATATATATATATATATATATATATATATACATATTAAATACACTGCCACTAACTGACGTAGCACCCTGAAGTTTAGGCAGGGCTGCTATCAAATGTAGTTGCCAGGTAGAGCTACCTTGGCCAATTGTTGAGGATCAATTGATTTCACTCTAAGTTTGTAATTGCTGCACTTCTCTCTTTTACCGCTAGGTGACCGGGTACTTGGTGGCATTAGATATGAGAAGGGCAATGCAAGGTCAGATTATGGGTATATGGGGAATCCCAGCCAAAGGCAGGGGTTTTCTCAAATCCCTTGGCCTGCTGAGAGAACCTATATATTTGGGTGGATTCAGGTAATCGGTGTTCTGTGCCACCTGGACGGCTGAAGCAAGTACCGGAGCAGTATTCTCACCAACCGGGGACAGTGAAGAATCAGGAAACTTCAGTGGGTATCAAGCCAGGGACCCAGCCAGCGGAGGTGACGCTTGCAAAGCAGCCTTGTGTGTCAAGCAAAAAGCCCGAACAGGCCAGTGGGGTGAAGCTTGAGAATTATCTTGAGTGCCAAGCTAGGGACCCAGCAGAGAGGCGGGGGTGATGCTTAAAGAAGATACTACCGTGAAGATTGGAGGAGCTCAAGGGATTCAGTGGCAGTGAATCATCTAGTCTAGTGAGAGACTGGGAGCTCAGTGAGCTGAAGAACTACAAGAAGTGATTGTAGTAGAAGTGAAGGAACCATTATACTTTGTGTTAGGAACTGTTAAAGACTGTTGCCATAGGAGACAGCATTCCTACACTTGCAGATGTGGCGTCTTGCTGGATGCCTTTACCTGTATGGTTGTCCTGTTGAAGTCTCTGAGTCTGCCAATTAATCTTGCAACTACCTAAGGGTGTCCTGGCCCTAACCCTCACTCCCAACGTTCTGTTAAGAGAAATAAAATCCCTTTTGCATTCAAGAAGTGTCTGGTGCCCAATCAATCTACCTTGCATTACACTATTCCATGCAACCCACCATATACAGAGGGATGTCAGCTATCTCTGGCCCTGGAAGTCCACAGTCACACACTATAGACGGCCGCAATGTAAGCAGCCTTATATAGTGTTGGGCATGGACTTAGTCCCCTGAGCCATGATTGGCCAAAGGCACCCTGCCTTTGGCCAATTATGGCTCTCGCAGCAGAGCATGCTGTGATTGGCCAAAGCATGCAGGTCATGTGCATGCTTTGGCCAATCATCAGACATCAATGCACTGCGATCTCGAATATTATGGGGCGTTCGCGGCAAAATTGAGTGCCGCTGAGCACCTCATAATATTCACCGTTCGGCGAATGGGCAAACACTCGATGTTCGAGTCGAACTTACATTCGACTCGAACATCGAGCTCACCCCTAGTGTCTATTAGTGCCACAGGGTGACCAAGAAAATAATGGACATTAAGAATGTGGCTTGGATTACTTAAAATGGAACAGTAATATTTATCCACAATATCTCCCAGGAAATATACAAAGACTATTCCTGGTTTGTTTGATTCTGAACTATACATGTTAATTGAAAGAGCTGGTCACTTTGGCCTTTGGAGCCAGACAGTCTGCTACTGGGGACTCATGCTATTGTCCATTTAATAAGGTGTCCTGTGTTTATACTTATGATAATGTGGATTGTGTCTTCTGATCTAGAAGACGGCAATGCTGACCTGAAAGTTAATTATGTTTCTGGTTACAGTTTATATTGCTAGGGTTATATGATCAGAGGGGGGGGTGTGTCCTCCTGGTGTATATATTTGTGTGAGTTTGTTCCAATAAACATTCCATGTTCCTGCAAGCTAATGTTGTACGTTTGGCTGTAATATCTGATATCTGAGGAGGAAGCAGTGTACTGACGAAAGCACTCAAGCGGAGTGCAACGGGGTTTCCGTGACATCCACCTTCTGAGCGTAATGTGCTATTCTGGTCAGGATGAACAAATGGCCTGGATGTTGATTTCTGAAGCACCAAAAGTAAAAAGTTTGGCCGTAGATGCAACCCACGAATCCCAAAAATGGGCTTTATCATCTCAGCGCACATTCAGCCCCACCGCACTAGCCTGGAGGGGCGGGGCCTCCCGTTAACCAGACTCTTGTAGGGGATGAATGAAGGATTCGAAAAGGACCATGGCTGTGCTTCCTTCAGAAAGGCGACCCTAGCACACCCTTCCATTCGCTCTTGAAGTTTTCCGTTCTGACAAAAGGATCTGGAGTCCTGGAATGTAGAGTGGACAAAACTAGCAGAAAGAACTCACTGGAACTTTGACCTCCTATGAGGAGGAAGGCCAGACTAACCACAGATTGCTCCTGGAATAGTGCTTAGCCTTGGACTGTACATGTGGCCAATAAAGCGTGTTCGACATTCCAAGGATGTGTGCCGCTCTATGAAACTTAAACAATGTTATATGGCAAAGTAAAAAGAATGTTGGGACTTTATATGAGGCAACGACAATTATAGTACGTATGTCTCCATCCCTATTGCTTGTAAAGGAAGGGGAAATGGGGAAAAAGGGGGATAATGGGACTTTATATGAAACACATCACTGGGTAAAATGAATCAATCAATATTAGTAAATACAATATTTATTAGTACAGATGAGCACAGTGCAAAGTAATATAGTATTAACTCAATAAGTACCATACAGAATTATAATAAACATGATTGGTAAATCACATAGTATTAAAAATAATTGCATAATATAACATTATTCCACGTAATTCATAATAAAATAGCAGTGTACCCAGATATGTACAAACATGTGTAGCACTGACCCCCTTAAGGAGCTGCTGATAATTGTTTTGGGACCTGCACTCTGCCTATCAAGCCCTGAATATAGACTCGACCCCTAGGCACAACTGTGTGGTGGTGTTTGTGTGAGACCCAATGGTAAGAAGCAACACAAATATAATACAATATACTGTAATTCACAGTTACCTGAGTATCCGTCACTCCACCTGCTATAGGAATAGACAACGTGTCACACCATTTGTACTTTAAACACACAGTAAGTTTACTGGAAACTGGTTTAGAATATAGAGTACAGAGTTGATTCTGATACACACGGTTAAAACAACAATAATAATCAAGGTGCATATAAGTATTCAGACTCAAAGATCACATGAGTAACGCATGCGGGCATGCCTCAAAGTGGGACTGATGTTCAGGGTGTTAAAACCTTGACACTGGGCACTTTCCCACTCCAGATGCAGCTGCACAAACACACTCCTAACCTGTAGTGCACTATACAGCATTAGATAACAAGGCAATACAGTACATATACTCAAGGGCTCCCCCTAGGTTGCATTGCAGTCTGCAGAGTGTGTGTGTAAGAGAAATAATAGGCGCTTTATAGTGAATGGTAAAGTCTTTGATCTTCTTTCTTCAGATAGCCTTATTATACTGCAGTATTTGTAATCCAATGAGTAAGCAAATGTTAAAATGAGATAAAGGTGGTAGGTGAACTGTGAACTTGGTTGTGTGAAACACATGCAAACTTCCTCTTCTATGAAAAGTGCAACCGAACACTCTATGTTATGTGAAAAGCAAACTTTGAGGTCTGCAGCCAAACACAGTGGTCTCTAAACAGTGAGACCGCTCTGTAGAACTATGAGGCTCAGCAATCCTCTGTGCTAGGATGCAAAGTGGCAGAGTAATATATAAATCTTGGGCAACAGCCCTCTCACCACACCGGACCCGGACAAATGCGCTGCTCCACTTCTATGATCACAGTCCTGCTCCCAATTGGCACCGTCAAGCTGCACCTCTACGTCAGATGACCAGGAACCATCTTGCTGGCTCCTTTTGGTGTTCTGGATCCTCCCGTTCGAACACACACTGGCACATCCCACTGTGTTTTAAACTTCTCCGGAGGCTTCAACTCTGCTCCACAGCAAGCAGGCCACAGCTCTTCCAATCACGCCCACACAGGTCCCTGCAGGCAGGTCTTCAATGGCGTCACAGGAGGAAGAGCCCGAAGCATGGCCGCGCTGTGCCTTTTATTTCTCTACCCAGCATGCCGTTCTTTAACTTGGCCTTGTGGGTAGGTAAGTGAGCATTGTGGGTAGGTAGTTCCTTGACTGGTAATTTACATATGAGCCACTTACTCATTCACTACATCCCCCACAATGCATTGGAGCTGGCTATTGCAAAAGCCAAACAAAAGTCTTAACAACATAAATACAAAGAAAAAAGACACTAGAGGGAGCCAAACTCTGTTCAAAGAATGTTACATTATTCATTGTAAATTAGGTGGCAAAAACTCCAGTGCTACATACTCCCCCTGCTTTGAATCCCCAAAGACATTTAAAATTTGTGACCTATTACATGTTTTTGCCTTCAAACGATGACATAAAACTGACAGAGGAGCCTCCCACCAATTATCACATGAAGGGAGGCTGTTGTATTCCCGCCACTGACACTGTGGTGTCGTGTATAGATTTGCCAGGGGGGAAGATAGGGTTGTCCTCCACTAAATCAGCAATGGAGGAACCAGGCATTTTTGAAGTTCTTTTTGAAACCGGACAAAGTTCTTTGGAGCATTTAACCAAAGTGTCATAGGTCAGTCTCTTTGGTGGTTGAATAACTCTCTTTGCTCTCTGCTCTTTGAGTTCCGGTGTTACCTGCACACTGACACTGTCCCTCTGTACTTCAACCTCTGGTACTTCAGTTTCACCGAAAGAAAGAGAACTTTCAGAGTCTGTTTCCTGCAAGAAATGTGAAGGATCTTCAGGGTCTTCAGAGAACCTTGTGGCACAAATTCAGGGGCCTCTGGTCGAAGGGTTCCACTGTCAGTCACCTTGGAACGAGGGGAAGGGTTAGAATCAGTCTCTTGTGTGAGAGGTAACCACAGCCAGCCTATTCCCATCTCTTCTTCCTCGTTGCCTTCGCCATTTATAGCATGTGGCCCAGACTGGGACCTAGTCACTTGTCAAGGTCTCTGAGAGGTGGTTGGTGTGGATGGTGAATCCTGTTGAGAAGTTATCCGGATTGCTTCTGATAGAGGCAGAAGGTGGTTTCGATGCCAGGTCTTTAATGGCCCGGTACTTCCTTCTTGTTGAATCTGGTACACCGGCAGCCCTGGGAGTTGTTTGCATATAACGTAGGGCTGTGACTTCCAACGATCAGCCAATTTGCGCTTCCCGGGTTTACCCAGATTCCTCAACAACACTCTGTCTCCTGGTTGTAAGTCTTGTACTCGCACCCTGAGGTCAAAATTTCTCTTGTTCCTCTGTCCTCTGTCCTCTGATGCAGCTTGAGCCTTATCATAGGCAGTTTTCAGGCTCGTCCGCAGTCTGTCCACATACCCTCTATGTGAATTTGCTGACGTATGGTCCAGAGATTTGCCGAAAGCTAGATCCACTGGCAGCCATGCTTCCCGTCCAAACATCAGCTGATATGGGGAGTACCCTGTGGCATCGCTCGCAGTACTGTTGTAAGCATGTACTATGGCCTCTATGTGCTTGCTCCAGTGTTGTTTCTGCTCAGAGGTTAAAGTTCCTAGCATATTTAAGCGAGTTCGGTTGAACCTCTCTGGTTGTGGATCTCCCTGAGGAAGGTAGGGAGTAGTTCTGGATTTCTGAATGCCCATCAAATCCAAGAGTCTTTTAATGAGGCTACTCTCGAAGTCTCTCCCTTGGTCTTAGTGGATAGGTTGTGGTAGGCCATAATGGACGAAGAAATTTTCTACCAGGATTTTGACCACCGTAGATGCCTGTTCATCTCTTGTGGGAAATGCCTGGGCATAATGGGTGAAATGGTCAGTTATTACCAGACTCCCCTGCCCACTCAGGTCAGACTCTAAGCATAGAAAATCAATGCGCACCAGATCCAATGGTCCTTGACTCTCCAGGTGGCCCATTGGGGCGTCTCGTTGCGGTAAAGTCTTTCTTTGGATACATCTCAGGCAGGAATGGCAGTAATTCTCGACTTCAGTCCTCATGTAGGGCCAGTAGAATCTGTCTCTCACAAGTTAGAAAGTCCTCTCAGACCCTAAATGGCCATGAAGATCATGTAGAGCAATCAACACCTTCTCTCTATGTTTCTCTGGTAAGAACAACTGACATTTCTCTTCGGAGTCTTCAGAGGGGCCCCTTCGGTAGACCACCCCTTGTTGTAGCTGTATCCGATCCCACTCCTTATGCAGCAAGCAAGCTTCCTTCAGAGAGTTAGTGAGAAGCAGTTCAGGAGGCTGACTCCCTAAGGCCTTCAATGCTAAGCTACAGATGATCCCTTCCAGCTGGTCTCTTCGCAGATCCTTCTTGGACAGCTTTGGCAGACCTTCCTCCCCGACTTGGGTGATGCTGCAGTAGCTTTTGGGTACTCCAGCAGCTGACACACCAATCTCTTCTGCTCTGGCTCGCCCTTTTACTTGCTGTTCTGCCCCTTCACAAAGGGCTCTTTGGGGAGTCTCAGGAGCAGTGGGGTCTTCTTGACAAGGCATCTGCGTCCTTGTTCCCGACTCCTGGCCTGTACTTCAAACTGAAGGTAAAACCCGATAGAGCGGCCAACCATCTATGGCCCGTGGCATCCAGTTTTGCAGTAGTGAACAGGTATGCGAGAGGGTTGTTGTCTGTCTTGATTTCAAACTCTGCTCCGTACAAGTAGTCTCTCAGTTTGTCCACTACTGCCCACTTCAAGGCCAGGAACTCAAGCTTGTGTGTGGGATAGTTCCTCTCAGCAGGTGTCAAACTCCGACTCACATAGGCGACAGACTTCAAGTGTCCGTCATGCTCTTGGTACAGCACTCCGCCCAGCCCATCTTGGCTGGCATCCACGTGCAGTTTGTATGGCTTGGCTGGATCTGCATAAGCCAGAACTGGAGCAGTTGTGAGGCTCCACTTTAACTGTTTGAAAGCCTCTTCACACTGGGTGGTCCACTGTTCTTGTATGGATCATTGGGCTTCCTGGCCCCTCCTGCTGTCTTTACAGGCTTGGCTGAGTCTGGATCATCGCCTTCCTCCTTCTTCAACAGCTCAGTGAGGGGGCGAGCTATCTTAGCAAATCGCTCAACAAACATCCGATAATAAGAACAAAATCCCAGAAATGACCTAAGCTCGGTCACATTAGTGGGTCTTGGCCAGGAGGTGACAGCTTCCAGCTTCTGAGGGTCTGTGGCCACTCCTTTGGCAGACACAATGTGGCCCAGGTAATTGACTGAAGGTTGGTAGAACTGGCACTTTTCCATGGAGAGCTTCAGGCCTTCGTCGTGGAGTCTCTTCAGGACCTTCTCCAGGCGCTCCTCATGCTCTTCCAAAGTTTTGCCAAACGCGATGATATCATTTAGGTATACCAATACTTCAATCAGGTTAATGTCGCCCACAGTCTTCTCCATCAATCTCTGGAAGGTGGCTGGGGCGCCAGACAGACCTTGTGGCATGCGGTCAAACTCAAAGAAACCCACAGAGGTAATGAAAGCGGTCTTCTCCCTATCTTCGGGGTGCATGGGGATTTGATAATATCCACTTTTCAAGTCCAGCACGTTGAACCACTTTGCCCCTGACAGGCTTTGTAAGGCATCTTCGATCCTGGGTGTGGTATATTGGTCAGGAATGGTCCTTCGATTCAATGTCCTGTAGTCAATGCACAACCGCAAAGTTGTGTCCTTACTACCACTATTGGGGAGGCATATGGACTCCGAGACTCTTGGATAATTCCTGTTCTCTTCAGCTCGGCCAGCTGTTCTCGCAGGTCTTCCAAGTCCCCTAAGGGAATCCGCCTGACCCTTTCCCTAAAAGGCTTGTCTTCCTCCAGGCGGATCTGGTGTTTGGCACTTTTGGCGCGCCCAACGTCAAACTCACTCTTTGTAAAAGCAGCTCACCATCTTAAGAGCTGAGTCTTGGCCCTTTCCTTTTACAAAGGTTTTATTGATAGGAAAAATGAATACAACAAACATATGCAACAATGTGATGGTTACATTGGACATAAGATGAGAAGGAGGATCCCAACTGGGGGATGCTATATTAGTGGTACAATATTAATTCATACAAAAATATAAAAAAATAAAAAGATATATAAAAAAAAAAAAACAATTGCGATGTTTCATAGTAAAGTTCAATCAATGTCCCAAAATATGTTGTTTGTTGGGTGCATATGTAAAGTAAATAATAAAGGAGGAAAAACAACATAAGAGGGTGCATACATTTTTATATCAACCGCAAGTTGATTATGAATAAAAGAAAAAAAATAAGAAAGTAGTCCAGTCTGTTGATTTCGTTTGTACTGTATCACTATAACCATCATTAGTGAATCGACTCCTTAATAGCAAGAGTCACAGAGGAGAATACACAAAAGATGAAAAAGAAGAGAATGAGTTGACAGCAGAGAATAGGGGGAATATAAAAAAAAGAAAAAGGGAGGAAGAAGAGGGGGAACAAAAAAAGGGGGCAGGGGAAGAGTCCATCATGGGGGGGGGGTGCATCCAGAGGCCTTTAGATTAATAAAAGCAGGTTATTGAACCTGGAGGGTTGGTTATATGATATCCACATTTGCCAGACTCTAAGAAATTTACTGTGCGTGTCAGAAGCCAGGGATGTTAGTTTCTCATTAATCATTATGTCGTTCATTCGGTTTTTCACTGCTTCAAAGCTAAGTACAGGGGTTTTCCAAGACCGCGCAATGGTCAGATTAGTTGCATTAAAAAGGTGTAGGGCTAATTGACGTTCTGGGTGGAGAAGTTCAAGGATAGGTTTACATAGAAGAGCTTCATAGGGGTCTCTGTTCAGGTTGGAGTGGAGCATATTGCATAAAAGGGTATAGACCCTGACCCAAAGTCTACATACCTTTGGACATGTCCACCAGATATGTATGAATAGCTAAATAGATCCACCGAAAAGGGGGCTGGAGTTTGCCAGTCCAAATATATTATGTAAAGGAGCAAATATCCCCCAAATATGTGATAAGGACTTTAAAGGCAACAATGAAAAGGGGGTCTGAAATGTTTTTTATTTTTTATTGATTTATTTATTAGTAGGTACAAAAAGACATATAACATTATTCAGGTGCAACACCCCACCATTAATAGAGTATATTAAAAACAACAAGTTTACAAAAACTGAATCGTTGATGCGGGGCAATTGTAGACATTCATCCCGACGCGTTTCAGGACACTTGTGGGGTCCCTTCATCAGGGGCGTTCAAAGTGAGGTAAAATTACCAAAGCATACTCTAAAAATACAAAGCAAAAAAAAAAAGGGGAGAGGGAAGGACACATAAGTATACATCATGGACAGAGGGCAAGAGGCAGGAGCATCGTTGAGACCAAGATTGGGAGATCACCTACCGATTAGATGATTCTGTGAGTGGATACACCTCCAGAGAGTGTGACCGCTGATGCAGTACGGCCGTGAAGTCACAGCAGAAGCTGTGGAGCAATGTGAAGATTACTACTTGGTTGAGACCAAGAGATCTGTGTGATTAAGTGCAGGTTGGTTTGGAATAGAGAATGTCACTATTGCAACATGTCTGCAAGGAAAGAAGTATAAGGAATATAAACAATATATATGTATAAGTATAGAGTATGTTAGAATTATATGGTGTTCATAGAGAAGCAGGTTCTATTTATCACTTTCGCATTTTTAGTTAGTATTGATGTATGCTTGTTGGGAAAACCCCTCCCTCCTCCTTCTTAAGAAAGGCATTTATAATCAGACACAGCCCAGGATCGAGAATGGACTGTGTCTGGTCCAGGATTGAGGATGGGGGCACTATATCATTAGCCACTAGTAGGGGTAAGAATATATAAATATAAAATGGGTCCTGAAGAATAAAGATTAATATCTAATATTCTTGTATCTCAGAGGCATTTCCGGAAAAATAGCATTGATAGTCAAACTGACTTAAAGTGTGAGTTTATTGTCACACAGTTGGCATCATAAATACAATGTAAAAAGTATAATAGTTCAGTTCAGTGTGGGTAAAAATATATGAAATAGAATAAAAAGTTATAAGGCTGTAATAAGCTTATGAAAGCATGTGTGCTTCATGGATGCTGCCCTCCTGTCTCCATGCTGTCTTGTGTCCTTCAAGAAGAAGCAGGAAATGACATTCTCAGACTTCTGGCAGAATTCAGCTGTCCCAACTTGTCATGTGCATATGTCAATGTCATCTATCCTAGAGGGTGTGTGTCTGTGTGTGTCTGTCTGACCTTCAATATGGAAGCATTGGCTTTATATATTACATGTGAACGTCATAACCTTAGAAACTTGTATGGCACACATTCATTTCTGCTAACTTCAGCAATATGCTATCCAAAAGAAGATTCTAACTCAGAGTCATATATGGCATACGATTGACAAGCCCACATGTAACACTCCATACTTGAAGTAATGTGCTGATCATTATTATTATTATTATTATTATTATACAGGATTTATATAGCGCCGACAGTTTACGCAGCGCTTTACAACAACATTAGGGCAGACAGTACAAGTACAATACAATTCAATACAGGAGGAATCAGAGGGCAGTGCTCGTTAGAGCTTACAATCTAGGAGTAATGTCATATAACCAAACATCTACATAATATGAACACATATTACCAAACTTTAACTACATTAAGTAACTATATACTAATACAGATTATTATGGTTGAGACTACAAACTAAGTTAACAGGATATAAACAAATATATTATTTCTCTCACTACATATATACTGGTCTATTCTGGAGGTCTATTCTTGTATATTCTTGTCTTCTCATGACATTCTATACCAAGATACCTTATGTCATACTCAAATTGGCTACACCAGAACCAACCAGCAATGCTCAGCTTTAGATGAAGAATCATGTCAAATCAGTTGATCAAGGTCATTCACACATACTCTATTTATTATGACTAATCATAAAACCAAATATGTTTTTCAAGCTTGCCATGAATATAATATAACACCTATAAGCACCGAATTATGAATTTGGAATAATATTCTAACAATCCCCCCTGAATTATGATTAATCATATTAAATTAATCTAATACATTCAAAACATCATTCATGTCATTCAATGATCGAACATAATATTCCTCAGAACTGAAGCAGCTAGAAAACTCTCCTTCTAATCACTTTTCTCTTTACTTTAACTCCTCTATCTATTCAAAATCTTAAAATAATGGTATAGAGAAAAAAAATAACATAATGATGACTCATATCAATAATTATCATTATTATTATTATTAATAATAATTATTATTATTAATATTAATACAATTATTATTAATAATAATAATTAATAATAATAATTATCATTATTATTATTGTGATTATTAGTATTATTATTATTATTATTATTATTAAAATAAATAAATGATGCAATAACATATTTCCATATTTGTGCTCAAATAATATTTTAGCTCTTTGGAAATATACTTTACACTCCAAAACTTGTTATAACTTTCCATAGTTCTATTAAGAGTGATATGTTTCTTAAGTTATGAACAAAAGATGTTCTATAAACTAGAATGAGTGTGCACTTGTTACCTAAAAATATTCAATATATGAATAAGGAAAAATAAATAAAAATAATAATGATAATCCTAACTTAATATGAACATTAATATCAGAATAATCGGATTAACAAAAAATGTATATGTGGACAAATGTTTGAGTCCCAAATTGTTTATCTATAGTAGATAGATAAAGTTTCTTCTGATTAATTTTTTCTTCATGAAATGTCTTTAAAGTTTCTTCTTCAAATTCTGTTAGGTTAGAAAAACCTTGTTGAATAAGATAAAACAGTCATAAATCTGAAGTATAAATCTTTTGTCCAATATTCTTCCCTAGATGATTCCTTATTTAACTTTGAATTTTCCTGATATTTCCTGATACCTCTTTGCTGTTCATATGAGCTTGTTATCTTCCATATTTATTTGATTTTAGATGCCATTTCTGTAAAAGAAATGCAGTATCATTAATTAGGCAAAAAATATTTACATTCAATTCTTTAACTTTTTCTTTTTTTTTTCTCAGCAAATGTTAAAATATTATGAGACAATAACTTTGTGAATTTGTTAAACTATATGTAAAAAAATACTATCTTATATTTTCATTCAAAGAGAACTTCTGTATGACAATGTACTGTCCTTATCCTGTCTAAGATGGCCTAAACTATAAAACATATGTACTGTGAAGTTTAGGTATGACAGGACGCAACACCTCCTTTTTGGTCATGATACAAATCCCTGTTTTCACAAACAAAAGAAAGGTTTTGTATCACCCAGAGATGACAATGGACTATGCCCTTGTTCTCACCTCTAAAAAAATAGAAATGTGCTTAACTGTATTCTGTGCTGAAGCTCTTATTCTAGTGTTAGACTGTTCTGCAGTAATAAGTACTGGCTCTATGTCCTCCTCTGTTCTTATGCTGGAAACCTGAGATAAAGACTTCTCAGATACAGCTGTATAAACATGTGCTGGTGTATATTCCTGAAGATGTCTTCCTTTTACATCTATCTGAATGTGTTTGGATGATAAAGCTCTGAACCATAGAGGATATGTTTTACGACATTCTTTAAAACTATCTTCCTCAAAAATACCTTTTAGTGAGCAATCAGGTGTCTGTACAATGATTTTGTTTGATTTCACTATGCTCTCTGTAGCTTTAATTGCATAGTAAACACTTAGCAGTTGCTTTACACCTGACTCAAAAGTTTTTTCCAAAAATTATAAAACTCTGGAGAAATAGGCAATTATTTTCTCCTTACCTTCTTGTAATTGAGACAACGTTACTGAGATGGCATTCTCAGATACATGAGTTTTCAAAACAAAAGATGCTTCAGAACAAATCTCTATTGTACTTAATGCTGGAGCATTCTGCAAATCTTTTTTCAACATTTCAAAAGCATTTTTCTCATTTGGACCCCATTGGTCAACTATATTACCTTTATTCCTCAAAATAATATATAGTGGATTAACCTTTTCTGCAAAACAGTGTACAAACTCTTTGCAATGATTTATTTTATGCAAAAATTGATGCAATGCCTTATGAGTTGTTGGAGTTGGGATTGCAGTGATCTCTCTAACTGTTTCTTGCAACAATTGTCTCTTTCCTTGACTAATTTGCATGTGAAAGTATTTCACTTGACTTTTCATCAGCTGAACTTTCGCCGTATTTAATTTTAAACCTTCAGCTTGTAACATCATAAACAACTCAGACAAAAGAGCCATATGTTCATCGATAAGAGCCATATGTTCATCGATAGCAAAATTGTATCCACATGCTGACAAATACAGTCTGGCCTAGAAAACTTTGAAAGTATTTTTGCTATAGTTTCATGAACTATACCATCACCAATACCTAGGCCAGGTATTAATAGAGTGAACGTATAGGTCTCTTTTCTGAATGTGAATGCGAGTTTGTACCTACTGCTATTCGTTAAAGGAACAGAAAAATGGCTATTAACGATTTCTAATACAGAGAACACTTTGTCCTCAGCATTCAAATTTAACTTTAAGTTAGATTTATCAGGAAGAACTGGGTTATTTGTGATGTGTTTATTCAGTGTCCTTAAGTCAACTGATAAAGAATATGAATTATCAGCTTTTTTATAGGCCAAATACAGTTATTTACCACTGATTTAGCTTTCTTTACAATGTTAAGTTGTACAAACTCTTGAATAATGGCAGAAAGTGGACCAATTGATTCTAGTGGTAACTCATACTAATTAAGGGGTTCTGGACCTTTTCCCTCAATATTCAATTTGGTATTTTTCAAAGTTCCAATGTCAATTTTGAACTTTGACCACAAACTTGTAAAACGTTGTACCACTTCCTTTAAAGCACAATTATCATCAACATCAGGCCACTTTTGTTCTCTAGACATATTGGTAATGGAACCAACATTACTGTATACAGAGGGATCAATAAGCACTGATTTGGGCCTAGATGGATCTTTCCAAATACTTTTATTAGCCAAATCAATCACCCACTTTTGATCATTGATTACATCAATGCCGAGTATATTCTCTGCTTTGTGACATACCCAAATGTTAATGTTAGTTTTCACTAATCCAGGTACTTCAAATGTTACATTAGATACCTGTCTAGCAGTGGAATTACCTGTATTATTAAAACCCACTATATTACACATAGGAGAATTTGGTTTCACAGGTATGTTTTCTTTGGTAAGGCTGATCTCAGATCCACTGTCAAAGAGACAATTCATATTTTTACCATTCAGCAAACATTGTATTAATGGCCTACCATTCTTGTCCAAAATAATTGGTGCTACATATTGTAATGGCAGAGAAATTGAATCCCGATGTGATTCTATTTTTGGCAATGGCAATAAACTCTCTCTTTCAGTGACAGTGTTGTCTGAACTGCTGTTAACAGTCAAATTACTGATCTGTTTGACTTCAGTGGTATAAGACAATTCAGTCAAAATTTTATCTTGACATGAAAAAACAGATTGTACAAAAGCTGATTTTTCATTCTCCATATCTTTAGTTTTTATTTGTGAGTCTCTCTTAAATTTACAGCAATGTTTTCTCATATGGCCAGATCTATGACAGTAAACACACGTGATAGGCTCTCCTTGCCTCACTTGTCTGCACCTGTCCTTGTCATTCCTTAAAAGACCTGTCGTTTCTGACATGTCTGCAACCTGACTATTTTTGTCACATTGAATTATCTCATGTGTGAGATTGCTTTGATTCAATTGCCTCCTAATTTTATCAATGAAGCTTACTATATCATTTAAATTTTGACGTTCCTGTGCTATGGCTACTGAAGTTGGGTCAAGGTATTTACATTTTTTTATGAAAGCTGTTTTTAAACCTGGGTCATTGTCATTATCTACTCCAAATATCATTTCATAAACCTTGCAAAATTTTATTTTAAAATCAAATGGATTTTCAACTGCAGTAGTCTGTAAAAGTTCTAACATTTCTATGGTCGGTATTTGCTCACCGGTCATACATAGCAATAATTGTCACAGTCTATCTGTCACCTTATTTTGTTTTTCCTGACCTTCATCATCAATAACAGGTGTGTTAATTTGTTTAGCGAAATTAACAGGAACCCACAACTGAAATATGTAATTGCGTTGATCATTTGACAGATTAAAACGATCCGCAAACATTTCAAATAAATCCCAATTGGAAAATACAGTTGCCTCAATGTCATAAATAGGAAAATCTTTTAAAACTTTCATAAGTTGGTCATGTATTTGCAACTTTAGTTTTGCAGTTCTACATAATAAGTTTTTATGTTTCATTTCTTTTTCATCAGTAGCATCAACATTCTCCATATCCAAACTTTCCGGAAAATAAGAGGATTGTTGCTTACATTTGGGATCAGTCTTTTTGTCTTTTTGTCATCTGTAGTTATTACAGCAATCTGTCTGTTATTTTGTAACTCTGGCAAAATCATTTTTTTAGATTCTAATTGCTCTTCAAGATTCTCTATGTAATTACAAAAAAAGGTCACAGTTTGGACAACTAAGAGAATTTTGGGACACATTTTCATGTATTCCTGTGTTCTGTACATTGTTAGTTTCTGTCTGCTTTAGTGTACACACATTTTTGGCAGGTAAAATATTAATAATCATCTTATTAAATATTCTCACTAATTTCAATACATTATTTATTTTCTTACATGATTTGTGTACAGTAAACATGGATTTGTCAATCTGTGTATTGGCATTTAAACATTCATTGTACATATATGCCCACAAGTGACTGTCATTTGGATATAAAGACACATCTTTAAACTCTAACTTGCTGTCTCTAGCTATTTCATCAATAAAATCCATAACTTTACTCACCGTATTTAGAAGAATTTCTCGTCTTCAACCACCTGTTACTGGACTGTAGTCCACATCTGATGCAACACAAACGCCTCTTGGTTGATAGGTTCTGAACCGTCTGTTTTCTCGAGACTTGAATATTCGCAAAACTGCGCTAATCTCTCCCCCCTCAGCAAGGATCAAGATTTCTGTAAAAATTGGGAAATTACGGAAGTTTCTGGCTCGCCAAATGAAGAATAAAGATTAATATCTAATATTCTTGTATCTTTTTTTTCCGGAAAAATAGCATTGATAGTCAAACTGACTTAAACAAAGTGTGAGTTTATTGTCACACAGTTGGCATCATAAATACAATGTAAAAAGTATAATAGTTCAGTTCAGTGTGGGTAAAAATATATGAAATAGAATAAAAAGTTATAAGGCTGTAATAAGCTTATGAAAGCATGTGTGCTTCATGGATGCTGCCCTCCTGTCTCCATGCTGTCTTGTGTCCTTCAAAAAGAAGCAGGAAATGACATTCTCAAACTTCTGGCAGAATTCAGCTGTCCCAACTTGTCATGTGAATATGTCAGTGTCATCTATCCTAGAGGGTGTGTGTCTGTGTGTGTCTGTCTGACCTTCAATATGGAAGCATTGGCTTTATATGTTACGTGTGAACGTCATAACCTCACATCAACTTAGAACCTTGTATGGCACACATTCATTTCTGCTAACTTCAGCAATATGCTATCCAAAAGAAGATTCTAACACAGAGTCATATATGGCATACGATTGACAAGCCCACATGTAACACTCCATACTTGAAGTAATGTGCTGATCATGTAATGTCATATAACCAAACATCTACATAATATGAACACATATTAGCAAACTTTAACCACATTAAGTAACTATATACTAGTACTTATTGTGACAGACCTAGCTGGGACAGAGGCTGTTGGAGAGGACTGAATGCAAGCCACTTGCCTTTTGATTATGGGCCCTGGATTTTGAAGGGAACAATACTCTTTGTGAGGTGAATTAGAAATCCAGTCTGAACTGTACTAATCGGACTCAGTCGTGTATATATGTATATATTGTATGTTGTTTGATTCTGTTGGGGACTCCTTGCTGTGGTCATTTGGGATGTGTGTTCCTGAAGAGGGAGGGGGATTCCTAAAGCAGCCCCCTGCTGATAAGACTGATTCATACTGTTGGGACTCATACTGTGAGAAGATGCTAATGTCATCAACTCCACTCTCCTGTCTGATGTCAGCTATAATGTGTTTAATGTAAATGAGTTTAGTCTGGCTTAACACAGGTTCTAAGGGTATTCAATCATTTTTGTTTGTTCTAATTAACCCTGTGTTGATGTTTATGGTACTGTGTGTTGAATAGTCAATGAGCTAGAAGACGAAGTCACTTACTCTGGGTAAAAGGATTAGTTAATTAGCTCATGTTAATTAGGTTAGGTTTTAGTCATTCTGCTCTGTATAAATTTGTGTGAGATCTCAAATAAAGAGTAATGCCGCGTACACACGGTCGGCCTTTTCGTCTACAAAAGTCCGACAGCCTGTCCGACAGACTTCCGGCGGACTTTCGGCGGACTTGCAGCAGACTTTCTAACGAACGGACTTGCCTACACACGACCACACAAAAGTCCTACGGATTCGTACGTGATGACGTACACCGGACTAAAATAAGGAAGTTCATAGCCAGTAGCCAATAGCTGCCCTAGCATGGGTTTTTGTCCGTCGGACTAGCACACAGACGAGCGGATTTCGGGGTCCGTCGTAGTTACGACGTAAAGATTTGAAGCATGTTTCAAATCTAAAGTCCGTCGGATTTGAGGCTGAAAAAGTCTGCTGAAAGTCCGGAGAAGCCCACACACGATCGGATTATCAGCCAGCTTTAGTCCGTCGGCGTCCGTTGGACTTTTGTAGACGAAAAGTCCGACCGTGTGTACGCGGCATTAGTCCTGATGTACTCCAAGGCTGGTGTTGTCTAGTTCTTGAGGGTTCCTATAGCCAGATCCATTGGACTCGTGTTCCAGAACTTAGGAAGCGGTATACTGACGGAAGCACTCAAGCGGAGTATGGGACATTCCGTGACATTAAAGAGACTGGAGAAGTTTGTTGTAACTCCATAGATGCTGCTGGCAGAAAATCACATGTCCCTGTCATTGTTGTGGGAGAAAGGCCTCTTCTCTCAAGAAGGCCGAAGCCACTGTTGCCGGCAATCTCTGGATTTTCCACTGCCGATTCTCTGGCATGCTACTGATGTTCTAGCAGTTTCCTGTATGCCTTTTCCAGATGCTGTTCCTTCCTTAGCAAATGGTCCAGATCAGGTTTGAGCTCTTCTCACAGTATGAGTCCCAACAGTATGAATGGAGTCCCTCTCTCCTATTGATCGGAGGTGCATAGGAGGTGTATTACCAACACTTGTGCACGCCGCTTAGCCCGTCCCCCTTATCTGCCCACAAATGACAGCTATGTATCACATGGGATAACACCAGCGTCAGACCCCGCCCACACCACGTATCTCCTTTGATACAGCGTGCGCAGCACGGGACGCTGCGCACGCAGTGGTGTCCCTCTCCTCATAATATAAGCACAATCCTCTATCTTAGCATAAGCCTCCTCTACTTGCACCGGAACAGACATGCTGCATATGGTGGGGATCGCTCTGCACTGTTAGCTGCAAGGTTAGTTAAGCAGTATGACACTAAGCTCAGAAAAAACGGTGTGGTTTGGATACCCAGCTCATTGCTTATGAGTTGATTTAATAGGCTGGGATCAGTGAGCTGATCAAATGCTATGACAGGTTGATATGGGAGGTATCTGTTTGCTTTGGAATCAACCCAATCCTGGGCTGTGTCTGATTATAAATGCCTTTCTTAAGAAGGAGGAGGGAGGGGTTTTCCCAACAAGCATACATCAATACTAACTAAAAATGCAAAAGTGATAAATAGAACCTGCTTCTCTATGAACACCATATAATTCTAACATACTCTATACTTATACATATATATTGTTTATATTCCTTATACTTCTTTTTTTGCAGACATGTTGCAATAGCGTCATTCTCTATTCCAAACCAACCTGCACTTAATCACGCAGATCTCTTGGTCTCAACTACTCAAGTAGTGATCTTCACATTGCTCCACGGCTTCTGCTTTGACTTCACAGCCGTACTACATCAGCGGTCACACTCTCTGGAGGTGTATCCACTTACTGTCAGAGAGGATCCCAGAGCAGGGTTAATGTCGGGCACTCTGGTGTGTGCCGCTTCGCGCCGGCCTGCGCTGGCGCGCCGTTGTGCGGGCACGGTGTTTGGCGCCAATCGCCCTATTTAGTGTGCTGGTGCACTGTGCTCTGTGCTGTCCGATCTGCAACTCCCAGTTCCCGTACTTCCTGTTTGCCTGTCTGAAAGTTTGATCTCCCTGTGACCTGGCTTGTCTATTGGATCCTCCCCTGCTTTCCGCCTGCATCTGACCCCGGCTTGCCTTTGACTTCGAATCTGCCTGCTCCCTTGTACCGTGCTGACCGCCTGCTGCCAACCCTGCCTGTGACCTGGACTTTGAATCTGCCTGCTCCCTTGTACTGTGCTGACTGCCTGCTGCCAACTCTGCCTGTGACCGGACCTGCCTACTCTGCTCCTGCTCTGCACCAGTTAACTGTGCTCCAGCCTACCAAGTACCTCCAATCCACTTGCACCAGGATCTTGGGCCTTATCTCCGCAAGTCACCCGCCAGGCTCTCATACCACTCTGCGCTCCCGTGCCTTCTGTTTACACTACCAGGGGCCAGGAACCAGATACGTAAGGGAGGCCTTCTCCTGCTATATCGGGTTCGTCAGTCAGGTACGTGAAAGTCTGACAGTATCGGACAGCCATGTCCGAGCCCGAGCAGGGGACCTCTCCCATGGAGGAACTGTGCAGACACCTGGCGGGTCTCACACAAGCTGTGAAGAGCCTTCAAGAAGGTTATACTAGACTGGAGGAACGAGTCCAGGTGTTGTCCTCACCTGCTAACACACAAGTTGCTTCCGCTGCTGGACTCTCACCTGCACCCTCTGTGGTTATGTTACCCCCTGAATCCAGGGTCCCTACACCCGAAAGATTTACTGGTGAGCGTAGTAAATACCGATCATTCCGCAACGCCTGCAAACTTTACTTCACTTTGCAACCAAGTACCTTTTCATTGGAAGCAACCAAGGTGGGCTTTGTGATTTCTCTTCTGTCCGGTGAACCACAGACCTGGGCCCACCGCCTTCTGGAGCAGAAATCAACCTTTCTGGATAGCCTGGATACCTTCTTTGCTGCTATGTCTCAGTTGTATGAGGATCCCCAGTTAAAAGCCACCGCTGAATCCGCCTTGCATGCCTTACAACAAGGACGCAGACCCGCAGAAGACTATGTTTTGGAGTTCAGGCGTTGGAGTTCGGATACGGACTGGAATGACGCTGCCCTGCGTTACCAATTTCGCATGGGTTTATCCGATTCACTTAAAGATGAACTGGCACGGGTCAGAATACCCCAAACACTGGATGACCTTATCAACCTGTCTGTTCAGATTGATCGGCGCCTAAGGGAGCGCCGTTCCGAGAGGTCCGCCAACCAGTTCCATCCCACCTGGGTCCTCCGCAAGGTCCCTAGTGCTACCAGCTCTGTTGGCCAAAACCCTCATGTACCACCTACCTCAGTCCTCGATACCTCTGAGCCGATGCAGCTCGGGCTTCTCCGCCCATCCCTCACTCCAGAAAAGCGTCAGCGCCGACGAGTCAATAATCTATGTATGTATTGTGGAGAATCAGGTCACTACATGAGATCTTGCCCTAACAAGACACGTAAGTCCCTTTCAACTTCTTCTAAGTTTGCACCTGCCTTGCCTAACCTTGCTAACCACCTGGCTCTCTCCATTATTCTCCAGCTTCCAGGACAGGATCTGCCAGTCTCGGTCATAGTTGACTCCGGAGCATGCAGCTGCTTCATTGATCTAACTTTTGCTGCTCACCACCGCATTCCTCTCCAACCAAAGTCGCAGGGACTTGCTGTCCACCTTGCTGATGGTTCCACCCTTAGCTCTGGTCCGGTCACCCAGGAGACTATCCCACTGCTGGCTATCATGAGCACTCATCATCGGGAATTTCTTCGTCTGGACGCCATCTCTTCACCACTTTTCCCTATTATTCTGGGAATGCCCTGGTTGCAGGCCCATAACCCTAGCATTGATTGGATCTCTGGGGAAATCAAGTTCCTTTCCAGTTATTGCCAACAGCACTGTTTGTACAGCACCCCTGTGAAATCCAATAAACTCTTGTGTCTGGACATTGACACTGAATCGCAGCAGGCGATTCCCGCTCCTTATCGGGACTTTTTTGATGTCTTTAGTAAAAAGGGGGCAGAGACCCTTCCGCCTCACAAACCTTATGATTGTCCAATAGAACTTTTGCATGGATCTGAAGTTCCCTTCGGGAGAATCTTTCCCTTAACAGAGCAGGAGCTGGACACCCTCAAGGTGTATATTGATGAGAATCTGAAGAGAGGTTTTATCCATCCATCCACTTTGCCAGCCGGAGCCGGCATTTTCTTCGTCGGGAAGAAGGATCACTCTCTACAGCCTTGTATCGACTACAGAGAACTAAATAAAGTGACCATCAAGAATTGTTACCCTTTACCTCTCGTGCCGGAACTTTTTCAAAGACTGGGTTCAGCAAAAATCTTCACCAAACTTGACCTCCGTGGTGCCTATAACTTAATTCGCATCAGAGAGGGAGATGAATGGAAAACTGCCTTCCGTACCAGGTTCGGGCACTTTGAATATCTCGTCATGCCCTTTGGTCTGTGCAATGCACCAGCGACTTTTCAACACTTTGTTAATGACATCTTCCGTGACCTTCTGGACTTATACGTTATAGTATACCTAGACGACATTCTAATCTTTTCCTCCTCAGTCATTGAACATCGCAGCCATGTCCGGAATGTTTTAATCCGGCTCAGGCAGCATGGACTTTATGCCAAATTGGAAAAATGCGAGTTTGAACTCCAGTGCATTCAGTTCCTCGGCCTAATCATCTCTATCAACGGCATTAAGATGGATCCTCAAAAGGTGGCAGCTATCCTGGACTGGCCCGCTCCCTCCCATAAAAAAGGGGTCCAACGCTTCATTGGCTTCGCCAACTTTTAGCGGAAGTTCATAAGGGGCTTTTCTGCAATAATTGCCCCCATCACTGAACTGACCAAGCAAGGGAACCGATTCTGTTGGTCCCCTCAGGCGCAATCCGCCTTTGAAAAGCTCAAGGAACTATTTACCTCCGCCTCCATTCTGAAACACCCAGACCCTGCCTTACCGTTTTGTCCTTGAAGTGGATGCATCAGAGTTCACAGTAGGGGCAGTACTTTCTCAGTGGCAAGGTGCCAAGGCTCTCCTCCATCCAGTAGCCTTTTTCTCACGGAAGCTCTCCACTGCGGAGAAAAATTACGACGTAGGAGATCGGGAGCTCTTGGCCATTAAAGCCGCACTAGAAGAGTGGCGCTACCTGTTGGAGGGTGCCGCTCATCCCATTTTGGTCTACACAGACCACAAAAACCTAGGGTACCTGAGAACAGCCAAGAGATTGAGACCACAGCAGGCAAGGTGGGCCCTGTTTTTTTTTGCTTTGTATTTTTAGAGTATGCTATGGTAATTTTACCTTACTTTGAACCACCCTGATGAAGGGACCCCACAAGTGTCCTGAAATGCGTCGGGATGACTGTCTACAATTGCCACGCATCAACGATTCAGTTTTTGTAAACTTGTTGTTTTTAATATACTCTATTTATGGTGATGTGTTGCACCTGATTAATTTTATATATCTTTTTCTACATACTAATAAATCAATAAAAAATACAATTTTTGTTCAGACCCCCTTTTCCTTGTTGCCTTTAAAGTTCTTTTCACATATTTTGGGGATATTTGCTCCTTTACATGTCCACCAGATATGGGCCATGGTACCTTCCAGTGAGCAACCCTGGAAACAATGGGGAGAGTAGGAGGGGATAAAACGAGCTATCCTAGCAGGCGTGTATTACCATCTATAGAACACCTTGTATGCATTTTCTAGAGTAAGAACATTCCTAGAGCTCTTTGTAAGGGATATCGTCATGATCTGCCAGTCCTCTGAGTCCAGCTGTTTACCCAGGTCTTTCTCCCATTGGAGATGATAAAATCTCACTGGGGGTTTCCTAATGGAGATAATGGAGGAGTAAAGTAGGGCTATTACCCCCAGGGAGTGAGTAGTAGCCCTGCATATCCTTTCAAAGGGAGTCAAGGTGTATGGGGTAGGTTGATCCCGTATGAGTTGAAGGAAATGTTTGATTTGAAGGTAGCTATATTGTTCCCAAAGGGGTATATCATGGAAAGATCTAAGCATTTCAAATGTGAGTATTCTCATGGGGGTGAACGGAGAATGGACATCTGTGAATCCATTATCCGCCCACCACGAGAATTGTTTAGGGTTTTCACTGCTGGGGGGAAATAACGGGCAGTGAATAAGGCGCAGTAGTGGTAGGTGGGGAAATACTAGGCCGGCCGAATATTTAACAGAGTCCCATAGGCGTAGAGAGTGAGCCATACATGGCCCAAACCCACGTGGGCGCTTCGGTGGAGGGTACTGAGGATATGGGTATATTGTGTGATTCGACCAGATCAATAGTGGCCCATAGCGGCATTTGATAGGTGTCATGGAGGCGAGTTAATGGAGCAATGTTCGCTGTCGTATAGTATGCCTGAAAATTGGGGACCGAGAGACCCCCATTGATCCGCTGGGCGTACAGTGTCTGCTTATTCGGGGGCGAGTGGAACCCCATATAAATTTCAAGAGTTTGCGTTGGTGGATTCTTAATATGTTAGAGGCGATTGGGATAGGTAATACTCAAACAAAATACAACAATTTTGGGAGATAGGTCTGAGCCTTGGCCCTTTCCATCCAGGCAGGTGTGAGAGGGGTGTTCTTTGGGTAGAATTCTTCTACAGGGATTTCATCACTTCTACCACACCCCAAATCACATGGGGAGACAGGGGTGGCTGGGTTTACTTGCCCCAGTAACATCCGAGCTGCCATTTTCACAGGTGAGGCTGTTGTGTTGCGAACACTAACTGAAACCTTGCTCTTGTATGAGGCTCCAATAGGCTTGCCTCAACATAGGGTGTACATTCGTGGTTGGAGTGCCTTGCTCTTGGGCTAAAGGTGTTAACAGTCTTCTGACCAGGTCAGTATTGGTTCCGATGATGAGGGAACTTTTGTCAGCCCCTGGTGGGCAGGGACAAACCACTGCCAACGTATCAAAGGTCTTGGCCTTTCCAGCCATGCTGGGGTCAAAGGTCAGCTTGGTTGGTAGATAGCCGTCATAAGGGAAGTTCTGGGTACCCAGGCCCCATATTTCCAGCTCTTCCAACTTCAGTAGTGGCAAGTGTTTAAGATGCTTGTTGTAGAAGTCTCTGTAAAGAAGAGTTACTTGAGCTCCAGTATCCAAAAGAGCCTTGGCATAAATTCCCTCTATCTGGATGGGGACAATTGGAGAGGGTCCCACTAACTTGGAAGGAAACCCGTGGGAGGTGACAGGTTGGGCCTGTTCAGTGATTCGTATCTTGGCCCCTCTCTTGTGAAGGCTCTGATCCGGCTTGAACCTAAGTTGAGCTCTGGGAGTCTGGTATGCATTGACTTCCCGATGCCTGGCTGCCCAAGTTAAAGGCAGTGGGACACTGAGTCCCTTAGAGGCAGTTACCGGAACCCTCTTTAGTTTCTTTGTGTTGGTGGATTGTTTGGAGTTAGCCGATGTAGCAGGGCACCAAGTTGACTCCTTCACTGGGGCCCTCTCCAGTTTCCCGCCGGTTGTTGGCATTGTGTCCCAGGCTTTACTGGGCTCGGACACACTTGGCTATGGCCAACTCCTCCACAGGTCCCTTGTTTAGCTGGCTACCCTGCCCGAGTTACCGTTGTTTGCTTCAAGGGCATTGAGACTTCATTGCTCTGTGGAGCACTTAGTTGGGCAGACAACAGAGCCATCATCTCCAACATCTCTTTCTGCATCTGGAGCAGCTTTTCCAATTCAGAGTCGCATCTTGACAGGTGTCGCATAGGTCGGGACCAAGACACTGAATCAGTAGTCAGGACACTGGGCTCCTGAGGACACTGTAAAACATTAGACTGGCATTCCTTGGGTCTGATTGTGTTGTGGGGCTGAGCTTTCTTTTGCTTCTTCTCCCTTTCCATCTCCATCTTGGCTGCCTCATTAGTTTCTTCTATATGCACCTCATCTGGAAGGGATGCCTTAATTGGAACTTGATACAGTCACTTCTCAGTCCTGTAGCCACGGACCTTAGGAATTTCTTTTCTATCAGTTCTGCCCAAAAGTGTTCATCCGAGTCCTCTCCTTGTGAGACAGACAATAAGCGGTCCTTCAGTTCAATGGCTCTGAACAAGAAATCCTGAGGGGTTTCCCTATTGCCCTGCGCCATATTTATCAATTGGTGGTATAGTTCAGAAGCACTTTCCTCTTTATAGTAGCTTTTTAATATTCTCCTGAGTTGTACTAGGGTCAGCCCATTCTTCATCTCCAGCATGCCTCTGAGACTCAGGCCGGGACTGATAGCATTGACCACAGCTTCCACAATTTCGGATTCCAGATACCCTTTGTGGAATCCCACATCGATCTGATGCATCAGGTTTGTGTAGGACAGCTTGTCTTTCTCTTCCTTTTCACCTATCCGACCTGCAATCTTAAAGTCCTTCCTGATCGTTACCTTTGGCAGGTTACCACGGGGAAGTCTCTCTCTGGCTGAAACAGGTCCTTGCTTTGAATGACTGTCTCTTGAGCCTTTGAACTTGTTATCTAGCTCTCTAATCTGCTCTGCCATCAGTCTGGAGGTCTCTTGGAACCTCTTTTGTATACCGTGATACTGCTGTCTCAGGTCAGCTAATGGCTGCTCTGGTTGTATATCTTTCTGTTAGAACTTGGGGGTTTCTTTAGCATCCCTTTTCTTGTTCAAAGGGGTCTCTAACCCACATTTGTTTGCAGTCGACTGAAACCGAGCCTTTCCCGCTGCTGGCTCCGTTTGTCTGGAGCTGGTGAGGTTTCTTTCCTCTCCTTGGGGGTGTGTTATGCAAAACTTTGTTTTGTTAGCCAGTTGCACACTTGTACCTTTGAAGTTTTCAGGGACCCCCTTTCTCCACTCCAATAGTGCATAAGTGTGAGAGGTCCCACGATCTGGCCTGAAGGCAATCACCCATGCCTTCAGGCCTGGGGACAGGGCCTTCACAACTTGACTGACCTGTTCTTCCTCCCAGGCTTCTCCTGGGAGCTCAATTACCACACTCACTTTGCACCACTGGACCACAGTGAGGGGGTCTATACTGGTGCTAATAGGTGTACCCTCTGGGGGGGTTGATTGTAGAATTGCAGGATCCTGGACGAGCCCCCACGTGTAGCACTAACCCCCTAAGGACCTGCTGATAATTGTTTTGGGACCTGCACTCTGCCTATCAACCCCTGAATATAGACTCGACCCCCTAGGCACAACTGTGTGGTGGTGTTTGTGTGAGACCCAATGGTAAGAAGCAACACAATTATAATACAATATACTGTAATTCATCGTTACATGAGTATCCGTCACTCCACCTGCTATAGGAATAGACAAATTCTCGCACCATTTGTACTTTAAACACACAGTAAGTTTACTGGAAACTGGTTTAGAATATAGAGTACAAGGTTGATTCTGATACACATGGTTAAAAAAACAATCATAATAAAGGTGCATATAAATATTCGTAGCTGAATGCTGATGACCAGGAACTGTCTTGCTGGCTCCTTCTGGTGTCCTGGGTCCTGCCGTCCGAACGCACGCTGGCACAGTCCACTGTGTTTTAAACTTCTCCGGAGGCTTCAGCTCCGCTCCGCAGCAAGCAGGCCGCCGCTCTTCCAATCACACCCACACAGGTCCCTGCAGGCAGGTCTTCAATGGCGTCACAGGTGGAAGAGCCCAAAGCATGGCCGCGCTGTGCCTTTTTATTTCCCTACCCAGCATGCCGTTCTTTAACTTGGCCTTGTGGGTATATAAGTGAGCATTGTGGGTAGGTAGTTCCTTGACTGGTAATTTACATATGAGTCACTTCCTCATTCACTACATCCCCCACAATGCATTGGAGCTGTCTATTGCAAAAGCCAAACAAAAGTCTTAACAACATAAATACAAAGAAAAAGGACACTAGAGGGAGCCAAACTCTGTTCAAAGAATATTACATTATTCATTGTAATTTAGGTGGCAAAAACTCCAGCGCTACACATGATTGGTAATATATAATTGATTCATGATTCAAACAAGTAAAAACCCATGGTAGACGCATGATTGCTGTGACATAGCATCAGTAAAAGCTCGATGTGTTTCGTGGTCAGTATTATGTGATCTACCAATCATGTTTAATACGTTTATTATTATTATGTTATTATTATGTTTATTCATACTCCATATACTGTACTGGTGACCCCACAATAGGGATAAAACTTTTTTGCGGAAGGGAGTTTAACAAGACACGTGGCTAGTCATTAAAATTAGAAGAAAAGAAGTTTAACCTTAAATTATGTAGAGGGTTCTTTACTGTAAGAGCGGCAAGGATGTGAAACTCCCTTCCACAGGCGGTTGTCTTAGCGGGGAGCATCAATAGTTTCAAAAACTATTAGATAAGCACCTGAACGACCGCAACATAACGGGATATACAATGTAATACTGACATACTCACACACAATCACACACATAGGTTGGACTTGATGGACTTTTTTTTGTCAACCTCACCTACTATGTAACTATGTAACTTTGTTCACTAACGTCTTCCTGTTACACCTATACACTACCTTGGACCATATGCTATATTTCAAGTCCCAGGTAATCCAATTGCAGTGGTTTCTTTTACAGGTTTTGTGGTGGGCATATACCTCTCTTTTCGATGTATTCACTTTCATTCTGTGACCCATCTATGTTCTCCGTTGCACACCTGGGTTCTTCCTTTATGGCCCACTTTACTTTTCATACATGGTTCACTCCCCCCCCCCCCCCTTTTTTTTTTCCATCAGCTTAGTTAGTTACTTTAAATGGTACACTAGTTTACATTATATGTATATTATTTTTTCACAGAAGCCCCATGGGCTCATATCCAATATCATTCACAACCATAGCTTTTGATGGGGGATCCCTTTTCATGAAATGTTCATTCGCCGATGGTTTTTGCCGTTTTGTCGCCGCAGTGCTATCACCTCAGCTCCCGGGGGGGGGGGGGGGATGCTTGTCCCACAGTGCTTCCAATCATTAATAGCATTATCTACGCTTTTTTACCTTGGTTCCACCTATAAGTAAGAGTGTTGGGACTATAGTTTTTTCGTTCCTGTTTTAGTAATTATTATTATTTTATTATAGATATTTCCAGTGTACAGCTGCTCCTGATGAGTAGAAATTATTCATGAAATGCATCAAGATTTTACTGAAGCTATGTCACAGCAATCATGCGTCTACCATGGGTTTTTACTTGTTTGAATCATGAATCAATTATATATTACCATCATGTTTGTACATATCTGGGTGCACTGCTATTTTATTATGAATTACGTAGAATAATGTTATATTATGCAATTATTTTTAATATTATGTGATTTACCAATCCATGTTTATTATAATTCTTTATGGCACTTATTGAGTTAATACTATATTACTTTGCACTGTGCTCATCTGTACTAATAAATATTGTATTTACTAATATTGATTGATTCATTTTACCCCAGTGATGTGTTTCATATAAAGTCCCATTATCCCCCTTTTTCCCCATTTCCCCTTCCTTTACAATATTTTATGGCAATCAAGAGCCAACTGTGAACACACCCATCTACACAGCACACTGAGGATATCCAGGGTTGAACGGCAATGAGTCTTTTGGAATAGTCAAAACTTCTAGTCAGAGGGAAACATTTGTCATCATACAGGCACTTACTACCACCCTGCCTGAGGACGGGTTTGTTGACCAAGGACCAAGCCACCTTCTTTGTCACCAAATGCAGCACTGCCTTAGTGGAACATTGATAACAACAAATGCTACTTCATCCACAAAATCCGCTGAGCTCTTAAGCTGACCAAGAGCACTAAAAATCTGCTTTTTCAGTGACTCCTTGGTGATGGAGACCTCCACTCTGGGTTCCAACTGCGTTGCGCTTGCCACAAAGTATTGGGATCACTGGCTTACAAACGCCCCCTACCTCTCGACACTAATCTCTAAAATATCTGTCAATTCATCGATCGTTGATACAGCCAACAGAAACGGAATCTTCCCTGGGAAGAATAACACTATTGACAAAATGCATAATGGTAGCATCCAGTAGGTGCAGTGCTGTAAAGTGTGTGTTACTGCAATGCATGTTAATTGCGTTAGCCTGATGCAGGGCCATTTGTTTGACCAGAAAATCGGCATTTCCCTCTGGAGTAGGGTATAATTTTGCCACTGCTTACTTATGTAAAACTTCATATTACTACTGTGTATATAATAGTGACGTCACTAGCACTGAGATCACCAGATTGGAACTGTTCGCAGGCATCTTTATGTAACTCAACATGGACACTTTTTTATCTCTCCCCTCGATTGTGGTGTTTTCCGCCTTGGCTGCCCGCAGTTATACACCCCCACAGCTCCCAGCAGGGATATTTCCCAGCTTTCCTCAACCATAAGTTTTTACCATACTATGACCAACTTTAGAGCTGATATATACGCACTCTGCACTTGCTTCTGAAAAGTGAAACTTCATCCACGAAACGCATCAAGCTTTTAAATGCAGGTTTTTTATTCAATCATGCGTTTACACCATACTCTGTTTTTTTAATTTATGTATCATGTGCAATAATGGAATTTTTGTTTTATGTCTATTATATGCCCATCAGCTCGTCATATCTGCTGTGTACCATGTCCCATGTGCATTTATATGAATAAACTTCCTCTTTATTGTGCAATTTATCTATTTATTTTTATTTTTGTCCAAACACACATCTCACTCAAAGTCCCAAATTCCCCCTTTCTCTTAAAAGTAAAAAATTATTGTTTTTTTTTCAAAATCGTCGCTCTTTTTTTTGTTTATAGCGCAAAAAATAAAAACTGCATAGGTGATCAAATACCACCAAAAGAAAGCACTATTGGTGAGAAAAAAAGGACGTAAATTTTGTTTGTATACAGCATCGCACGACCGCGCAATTGTCAGTTAAAGCGGCGCAGTGCCGTATCACAAAAAAAATGTCCTGGTCAGGAAGGTGGGTAAATCATTCCCGGGCTAAAGTGGTTAAACAACGAAAAAAACGTGTTGATATTCCTAGTGATGTCCTAATTAAGAAAAAACACTGAAAAGTATCCACCGTATGTGTCGCATCAGACCCACTCAGGTGGAAACTCGCCAAATCTATTTGCCTACCACTCTCATGGTTAGGCTAGTAAGCCAATAGAATCAGTTGTTCAAAGATTCCTTAATAAGCCAATCTACTTCTCCACAGTTCCTTGTAGAAAAGGTGCATATCCATGGGTACATTAAAAAGAAAAGCTCCACTAGTGTAATATTGTGTAGCACCCTCTAGTGTGCTAGGAGAGTAAAATGTTTTTTTAAGACAGGTAAGTTTCCAGGCTTGGCTGGCAGCCAAGCCTGGGTGTGTTTTGTGATCTGAGTTGGTAGTGGCTTAGAGTAGTGTTGGGTGACTAACAGGTGGTATCACTAGAACCTCCTACATCTTTTCAGAACATTCTAGTGCTTTCTAGAAAGAGAGGCTGGTGGGGAGGGGGTGGGGGAGCCATCTGGGGTATTCTAGGGAGCCCTGACCAATCCCCAACTTGGATTGGCAGGGGGAAGGTCTCCTTAAATACCCAGGGTCAGCCCAGCTGGGGAGGAGTTGATTGGATGAAAGAGTGGAGATGGAGTGTTAGGCTGTCGGGACCTTTGAGGGAGCTCCCCGAAATTGGGGGGGACTTGGGCCTGGGCTCATGTGCGGACGGGGCCCTCTAAGAGAACGTGGAGGTGTCCTGGACAGGAGGCACAGGAGGAGCAAGAGAGGACAGCGGTAGAACAATGCTGGGCAAGTCTCCAGGAGTTCCACAGAGACAGCCAAGAGGGCTGGTGAGTGTTCACACAGTTGGGAGGACTGGGAGGCATGTCTGAGAGGTCTGGGATGGGTGCAGAGCCAGTTGGAGGATTGTGGTAGCACGGGCAGTGGAAAGGGGCAGCTGCAGCCAGGAGGACTTTTCTATTTTGCTACACCATAGGGGCCTGGGGTTCCTGCCTGTAAAGGACTTTTGCTTTGGGCCTGGCTGAGCCAGTGTCAGGCCAACAGTGCTAGCTAGTCTGGAGAGTGGAAGAGAGGACGCGATGTGAAGAAGGCGTAAGAAGTGATAGTCTGAAGAAAGGAAGTGATGTGCAGGAGGAGAAAAGCAGAATGTATTTACAGGATGTATATCCACTTTCAGCCCGCCGTATGCAGAATGATGGCCAGAAAGTGGTTCTGTTATCCTGACTGGGCGTCATATGACGTCCAGCAGGATAACATGCCAATGCACGCCTGTAGGGGCGCCGAGCGCGGCGATAGAGAGTGCAGCGTGTCAGTCTGACACCCCGCATCTCCGATTCTGATAAGAAGCCTCTGTCAGAGGCTTCTTACCACGTGATCAGCTGTGACCAATCACAGCTGATCATCGCGTGAACCAGGAAGTGCCGATACACGGCATTCCCCGGTTCACGCTGACAGGGAGAGCCGATTGGCAGCTCTCCCTGAGAGAGGGGGGTCTGTGCTGATAATCAGCACATTGATTATCAGCACAGCCCCCTCAAATGTACCAATCACCTGCCAACTAGTGCCCAGCAATGAAAAAACAATAAATTCTGCCAGTGCCTACCACAATACCAATCACTGCCCACCACAGTGCCAATCACTGCCCAGCAGTAACACCTGTCAGTACTTATCAGAACCTCATCATCAGTGCTGCCCATCAGGACCACTTGTCAGTGCCAATCAGTACCGCCTATCAGTGACAATCAGTGCCAACTGTCAGTGCCCATCACAGCTGCCTGTCAGTGCCCATCACAGCCGCCTGTCAGTGCCCACTACAGCCGCCCATCAGTGCCACCTATCAGTGCTGCATATCAGTGCCAACACATCAGTGCCCATCAGTGCCGCCTCATCAGTGCCCGTCAGTGAAGGGGAAAACAAAATTTTATGACAGAAACTAAAAAAAAACTCATTTTTTTTTCAAAAATGTTGATCTTTTTTGTTTGTTTAGCAAAAAATAAAAAACGCAGAGGTGATCAAATACCACCAAAAGAAAGCTCTATTTGTGGGAAAAAAATGATAAAACTTTAATTTGGGTACAGTGTTGCATGACCGTTTAATTGTCATTCAAAGTGTGATAGCGCTGAAAGCTGAAAATTGTCCTGGGCTGGAAGGGGCATAAGTGCCTGGTATTGAAGTGGCTAAAGAATTCCCAATTTCTGATGTTTTGATTACCTGGCATCTCATAATTCCCCATCCCTATCCAAGTTTAATCTCCCCTCAAATAAAAGCAAACAAAAACAAGGACTGCTTTCATGTCTCTGGATGAATGACTGGCTGGTGTGTGCCTGGCTGGGGCAAGGTGACAAGTGTGTGCCTGGCTGGGGCAAGGTGACAGACAGACCACAATACTCAGCAGCTTCTACGGGGGTACCACTATATTTGGGGGCTCGACCCGGGACGTCCATTCACAGGTAATCTGCCAGCCATTGCCTCGAGCAATGTGCTCTGCCCGCATTCAGTACTATAGTATAAAGTGCCGTTGCCCATAGCAGCGGTTGCCTCTAAGTTAAGATTATTGCTACGTGCTTACCCAGTTGCCCCAACAGTGGCTGGGATGGACACATGCTTTAAACCTGCGATTCAGTAACTTTTACCATGTGCTGTCACCGGTGGCAACCACAGCGGGTGACCACGCCCATGGATTACAAATACGTCCAGCGTTCTGCTATTGCTGGACATCTCAATTTGGATTACAAATATGTCCAGCGATCTGCTATTGCTGGATACCCTGAACTTATGCTTCTAACTCCTGCTTTAAACAGTAAAGTGTGCCTGGAAGTGTCTACTGTTGCCCGGGGTGATCGGGGTCAGCCTGTAAGTGCCTGTGGGCGGGACTGTGCTATAAGTGTTCCTTTCAGTGAGGCATGGGCTAAAAACTTTATTGTTGCTACCTGAAACCACTGGACTAGTCAGCAGTCATCTACTCCCAGTTGTTCAGGCACAGCCAGTGCCGTGCGACATGCCTGGACAAGTCCTGCTAGTTTCAGTGTGCCTGCAAACTTCAGTTCGTCTAACAAGGAGTTACAGCAGCATGCCAAGGGAGGGGCCAGCCTGTCTCAAAAGCGTGGGGGCAGTGCCACACCATAGAGGAGACCCAGCGTTCCCTGCTAGCAGAGATCACTAGGCAGAGGAGAAAAATGGGGGAAAGTGGTCATGTGTACCCAGTGCTGACCCTGTTGCCTGATCTGCAGGAGCGGACACTGGTGAACACCGGTGTCAGGTTGGAGCAACACGGGGGATTTGCCCTCGGGATAATCGATGGGATGGAGCATCTGTGCCTGCTGTGTCCAGAATGCCGGATACCGACCGCCGTGATCTGTGCCTGAATCCGGTGCGGTCATTGTGGTGAACCGCTCACCCAGCTTGCATCCAGCCAGCAGGAGTCACAGTACTACAATGTGGAACTGCACTCAGGACTGTCGCATGGAGCCGCGACATCCCGGAAGGCCAGAGCGGGCCTGGAGTCATCACCAAAAGGCAGGGTGGAGTCTGAGCCTGGTGACTCCCCCTGTGAAAACAAGCAACATAAGGAAAGAGGAGTCTGTTGTGGCCTGCGGCCTGGTCAGGGAACTGGTAACTGTGAGTACTGCCATGTAGGAGCCAGATAATGTCCCTGAAATGCCAGCTGCTTCTATGTCCCTTGCTATCCCTATCTAGAAAGAGCCAGTGCTGGAGCGTAGTGCACCCTCAGGTGAGCCACAGGGGGAATGCGAGGGCAGGGCCATAGATTGGGGATCCCCCAGACTCCTAGGGGAGTTCGGGTCCCTGGAGAGATTAGCAGAGTGGTCATCTCCTTGTAGCAGCTCGGAAGAGGAATGGGAGACAGGTGGTTCCCAGGTCCTGGAGGTCAAGTCCGAGGGAGGAGAACATCAGTAGCAGACAACTTTTCCACAACAGACCTTCCACCATCCAGACCAGAGCAGCTGAATACAGGCAGTGGGTCAAGAGGTGCTTGTACTTGTGTCCTCCCTGGAAAAGGAAAGCCCAGAGAACTGCCCAGGTTTTCCCAGTTTCAGAGGGAGGTTCAGCGCAGAGTTGCTCTGGAGTGGGGTCTGGAATATCCTTATGTCTCTCCCGAGACCATGTACATCATTGAGAACTCCCAGGGAAAGTGGGAGGATAACTTGGTTTGGGAGTACTTGCACATCCCCAAGCCTTTGCAGGTGCCAGAGTGTGAGGAGACCTGGGCCCGATATGAGGGCATTCGGCGTGAATGGCGGCTGGGGAGATGATCGTGAAGGCAGGATGGCCTACAAGGAGTCACTCAGTCTCCATCAGGGAGGAAGGGGGAGGTAGGGAGAGACTGCCTGATGCACATTTCTACCCACGAGGGACTGTTGGTGTGTACAGCCCACCTTTGAAATGTCCACATAGACTGCTGTGAAGGTTGCAGAATACTGTATGTGTGTTCTGTCTCTCCCTTTGCAGGATCAGACCGGCCTGCCACCCTATGTTCTGGATGGACCTTTTCTATTGAAGGACACTGTGGGTGAGGTTTGATCTTCATTTGGACTCTTTAAGGAGCCTATCAGTCCAGGGAGGGGCCCCTCCCATCAGGAACTCCAAAAAGAACTATCCACTTTGACATTGCATTTTTTTCCTGTTTGTTTCTGTCAGCAGGTCATAATCCCCTCCTGACAGAACAAAAGAAAATGTGTTGGAGTGAAGTGTTTTGATGTTTCTGTCAGCGGGATGCTAAACCCCTCCCAACAGAAACTGTATAAAGTGTGCAGATAGTTGCTAGCTCAGGATGCTATTATGTTTTGTCTTTCAAGGTCTTTGGGATGGGACGGCTCAGGGAGAGATGCTCTGGCTCAAACTATATTATTTTGTGTTTAATGTTAGCTAGAGGGACCTGTAGTTAGGTGTGTTATGTTGTATATGATGTAAATACATACCAGGTATTTTTCTATATATTTTTGTACGTATTTATTTGTACATAGCTCTGTCCCAGTTTGTTCCCTTTTCCCCATCCCATTTAATAGTTTATGAGATGCCCTGGGCCCAGGAGCTCTTTTTTGCAAATGTTCCCAGCTAAGGGTCTGGCTGTGTAGCGGGTGTGTAGCACCCTCTAGTGTGCTAGGAGAGTAAAGTGTTGTTTTTTTATACAATAGAAAAATGCATATCTGAGAGTCTAAAGGGCACACCCCAAATAATTTAAAAAATTGAAGGATTCCCCCAAGGGTTCTTTTAGGTATTATAATCAAGAAAGTTTATACAGTTTTAATATTGTAAAATCTTTATTGGACAAAATTTGTACAAGAATGGGAATAGGATTTAAAATATGAGTTCTGGCTACAGGTGTGCACAAGCATGTTTCATTACAGCTGTCAATTATTACACAGTACAACTATCAATTGACAGTACATTACAAGAATGATATCCGCACGAACACCCCAACGCATTTCAACTTACTTAGTCATAGTCTTCTTCAGGGTTTTTTTTGGCTCTAAAAAGATATATCAAAACATCCATATGTTCAATACCTCAGATTCTGTGAGCATTCATGCATGTGATATATTTGGTATATCCTAGGGTCACAGACGCCTGGGTGCCAAAATATTTTTGGCGCCCCCACATGGGGGTGGTCATCTTACTAACTCATTGACTGCAGACATACTACAGGAGATGGTCAGAGACTGCAGACATAGTACAGGAGATGGTCAGAGACTGTTGACATGATACAAGAGATGGTCAAACTGCGGAAATAATACAAGAGATCAGTGCAGCCTCACCAGTGCCCACCAAATGCAGCCTACTAGTGCTCACGAAATGCAGCCTACCAGTGCCCACCAATTACAGCCTACCAGTGCCCACCTATTGCAGCCTTATCAATGCCCACCAAATGCAGCTTATCAGTGCCCACCAAATGCAGTCTACCAGTCCCCATTAAATGCAGTCTACCAGTGCTCACCAAATGCAGCCTTATTAGTGCCCACCAAATTCAGCTTATCAGTGCCCACCAAATGCAGCCTTATTAGTGTCCACCAAATGCAGCTTATCGATGCCCACCAAATTCAGCCTTATCAGTGCCCATCAAATGCAGCCTACCAGTGCCCACCAATTGCAGCCTACCAGTGCCCACCAAATGCAGCCTTATCAGTGCCCACCAAATGCAGCTCATCAGTGCCCCCCAAATGCAGCCTTATCAATGCCCATAAAATGGAGCCTACCAGTGCCCATAAAATGCAGCCTACCAGTGCCCACCAAATGCAGCCTTATCAGTGCCCACCAAATGCAGCTTATCAGTGCCCACCAAATGCAGCTTATCAGTGCCCACCAAATGCAGCCTACCAGTGCCCACCAATTGCAGCATACCATGCCCCTGGATCACACAGAGCGGCAGTCTCCTGCTGTCACGGAGCTTGTATTTGCATCACCTGGGCGGCCACTGTAACAAAGTCCCACCTCCTAGACCGGCTCACGATTCCTATGGTACAAGTCACACTGATTCAATTTTGTGACATTAGATCAATGTTCCGTCTATAACAGGAGCCAGTCTAGGAGGCAGGAATTTGTTACAGCACCGCTGGGCATTTCAAAGCAAAGCTGGTGCAGTGTGCGACATACACAAGGAGAGAAAGAGGGAGGGGAGCACTTTGGCAGTCAGGGCCAGTGCAAGGATTTTTGACCACATAGGCGATGATGCATTTTGCCGCCCCCCCCAACCCATCTGCACCATCCTCTTGCTACTCCCTGTCTAAAATCGAGCTGGTACCTCCTTCACAGTGCGCCTGTAATGGGTCGCAACGTGAAGGATGTCACATACCCCTGAAAAATGGAGCTGTGCTGAACTTCCACTAAAGGGCAGTGTGTAATGAGGGGGTGGGATTATACATTCCTTGCTTACCCTCACTGGCCACAGGCAGCTGAGGCCAACTAAAACATCCAATGGCTGGGTTCCATTGAACCCATTGGTTTTTGATAGTTGTATAGGAAAGCTTTTAGTTTGAAGATGGCTGCTGCATTTTTTAAGTGAGCATGCTACCTGGGGGAGGGGCGGCTAAGCATTTTAAAGTTGGCTACCCCCTGTTAACAATAGAAAGGTTTTGTTTTGAGATGAAAAGAACATGCAAGCATTCAATGTCTTGTTCCTGTGAAAGTCAATGTGAACTGAGTTTGAGGAGAGGGTATGTGGCAGCCGTGTGCTTGTGTTTTTTAATGTGGTCTTTTTGTCATCGGCCATCTTGCTGTGGTCCAGATATCATCTACTATGTGTTCCTAAGTTGTGGTTTTTCGTAACTTTAACACTTTTAAATGTCTGTCTAAGTGTTCATTTAGTATCTCAAATGTGTAATTTTGTGGGGAGAAATTTTTAGTTTTGGCGGGAAAATGCGCCATTTTGTTGTGGTCTGGCTTTTGTTGGAGTCACCATGTGCATTGGCGGCCATTTTGAAGACCTGTGGACCTTCCTGATCCAAGTTCCTTTGTGTGTAGCCATTTCAATTCATTGTTTTGAGGCTTGTATCGCTTTAGCTAAGGTTTGTATTGTATAGCCTGCAGTATCCCTCCCCTCCCTTTTCCTGTACATTAATATGTAAATAAACCAGTTTGAGGGGTTTTAGAGCTGGGCATGCAGCATTTTATGTATCAACAGGAAGTTGGTGGGGTGGGGAGCTTGGAGTATCACACAAGCAAATGAGATTTGTGCTCGGAAGGACAATGGGAAAATACTGACTTTTGAAAGTGTTTTAAATTTAATTCCAATTGTTTTAAAGAAGTTTATGTTTCTAGTGAAGAAATCTCGATTTTGGCGGGATCAACAACTAAATTTCATGTGTTAATGGCGTAATTTTGTTTGTGGCTGCAGTGGAAGGGAAAAGACTTTGGTTGAACTCCTTCAGCCGTCTTTTTGCAGGAGTTTCAGTTTTTGGCTTTTGTTATACTGTTGTGTGGTATTTCTGTCTCAAAACTTGTGGTTTGACTTACCAGGGGATATGTGACTCAAGGGGGATTCCCTCCCATTTGCAATATGGGGACTTATTCCACCCACTCCTGGACAAAAGTTTTTCTTTGTTGATGTTAGCCATAGATATATGAAGCTATTCAAGGCTTCCCCTCCCCCTCCCTCTTCCTACTCAGGTGTGCAACAGGAACACATTGTGTTTGGAAAGACAAAATCATTTTTATTTTTAAATTATATTAAGGTTTATACTGTAATACAGTTTTGGGTAGAGAGCAAACAGGAGGCATCCATGTTATTGTTGTAATATCTAGGTACAGAGAGAAGCTGCAGTGTTTTGTAAAAAAAAGCAGGCAAAAGTGCTCTGTGTAGATTCGTCTGGCAGCGCAGTGTACGGTCGTACAGCGCAATGCGCTTGTGTATGCATACACTGTGAGGGGTTGAGACATAATTAGGGGGTTGATCTGTGGTTGTTGGCGAATCATTTGGCATAGTTAATAGTTGGTTGTTAAAAGAGTGGTACTCTGTAGTTCCATGCCAAAAGTGTTGGGACAACAAGCCATAGAGTTGATGCCTCGTTTTAGTGTTTCTAGTCGAGTGACTAATTTGTAGTCTGTCAATCCAACGTGTAAGAAGACACCAGGCGGTAGTCTCCGAAATTGGTGCAAGGGTTTCCCTGAACGCAGGGATAAGACGATAAGCCAATTCGAATTGCCATGGGCAATGGCAGTCCGTGCAAGGGAAGTAATGCGAGGCTTCCCACAGTCAGACGGATGCACAAGAGCATGGAGTCTAGTTCTGAGGAAAAAGGCCATTAAACCCCAGAAAGATTGACATAGGTGGTCCAAGGATACTATTTTGGGTACCCCTCTGGAGTTGATGTAGCGCAACTGCGTCTTCAGAAATCTGTAATGTTGAGTGAGTTGATGGATGCGTAGTACACGTTTGTGTGATTTAAAAATACACAGGCCTGTTTTTGAACTTTGTGTGGCTGGTCCATGCAAAGATTTCGAAATGCTCTCGTGCCTTTCAAATTGTATTCTTTTTCTATCGCTAAAAAAGTGAAGGCAGCATTCTATCTGGTCGTTTTGGTTTTTTTTTTCATTTTCGGTTTTGGGAACTATGAAATATCTCCCCCACATTTGTATCTAAAAGTTTTCTCTTTGTTTCATTGTTTGTATGTGATAACAAGATGTTTGAACCTACCGCGGCAGCCCTCTTGCGCGTCGCGGCTGTTGTATTTTAGAAAAAAAACAAAACGTGAAAGTAAGATTTACAGAGGGTTTAGTTATTATCGGTTTTGTGGAATGTCAAGTGACAATTTTACCAATGTACATGAATGTTGTTATGTTTACCATTCTTTGAAGGATAGAGTAATAACTTTTGTTTATAAGTATCTTTTCAGGTCCAAAGAGTTTCTGGAAGTGTGTGTACAGGTGTATAAGAAGGTAAAAGTATCATAGGCTATTTCACTGTTTTATTCTGCACCATTCTAAACCCTGCATGTCTTCCTCCAGTTTCTAATGAGGAGGGAAGAAAAGGGGGGATGAGAGTGGTGAGAATGACAATTTTTCAAACCAATAATACTAACCTTAGTAATTCTAACCAAGTTTGTGCCAAGACTGTCTTTCTTTGATAGAATTTGAATCAGCAAGCAGCAGTCTGGTGAAGTAGGCTCTCATCCCAGATGCTAAGAATCTTTTTTTGTCACTGGTTCCAGGTATTACACCCCAGATGGTAAGCCACACACAGGTTATGCAGTGACCACAGTCCCTATGTCTGGGTTATTGTCATATGAGGTTTGTTTGAAGGTCAACCAAAAACAGAGTTGTACTTTCCTCATTAGCTGTCACCTACATTATCAGCTGATGGGGTAGGTGCAATCACTGTAACATGAATTTCAAAAGGTTCACCACAGGGTTCACGAGTCCATCCTGGACCCTGACACAATAACCAGTTTACATTCTTTCCAACCAGGTGACTGGGTCATTGTAAAGAAGTTTGAGGGATGACACCACGCCAGCCACTGCAAGAAGCGGACCAACTACACCAAAAGGATGAGGAGTATCTTTGTTTATATTTTTAAAGTGTATTTTCAACTATCTAAGAAAGAGAACAGGACACATGGTTGGGTCTACTAGTGCCCCAGCGATGACGGTGGTACATGCTATATGTGACGTTTATATTGGTGTGAGGAGTTTTGACAACCTAGTAAAATCCAGACACCTGTCAAAAGAACTTAACAAAACATTTCTAGAGGGTAAAATTAATTATAATTTTAACAATAGCTCTGGTTCTTGCCAGCTTTGGTATCGGGATAACTAGGTAGACCACAAGTGTGCTTCAACTGTAGTTTGGTATTAATGCGGATCTACATCTTATAAGGTAATTTCCCGTAAGGCAAGAGGTTCATGTGTGCTCGTGAAACTTGTCCCAGCAACTTATGTCACGGCAGATCGTGAGGATCTGATGGCGCAAGAGAAGGTAAGAATGGCAGGGACAGCTGGAAGGGAATTGCTTGTACACGGTGGAGGCTTGAGCTTATGAAACGCTTGAACAATTTCTCATCCATAGAGGATGAGATGTTTTCATGTAACTGTTGAAGCTACAAGGAAGTTCCCACAGTCCAAGGGTTTCTGGGAATTCATAAGTAAAGATTGTTATATCTGGATCGGGGATAGTAGTGACAAAGTTCAGGCCCATATGGATAAGGTTTAGATCCCTGCAGGGCAAAGCCAGAGCTATAGCTAGTGAAAGTTGGAATCCTTTTTAAGGGTTTGGGAATTGTTGGGGATTTAATTCTTATCTTGCAGTGGATCATAGTTGAAGGAAGTAGGGGTATATATACTCATGTTGTTTTTGTTTCTATTCCTTCTATATGCCATGATGAGGTGCTCCTGTTGCCTGATTGGACGCGTGACCAGAGCCTGAGCAGATGACCACATCTTCCCTGATGAGATGCCCCGAAGCCCGACCCACGTACAAGACACAGAGGATCCCAGACTGACCGGCGACTACTACAGCTCACCATGTCATCTCCAACAAAGTCTACATGTCAAGCTGTGTTTTACTTTTTATGGACTAAGAAGAAGATCAGGATTCATCGAGGGACACATGGGATCATATGACAAGAAGAGGGAACTGTTGTAGAAAATTTTATATTAATGTATTGTCATAAGAGTCTCCCAGTGTCTGTCATCTCGCAGCCCGCTCTGAAGAGCTGACTGGGGCAGACTGACGCTGGTTGAGACCTGTTAGGTAGTGGAAAACTTCCTGGTGTTTGGAGAGAGGTGAAGACATGTAGCAAAGGGCCCCTGTGCAATGCACAGAATGATCGTCTGGTGGGGGGTGTGTTCACTCTGCAAAGACATCGGTCTAGCAGTTGTTTCCTCTTGTCACCCGGGAAGCCTGATCAATATGTTTGGGGTGCCATGACGTACACCTGCAGATAATCTCCCATCCACGAGGAACTGTAGTCATCGTATTTAGTTATTGTATATTGTATCATGTCCTGTAGTAATTGGTGGTTGTTTTGTGTTCTGTTGTTAAATCCTTATATGGCCATTCACATCCTGTATTCATTTCTTGTGAGGTCACAAGCTTTGTAAGAGGTGTTCGGCTGTTGGAAGCCCAACCCTCGAGCTTTGGGACTTCCTGTTGATATGCTAATAAAGGGACGCTCTCACGGCTGAGGGCCAGAGAGAGTCATGCTGGAGCTGAGGACGTAAGGTTGTGTCTATTTGTAAGCATGGGGCACACACCAGAGGATGAGCTACGGCAGAAGGAAAGACATATGATCAAAAGGTGAGATGCATTTATATCATTAGACAAAATTGTTATTATTATGAGAAACAGGAGATTTGGCTGTGTGCTCTACGTGCAGCCAAATTTCCATAACGGGGGGGGGTCACCCTAAATTCCATACCAGGCCCTTCAGGTCTGGTATGGGTATTAAGTGGAACCCCGGCCAAATTTTTTTTTAAAAATGACGTGTGGTCCCCCTCAAAATCTATACCAGACCCTTCAGGTCTGGTATGGACTTTAAGGGGAACCCTGCGCCGAAATTTAAAAAAAAATGGCATGAGGTCTCCCCAAAAATCCATACCAGACCCTTATCCGAGCACGCAACCTGGTAGGCCGCAGGAAAAGAGGGGGGGGACGAGAGAGCGCCCCCCCCCTCCTGAACCATACCAGGCCACATGAAGCATTTAAATAAAGGGATTGTCAAAAACTGTCTCTTGTCATTTTTAACATTTTTGACAGTTTTTTGTGAAATGGTAGGGGTAAGTACCCCCTTACCATTTCACACAGGGGGGGGGGCTGGGATCTGGGGGTCCCCTTGTTAAAGGGGGCTTCCAGATTCCAATAAGCCCCCCGCCCGCAGACCCCCACAACCACCGGGCAAGGGTTGTGGGGATGAGGCCCTTGTCCCCATCAACATGGGGACAAGGTGTTTTGGGGGCTACCCCAAAGCACCCTCACAATGTTGAGGGCATGTGGCCTGGTACGGTTCAGGAGGGGGGGCGCTCTCTTGTCCCCCCCTCTTTTCCTGCGGCCTGCCAGGTTGCGTGCTCGGATAAGGGTCTGGTATTGATTTTTGGGGGGACCCCGCGCCATTTAAAAAAAAAATTTTGGCGCGGAGTTCCACTTAAAATCGGGTCTGGTATAGATTTTGAGGGGGACCCCACGCCATTTAAAAAAAAAAAATTTTTACGGGGTTCCCCTTAATATCCATATCAGACCTGAAGGGCCTGGTATGGAATTTAGGGGGACCCCCCCCACATCATTTTTTTTTTAAATTTTGGTTTGGAGTTTGGGCCGTTTTTATCAATGAACTTTTATGTGTATTGTCGGACCGGCAATTCATTAATAGCCGCGAGTAGTTTTAAATGACTTTTTTTCCTTTGAAATGTAATTTTGCTGTCAGACTGTTCTAAACACGGGAAACATGCGCCCCTTTACAGGCATACTATAGACACCCCCCAGGTACGAAAGGAATATTACACTTTTATTGTTTCACTTTAAGCATTATTAAAATCACTGCTCCCGAAAAAAACTTTAAAACTTTTTTTGCATTGATCCATGTCCCCTGAGGCAGGACCCAGGTCCTCAAACACTTTTTATGACAATTACTTGCACATAAGCCTTTAAAGTTAGCACTTTTGATTATTCATGTTCATGTTCCATAGACTTTAATGGTGTTCGCGTGTTGGAACAAATTTTTCGCCTGTTCGCATGTTCTGGTGCGAACCGAACAGGGGGGTGTTCGGATGCTGGAGCAGAGAGGAGGTTGGAGGAGATGGAGTTCAGGCTTTGGGACTCCGGGGATGCTTCTGAGCGCCACTTCGGGGTTAAGGAGTCTATGAAGCTCGTCTCTCTCCTGGGCTCCCAGCTGCCCTCGCTGTGTTCACCTTCCACGCGGATGCAGCCTCCTTCTGTGGGGCCACCCACTCACTATGTGGAGATGCCTGCACCCAGAGGACGCTGCCGAGCCACGCTCCTGCTGCCACCCACCTGACATTGCAACAGGGCTGGTGCAAGGATTTTTGACACCCTAAGCACTATGGCACATAGAAGGCAGAAAGAATCACTATGGCACATGGGAGGCAGGAAGGCACACTATGGTACATGGAAGGCAGGAAGACTATGGCACATGGAAGGCTGGAAGAATATGGCTTATGGGAGGCTGGAAGACTATGACACATGGGAGGCTGGAAGACTATGGCACATGGGAGGCTGGAAGACTATGGCACATGGGAGGCTGGAAGACTGGCACAAGGGAGGCTGGAAGACTATGGCACATGGAAGGCTGGAAGACTATGGCACATTTAAGGCTGGAAGACTGGCACATAGAAGGCTGGAAGACTGGCACATGGGAAGCTGGAAGACTATGGCACATGGAAGGCTGGAACACTTTGGCACATGAAAGGCTGGAAGACTGGCACATGGGAGGCTGGAAAACTGCCACATGGGAGGCTGGAAGATTATGCTACATGGGAGGCTGGAAGACTGGCACATTTAGGGAAGAGAGAGAGGGGAGAGATCACTCACCCAAGGCTGCAATGCTGCATTGTCTTCAGAGGCACAGGCAGTGACATCAGGACAGGCACACTGGCTGCTTTGAAATCTCCCGCCCACAACCCCTTCCAGGCACAGATTGGCTGCACGAAGGGCTTGTGGGCAGGCACAGGGGGGACATGGGGAGGAGGTGGGGCAGACCTAGCCTACCTCTTCCTCCCTCCTCGTACGGACTATACAGCGGGACAGGGGGATGTGCACACTGCAGCGGTGGATGTTTAGCAGGCGAGAAGGGGATGTGCACACTGCAGAGGGTGCGCTGGCGGGTGGGTGAGTGGGCGGTGGAGATCCACATTTGGAACTGATGGTGCTTTGGCACTCCAGTGCCCCCTCCCCTGGGGTGCCTGGGTGCGGTGAACCCGCCCAGGATCGGCCCTGTGGACCAGATTGTGCAAGCACGCTGGTCACAGGTAAGCCACAGATGAAAAGGAAATAACTGCAGACAAAATAAAAAAAATTACTTGTACCAACACACCAGCCCATTGTGAGATTATCATATGAAAATTATACAGTGTTTGGTGTGATATTTTCAATCAGATGTGAAAGGAAATTCTGCCCCCCATCTAATTGAATATGTGCAGTATAAGTTGAGGATTGTGAACTAAAATCTCAGCAGTGAACGTGTGTCTTTGTTTTTGTGATCATAAAAAACATTTCACCAATAATAGAGTTATTGTCCTAAAAAGGGTTTGGGGACCCGGGTCCTGCCCCAGGGGACATGTATTAATGCAAAAAAAAGTTTTAAGAACGGCCGTTTTTTCGGGAGCAGTGAATATAACGATGCTTAAAGTGAAAAAAAAAGTGAAATATTTCTTTAAATATCGTACCTGGGGGGGTGTCTATAGTATGCCTGTAAAGTAAAAAAAAATTAAAAAATGACATTTGTAAAGGAATAAAAGTCATGTAAAACTGCTTGCAGCTTTAATGTAATGTCGGGTCCCGGCAATATGGATGAAAATCAGTGAGACAAAGGGCATGGGTTCCCTCCCCAGTCCATTACCAGGCCCTTTGGGTCTTGTATGGATATTAAGGGGAACCCCGCGCCCAAATTAAAAAAAGGAAAGGCGTGGGGCCCCCAGGCCCTATATACTCTGAACAGCAGTATACAGGCGGTGCAAACAAGACAGGGACTGTAGGTTTGTTGTTAAGTAGACTCTGTTTGTAATTGTGAACTGGTACATTTTTAAAGTGTAGCTCGAACCAAAAAATTAGCTATTTTTAAGCTTTTTGGAAAACATAGGGAAGGGTTTTCACCCCTGTAACATTTGTTTTGCTGTCTGTGCACCTCTTCAGAAGATTTCACCTCACTTTCTGTCCCAATGACAAATGTTTTTTGAAAATTTGGGGTTTTTAGTGAAACAAGGATTAGTGATAAAGCATCAGTGGAGAGTAGACACGTTTTTCCCATATTAACTCTTACAGGAGAGAATTTCCCTTCCTAGGGGTAGATTTAATCTCACTTTCTGTTGTCTCCTTCCGTTTGCAAGTAGGAGTCGTTTGTAAGTTGGATGTTTGAAAGTAGGGGCCTGCCCTATATACTCTGCAGAAATTGGGGCCTTAGGTGTTGGTGTTCCCACAACACTGTAAGCCCTCACAGTTACTCTTGGTGGGCACAGGAACGGGTCCTGCTGTGAAATATTATATCAAGAATTGTAATTACATGCACCTGTTGAACAGGGGCATAAAAATTGGGCCTTTGGTGGTGGTGGTGGTGGTGTTGCCACAACACTATAAGTCCTCACAGTTACTCTTGGTAGGCGCAGGAATGGGCCCTGCTGTGAAATGTTAGATCAAGAATTGTAATTATATGTCCCGGTTGAACAGAGGCAGAAAAATTGGGCCTTAGGCACTGGTGCCACAACACTGCAACCCCTCACAGATGCTATAGTTGGAGTGCAGGAATGAGCTCTGCTGCAAAGTATTGCATCAAAAATTGTAATTATACGCCCCTGTTAAACAGGGCCTGAAAAATTGGGCCTTGGGCACTCGTGCCACAACACTGCAACCCCTCACAGATACTATAGTTGGAGCACAGGAATAAGCCCTGCTGCAAAGTATTGCATCAAAAATTGTAATTACACGCCCCTGTTAAACAGGGGCAGAAAAATTGGGCCTTAGCCACTGGTGGCGGTGCCCAGAACCAAAAATGTTCTTACTCCAACAATTGAAAATTGAGGAGGAAGAGGATTGTCACTCAGCATAACAGGATAAACAATCAGCATCAGCATAGGCAGTCTTGAAGGGATCTCACATTAAAAAAAAATTATTTGGTTACATCAGCATCAGGTGCTTGGTAGCTGGTATTCCAAGACTGATTCATTTTTATGAAGGTCAGCCGATCGACTGATTCGGTGGACAGGCGCACCCTGTGATCGGGTACAAAGCCTCCAGCAGCACTGAATGTGCGTTCCGAAAGAACGCTGGATGCAGGACAGGCCAGTAGCTCAATTGCATACTGTGCAAGCTCTGGCCAGTGATCCATCCTCAAGACCCAGTAACCCAGAGGATTTTCGGTGGGAAAGGTGTCCAAGTCAGATCTTGCCCCTAGGTATTCCTGCATCGTGTGAATCAGACGCTGGTGATGGTTGCTGAAAACGATCATACCTTGGGGCTGCGGACTAAAAAATTGTCTGAACGCATCGGTCAGATGGCCACCTTCTCCACCGCTCCTTCTGTGACTGATCGAAGCCTCAGCAACACATTGTCCAGGAGGACCAGGAAATTGTAATCTCCCAAGCTCTGGAAAACACGTTGCACAAACCTTTCTGCAAGGCCTCCCGAAGATGTTTCATCCTCTGCTCCCTCTACGATGGCAAGATAAGGGCCGCAATCTTACCCTTGTAACGTGGATCAAGGAGGGTTGCCAGCCAGTAATGATCCCTCCCCTTGATACCACGAATACGAGGATCTTTCTGCAGGCTTTGCAAGATCAGGGAGGCCATGCAGCATAGCTTTGCTGAGGCATTCGGTCCAGAGTCTTCTGGGTCACTAAGGACAACATGATCTGCAGCCACCTCCTCCCAGCCACGTACAAGTCCATGGGTTTCTTCGGCCTGTAAATGATCCCTTGAAGACTGCTGCTGATGCTGAGTGCCAGGCTCCACCTACATGCTGAAACAATCCTCCTCCTCCTTGTCCTCTTCCTGTGTGATCGGTGGGCACGCAGGAACACTGTCTGGATAAAGGGGGCCTTGAGAGGTAAGGAAGTCCTCCTCTTCCTCCCTCTGTTCTGCCTCAAGTGCCCTGTCCATTATTCCACGTAGAGTGTGCTCCAACAGGTGGACAAGAGGGACAGTGTCACTGATGCATGCACTGTCACTGCTCACCATCCTTGTGGCCTCCTAAAAATGGTGACAGGACAGTGCATGCATCCCCGATCATAGCCCACTGGCGTGGGGAAAAAAACAAGCTCCCCTGATCTTGTCCTGGTGCCATAGTCGCATAGGTACTCATTGATGGCCCTCTGCTGCATGTGCAGCCACTGCAGCATGGCCAACGTTGAGTTCCACCTGGTGGGCATGTCACAGATTAGGCGGTTCTTGGGCAGGTTAAATTCCTTTTGGAGGTCAGCCAGCTGAGCACTGGCATTATAAGACCTGCGGAAATGCACACAGACTTTCCTGGCCTGCCTCAGGACATCCTGTAAGCCCGGGTACCGGCCCAAGAACCGCTGCACCACCAAGTTAAGGACGTGAGCCAAACAGGGCACATGGGTCAGTTGTCCCTGCCGGAGGACGGAGAGGAGGTTGGTGCCATTGTCGCAAACCCCCATTCCTGGCTTAAGCTGGCGTGGCGTCAACCACCTCTAAAACTGCCCCTGCAGAGCTGACAGAATCTCTGCCCCAGTGTGGC